>NC_087517.1:55423384-56157048 GCF_963921805.1 Phalacrocorax carbo | reverse complement strand
TATTAACAAAGAATCACAAAAGGAGAAACACTGATCATTTTGATGACTCTGCTCAGATGCTTGATTTACAACCTAGATTATTTTATTGTATTAATGAATTATATGCAATTAATTTAGGCATAAACTAATCTGTACCATCTTTTGGGGGACTTGTTTACCTAATCCTATTTAAATGGAATTACAAATCTATGATTTGTGTTTGCACTAGTGACACTGACTGTAGGATTTATGTAGTATTACTATTTCCTACTATTATATCACACTAAAATCAGGATTTCTTAAAAATCAAGTTTTGTTTTCTTTTCTCCAGATGTTTGCTGATAAAGTAGGGTTGAATTTGAATTAATTCTGCTTTCTGAGTGACATCATTGCCACCAGTTAGTTAGGGAGAGGTATAAGCGAAGAGGCGAGTGCTTTAGAAAATCCCTTTGAACTTTTATTCCCTTCAATTTTGCAACAATTTATACTGTGACTGCATTAGAAACTTTAGTATATTGTTGCTTTCACGTATCTACAAACCCCAAAATATCTGAAATCAACAGTAAGATAAATATGACCACTGAAATTCTAACAGATCAGGGCATCATAACATAAAGCACTTAAAAGATGCTTTTGAAACAGAGTAAACTTCTGGCTGCGATGGAGAATTTGTTCTCAGAAATGTGCGCGCAACTGCATGTGCACTGTGTTCACTGAGCAAGGGTGTACGTTGTCAGCTTTACTGCTGCGCTCTTCCGATCTGGCACAGACCTAAACATCGTTCTGAGCCCCGAGTTTGTGCACAGCCACCTCGTAGGCAATGGTGCACTTCTCGGGACTGTAAATGCCAGTTCACAGAGCACGACATCGCACTGTGGAGTCAGGCGAGGCAGCTCAATACGGCGGCACTCACCGTATTTGATTATGATGATGCACTGATTGCAAGACACCTGAAAAAAATCACTTCATATTGCAGGACTAGTCCAACATGAGACAAATAAAACATGCTGAGTGAATGAATGTAATTAAGAATAAAATATGTAATTAATTATCTCACATGACCTTTTTTCGTAGCCGCAATGGTTACAAGAAGTTTAGAGAATATGAAAGGAGGCGCACACTTGTGAGAGAAGTTTCTTAAGCATTTGTTTACAAAATCAGTCTTAAAAGAACTGAGTGTTTGCAATTACTAACAGAGGATTCCTGATTATTTTTGGAAGATTAATAAGTGGAAAAAGGTTGATCTGTAGGTGCTTTTACATTACCAAATCCTAAGAGAAGTTGCTACTGCTAGGAGGCTATTGAGTGCCCTGCACAAAAGGACAAAACCAAGTTACAGCCCAATACTGGATCTGCTGATTTGCAGCACCTGGCCCGACTGCTCTCTACCCTCCTGCATCCTGGTCAATGCCTGGAAATGCCCTGCACATGAAACAAGTCCATATTGATCAACCTTACTACAGGGAAAAGTTTAAGTAACCTCCCAGACTTTTAGGGATGACCTCTACTGTTCACAGCTTTTCTAATCCCATGTGTCTCATGCCTTGCTGTCATAAAAGCTGGATTCAAAGCTCCTTGAAAACTGAGCTTAAGAAGGAAGTCCATAATTGGAAAGCCAGCAAGCTCACAACTAGCCAGTGTGTAGGATGCATCCATTTTCCCACCTACTAAGTTTTAAGAGCCTGCTCTCACTCTTTCTTCCACAGCACTTCTGTTGAAGCTGGGACAGGATATAGCAGCTCTGGGTGGGAAGACAGCTTAGTTTGTTGCAGAAAGGAAACACCCCAGACACAACACAGGACAACATTAACTTTAGGCTTGACACAGCTTAGGAATTTTATGAATACAGCTGAGACTATTGAATTTCTAAGTACCAAAGATAAACACAAGGGTCAAAATGAAACTTCAATAGACTGAGAGGGGAAGCATCAGCATTGTATTCTAATCAGCAATTTGTATTCTAAAAATCTATCTGTCTACAGCTTTTACAAAACACTTCTTACCTGCAGGCTAGGTAACATGGATATAAAATAAACACTGCACGTTTGGCTTAGCTCTGTGAAGCACAGGATTCTGTGTGTTACCCATGAAATACTCTCAATGCTCGCATCTTATTCTTGGGTTTGCGGCATAAACATAATGGCACCTACTCACCAGGAACACAACATTTGTCTGCTGGTAGAGTGCTCTTGCTACACTGATACGCTGGCGCTGCCCTCCAGACAGATTAATACCCTGGAGATAAGCAGGAGAAAAACAATCAGACAGTTACAAAAATATCAATTGAATATTCATATTTTGATTGGATAATCCACAGAAGACTTTCTGGACAAAGAAACCCAGAGGAATTTTCAGAAGTGTGGGCCTGGACTTCTGCTGGGACACAGTACACAAATTGTTAGAAAAGCCAGAGCACTCTGTCCAGAGCTGTACTCCATACATACCAGAGGGACGGGAAATGTTTAATGGTCTGTGGTGACATAATGGCGTAGGTGGCACAGATATTCTGCAGGCAGTCTAAACTAGATGTCTATTCAAAAGTTAGCCTTATGAGTCTGGCTGTGTCCTGCTTTTGGTTTTTTTTTTATAGTTGTATGCTGTCATACTATATCAGCTCCATTGTATACTGTAATCAGTAATTTGCAGCTGGGAAGTCAGACCACGCTGAGGCGAACGTTACCTGGTTGCTATTGTACTAGTTTTTATCCCTTAGTCCCCTGCTACTACCCTGCTCTAAGCTACTTATCCTTCCTGTGATTCACCTGCAGTTTCACAAACACCTTAAGCTCTCGTTAGCCAGTACTGCTGCCAAAAGACGCTATCCCACCCTTCTCCCTCCTCTCCACTTCCCTCCTCCTGTCAAAAAACGTTTGTTTGGCTACACAATGAATTGGGTTAGAAACTAGTCCATTGAAAATTAACATGGTAGCCAGCATGGAAATGTATCCTTAAATATATCTGGGGGGGTGGTTGGTTGTAGTGTTTTCTGGTGGTGTCCTGACACTCCCCCCCCGTTTTGTTTGTGACAGTGCCAAAGTAAATCGTTTACAAATTTGTGACTTCTGTTTCCTTTCTTGTCACTCCCTAGTCTTCCCTGATGCGATAAAGCTTAGTTTGACGCTTATTAAACATCTGCTCTTTTTTTAAAAGAAGGTGCTCTAAAAATCTAGGATTTATTTTTATGTTACTCCTAACAAAACCAAAAAATGCAGTGTGAAGTCAGGATATCTGAGATAGCAGCCACAGAATTAGTCAAACGTTCTGATAGCAACACATTTAAATTATTGCATCTCACATAAATGACAGTGTTTCCATGTTTACTGAGCAACAAGCTTTCAGACTAATGACCCAAACATACACTCAACTAAAAGATTACCTTTGTTGCCAAATAACCAGTAAGATTTTAAGAACACAACAAAATAATAAAAAACCCTCTATATATTTAAAACAAAAATAGAAGCTTGTAGCTGATCACTGACCCTCTCTCCAATCTGGGTTTGGTCTCCATGAGGGAGAATGTCAATATCAGGCTGGAGGGAACAAGCATCAATTACTGCTTTGTACCTGCGGAAACAAAAAAGGTAATGCAAAATCCACACAGATACTGCCAAAGAAGCACATTTCCTACCTGCAGAGGAACAAAAATCAACCAGCTGGAAAAAGTCACAGAGTGGAAAACATATTTGTTAGCCACTAATTGTTCTAATGGGATCTCTTGCAATCACAGGTAAGTAAATAATATTTCAGCTACGAAAAAGCATCTTAGGTCAGCTTCCCAATTTAAAACATTTAATCATTAAAACCAAGCAAAACAAGCAAAACTTCTTCCATGGTACGTTGCTATTGTTTAGCGTTTAACTTTTTTTCATGCCCAGTGACTTGGTTTCTTGTTTCAACATCCAAGGATGACAGAAAAATGTGTGTAGGAAGTGAATACAGAGCCAACCACTTCTATACGGCAGGGGGGATCAAATACCAGCAATTAACTTCTAAATATATTTGAATGTTTGGTGGGCATTTATACCAAATGAAAAGGCAGCCCATTAATCCTCCAAATGTACCAAATACTGAAATCATAACAACAACATTCCCACTCCCAAACTGCTAATGTCCTTCTCAGACAGATAAATGAGTCAATTAGGTATAAGAAGAGCATGCTGCGTGCTGCACACACGCAGTCCTGGGAAATGAAAACCACTTCTACACTTAAGTTCAAGTGAGACTGAACTGTCCCTTGTGTCCTTCAGAAAAAACATGGTCAAAGGGAGACCGCGCAGAACCCGCTGTCTTTTGTCATGTTCAGGCACATGCGGTACATTTGTTACTAGAGGGAGATGGGGACCCACATGCATGAACTGAGGCCTATGCAACTCCACTGTTTGGCGGAAAGGGGAGTAAAGCATATGACAGTGCTGAAACCTGTTACCTCTGTTTGTTAAAAGGGCTTTCAAATGTGATATTCTCTTCCACTGTGGCATTGAGCAGCCAAGGCTTCTGTGATGCATATGCTACTGATCCTCTTTTCCTGGGGGGTGGAAAAAGAAACAACCCAGAGTTCCCAGCTTACCAGTGCAGTAGGCATTTTTGGAAACCATTTTCTTGCAGAGGAAGAAACTGGTAATAAGTCTTCAAAAACACTCTTTCATTTTCGTTCTTTAGGACAATCAATCTCCCATCAAGGAAATACAGAAGATGTTAAATATGCAACAGAATACTGAAACTGTTCACCTAACTAAATTTCAGTTTGTTCCCTTTTTTCCTGCTGTGAGGTGGGTTTTGGAGAGGCTAGCTCAGTAAAGCTGCCTCTTGAGCAGTGCAGATGGCAGGAAGATAATTACCAAAAACTGAATCGCAGCTCTGTTTGGATACACTAATAAAAAATATGTATAGCAGATCACTAGTTAGGCAACATATTTCAGGAGGAATGTTCTAAAAAAATATTTTAAAGGTTTATTTTTTAAAAAAAAACAACTCCACACATACACAAAGGCAATTCCCCCACCCCCAACACATCAATTTTCCTCATTCTAAGAGGAGAACTTGAGTCATAAAGTAAACGGGTAGCCACAGGTAAAATCTTTCTATGTCTATAAAGACAAGAAAGAAAGAACACAGACAAAAAATATTTGCTAAATTTCTCCCTGTGGAATTGCCCTCATAATGTACCATCAGAAGGGTACAGTCAACAGGATCTCGCCATGCATACTTTGTTCATAGGGATTATTACTACTACTATTTAAAAATAGAAGTATTTTCCTGCTAGTGAAGTAGTAGCTCTTTTGTGGCTGCTGTGCACTACGGACCTCAGTAAGGCAGAGCGGGGAGAAAGGCAACATTTTTCATTAGAGCAACCGATACTGTTGGAAAGCTCTCACTGGCATGTCACTGTTTGTCCAGGAAAGGGCCAAAAGAGGGAATATACACCTAAAAGCATATCTGTTTTCTTTCCAGCTGTATCAGCTAATCTGATAAAAAGACGGGACCTCTCACCCAAATGTAGCCTTTGTCTGCTAGACAGCCGTTACAGCAGCCTCCTTCTAGTTGGACCTGAATGCAGCTCAAAATCATGAGCTGCCAAAATACACCAAGCGCTTTATCCTTTTTTTATCAGCGGTTAAGGTCACTTTCCCTGCTCATTTTTTCAGGCTTTCACCAAGCCTGCTTACGAGTCATTATAGGATCCAATTTTCTTTGATGACCTGAAAGAACATACAGTTACGCTACCCTGCTAACACGCTTCCAAGTTCAAATGTCTGATGGGTCATTAGAATTTAATTATGAGTTCTCTTTATTGGAAAATGAAACAGAAAAAAAGAAAAAAAGACAGAAAAATCCACTAAGCAGCCCAGCCCACAGTCCCAAAATCTAATGCAAAGAGCATTCAGTTCTGCCTCACGAGGGAAGCCTTTTTTCAATTAGTATGAAATTCTCATCCCAATGATTGAGAAAAAATTGGTCTGAGCATTCCAAGATGAACACGTATTCCCTTCCCCTCCTTTTCATCGCTTGAAACTGTGCCCCTTTGCTGCTCTTAATGTGATTGAAAACTCACATCTCATTTATTTTTTGAAAAGTAGTAGCAAAGTTTTGAGGAAATGCTTTTACAACTTGTGAAAAGTTTTCTTTTGCTCAGTGAAGATACAGACACTGCCAGTAAGATGCACTCCATGCTGAGAAGCAGCGCAATGCCTGGGAACACCATTCACGTTTGGCTCACATTTTGCTTTTAGGTTGTCAGTGAGAATTAATTACTGCAAGGAATTTGGGAACAAGCAATTGAGAGAGCTCAATTCAAAAATGAAGAGAGCTCACTAAAATTCATACAGATCTAGAATTTAGTAAATCTCTCTTCAGATTTGATCTTAATTGCAAATTTACACTAGGTCAATGTCATATTTTGACATTAGCAAAAATCTTGCAAGTGCTTGATCATATGAGAAATCTATGGCATGTCTACAGTGCTTCTTACAGTAAAGAGGCAAACAAACCTTTTACGGAAACTGTGAGAAATGTGGCCAAAAATCCAGAGAACAAAATATTCTGAAACAGAGTGTGCAACACTTTCTCTGAAAGCCTAAACGTTTCACACTTATAAGACTGAATGCAAGCAAACAGCTTAGCAAAGACTTACAAGGAATTTACTCTGCAGGTGGACGTAACTGCCTCCTACCCCCAGAATGCATAAACAAACATGTATTTTCATCAATGGAATGTCATTTTTAACCCCTGATAGCACAAGATAGACTGGCCATAGTCTCTTAATTATCACAAAGAGGCAGACAGCAAAATCCTCCCTGAGCTCCCTGGAGACTAGGCACTTTGGCTAATATAGGATCAAGCCTGTTCATTAATTTAGAATCAGAAACAATGTTATCAAGATTGTTTGTTTAAAGTTATTAATCTAACTCTACCTTCACATTTCTTTTTGTTAAGTCCAGTAGGCTCAGTATGCATTCAAGATCACTGAGAATAAGACTAGTTAAGGCACATTTATATATGAGTGTCAAACCTCATTAACAAACCTACCAAGTCTGAGATGTTGGTGTTTTTCAAAAGAAAATAAATGCACTTAAAATGCAATGAAGTTATGATTATAATAGTAGAGGAAATAACACATTGCAAAGCCTTTCATGTGTTTTCGATTGCTGACTACAGTTTTATCTTTGTTATTTTTGCACAATTCATGAATTTCTAATAACATTCAAAAACTCAAAATCAAACGTTCTCCAGATATGACAGAAACGTGTGCTGTCTGTCCTATACTATTACTGCATGAACAAAAAAATATGTTTGTGTGATTTTTCAGCCTGACAGTAGGCATAGAACATTTTGATATTGCCAGTCCTGAGTATTCAGGATCATACATTTTTGCCATTATTAAACTGCAAGGGTCACTTGCTTGTTTTTACTTCTAAATCTTGCAGTAGCTGCATACAGAGACAACCCATTCGCCTTCTAAGGAGGAACAGCTCATTAAGCACAGCCACTGCTGACGGATGTTTAGAGTCACAGAACAGCTGAGGTTGAAAGGGACCTTGAGGTTCCCCTTAGTTTTCCAAGTGTTGTACCTGAATTCCGAGTCAACAGGAGATTCTTTCTCTGGGCTGCAGAAAATAAACACAAGGGTTTTTTTTTAAAAAAATAAATTATTTTAGACAATGCAAATAATACCTTAAAGTACTATCACTATGCTATAATTAAAAATAGAACAAAATAACTGCATAACAGAAATAAAATTCTCTGAATTGTGTTAAAATTCTGTACCATGTGATATTGACCTAAAAAAGGATGGTTAAAGCTTCAGTTTTGAGAAGTGCTAAACAACCTTGAAGAAAGTATTCAACACCTATGAGCACATGCTCAAGACCTCACAAGACTTTGGCTCAAAATACTCTGTTCTGAGAACACCAAACACGTTCTACAGGATGCCAGTACAACAAATCCACCAGACATACTCCTACAGCACTTACCCAACATAACTAGGATTCTCAGAACCTATGATAATGTAGGTAATTGTTTCATACAGTCTCATATTCTTTCCTGCTTTTTAATATGCTTGCCATAGTGTTGTGCATGTTACCTCACCGTTTGCTGTCCATCCCCGTAAGTTTCAAACGCATGAACGTCTAATTCTGATCCTATCGCATCTTGTATCTTAAAGGGTTCAAATGACTTCACTTTAACTTGGCCCAGAAATTGCAGTCTCTCATACAGAAAGAACTGTGAGATTTCTAAGTATCCTTTACCATGAGGCTTAGCCATCAGACACATGAAACTCCCTCTTATACTACACACAGATGGGATCAGAAGTTTTGCAGGGATCAGCCTGACAACCAGGTAACAAATCTGAAATATAAGGTAAATGGGAGATAAGAGCCTGATAAATCTAAAGAAAAGGCAGTAGAATAGTTGGTGCGCCAAGGAAACATTCTGGCGAGTGGAAGGCACACAGGTCAGCACAAGTCAAGCAAAGAGACATCATGACATTTTTCCTCTGCTGATTTCAGTAACGAAGCTCTCACTGACTTCAGCAGGGATAGCATTGCCACTTTCGCCAGGTTTACCATTCCGGAGGTTTGTGCACCACACTGAATGACAACCATGTCAGAAATCTTTGCTCTCAGTTGATTTGGTAGATGTTCCCAAAATCCAAGCTGAACTATGTTAATCAGGTAAAAATAATTTCCATGCAAGGATCCCTTGCCAACAGATGGACTAACCTATTACTCCCCACACTTCTCAGTTTGTGTGTGCCTGAAGAATGCTAGGTGAGAAAATAAACTTATGACAGCATGTAAGAAATGAAGAGAAGGGTAATGGGGAGATTTTCCTTTAATAAATGAAACCTTTAAAGCAATATTTGATACTATTTTTTAAAGCATGTCATTAGGGAATAACCTGGTTCAGACTTTAAGAGAAGGATTTTCAAAGACGTACAGGAAAGTTAGGATAAGATTTTCAAAATCACCAAATGGCAATGTTTTCATAAAGAAAATCTAACTTTTATTTTCATAAGTGACATAGGTGGTTTCAAAAATTATATCCTAAGCTAATTAACACAGTGAAAGTTTCACTGGCTTTCAGAATTCTGACTCTGAAAATCTTAAGTGTGGACTTTAGAAACCTTTGGTTCCTTCGATTGCAATCGATTGAGTAAGACAACCAATAATCACATACAATACCATACCTGACATCTTCCCCCGTCTCACTGTCAGAAGTACAGCTGCATCACAAATAGAAAGCAAAGGTTGTTTACTTATGTAAGCACAGGCAATCTGCCTCAGAAAGAAAGACTATTAGATTCCACTTAGCACACAGACTGCAAACAGTATTTATCACAGAGCTGCAGCGCAGCATCTGTTCCTGCTACACAAACTGACTTGCTTTCAGCGGTCAAAAAAAATTGGGTGACAGGTTTTTTCCCCCCTTACATACATTTAATTTCTTTCAACAAATAAAAGCACCCCCACTCTGTCCTGGAGGTGCTAAGAGAACCGAGACATCCTAGCGTGACAAGAATAAGGTTCCATTAAAAACCCCAACATTTTCAGGGAAAACAAACCAATAATTTGTGACACTGCATTTTTCTATGGCGGTAACTGCCCCTTTGCAGCATATAATGGGTCAGTTTGAACCCCAAACCCACCTTGAGTTGAGTTGCAACATGCTGCATTCTGCATCAGCCCTATCCTTGGGGGGATGTGCCTGTAAGTGTAAGTGTGGGCAGATCTGAGGGATGGGCAGGTTTTGGTTCCACTGTATCTGAACGTGTACCAAGACGTTCACAGACAGAGTTGTTTTGAAAGGATGACTGGCCATTCTTGTTACTCATTTCATTGAAAATAATGGAAAATCTGTGTGTTAAGTGGTACAAACAAAATCAAGGAATAGCAAAGTTTTTTATGCTATGAAGTGAACAGTCTCAGTAACTTTATGCAAGCACCATTTGCTTACAAATGTACAGGAAGGAAACCCATACCTGCAGTTTAAAAGGTTGGTTTGAGGCAATTTCAAGTTTAGTCATAGTAAGCAATGACTGTATTTAAATTCAATTTACTGTAGAATTTGAGAGCACCAGCCAGCCACTAGGATCTTTATTCCAAAGGTCAGTGTACCAAGCAAAGCTTTTCCACAGTTACCTCACACTCTACTGGTCTTCAGTGACTGTGGTCTCAGTGGTACCTTCTCCAAAAATCCATGAACCTGTTGCACATCATTAAGTAGCAACACATTCTTTACAGAAACTATCAAGGGGCTGAAATAGGGAATATCTTTTCCAGGCCTTCCATGCACAACACAAGGGCCCTGAACAACAAACGTCGGTTCCTGCTTCATGGACCACCCCGAAGAAGGCCAGGCATCCATTCTGCCGGGAAACACCCTGATAACTTGCAACATGTAGTATTTGTGCATGACAGTGACTCCCTGTCCTCCATGAGCCTGCGAGACAGGCAGAAAAGTGTGCAGCTGTCATAAGCCATCAACGTGGCTCAAGAAGCCAGGACCAGCCAGGATCCCTCATGGTTAGCACAGATTACCTGGGCTTACTGCAGGTGTGCAATTTAGCTCCAGTTTCTGCTCAGAAATCAGGGCCAAGCGCCGTGCTCACAGGGCATGAATGATTCTCAGAGTAACACGAGGTGCAGCAGTGCACAGCGATGTCCTGACTTCCACTGTTTACCATGTTCTTTTGCTATACAGCCACAGGTGCCACAATTTTAGTATACAAGCATTGGTAGATCAATTCCCTGATCTGTGTTTCTGTTCTGTAGCCGGAAAAAATTAATTCTCCATTTGGAGTTTTAGCTCAGTCTTTTCAACCCACTTCCCACTTTGACTTTGTTTTATCCCTCCTTTCCTCCTTTTTCCTGGCAATTAGGGATGAATTTATCTCCTTATCAGTGTTGAAATGTCAAAGTAATGTAAGTTTGATAATGATGTCTAGATCTAATATTTTAAGGCATATGGATGTCTAAAGCTGTCAATATGTTCTGACTGAGATTTTCAAGCTTTCAGGTCTCTATTTCCAATTTATATAAACCAAATTAAGTACTTGAATTTCTCTGAAAACTCCAGGAAACACATGTTTATAGACATCAATGCACTTTTTAGGCATCAAAAGAACTTTAAAAATAGTCATTTGATGAAAACAGTCAACTCCACATTGAAAAGAAGAAAATCTACCGTTAACAACCTTAACAAATCTAGCACTTCCTTCACATTCTAAGGACTCTAGACTCACATGGGAGTATATATGCCCGGTTCAGAAACAAATTACATAATTGAGTTTGAGCAAACTGTTTCTCATTTAGGTCAATTCTCTGACATTTACTCCAAAAAGACATATACTATAAACTGCTCCCTGCACTTGAACTGGGACTATTTGAAGTGAGATACTGCCCAGAAGACATTAGCATGGCATATACTATAATTATTTACTCAATAACCAGTCAAATCAATACTATTTACCATCTGTTCAGAATGTAAATAATGATTTCTCTATTGTTGTTAATCTCTAACCGTATTATAAAATATTTATGCTGAGATGCTCTCAGCCTGCTTTGGAGTGAGCCAGTGCTCACTTCTGATTAGCTGATTGCTAGCCCAGGAATAAATCACATTTCTTTTTAAGGTTTTGAAACAAATAATTTTTATGAAGCAAATAAAGATGATAGAGCACTAGAGCATGGAGGCACAGAGGAGGAAAATGACTTGTGCAAGGTTATCCATTAGACCAAGGGAAGGCCTAGGAATAGAATCCAGATTTCCTGAGTACTGAGTGACATGTCAGCAGGATGTATCCTTCTTCTTCATAGCTGTGACCTTGGAGGAAGGGAAGGGGAAGGAAATTTGGAATGAAATAATTCAGGACTATTCTGTAATGTGAATGACTGAAGCCAAGCATTCATCTCATTGCAAAGAAAGAGCTGTAACAGGGATCTTACTGATTTTGGTGACACGTTCTATTGCCTGAGCTAAGGCTACGAGCTCTGGTGATTATGTGATAAGACTACTCTCCTTGAACCTGGGATAATGTTGCATGTACCTGGTCAGGCATTAGTATTTTCTTATCAAATTAAGGGTGCTTTCATCTGATAGCTTTACAACACAGGTGTGCAGCCTACACTGACTGCATCTATCATTCTGAATAGACCAGTGCACATGGTAGCAGCTCTGAAAGATGAGACAAAACATAATCTGTCCCAGTGCAGGCAGCACTTAAAGTGCTAAGATTGTTTCAGCCACAAGCTGCTTTATACATATCTGACAGACAGCAAAGCCAATGTGATAACAGCTGAATTTTACCTTGTGGTACTTTGGCACATACAGAAGACATGAAAACCAGTTCTGACCTTTGCACTGTTGTGAAGCACATACTTCTAAACAAGTGCTATTAAAAAACACAGTCTGATCAGAACCATCAAATCATCTGTTTTAGTTTAGCATCAGACATTCAAATTACACTTCTTAATCACGTTACATCATCTGTAAAAAATTACAGCCTTGCTGAAATGAAATTAGTTCACCTAATAAGGCTACAGGGATCCAGCACAGTTCCTCACCATATTCTGATTTTCTGCTTAGGGAAGTATGTTTTAATGGATAGATCATTCTGGAACTTTGGCTTCTGTTCTTGTCTCCCTCACCAGCTGAAAGGGTCACCTTCCTACATTTCATTTTCCCCACCTATAAAATAGGGAACCTTCCTTTGTTGTACTGTTACTATTAAAGTATGTGCAGTTCTGAGTGGTGTGACTGGCTTACGCTTGAAGGCTGGATATAAATAATATCTCTCTACAAACACTCAAGTAATTTGTGAGAATTGTTTCTCAAAATCAGTGCAGAACCCACTGGGTAA
The DNA here is from genome assembly GCF_963921805.1 of Phalacrocorax carbo. NCBI lineage: Eukaryota > Metazoa > Chordata > Aves > Suliformes > Phalacrocoracidae > Phalacrocorax > Phalacrocorax carbo. The sequence goes on along the minus strand of NC_087517.1, from coordinate 56,144,210 downwards.
CAATGACACTCTTTCCATCACAGTGCATGGATTTGACTTACGGTTGCACTGTTGTTCCTGCATTTCCAATCAGTTTGAAATAAAATTAATTGTTTCTCTAGGTTCTTCTATGATTTGTCAAGCTTTACCGACAAATAATTGTACTCCTAAAGGCAAAGTGTAGTCTGTATAGCTAGGAAGCCTAGTACTGTAAAATAAACAAGCCAAAAATGTTTGTACAGGTTGATCAGACAGCATTCTAGAGATGGCAGTAATTTACTAGAAACCACATACAGGAGTAACAATATATTATAGCACCTGTCATTTAGTTCGCGGGCAAGACACAAAGCCCTAGCAGTACAGCTGTTGGAGTTCAGTAGCATTCTTTCTCCTCCCTTCACAGCCAGTACAAAAGTTAGACACAAGTGTAATCTATAACTGGCTGTCAGAGCGCAGCTGCTGTATCCCCTTGGGAAAGGAGGGGAGGACGTGACTATCTCCCTCTTGTCAAATCAGGCAGGGTGCACTGGGGGAGTAACCTGAGGTCACTGCTACTTCTGAAAAACTCTTCAGTTTCTCAGGTGCTAGACCAGTGCTGGGATGGAGCACACACCTAAAAGCACCTCCGGGGACCACTCCTGGTGAGCCGGTACCTCTTTACAGTTCCATTCAACAACACAAACTCAGGCCTGAAAGTGCAAACAGCATTCTGTAGCAGCACAACACTCAAGCTAATTAATTCTGATTCCAAATTAGTTACGATTTCACCCAGGTTATGTTGCTGGAGTGCAGAACGCCCAAGTACAGCTATCTATTCCTACTGATGGAATAGCTAGCTTGTTTGACCTGGCTGGGTGTTTCTTCTGATGAGCTGCCTTACCACTTAGGGTAAGGTTTTTATCTTGACTGTACACATAAAAAAATCCCTGACTCCACAAACAGGTTCCCAGGATAGATTTTGGCTTTTTTTCTGCATTGCTACTCAACTCAAGCTTGATTTTTTAAATAGTACTACCTGCTCCAGAATACGTTCCCAGAGATCTTCTGCATCTCTCCAAGCACGGCTAGCAAGAGAGATGACTTACCGCAGCCAACCTGTCCTACAATCATTGTTAGCTGACCTGTGAGAGAGGAAGGTATATATAAGCTTCTGATTTACCAAATGCGTATGGAAAAAACATCTTATTCTGAATAACTGATGTCATTTTGTACCTTGGGGGATTCGAATATCAATGTTGGACAATGCTGGAGGACCTTCAGGTGTCCAAGTGAAAAATCCATTTGTGATCTATGCCAAGATGGAGAGAAATAAGAAACAGAAAACCAGCTTTGGAGGTGACTTCTTTTTTTCAACATCAGTCACTTCTGTTTTCATTACACTGAGCATAGGAACAGAGTTAGTCTTTGCTCAATGCAGGAAACAGATCTTCAAGTGACTGATTTTGTAAAGACCTGTATTCTGATGTGCAAGAATCTCTGAACTCAGACAAGCCCAAGAATTAGAAAATTACAGAAAACTCCTGAGGAAAAAGAAATTACTTTTTAGGGTTTCTTTTGTTTTGCTGTTTTTAAGGTGAGTACATGAAATAAATGAAATTATTATGACACAAATTATATACAGGGTCATGGTTTGCTCTCTGCAGAGCACTGTATGTCACCCTAGACACACTGCAGCATATACAGCAATTACACAGTCCAAATTCCAAGCAGATTTGCAGAACTTTCAACAGAAATTAGATGTTGCTGCCTATTACAGTATTTTCCCTTGTATTTCTGATATGATTCTCAGATAACCTAGGCTTTGCTAAATACAGAAATCTTTTCACTGAAAAAGACAAAAAAAAAAAGAATAAAGCCTGTTCAGGATTTTAAATGGAGAAGATTTCCATGGATACTGTGAAAAATAGGAAACAGGAGACAATTTTAAAAGGCCTGTATTTATACAGGACCCTCTTCTCTCACTTTTTCAGAGCCACTGAAGCCTTCAAAGCCTTTCAGCAATGCAAGGTACAACATCTTTTGATCTGAGAAGAGTGGAACGGGACACTTTTATCCTACCCTGGAGAAAAAAAGTGATACTTTTATCTTGGGAAACAACCTGAAAAAATGAACAAAAGAAGGGGCAGTGTTCCTCCATCTAGACTACTGAAGGCAGCCAGAGGATCATCTCTCAAAAAATGTCCCTTCATGGGCAATGAGCTGCAGACAGACAGCACTTGGTAACTGCAGAAATCCCCTGACCCAGGTGCCGCCAGTGACAACGATGTCAGCAGATGGAGCCAAAGATTATAGCTGGTCCTGGCTTTCTATTCAAGACCTTATAAATACCGTCTTTACAGAGTTTACTGCTCTGGCTGCTCCTTTGTGACAAACTCCTTCATTGTCACTCCAGGCTGTCTTTTGATCCAACATCCTGCCCAAAACCCTCTCTCCAATATTCCTCTTATTTTCCTGGAAGTCTATTCAAGAAGGATCCTGCACCAAAGCAGCATGTCAGATGACAGCCTCTAAAAAAAACCTGAAAGCACTGCCAGTTGTCCTACTTAGTCCCATGAAACTGAATTATTCATCTTCTTGTGCTGGAAATGCAAATGTAATAGCAGACTTCCTAAATAAACAGCATCATCACTATAACAACCATCAGGGTTTTTATTACTTCAGGCCATTTCTACAGCAAATCAAGACTATCAGTCTTCAAAGTGGCAGGGGTAATTCTATTTTTTTCTTCAAAAAAGTTAGGTCTTTGGAGGTTAGTTTTTAACTTCATCTTGAAAGGCTACTAGGAATTCCAAAAGAGGAAAGGAAGATGTATGACAAGATTCCTTCCAACCTGGGCTGTTCGACGTTTCAAGCTGGAAATTGTGGTTATGAGAACAGGGCTGATGACTTAAACACTTAAAATAGAGAATTGCTGAGTGAAATCTAGAGGAATATACACAACATAATCACAACATAGAGGTCAGTAGTCAACTCTTAAAATGGAAGACGTAGAAAAGAAAGGTGGAGGTTAATCTCTGACATGAGCAGAAGTGTCTGACCATTCACACCAAATACTGGTTCTTGAATTTGAAACTGCCATCAGAATACAAAAGTCACTATTAGTGAGCCATAGTAACAGTGTTATTAGAGTGACCTTCATATCACCTTTACACAAAAATCTTCTGCTTCTGTGATGTTAATGGGTCTTCTCATGTGAGAGCTGTAATTGTTCCAGTCCTCCCTGGCAGGCCTCTTGCGGTTAACAACTTTCAGTGGCTGTTTAAAATCAGAAAGACAGAAATAAGCAGTAATTGGTGGCAGTACCAGCAAAATGTCCTAAACACAAGCAACCATGTTATGACCTATACAGTTCAGGGTATTAAAAAGAGTTTTTGCAATTTTAGGTAGGAAATGGAAAAGTGAAAAATTTATTCTGGGTACAAATCACTCCAGCCGCTTAACCTGCAAACAAACAGCATTACTCACCACCGCCTGGTATTTGCTGTGATCATCTGCACTTCCTAGCTCTGAAGATTTATCATGCTCTTCTCCAATTTCTTCACTTGACAGGAATTCACTCAGTTTCTGCACACTGAAAGGGAAAAAACAGAGTCACGCCTCAACCTGGAATGCAAAACTTTTGTCCACTACAATGTTTATTACGGAGCATCTGGTTTTAGAATTTCCACCACTGTCTGCTGTGTATTTTGCTTGTTTTCATTTTGTTACAGGCATATGAAAATGTGTAATGAGAAGTTACTGCAAAGAAGTTGACAAAACCTGCCCTGTTTTCTATTAATAGCTGAGATATTGCAATGGCTTGTGGAAACGCTTCTCAAGTCTTGCCTTTTCTGACACCACCAGAGAGATTACACAAAAGATTTTTTCAGGCATTTGGTGGGATGCAGACCAGCTACAACAATAGCTCATTTTGAAGCCACATGCCGAAGTAGAATTGACATAATTTTTGTTAAAGTGTTGCACAGCCAGTTCTACTGAACAGGCTTATGAACGCAAGCAGTCTGATGAAATCCATACACCGTGAGCTAAATTCAACCAACTATGATGAAATACAAAGTGTATGAGGTAACATGATACAGGAATATGCCTTAACAGAACAGTGTTCAACAGATGAGATATAAAAGGAATCCTGACAACCAGGAACAAAGGAGAAGGCATAAAATCTTCACAAGCTGCTTAAGATTCAATTAGCTAACAGATAATGAGCCTTTACTGTGACATTTAACAGATCATGGCAACAATTTTATCTCTGCACCTGACTTTGTAAACTGTACGTCTAATCTACTCACAGGGACAGCAAATTAAATTTGTAAAGGAAGTGGATTGAATCATGAACTCAACATCAAATGGGCTCAATTAGCTGGAAATAAGTTAACCATCATTCTCCAAAATGATAAGTGTCAGAAGGCCTTAAGTTCCTAAAAATAAATTTATGGACAGGTACTGAAAAATTTATTTCAGTATTTAGCCTTAGGGTACTGGGGAGAAACAGGCAAACAATGTCACTGTAACATAGTGATACGTGGCTATCTGTTCGTATGCAAATCTTTAAAAAATAAGAATAAACCCCCCAGCATTTATTTTGCATTCCACTGCCAGGGGTTTCTTCTTCAGAAAGAGACTTACTTTCCTCTAAGAACTTCATGAGGTACCTGACTGGTGCCAAAACAGTGCTTTGACCAAGGTAGTACAGGACTGCCTAAGGCAGACTCACTGTGCAGTTAGCACTTCTCCTGCAAGTAGCGACTGAAGCCACCTGGGAACTCGCTTAGAGAGAACTGGTGCTGCAGTTTTACTGTCAGCCTGCCCACTTGCTCATGGCAGCCGAGGACCAGGAGATATATAGTGGGGTGAATTTCGCTAGAGCAGCTACTGCAATCTAAGCAACTGAAAAAGGGCAGAATAACTATTTGGGATGGGAAAAGAGGAGTAATAACTAATTCAGGCTCAATGCTGGACCAAAACTCCTTAATGGGAAGGTCTATTTTCTCAAAAGAAGAAATTAGAAGCCCCATCACTAGAGATATTTATATCTATTTACACAAAGCTCTGGAAAACAGGGCTAGAAAAGATCTTACCTTTTTTGTTCAGTGAACCAGATGTTTAAAAGAACATTTTAAATGTCTTTAAATGGACCAAATGATGGTTTAAATGCTGCCTATATGGAGTTGGTATGCAGCTGCACCTACATTCTCTATAGGAAAATTACACTGACATTTGAACAATTGCTCTGAAGATATAAAGAGCAGATAAAGAAGTCCCCTGCATATCTGCTCCAGGGTCCAGAGGGGAAAGAAAAGAAGACAGCAAACATATTCTTGGATTGTGCATACCCAAACAAGACCACACCTCTATTAAGCCATTCAACAGTTTGAGTTTTGCTTTTTGCTCTCTGGTTGTGTATCAAGGTGGCTGCACTCTAAGTGCCAAGACTTCTCTCTGCAAGTCCTCTGCCCGATGCTCTGATTAATTCTGGAATTGCTGCTCCTGTGGCAATTACTCAGGAAACACAGTATAGCTGTGAGGAAATCTTTTGTTAGAGGCAGCAACTCATATTTCAGGATGCCACACCATTCTACACTCTTAAAGAATAAAAAAATATGCTCTCTGCAGAGCTCTCGCTGACATCGCAATTTCACCAGTAATCCAACGCCTCCACAGGGGAGGCTTATTTTTAAGCCACAGAATAGACGTATTGATTAAAACATGGTTATTTGCACAGCTGACTGAAAAGGCGGTTTCATATTAAACACAGTAAGATACATAATGCCACTCTCGCTACTTGACCTTTGCTGATGGAAAATTGTACACTGCACCCTTTGTCCTTGAAGGCCTCATGTTTAAGAAATACATCAATTGGCTGCCCAGTTTTAATTTTCAATGGCACAAACACTCTACATATTAAAAAAACTTTTCAAAGAGATAACAGAATTTCTCACCTTCCTGAAGACTTTCAACACTTCTGCCTCTCAGAAGCGAACGCCCTAGCCCCATAACTTGGAAAGTTTGCAGGGACCCTACGTCAAACAGAAGCTTTAAATCTGTTTTACCATTGGAATCACACAGTTGTTCTGATAGCATTAATGACAGTCCATGAGGATGCTTTGCAATTGGGCACGTGTGTAATGATTAAAGATACCAACAAGTTTATTTGTGGAGATTACTTTCCTTAACAGCATCTGGCATCAGGGACTGTAGTCAATATTAACAGAGCAGGGGTTGTGAAGTGCCTGACATATAAAGCCAGTAACACCCTCTTAGTATCCTTTATGTGCTGGTTTCATTGCTGGATCACCTTCTGCTTTGCTTAGTTTCTATCTGTACAGGAGAAGCTGTCATGTACGCTTGCTAAAACCAACTAGAATATCTCAGCCTAAAGAAAGCTGAAGTACAGTTTTATCAAGGTTTATTAGGTTACCTTTTCCTGATCTTACCAATCAGCTACTTATTAGCAGGAAGGTATAACAGCAGGGCACAGTTATAGCAAGTAAACAAGAGTTGTGCTTACTTGACACTACCATAGCTTTCTAACAGCTGTCTGTGTTTTCACATTTACAAAACTATTTAAGCAAGCCTGTATTTGCATGGGCTGAAAATATCTAGCACATGATTCCAAAATATTGCACTGAGGGATGGGGTACTCAGAAGACACATCTGGAGTAGCACCAGCAGCACTATGGAGCAATGCACTCTGGAACACTACCTGGGCTACTGTGGTACAGCCAGCCAGGAAGACAGGGATCATGTCAACTTTGTTACGGAGTTTGAGCCAGGGGATTCTTGTCTGCACTACAAACAGCAGGGCAATAGCCTGCTAACAAGAAGATAACTACAGAATAACTCATGAAGAACTGCTGGCTGGAGAAAATTAATACTTGGTTGAAACTAACTGCTTCAGAATTGTTCCTGCAGCATTAACAGGCAACCAATTCATTTACAAAGAAATCCTCAGACAGGCCAAAATAAATGCCTGTTACCAATGCCAGTGTGGGCCCCTAGATACACTGCTGGCTGCAATCATAGCGTGACAATTTGCCATGGCTCTAGGGACTACCACAGTGGCTGTAAAACATTTCATGAAGCCACTGATGCTCTCAGATTTCACACTTGTTAGGAGAGAGGACACAGCTGTGACTTTGCACTGTCAGGGAATTTCAAAACAGTGACAGCAATCTCAGCCTCCTGCTGTAGTCTCCTTTCCATCTCCAAAATGACACAAAGGCAGTTAAGGAAGGGCTGGTGTCTAGTATCTGTCCCATAGTTTAGACAAGGTCTTAAGACAGCTATATTAGAGATCACAAAGAGGTCCTAATAAAGTAAGAACCCAAAACTCTGTCTTCCTCCCCATCCGTCAGAGTTACACCACATATGAAAACCATTAACAGGGTTGGGTTTTTTTTTGGTGTGGGTTTTTTTTTTTAAACACAGATCTGTTGATGCTTAAAGTAAAACTCCCAGTAAAACAACAGTTCTACAGGTTCAGTTTTTGAACACTCAGACAGACTAACATGTTGATAAGAAAGTAAAAATTCATCAAGTCTGGAGTAGACATTTACTGTCGTGGTTTAACCCCAGCTGGCAATTAAGACCCACCCAGCCGCTTGCTCACTCCCCCTGTAGTGGGATGGGGGAGAGAGATCAAAAGGGTAAAAGTGAGAAAACTCATAGGCTGAAACAAAGACAGTTTAATGAGTAAAGCAAAAGCCGCGCACGCGAGCAAAACAAACCAAGAAATTAATTCACTGCCTCCCACGGGCAGGCAGGTGTTCAGCCGTCTCCAGGAAAGCAGGGCTCCATCACACGTAACCATTACTTGGGAAGACAAATGCCATCACTCTGAACATGTTTCCCCCTTCCTTCTTCTTCCCCCAGCTGTTTATGCTGAGCATGATGTCATATGGTGTGGAATATCCCTTTGGCCAGTTGGGGTCAGCTGCCCTGGCTGTGCCCCCTCCCAGCTTTTGCTTACCCCCAGCCCACTCGCTGGTGGGGTGGGGTGGGGTGAGAAGCAGAAAAGGCCTTGGCTCTGTGTAAGCGCTGCTCAGCAACAAGGAAAACATCCCTGTGTTATCAACACTGGTTTTAGCACAAATCCAAAACATAGCCTCATACTAGTTACTACAAAGAAAAGCAACTCTACCCCTGTCAAAACCAGCACACTTACCCTCACACTTAATAGTGATTTTTATGGGGTTTTGTTTGTTTGTTTATTTGTTTAAGTCTAACTCTCCACCTACATGCAACCCTCAGCCTGAGGGCAGAAGGGTGGAGGCTAAGCACAGCCCAAGAGATACACGCTGAAACACATGTACTTTTGTGATTACCTTTTCCCCTTCTACAGGCTTGATGGAGGGAAACATTTAGGTAAGTTACAAAACTGAATCTTCAGTAAGTTTTCACTCCTTTCTTGTTACCACCTACATGTTGCATGCAGTACCAGTATAGCTCAACCCATTCTACACAATGAAGTACTAGCTGTGGACTACAAAATATTGGTTGTGACAATTGTATCAGCAAGGAACTTGGCCCACATGCTACAACCAAGGGAACCCTGCAAGGTAAAAAGTTGGGAAGAAATTCATAACAATGGATAAATAACCACCACACTATTTCTAAACTTAAAATTGGAGAACAAGCAATAGACACATTCTCAAAAGTTGGAGAGGTGTTATCAAAGAGATTAATTTTACGGTTCTCACCTTACTAATGCCTTGACAGTGGATCTAACCACACTGGAGAGCAGGAACAATGGAGACACGAGAATATGAAACAGCGAGATGGAGGCAAATGCCACAGACGGGGAGAAGTCAGCCTTTCTTGTCAGATGAGCATGGACCACAAATGTCTACAAAGAGACAGATATCATCATTATCAGTGTTTTGTCGTAGAGAAGGAAATGCACAAAGACTTCACATTTCATGAGCATTTAATTCACAGAATCTTAATTTATACTCTATTAACAGTTTGGGGGAGTGCTGCATACTCTCGGCTGCATCTGGTCACAGAGAAGTGGGCATTTTTGGTTCTCTCCCAGAGGAATTGCAAGCGTGTAGCAGGTTTGCATCCTGTCCTCTTCCTTCCTCATTTCCACATCGCTGATACTTGAAAATACAGTTGCAATTAACACTAATTAGAAAAGTCCATACTTACTATAAGTACAGCTGCAATTGGTATTGCTGCATTCATAAAGACTGTGAAGGAAAACACGTAGGAACATTTAGAAACAATTTCCATTCAGACATGTTAAATGTTAAAATACTACTAGCACTGGTTTACAATGGTATTTTCTATGTTTAAGACAGGAAAAATGTGCAACTATCTACACACATCAATACTTTGTTTTAAAATGCCTACAGTTTACTTATCTACACATCATCAAGCAGAACCCAGCAGCACACGCTAGAAAGAGAAGACTAATCTACTGATTTTGATCTGTGATCAGCTCACACGCAGCTCAGGCGAGGGATGCTGCTGGTCTCAGCCTCACGACAGGCAGATAGGCTGAGCTGGTACAAGGTCTAGCGGGTGACTTGAGTATATGGCAGTAAGAGGAAAAGGAGACTCACTGCTGGCTGCACACCTGGCTCTGCCCCATCCCGCCGCCCAGTGGCATGACCTCCTGGGAGAGCCACCAGCACGTACGTCAAGCTGTGACTACTTCTGGGGCATCACTTGGGAGGTACAGGGCTTTGTAGCCCCCACAGGTTTCGGGAAGCAGTTCAAAGGGTAAGGGATGGTTGGCAACCCTGCATTGTATTGTTGATTTAGTTTATTCTTTTGGAGGATTTACTCATAACTACTCCTGCTTTGTCAGGCTTGGCTACTTTGTGAATGTCCTCGGGAGCTCGATGCAGGTACTAATGGTACCTAAATGCGGCACAGCTTTGATTTCAGCTGGGCCTTGAGTTATTAAAATGCAAACAATGAACCAGTTTCCTCCCTGGCCTTGAACAGCGTCTGTCTTGGTGCCCTGGTTTCCCTCACTATAGTAACTCATGCACTATAGCATTCAGAGGTTATTAAACAGATAAATGGGGAGAAGCAAGAAAATACCGTTTCTGTACAGGGATCTCTCTTAAATTGGGCAGGAATATGGGTTAAGAATGCAATAACAACCAGTTGTCCATTTGGGAGCTTGACTCAGAACCAGAGCTATGATCACCCGACACATCTGTCCCCTCTGTCGCAACCTGAGAATATTATTTAATCATCACCTTTTCATTTTGATCCTTGCTCAACTTTATTTTATGAAATAAAAATTCAGAGAAAGAATACAGAATCTATAGCTAAAATAGAATTAAAAGATCAGTACATGTGTAAGACACAAGAAAGAGGCTAGCTACCTTTTTTTTTTTAACATATGCCTGTCCTTTCTTCCTACCAGGTATAGCCAATGTTCAGGCAGTAAAAGCACTCCCCGGTTACTTCATCTGAAGTGGAATGTCATCATTTGACCCACAAATACTTCTGGTTGACTGTTTGGCCATCCTTTTCTGGACATAAACCTCCTAAATAACTTAACATACTGTAAGATGTTCCTTTTTCCTACGTTTAGATGATCTTTAATGAACCCAGTAACACACTTGTAAAGTCTGTACTCAAGCTTAAATAAAATAGCTGTGTTATATCATATAGCTCTAATTCCTTGGGCAGAGGGGAATATTTGAAAACATAAGTACATTTGTGTATATAATTCCAAAATAAAGCCTTAGCCTTTGAAAAACTAACATTTATTAAAGCGTATAAATTCATAGTTTACTCCTCCCCCTAGGGAAAAAAAATCATATATTTTTTCTGAGGAAGATATTCTTTTCTGTGTTGGAATACCAAACAGCTTCAGTTCAGACTCTCATTTCTCCTCAAGATTCTACTTCCTGCCCAGTTTTCACACTTTGTATAAACTTGAGGTATTTACGGCGCAGAATTTTTTTTTTTCAAATTGAAACTTGCTGCCTGCAACTATGGACTTCTTAATTCTATTAAATCCTTGTATTTGCAAGTTGCCTTTGAGACTGCTGCAGTACCTGAGTTTGGTTTTTTTTTTGAACAAATCTGATGAGGGAATCTAGGAAAGCTGATAAACTTCTCAGAGATGGATCCTGCTCTTCTGCTGGCTACTGTATGAGATGATACCTGTCAAATATGACACTGGATGGGTAAAATATACTGTAGGGTTGGCAAAGCCCACTACAGTTAAGGCAGCTAGGGTCACTTGGTGGCTTCCAAGAAGCTGATCTGAATTTTGCTATTACGTGAGATCACAAGTACAGCCAAGGACTTCACTTCAAACATCATCTTTCAAGCAAACAAATAAGGGCTTATTGAACCACCGGAATTTTGGGGTTGGGTTTTTTAATTTTTATTTTTTCAATTATGCAAGTGTCCAGAATAATAACATGTTTTCAAAAATAAATTTATTTTGCAGCTAAGACTTTTGGTTTAGTTAGATTTGGTCAAAAGTACTTTGTTACTGGAAAAAGGCAGACTGAAAACTGTATATTTTAGGGTAGTAACTACTGTTATTTTCCTGTGAGAAATCCTGGAGTTACTTTGCTTCTGACAGATTAGGTAAAAATTCCTATAAATAGGAAACCCACTCCTTTCTTTCTCTAGCTTTCCTGAATATATAGTATATACTAAATCCTGTAAAACTGCATATAGACTAATCTTTCTCATCAGTATAAAAAATATTACATAGGAATCTTCTTTGCTACAATTAAAGAACTCGCTGTCAAAATTCAAAAGGTATCACTACCAACTTTGCAACCCCGCTTTGGATATATTTAATTAAAATCATAGGAAGAGCTAATTTCTATAACAGCTCTTTTAGTACACATGAACAATTCCATATACATACAAACTGGATCCAGGCACAGGGGCGAGGCAGATGAGATCCAATTTCCATGTGGTCTTGAAATGGAATTTTCTTGCGGTCTAGCCAACACTGCCCTGAGACTTGTAGGTATATCTTCTGTAATCCAATGTAAATCTATTCCTCATGAATAGAAGTAGCTCCAACCACATTCTTTCATTCATACTAATAGCTAAGTGTATTTAGAAAAGAATTCCAGAGTCTATTTAAAATTGTATGTCAAAAAAGTACATATAAAAATCTCATTTCTGCTTTCTTGTTCTTCTAGGAAGTGTCTGCCTTTGTCTTGATCAATAATACATAAAACCTTGGTCATCTCCTGCCCTTTTCATTCTTTTTTTTCTTAAAAAAAAAATGAAATCATGTTCACTGTAATATTAGCAAACACACTTCGTGCTGATTATACCTGTCACTCTAATTATACTTATGGTAAGAAAAAAGGCAAGTTCTTCTGTATCTACATTCCCTTTTTGGTCTGCTGGACTGCAAGTTTGTAGAGATCAGTGTAATTTCTGCTGAAGACAGAGGGCGTAAGGAACTCCTAGGCCAAAACTATAGGAACCCTTTATAAGCCAAAATGATATGCAACATCAACATAAAAAAGCTGCACTGGTTTACCCCAGCTAAGAAACTGATCTACTGTATCTTACATACACATAAATATCACACATAATACAAAACAAGAATGTAAATGCAATCACCAAATGTTTCCAGAAACATCACTAAGTATTTGGAATTGTTTTTAATAATATGTGTTATTTACATTGCTATTTCTGTATGGAATAGTCAGTATTCTTGGACGAATACACCTTTTCCTAGCTGTTACTGTGAGGATTTAAAATCAAATAAGCCTCCACAGCTCCTTCAGTCCTACAGCTGAACCTGTGGCTCTGACTATAAATAGATTTTAATGTCACATGAAGTGCAAACACAGGGAGCCCATCTGTGTTGATCTGGGTGTAGGATGAAGTTTCCGGTCACACAATCTACTCCACCTAAATTCTGTTTTATGTCAAAATGGAAACTACCCTTAAAGCACAGAGAGCTCAGGATCCCCAGAGAAAAATTCTGGTCTCAGAAGTCAAGGAAAACCTCAACTTACTGTCAGTTAAATTCAGTGAGATTGGGATCTTTCCCTCAGAGCGCATCACCTATGTGATCATTTGGCAGGGAAGAAAGTCAGCTGCACATCTCTCGGGCAAATGAAATCACAAAATACTAACCAGACTGGAAGTTATTTTCCTAAGAGGTAGTCTTCCTTAGTCTAGAAGCTATATGTGCAGGTCATTTGTGGCATTTGAATACTTCTCACTAGAATTTTCCATTTCATTAATATCTTACAGATTATATGAACAATATTCTTCAGTATGTCTTTACTAATTATTTCTAAAGTATTACAATAGCAATATATAGGTGTTGCATATGATCTCCTCAAATACAGAGTTCAATTGGCCCTAGGTCTTTTTAAAAGGATAAAGGGATAAATGCCTTAAAGCAGCTTGAAAGATAACGTGACAAAAGCATCTGGCTATGGCATCATGAAATTGCCAGGTTTCTCATGTTTTGCCTTTCTGGGATATAGAAATGATCTTAAGAATCACTTATTTTCATAAGAAACCCACATTTTGACTAAGAAAGTGTAAGTACCTTCTGTTGGACCTTCAATGCAAAGACAATTCCTGTCATATATTATGATACACTGTATTGCGCAAAATGCTGGAGAAAAAATAAACACAGAACAAAACAAAACAAAAAACCAACACATCAACAAAGGCTTCTTCCTGAAGCTATGTTATAGAGGAGAATATTTCTGGCTAAGGGTAGCCTATGAAAAACTTGTCCCTTAAAAGCTTTATCCCAGAAAAGTTAATGCTATGAAGTATTAATCTTGACATTTTCTTTTAGGCCTATTTCCCATTCAGGCAAAATTCTACTGAATTAAATGGAAAGTCTGACTAAATGGAAAGCGAGGAGTACGGATCAGAGCCTAAAGCAACTGAAACAATCTCAACAGAGAAATGGTAAATTCATTAGTAGCTAATAATGCAGTAGCACTTCAGCTGAACCGTGGATTAGAATGAAGGAAGAGACTTACTGGATATAGAGGTATAAAGGGCAAAAGACTTGAGGCTAGTCATTTCTTTTTGTCTCGTTTCCTCTACGCTGCTGTGGAAGATGTGCTCCCAAGCATAGAGTTTAAGGAGCTTAATGCCTCGAAGCATCTCATTTGTCTTCTTCAGTCTCTCATTGGAGTACTCCTGCAACATTTATATACACATTTACTTAAAGAGTATAATTAAAGCACCTCCCCCCGAAACATAAGGATCACTCAAAACTTTTATGCAGCCCCTTGTAATCAGCCAAGTAATCTTTACTAGTTCTGTCCATTCACATGTTGTTTCTCATGAAGGTGATCTTCCCTAGAGCTCAAGTAAAAAGGCCATTGGCTTGCACTCCTAAATCGTGTAGCTTGTACTGAAAATTTTACTCCTCTTCTGATCACCTGCCAAGGCAGCCTCTCATGACTTCTGCTGCCCAGCACACTGGCTGGATTTTTAATAGGCACACCGACACATAGAGAGGAGATCAGAACATGCAGACAAGCTACAACTGAGCACACCACTCTTCCCAATCAACATGATATGAAAACAACGGTGCGAGGCTTCAAAGCAGCAAGGCCACGTTAGCAAGAAGCTGTGACCCCGCAGGGAACACCTTGACTCTGAGCAGGGCCAGCTGGCTAAGGCACAATAATACATGGACAAAGGTATACTCCCAGTAAAGTATAACTGGAAGTTATGCTGCTTCCAGTTTTCAGGCTAGCTCAAGGATCTTTGCACCGCATTGTGTTGCACAGTGGAGACATTTCAAAACATGCTTGTTCCCATCTGCAGGAATTTGTAGGTGATGCTGACTGCCTGCTTGGATGCTACAGGGAAGAATGCTGTCTATATTTCTAGAAGGGTGTACACTGTTGATGTGAAGACATAACTTTTCACACAGGAAGGTACACAAATAACTCTCATTACAACACACAATTTGTGGTAGAAGAGATTTCAGGAAGGTGTCCGGCTCCATTACAGGTTCATATGGCTTCCTTGGCAGTGCAACAGTCACTCAAAGTGGGGATAAGGTTCAGAGCAGCTGGGCATGGTAATTCCAATGAAACAAGGTAACTTTCTTGGCAGTGATGCAGGTGATTCAAATTGTAGAGAAGCCAAGTGAGAGACCAAGGAACAGCTTGTGACTGAGCAGACCTTTAAGCTCCCCAGTTGGGGAGAATATTGTAGGAGTCAGGACTGTCCATAGCTTACTTAAATAAGCCACTTTCATAGATTTCCACAACTGTGATGTATCTGGGGTCTGAGTTTGGATGCAGCATTCCTACCTCCTTTCCCCTTGGACAGCTTGCTCTGCACAATTCATTTACTTGTGCACCATCTGACTGCACAAAGCCATTTCAGTCAATAATTACTGACTGTTTACATTTGCAAGTTAGAAAGATCTTAAGGATTTTTGCTCTTAGGGAAAGAGATACTTGTTGAAAATTATAAACCCCAAAAACTGTATTAACCCCCAAAACTGCTTACACTTATGTTTTCACACTCTTGAACATTACCAATGTTTGAGAATCAGTTCTTGGTCAACGTCCATTGTTAGTTTTGTAATTCCAAACACAGATCAATGCGTAATTACCAGAAGTGGTATTTATATCATGTATGAGCCTGAAGACACTTACCAATGTGCTCCTCTGGGCTTGTGAGAGTTTTGTTGCTACAAAGTACTGAACAGGTGCAAGAACTATGATTACTGCTGCTCCAATTAAGGCACTGATTCCAAGAAGGTAGTAGAGCAGAAGAACTCCTACAATTATCTGTTGGAAGTAAAGAAAGTGAGAGGAAGGCTTGGGATAAGCACTTTGGGTGTGCACCACAAAGACCAATCACAGGGTAACTGAACGGCACATTCGAAAACAACAGCCACTGCAGCTAACCCTACCCACAAACATCGTACGTTCTGCATCGCTGGCACGGTGGGGTTTGATCGGTCAGGACATTCTGCCAGAGGACCAAATACACCCACCTAGTGCTCCTCCCCAGCTTGTGGATTCTGTGTATTTCCATTTCAGGGACTCCCCATTATGAACAGTAGAAGAAGGTTGTACAGATTTGCATATATTCTACAATGTAACTCTCACAGCTATTTAAAATAACTTCATTTAAAAATAAATACATTTATTAAAAATATTTAAATGAAATTGAAACATTATGTTAAAATACTTTTAAGTAACACATTGAGATATTCCCTTTACAGTCACTATTAAATATCTTTTCCCCATTGGCCAGATGACCTAGCATGCATGTTCTTTGACTTATAATTTTTTTTCTTCTTTGACATTTAAGTGTTTTTACACTGGGGAAGAAATTACATCTCCCAGTTTGATCAGAACTCACTAGTCTACAATACATGGGAATTCCGCAAAGAAGAAATACTTCCCTGCTTACTATAAAAACTAATATGAAATATTATTAAAAATACAACTGATCTTGTAAATATTAACATGACATTATTGCTGACAAGTACGTTAATTCAAAAAAAGGAACATCATCAATCATATCACTAAGAACCTCCACTTCAAATACACACTAACATAAACTTGCAAGGAACTGTTTTAAGGATGCACAGTACCAGATTGGCAATGACTGTTAAAAAAGGGTTAGAGAAATAGCTTAGGAAAAAAAAGGTTTGTCTTTGGATAAATAAGAATCTAGAGAGCCACAGTGGGGATGGAAAAGGATACTATAAGCAGCTCAATAATCACAAACAAGATATACAAGCTACCGATGTTAATTACCACTATTCTAATGACTGACTCCTGAACAATTTGGAGCATTGACACTCCACACATTTATCAGTATAAGCTGATAAATTAATTGGAAGACCTAGTGATAGAAAGTTAATTTCATACATCGTTTCCCTTAATTAAAAAAAAAAAATTGCAAATTTCCTTAAAGTGTTTTCTACTACTCTTGCTGTACTTGCATACTCTCATAACCCTCACAGAAACACTATCTTCCATCATTTCAAAGCTCAGGAGTCATATGCCCATCCATTCCCACACATATTTATGGGAATTGAGTGTTTCCATGATGAAAAAACAGAGTCCTTAGTTTCCACATTTCCATTTTAATAGATATAAGGCACGCAGAAAATAGATTTATTTTTTTCTTAACTATCCTTTGATGCCTCTCTGCAGATAAACTAAACTAAAATGTAATTCTTAAAATGAGTCACTATTTACTTAGGAAACGTGCTGTAGCATGAAAGTAAAGTCCTGTTATATACACACCACAAATCTAGTAAGAGCAAAGGTTAAATTGTAAATTAAAAATCTTCTAGTGACGACTAAGTGAGTAATCTGCTTCCATCTGAAGTCAGGAAATCCATGAGCGTATGAAGCCAAAGAAAATATGCAAGGCCTCTGTCAGATAGGCCCGGCAGAACTCCCCTCCAAAACATGAAATGGTCTTGGTCTTTGCAGATCAAGATATTCATTCCCAAATGCTTCTTTGTGGGCAGACAATCTAAGCACTCAAAATACAGGAAAGCATTGAACAGTGCACAGTTAAGAGATGTTCAAAAATACAAAGTCAATGCAGAACACTGACCCCCTGCTTTCCCCCACTACTGGTTAATTATCAACAACATTATGAGACTGGCTGGTTCTAGAAACCGAGCCTCAGCTTCTCACATAGACAAGGGGAAAACTATTTTAGCTATTGGATCCCAAGGGAGTTGCTAGCTCACAGCTGCTTTCCCTGTCCCCTGTCCTGGCTATTGAAAGGGTCAGTCTTTGCAATAAAAATTCTATGTTTTCACAATAGATTAAAAACAATCCCATTTTAATCTTCTTTATATTGTGATAAGGGCAAACTTTAATATATCCATCATGTGTGAGACAAAAAATACATTCTCAATATAAGTCTGTGAATGCTTGTATGTGAAAAGTGCCGAAATCTGTAAGCATTATTGTACATAATTCTATATTTATCACACCACACACCACACAGTCAAGAATAAACAGTACGTAGGTAATATCTGAACTGCTGGAGGGCAGCAACTGGCAGATGGGAAGGCTCTCATTAATATTTCTGAGAAAGTAACGATCATATTTAAAAACAAAACAAAACAAAACTGTGTAATGAAATACTTTGCTTCCCTTTCATCAAAATCCCAAAGCTCTTACCTGCCAGAGATATATATCACAAGCAAAAAGCTCACCAATAGCTCTGGTTATTTTGTCTTGATTATTTATTGAAGACAGCAAATACTTTCAGCCAGAAACTGCTTTGTGGCCAGTTTTGAAAGAGACAAATGTCCTTTCATTACAACTGTAAGCTATCCCTGCCAATGAACCAGAGATATGAGAATACAGGATTTTTTAATAATCGCAATGAAATCAAACAAGGGTGTTTATAAGATGGAGGTGGTGGGGGCGGGGGAAAGCCTTTTTAGGGCCTCATTTTGCTCCCAGGGTTTGAGCCAAACCTACTAAGGGCATCTTTCAATTGATGGGCATCCCCAGGCCTCTTTTCATGGATTTCAATGGCCTTCAAACAGTAACTTAAGGCAATAATAAAGCTCCTATTGACTCCAGTCAGAGCAAAGATGGGGCTCAAATTATCTGTACTGTATAGAAAACCTAACTTGTTACGACTGGCTAGGTCTTCTAGTCAAGCATAATTAGAAAATCCACAGCAGATGCTGAAATGCTGATTGTTAGGTTAAGAGCTACAAAACAATTAAAAACCTGTTTTAAATAATAATTTTAAAGCTTGTTCAACTTTTTATTAGCCAGCTCTCAAGCATCCAGTGATTGCTTTGACTGCCTCATAGAACAAGGTATGGCATGAACGTTCCAGCAAAACGTTTTGGAGAAGCCCTTGTGACCACCATGACTCACTGACTTGTGCCTTGCAATGTGAGCACCATCCACAAAACAGGAGCATGCTTTGACATGGATAGTCGTGATCTGCTAAGGAGCATCGCAGGGTGAATTTAATTCAAATACAATCATATTTTCAGAAGACTGCCAGGAAATTTTTATGAGTCCGTGACCTCTGGCACATTAGAGCAAAATGTTGTTACAGAATATGCATTGAAATTGGCTTAATTCTCAGTTGCACTAAAGCGCTCTTTACACTGAGCTGCCAGAGTGGCCTTACAAAAAGCTTGCATGGAATTGGTACTTCTTACACAGCCTGTTTTACTAACAGGCTTACAATGGAGACTAAGCCTAGGAGATAATTGGACCCTAAACACTATCATTAAAGGGATGGACTCTTCTTTCCTCATAGTTCTTTCAGCAATATCATTTTAGCAGTATACAGTCACTGACTTCTTACCACAGGGTACTTCTAGTACATGGATAAAAAAAAAACCCTGATATCCAAATCACTACTAACAAACTGCCAACCTGTAACCCTATTTCATATGATATTTCATATCAGTTTCTTTTCATTATAGTTGTCTTCATAGTTGTTCTCTCTTTTGCAACTAGAAATAAATATTAGCACATGTTCTTTGATTATTTTTCCCCCCCTCACTTTAAAATAGCCTGGTTCCCTTTTTTTTCACCCCACAATTTCAGGGAAATCATCCTAATGTTAAAAAATAAGTCAAGTTTCTTTCTCAAAAATTCCTGCTGATAATTGCTATATTCATCACCCTTTTTTAATTTTAGAAAGTAAAATATTTTTAACTAGCATATAAGCCTCTCCAGAGTAGATCAGGAAGCCTAGTCTATACCCCAATGCAGTTACTCCTGCACAAGAAAGAGCTAAATGCATTTATACTGTATGAATACAGTCACACTATTACCTGTACAAATATGACTACTACGATTTTAAATCTTAATATTTTAACAGGTATAATTATATACAGCTCACATGTAGAGTAAACGCAAACCCTAGGCATGAAAGCACGATTAAAAGAAGCTACCAGTTAATAAGCTGACTGTTTACACCTTAATGTGGTCACTATCCTGATTTGAGGCTTTATACCACTCTCATCAGAGTTAGAGAGAGTTTTACCAGAGATTCAAGCAGATTTCTTCTTCCTCCATGTCCTACTGTACACTTGGAAGCAATCTACCCGTTACTGGGGTACTCCAATCCATCCCTTACAGGGATACTAGAAGACATATGGTAACATATTAGATTTCAAACACATATAGTGTGAAGACTCCCAGAGTATTTCAAGAGGACACTAACAGGTTTTCCAGAGAACAAACGCTCCCCAAAGACTGAGACACAACAGGAAACAAGACACATTGAAGAATTCACTGACAATGAAAAACGGACCTGCATTGTCCCTACCCAGTATCTTCCTCAATGAGGAGAAAAGCAAACCCATGGAAAATAGTTAAACCAGGGCTTTTTTTTCCAGGTTAGGAAGTTAATCTGTCTTACCATGCAATCAGATGATTTTAAGATCATAACAAAGGACTTGCTCATCTGATATGTAGCAGCTTGACCAAAACCTCGTTTTTGACAGGAACTATGAAATCCACTCAATTCTAATATGTATCTTTGCTGTCAGAAAAGAACCCAGATGTCCTGACTGCCAGCAGTCCAGCACCTTACTCTTTGAAGGACATTCATATAATTTACACAATCAACCGGAATGGCTGGCTTTTCTTGCCCATCCCCAACTTTTCAATGTAATATTTTTATATGCTCAATATCTTATAGAAGAAAAGCACTATTATCAAATGTCGATGGGCACAGGAGCTCCTAAGCAACACTCATAAAGCCATGTTAGAAACTGGCTGGAAAAATGGTCTACCAGTTACAGTCCACATACAGTCTCATGAAAATTATTTCATTTCTGGGCAAGAGCTGGCAACCCAAAACACGAAGCTTGGGTAGATCGCAGCTTTCTGACTTCCACACCAGCCAAATCAGCCTCTGCATAGTGCCGGAACCAGACCGCCTTTGTGACATGAACACAACGCAGTTTTCCTCATGTTTTTGAAACTAAATGATACTTTTAGAAAATACTGAGTAAATTTAAACTCTGCTGTCTCCGTTGTTTACTTTTATCATTGAAGCACTCAGCAAAAATACACCGAGTAGCTGGAAGAAAGTAGAAAGAATTGCAGGGTACTGTATTAATATCAGATGAAACTATGTGCTTCAATGTTAGTTTTCTCAGGAAATTCCTAAATGAAAGTGCAAGAGGTTTCTATGGTTTTGTTTAAGTACTGGCTTTTCCACGCTAAGTAATTTGCACTTTTCCACTGTTTCAGTGTGAACTTGGAAAAATGTTCCAAGGTTGTACTGAGATTGCTGTTACCTCCTACTGCTCTGTGTCTGCTGTATCCTCTTACTATCGTAAACTTATATTAATCACGCAGCCATCCAATGATATTCACCACCCCACAGACTCAGAGGAATACTACCTCACTGAAAGAAGATTAGTTTTGATCAGATTCATTTTTCAGTAGCTCCACAAGCTCATATGACACAATGCACCATCTATAGAGCTGGAACAATGAAGGAGGTAAAAATACCATGTTTCCACTTTGGACATCACATATGAACGCTTGCTTCAGTAAGGGAACAGGCTTAAGACTAATTTAAATTAACTGTGAAAGTACCTTCTGAAATGGCACTCTGCTTCCTCATCTTAAAGATTGATAAGACACATTTATATTTCACTTGGCATTACACAAGGCTACAGGACACGGGAACCAGGAGCCACCAGGCAACTGAGCGTGATTCAGAACAGTGATCTGCTCCATGTCCTTCATGTGGGAAAGGAGACTGAAGGGATGAGAGTGGTATTTAGAGACAGGAGACCAAAGACACCACAGAGGATAAAGCAGTAAAACCATTTCATATAACAAATGAATCTGTGGAATTTTGTATGCTAGAATTTGTCATCCATGAGGCAGCAGCAGTTTTAAGAGATGTCCAAAGGATCGTCTCTAAGCCATCATATTTTTCAATGAACTGCTACTTCTCTTGCTTCTTCTAGGATTCAGAAGAAAATGATTGCAATACATTCCAGTTTACTCCCCTGATGTAATAAATTAATGCACTGGAATAACATAACCTGCTGCAGCCTATAAATTCTTGTTACAAACGCAAAGCGTGTTTGGCAACAGTCAAAATCCTAATACAATCCTAAATACCTCGGGTCCTGTCAGACATGTGAAATATATTACATACAGTGTTTCTAGATATTAACAGCTTGAATCTTATTTCAAGTTATTCTTTAACTTCTTTAATATCTCTACTTTCATAAAATTCATAAGCAATCAGTCACTACAGACTGATGCAACATTAATAACAAAAGCGTGTTCGATCTCCTTACCTGTACTGGCATAGCCCAAAGGTTAGGGCAGAGAAAAAAGAACCACATCAGCTGATTTGTGTCTATGGCAACCAGGTTACAGATCTGGCCTGCAGTCATCTCCCCCATAGACATGTTAGAGGTTGAAAGCTGCATAATTTTATTGTATATTTTTGTCTGGAAGAGAGATCAAAAGGTGTTAGCATATAGAAATAAAATAAGATTTCTAGCTCCATCTAAAATACAGGCATAGTCCAGAATGCTGAGGGAAACCAACATTCCCAGTAACTTGAATGAAGAGCTTAAAGTTTGCCCTTTTGTGTTATGATGAAAAATGTTAAGCTACCGTCTTATTGTTGCCTTGCAAAAAGCGCAATACAATTAGGTACATAATGGTTGTCTAGCTCCCTTTTTGTATCCCTGTGGATCAGTAAGAGAACAAAATCTTTACTGCCCAAAAGGCCTAAGAACCCTATTAACAAATATGATTTATACCTCCAGCCTCTCCATGGAGTACCCTTGCTATAACTAGTGCTAATAAAATAATACATTATTACATTCAGTATATAATAGTCAATATATTATAAACCTTGTTATTTTTCTCTGGCGATTGATTCAGGACCCATCCAACCTCAGAACCATGCTCCTTGCTCAGAGTGTTGATACATTGTGCCTGGAGAGCTCAGTCCCATTACAAAGTTTAATTCACAAACAACTAATGTAACAGGTCTGATTCTGTACTGAATTCAGTAGTTGCCTCAGTGCAGAATCAGGCACCATGTATACAAAGAACTTAATACACAATAACGAAAGCATACTTTTACCAGTGGGTTTGGTAAAAGGCTACACAGTGATGCTTAGCAGTCATGAAACTTAGCCGGCAGGAGGCACCCCGATTCAGTAAGTGTCTTCAGATCAAATGCCAACTGCCCATCATGAAACATAAAGTCATACAGGTCACACTGAACAGGTGCAAGTTTACACAGGGGAGGAAAAGAAAGAAAAGTTTTAAAGAAAATTGAAAAATTATAGGCAGCCTCTGGCACAGAGACTGCCATTAACACTAATTCTGCTGCTTAGAGTGATGGCTAGAAATTTTCCAATTTGAACAGTCTGACTGCTGGCATTTTCTGGGACTCTGTAATATCCAGCACAGAGAACACAAAGCTTTCCTTGAGCAAAATTGATAGGAATGTAGCACTATTTTCCAACAATTCCGCTTTTACACCTCCTGTAGTCCACATATTTTTCAGTTAGTTGAAGCTCTTCTGCTTGATACAAGATGTAAATTTTTTTCTGTATATATTTTTGGTCAGATTTTTATTTGTTTAGGAATTTTCTACTTCACTGTAATAAGGGAAAACCAATGGATGGAATCCAGAAGTCTGGCAGCTGACTGCCAGTGCTTCCAACTGTAAGATCAAAAGAAAATTAAACAATTATGCTGCTATTGAAAGCATCCATCTATCACACAGGCTCTCACAGGATCTGTGTAGTTCAGTGGATAAATAGTGTAACTTATAAGGCTGGTTTTCAAGCTGTCAGGGGGTAGGATTCATCCAGGACACATGGCAATATCGCATTGTAATCTTACACCCAATTCTCTCCTTTCCAGGCACAGATCTTTGTGTCTGACATAAAACCTTGATCTGCTGTTCACTGTTATACAATGATTATGGACTCCATGTTATCAATCTTACTTATGTTCAGTAACTACAGACTACACAATGCCTGGCAGATTTTGTGGCATGACACGTGGAATGAGACACTACTCCATGCATTGGGAATACAACCCATCCTTTTGTCCAAAGTATATTCACAAGACATTTTAAGGCTGTATTATTTGCATGGGACGTTACAAAAACACGCCTTTGAGATGGGAGAGGTGTAGTTAACCTAAATTCTTTCAAAAGTTACATTTGGCTTTACTGTAAGCAAATTTATGCTCAAAGGTAAAAAGAAATACAGCATTGAGAGATTGCAAATAAACGTTTATATAAAATAATCACATAATACGCAGAGGAAAGAATGGAGATTTAAATTAACACAATCTTTAATGGCAACAGTTATATTCAATACATTTCAGGAGGGAAGTGTTTCAGAATTTTGTTACTACAATTATAATTTGTATTTACAAATACACATGATTATATGAAAATACGTTAATAATATATTGGCTACCTGTATTGCGCCTCTCAAGTTGATTCCTGTTTCAATAGCAACATAGTATGATGCTTGGAGAAACGTCCTTTGCAATAGAAGGGCAAAAAATAAGAGTACAGCCAAAACATAAGCATTGGACAGGAACTCTTGAGATGAAATAAAGAAAACACCAAGAATTTTAGTCTATAAAAAAAAAGAAAGTTAGAAATCAGATGCAATGGTAATTTAACTACCAATTCTGCATAATCAATAAGCAGAGATAGCCACAGTTTATTCTTTTGAAAGTGCTCCCAACCTGATCTGAAAAATCAGTTTATCAATTCAAAGGAACAGTCATATAATGTGCCAACTCAGTAAGCTTTATTTAAATGCAGGATGACATTTATAGGCTTTCTGATATCCTTTCAAATATCTAGGACACTTTAACTCCATGTGGTCATTTGCTAAAAGATGTGCACTGCCCATTGTCAGAAAGGACTAGTTAATGTCCTTTCGGAGAAATTAGTCTCATTTTAGCACCTCAGGTTACTGAACACTAAAATGACCTTCACAACTTGCCAAAAACACATCCTTCCAACTCGTAGAACTAAGCACATTATTTTGCTTTGCAGCATCCAACAGGTTGGTTCAGCATTTTTATTTACAGTCGTTACCTCCTGGCAAGTTCATG
Organism: Phalacrocorax carbo; assembly: GCF_963921805.1. NCBI lineage: Eukaryota > Metazoa > Chordata > Aves > Suliformes > Phalacrocoracidae > Phalacrocorax > Phalacrocorax carbo. Next base: position 56,119,167 of record NC_087517.1, on the reverse strand, counting down.
ATATCACCAAAGTGCATTCGGAAGCATGTCTGTAGTTTACTAGGAAAGCAGTGCACTTATTCTAGATTATGTTTAACAAGCAGACACCTTTGGTTCACAATTAGTTGAGAGGCTGGTGCACCCTTCTGAAACTAAAATGTCTCTGCCTTCCTCTTTCTCCCCTTGGCTCCTCAAAATTTTGATTGCTGACTTATGCTGCCATTAAAGGCAAAATTAGGAAAAGGTCTCTTTCTGTTCCCTCTCAGAGGGCTTCTTGTCCTTTACACTCCTGCTGTATTCCTCACTCAACACATTTCTTCTTGCCTACATAGTTTCTTGGCTGTTGGTGTTTTCAAGACAGCTATAATGCTTAATAAACTACATTTCCAAAACTCTCAAAGTCTGTATTTTTTATTACATCTGATCTACACCTTGAAGCTACCTGTTTATAGAAAGCCCACAAGTTAATCCAGAGGCTAAACTTAGTTTTTCAAGCCATGGTTTTATAAGGTGTGGCTGAGCCAGCTGAACAAGGAACAGACTTCTCCCTACCCCTAATTGCACCTCAGTTGCTCCAAGCTACATGCTTCTGTTGCTTACTGTGCACTATTTTTGAGAGCTTAGTGAATCTCTTCCTGAGTCAGTTCAAATCACTGGCAGAAGATGATCAGCCCAGGAAACATCTGCTTCTTTTCTTTTAGTTCAATGGGCCAAAGCAGACCACAAAGGTGTCCAGATGGTGCCAGAGCTAGAGCAAAGGAGGGAACAGGAGCAGGAGTGACAAGGAATGTGAAAGGAGGTCACTTCATCTTCTTGAAGAACCAGAGCCTTAGGTTATTTTTTTCTATCTCTCTTCACTTCCTCTTTTGAGATTCATGGTTGCTCCTGCCATTACTGTAGTAGGCACACTATCTATCCCCTCGACATCAGTAGGGTAATTAATTAGGCTTAAAAGCACAGGAATGTATGCTTACCTTTGCAAACAAACAAGATTATGAGCAAAACAGTTTTTGAAAGGATCCTTTATTTTACTCCATGAGAAGAATGCACACTTACAAGAACACATTCAGTACAGGTTTTCACAGTGCCTCCCGCCTCACATAGCAATACTCCTTCTCATGAGAAAACTAGTCTGATCTATCCATACACCAGTTTAACCATCTGTTGAGGTACCTGGGAGGTTATTCATCAACACCAGAGAGTCACTCTCCATAAATATCTGATCACTTCCAAATGAATTGTGGTTGACTCTTCTTCAAACATTAGCCAAATTAAGCAGCTGTCAAATTACTTTTGTCTACTGTGCAACACAGACGGATTTGTGTGGATTTCTTAGGATTACTCCCTTTTCCTACTGATGTGGTATTTGTTACAAGCTCCTGAGATTCAGACCAAGGCTGGACACAAAGAAAAGCAAGTAATTATGATTCTATTCCTGTAAATCTTTGTTCATGCAGATGTTCCTTATTCCATAAGGAGGCATCTTGGTAGCCATATGCTCCTTTTATGAAGTGTACAGTGCAATAACTTAAAACAACATTGAAATTTTCCATCAGTGACACTCAGCAATCCTGAGTTTCATGCTTTGAAAACAGGGAATAAAATGTATTTCATTCAATAATTTATTTCCTGCTCTCAAAGGTAAACTGTCAGATGATGATATTTTCCAGTTCAGCTAGGTACTCTGACTTCAACTAGATTTTATATATGTAAACATACATACAGTCTGTAGGGCCACTTATTTATAAGGAATTAGCCCTTGGAGAATCCCTTTGAGAAAGTATTCAAGCATACAGAGTCTTCAAAGTCAAATCAATGGAATGCAAGCAATCACTGAGCATACTTGTTTCTTTAAATCTGAATAAAGCGCAAAACTCTGAACAATTACCATACATGACAGCAATTATGTTCAGATAAAGAGACATTTAACTAGAATTTTAGTTATTTGCACTTTAAAGGTATTTTAAGCCCTAAATTCTTATTTATACCATAGTAATTCAAACAGGCTACATCAGCATTATATACTACAAAAAGCCTATGGTACAGTAAAAGTGAGTGTCTCTTCCAGATTACAAGTTCTTACAAGTTCAGCTTTTCAAGTCAAGGTAACTTGCCTTTGACCCTTGCAAGAAGTAACTGTGGCTACAAATTTGTTCTTGCTGTAACTCTGAAGAATAAAAAGGAAGACCCAAGGCTCTACATTTAGCCTAGAAGCTTTAGAAAATATACCACAGGCCTGGAAAATTACAGGTACAAGAAGTCTTCTCCTATGCTACCTATAAGGCCTTGTAAGGAAAAGAAAAGAGAAATTCCCAAACTGGCCAAGCCCATGGCCAATTAGATGCATCCACTTCATCTTTCAGACTCTTTAATATTTATGCTCATAAGCATAAAGCATTAGGCACATGTAAGGTGGAAGAACTGCCCCTGGTGCTTAACCACACAAGTTTAAGAGCCACCTATTGCTTCCTGCACAGTGTATGTACACTCAAAGACAAAATAAAATGGAAAACAGTATATAAATCCAAAACTTGGTGTTTTTTGGGGGGGACACAAAAAGGCACATTTGGTGAAAACCAGGATCATTTACACTTGTGATGTCTTCACCTCAGACATATCTTGTTGACTTGCAACAGTGAGAATCTTTCCTTTGAGTTACCCTTCCATCAGGTCAGCTATTATTTTAGCAGTTCTTCACTGGGATTTCTTTTTATTTTAATACAGAGTCACCCAGGAAAAAGTGGCATCTCTGTAACACATTAAAACCTAAAAAAACCCTTCTTATGAAGGCAAAGCTAGAACAAGTTTGACACTGGGAGATCACTATTCTCAAAGATACTAACATGACCGCAAAAAGAAAGGCTAAGCATTATCACAACCATGAACCACAAAGGTTACAGGTTGTGCTGTATTGTATCAAAGGCAGTTACAGAAGCAACACAATTTCAATGCTGTCCTACATACATATCTGGCTAATACTGCTAATTACTGCAGCCAATACCACTTTTTACTGTATGTAAAAGAATACAATTATTTACACAATCATGTTTTGACAAATCATGCTTCTCAAGCAATGAGATTTTGGTTCAGTGTTGATTCACATCAAAACATTATATAACAGAAACACAGAGGAAAAGCGAGATGAATACTTTTGTTATTTCTTCTAGTACTCAACTTGAGAGAAAAGGAGGAGAAACATACATAAACATTAAACAGACACTTGGTGAATGCACCAAGATATTTGCCAAGTCTCAGGTGCATTATCAGGCCATTATGGTTTACGGAGTCACTGAGCATCTGTGCGTTTATACTACAATAGTTGTCTAAGTACCCTTTTCCACAGGAAACACAAGGAAATAACTGAACATTTACTGAACCTTTTGCATATAAGGCAAATAACCTTGTTTGAGAAGTTGATGGAACTGATTAGATGTGTTATTTTCAGAAATGGCTTTGGGGACATTCAGTGTCCCGCCTTCCTGAGAACTTCAGGATAATACCACTTTTTAAAAGTGCCATTAGGCTCTAATCACTAAAAGGCTGAGCAAAAGGCCACTACTTAAAGACCCTAGAGTCACGTAATCTTAAATGTCAATACTGGCTTTTTGCTACACTGGGACCTACAACTTCTAGAGCTTTTTAAATGAGTCTGTAGGTTTGGTGTATCATTCTAATGTGTTATGTCAGCAGATCTTCCTAATAATACTGGAACTGCTAATCCTAGCATTGCAATGTGGAAGATGCTACCAGCAAAATATAAAGGTTATCATTCTGTCAGTCTCTTCTTCGGTGTGAAATGATTAACAGAGAAATTCATGTCACAAGAACATTCTGGGGTGGCCATAAATATTGATACTGGAGTTATAAATAAACATGAAGAGTGTGACAGAATTTAAGACGCTGTCATGTTCTGACTAACTGTGGCACTAACTAAAGCAGTTAATACTGCTCGTGACACCCATGTGATCTCAGAGTTCCAGCTCCATGGCAGTTTATATCTGTCACAAAGGCCTTGAAGAATAGGGCAAATATTGTATCTTAGGATTTATCTCTTTGCCTTCAGTTTCTCAAAGAGAACTTCTGTTTGAAAGATACAGCTGACTCATTACAACATTTCCTCAACCTAAACTATTTTAAATGTCGCTGTAAAAGATGGGTAAAAGACCCTCTCTGCTGTACTCACAGCTTAACTTTGCTTGTCCGACTCTGTCCCACTGTATGGCAATTCTTTCCAACGTCCTCAAACTCAGCAGCACATCAGACACAAACAATGTTTCCCCCCAACTTATCTTTGCCTTCATAAGACTGCTTTAGAAGGCTTGTTTCCCACACCTACGTAGCTCTCAGGAACAAACAATTAATAAGGCATGGTTCTCCTTTTTTGACTCATTACAAGTACGGATATAACATTCCTAGCAGTAGAGCTGGTGTATTTTTTTCCAAAGTAGACCCAGTTGGCTAGGTAAGTGCGTACATGTGGGAGTCTTCCTGAACACACCAGTCAGTCTGCAGATGGCTTGTAAAGAAAGCCTTCATACTTTCTAGAAAGATATTTCATTTAATCCAGCAAAAGCAATTTTCAAATGTAAAGGTAATTAGCCTCTTAACAGAAAAACAATGCATATAAACCTGGTCAAAACAGAAGGAAAAGCCTCTTGGAGACCTTTTAGCAAAGGTAAAATACACCCTTAAGAGTCACTCATGAACTATCATCATCAGTGAATATTGCCGTTAGGTGATCCCCAAATGGTGTAAGTGACAACAACGATGAGGCTACCGCTTAGCTAGACACAGTGAGGATGTCAGGGCTGGACGAGACTCCATCCAGGGCCTATCTGGACCGGACCTGAGCATTTTGCACAGAGGAACACTAGCTGACACTTTAACAGGAAAAATAAATAGGATAGTCCGTAAATAGTGATTCCATATAATTTCAGCTGAAACGGTGCTCCAAACAAATTATCAAGAAGCAGCTAAAAAGCTTCCACAGTACTTTGCTGCAACACAGCCCTATAGTCTTAATTTTTTTATTTCCTGCTTTAGCTGGTTTCCATTGAAACTACTTGCTATATTAAGTTTCTAAATATTAGGATAAGGATTGCAAAATGGATAAACAATTAATTGTAGCCCAAGGCCTCTGTTAAATTTTCTGCAAGGCATCTGATATTTCAATATGTACAGTGAACCTAATCCAAAGCGTGCTTGAGTGAATGGATATATTTCCATTAGTGTCAACAGACTTTGGAAATAAAGTCCTACATCAAACAATAAGCACGGTGCAAAAATAAAGTGAGCTTTCTCACAGAAATCCAGCCTGAATGACTTAACCTTATAATGAGAAGATGCTTCCTGAGTAGTCTGGTGTTTGGGTTTTTTTTTCTTTTTTTTGTTTGTTGTTTTTTTTAGTTAATCAAGAAGTATGTCTGCTGCTTCTTGGGGGAACATTCATTTAAGCAGCATTCTTAAAAAATACATTTCAGTTGATCTTTCAAAACCAACCTTCCCAAAGTCACTAGTGGAAATTCTTTGTCACAGCTGAATTATTTGGCATTTTATTGCAATGACAAAAGCCCGCTTTAATTCTTTTTAGACATAATTAGTTTTTGAAATGAAAAGCCAAGCCTGTTAAAAATACACTTTTCCTTTCCAGAAAAGCACTCAGTCACATACTTGATTCAATCTCTACTCAAAACAGTACCCTAAAATCCTTATGATACTGGTGGGATTCTGGATGTGCTTCACCATTATCTTGAATGGGGTTATCTTCCAGAACGCAAGCCTGACTAGACACGGTACAAGTGTGGACAATACGCAGTTCATACATACTGTCATTTCTAACATTCAGAAACACGTTGCAGAGTCACTTTCTTTACAGAGGCCAAATAAAATGTAGTCATAGCGTTACTTTTGACTCTTCTGTTTTTATGATACTTTGACAGTACCTGTGGGCGGATGGTGTTATTTCCTTTCCCAACATTGTGAACAATCCCAGAAATGCAGAGCGGACCAGCAAATCCAAGCAAGTCAGCCAGAATACGGAATGTGCTACTGAGAAGTAATGGTCTTCCAAAAGCACAGCAGAGAGCACGCCAAATTGATCTGGATCCTTGTGGAGATGGTGATCTTTTGTTCTGTTCAGAATAATAAAAAAATAATTAGTAAGGATTACACTATGTATTAACCCCAGTTCTGATAAACTATTGGTATTTTTATCCCTCCTTTAATTCATTGACAACCACTTGCAATCTTTGAGCTAGAGAACCACAGGAACTATTTTATTTTATATATTATTTATATTATATTAACTATATTATTTTATTTGTTTTTAGAGTCAGAACTAAGCATTCATTTGTATTCTCCTCCGTGTCACAAAAAGTACCGTTATGTTTTCCTACCCGTAAATAGGGATCATATAAGTGCGTTTGTGGCTTGCTGTGGGAGAAAGGAAGAAAAGAGGGCGAGAACTTACAGGTGTATGTCTCTGTGAATGCAGAGACTGGAAATCCACACTCTTTTTAGACAGAATGCAGAAGACTCCTCTTAAAACCCTGAATACACTCGTCTCCCACCAGGGAGTCAAGCAGAGTTTGAGCTGAGGTAGTTTCAGCCCTCATTTCTCCTACAGTCAAACTGTAACTGAAATAACAGAAAAAAAATAGTCCTGCAAGGCCTCATTAATACTGACTCTGTAATTGAATGGTTTCAGGGTCTTATTAGGAAGAATGATAATGGGGTGCAGTGAATACAATCCATAATTACTTTCCACATCAAAATAGAGGCCACATAGATTTTACATGCATTTAACCAGTAATGTGTTTGACATGCAGGTTTAGGTCGAGAAATGTCATTATTTGTATGAAGTAGAACTGAGCATGTGACCTCCTCGTATACTGAAAGTTATGCTAATGGATACTTCATTTGCATCATGTCTGTTTATATAATTTTATATCATACTCATAGCATAGAAAGTAACGAAAAATGTAAGCACTGAGTAAGCAGATAGATGTAATTCGATGCTTTGCATACCTTCTGTGCTTCAAAGGCCTCATTAAGGCGAATGTAATTGGTCAGAGCTCTCATAGCAATGGGAAGCTTGCCTATGGTTTTCAAGTCTATTGGTTTTTTATGGGCTGTCTTGATGAACGTATTCATCCACCAGTATGTTCCTTTGGATAACAGATTCACAAATGGCTGCAGGAATCGAACGCCAAGGTCCTGAAGATCCTCAGGAGGTTTAACTTCTTTAGGAGTTTTGAAGAAAACATACCTCTGAAATTCAGAAAAATACCAAAAGAATCACACTAAATACATAGAAAAGCCCACGAAGAACAGATAAGAGATAAAAGACATAGCAGATAATCAATGGATCAGTTTTGGTTTCTCAAAAGTACTCAAGGAATTCAGGCATTTAGATTCAACCAATACAGTAATCCACTTTCCTCAGTGCTGCGGAAAATCAGAGGCATCCAGTCTAGAAAAAATATCAGCCTAAATATTCACTATTACTTTGTTTATGGGGTACGAATTTGCATACTTGTAGACACCAACCTCCCCAATGCACCCCAATCCCTTCCCTCAGCAGCTACAGCAATAAGCCTGGCTCTCCAAACTCTGCCATAGTCATAATAGGCAATAAAATATCCATACTGCTGGCTAATTCATTTTATGCGTCAATGGCATCCTTTAATAATTAAATCCAAAGAAACACAACATAAAAAAATATTACAATAGTCAATTACCATTTTTTATTCTTCTTTGTGGCCTATAATTCCATCGTGATTAAAACTCATTTAATTATACAGTTCTATTATAAGGAGGTTTATGAGCAAGTCTGCTATCACATTTGAATTTCACTTTTCCCACAAGCCAATCCACCATTTTTCATTTATGAGATAAATCTGAACATCCAGCATAGAGGTTTTTACTACTCTTTCTCCCAAAAATTATACCGAAAAGTCTGCTTTCAGACATACTTTGTCTTAAGTTATCAAATGAACACAGACACATAAAGTCCCCCAAGAAAACCACAGAAGAACAAATATGTAATAGATGCAACTCACATTGCTGAACGTGTTACTGGAAAGAGTTCACATACTAACGTGAGGGAAGCAGCAAGAAAATTTACATGGAAAAGCAGTTTTCCCCTCCTGAGGCTAAGTTTAATTTGTGCACACAGTTAAGTGGGGGATAGGTGAAAGGCTGAAATTTGGCATTTATCTGGCAGTCTCCAAAGCCATTTCCCAGTTTGGATCATGGCTGCAGACACCACGGTGTCTAGCTAGCAGGGAGGCTAGATAGCAATCCCACTTGCCCAAGCACATCACTTACTGTGATTGTCTCCCGGAAAATGAGACATGTTATATGTGTGCCTAAGATATTCTCTGATAGAGCAGACAATTCCTTTCACCCAGTCTTCCCTTGCATCAGAAATACTTGTTTCTGGTGACTGAAATTGTGATCATAATAGACATTTTTAAAACAAACTTGAACAGATGAAATTAATCTTAATTTAACTACAATGGAGTCTGACTTTTTTTACAATTATGGATTCATCTAGCCTACTAAAGTTGGGTTAACTTTTGATGCTCAAATATATTTCTATTTCTAAGTGTTTTTTTCTCTGTCCTTTAGAAATGTATTTCACAGTAAGTACCCAGAAAGAGAAATAAATGGGGGGGACGGGGGACCCACCAAAACCCACAAACAAAAACAAACCACCAAAACCCCCACAGACGGAGACTTCTATGATACTAACTTACCCTCACCCTGATGACATTGATTTCTACAGCTAGTAGCATTCCATATAGAATGACCAGGAGTCCTGTGAGGCAAAATCGAAGCTGAGAAAATCCAACCCCATTATCACAGAACTTTACAAATTTGATGGTTTTAGTTATGAAAGCTAAAGTCCAGTAAAACAGCAATGCTGTAGTGGGGGGGGACAAAAAAAAAAAGATAAGTTAATCAGCTCCATAGTTGCAAAAATATACAATAGCACTATTAAATATTCATTCAGAAAGAATGCAACAAGAACATATAAAACCAGACAGTGGCCTTTCTCATGTCAAAACAGAAGCCTAATTCAATTCCACAAACATGAAAATATTAAGATAATGTTAGTTCCAAATTCCTTTCCTATTAGATTTAGCGATAGTTGGAAACTTTCACAGAGCAGAGTCTGCTGAAGGAGATTTCCATCTGTTGCAAACATGTGTCCGCATGATGAGTTCAAGGGAGGGAGTTGCCCCACAACTGAAGGTGGCTGTGAATGATGCTCTTCAAATTTGGTTAACGCTACAAGACCACTATGAATTTGGCTTGAAGGAAAATTAATCTCATTATTCCTCCTGCAGATCTCTGAGATGCATGCAGGAACAGACATTAAAATATTTTCTCCAAACTGCTGCTGCTCTATTGTTCAACACAAATTCCATATATGTAATGCATAATGCAGATACACAGGTACATCAAGGAAGGATGTTCTGTCTTTTGTAAAACACAACTTTAACTTTTTAGACTTCTACTGAACTTCTTGCCTAAAAGTGCTACTATCAGTTATAGATAAATAATCCCTACAGTAAGCTCTGGTGATTTGAAAACATATTCCATAGTATTCACTACACAATAACCCAGCTCCTGTTCCCCATTCGTAAGGAAATCCCTTCTAAGTTTATGTCCTTTTACATGAATCTTTCATTGCTGCTGTATCTGCCATGGTGCAACAGTTGGAACGTGCTCGGAACTGCCACGGAAAACGAGGATATACTGTCTGAGTATCTTGCTGTAACACCAGGCAGTCTTCAGCCAAGACATTAGCAAGTGCAAGTCTAACTTACAAATATGGATAATCATCAGGGACTTGCACAAATTTCAAAAGAATTTGTGGTGTTCCAGCTACCTTGAAGCACCCTAGAAAGCCCTGTGGAGACGTACTGTAGGGCTACCCTTTCCAAGCAAAACTAAATGAAACACAGAGTCCGTATGGAATTTGGGGCTGCCAATCCTGCTTGTACAGAAATAAATTTCAAAACTCTCATTTAAATGAGGACAGTAAACGGAACAGTACAGGAGTACTGGGCATTAGAATATTTGCCAAGAGAGTCTATCTTCCTCTAAAATTAACAGGCCAGTTTGTAAGAAGAAAGCACTAAGAGGTCAGGTATTTCAGCACTGTATTTTAGTGGATGATGCATTTGCAGAGAGGATTTAAGGGACATACTTACAGAATCCATCTTATAAAACCATCGCCTTCTTATGTGATGCCTCCTACCATCTTCCCAACTTATATTGCATCAAATCCAACGTCCTTATCCTGCTTCACACTGTTACCTACCTTTGAGGCACTATTCCTTCCTGTTTGCAATATGCCTGACTAAAATCTCACTTAATCCAAGAATACATTCCATTTTGTTCTACTCCTAATGACCTTTACCTGTTAACCCTTGCGTTTTGTCTCATTCTTACAACGGGCTGCAAACGCATCCTTCTCAGAGTAAGGAGGACTTACACAAACATAGCGCACTGAAAATTTGCACCACCAGAGGACACCGGAAATAACAAGGAACCCAACTGGTACCTATGCAGAGCTCTTGGAAGAAGAAGTAAGAACTAGCACAGCCATTTTCCTATTCAAGATTTAAATAAGGGTCTGTATGACTTTTTAAAATTGTTATTTTATTAGCATATTCATTCATCTTTTATCTAAGAAGTATTAGAAAATGCCAAATGCAACATTCTCAGGTGAAAACTGAGCTCCCACTGTCATACCTCCTAGGAGGATTTGAACTAATATAGCTTCTCATTTTTTAATACAAGCGTATATAAATCTCATCTGGCAGATGTTCATAGGCCCCCTCAAGATAAGGCCCCTTTGAAAATATAGTTACGGCTCTTTCTTTTAAGCTGTGTTTGTATTGTCTGACTGGTGAGCGCACACTGGCTGAGAGTTTCTAGAAGTTATCACCAAAACTTCCACTGGCCTCAGCTTCCTACTGATCAGACCATAGCGGCATGCCTTCATTTACTTGATTGCTTTAGATCTATTCTAGATGCCTGTAGCCTAAAGGACCTTGCTTTTTCTTGGGCTGTGTAGGCTACCTCAGCCCACAACACCAGGTTCTTGCCTGGGGCCAGACCGCTGAAAATTAAGCTATGTGGAACTCAAACTTTTCTACACCTTTATTGGATTAAGCCCAAGATCTGAAAAATCATGCACTTAACTGGATGGCATGTATCAATTAACCTGCGTCTGTTTGGAAAGAAATTTTGTGTACTAAGCAATAAGCATTATATTTATATGATAATAGGAAGTTCCATTTTAAACAATAAACCTATTTCAAGGGAGTTAACTACCATGTCAAAGTACAAGAAATTTAAATTAGAAAACTAGATTACTGTCAAGAATGGTAAGGCAGTCCTATAATTACAATTGGTTAAAAAGAAAAAAGACAATTTTCTTAAAAAAATTAATGTGTTCCCATACTACTATCCCTTTCAGATTAAACTATTAAATTCTATTGCTATTTCATAATTTTCTGCCAATGTTTCATTTCTGAGGTTTATCTATAAGACAAATAAATATTAACTTAAAAAAATATTGCAATCGTATGCTATCAATTACATATTTTGAATGTCAAGAAAGCTAGCAGATTTTCCAATTCAGCATGAAAGCTATACTAAAATATGTCCTGCTAAACTGTACAACTGTTATGCATCTATCCTGCAACAGTGTGCAAAGAGCACCGAAACTAGCGTTATTACCAGAGTCCCCCGGTAAACAGTACTACACTGGAACAACTATGCTTGTTGAAATATAATTATAAGTCAAAACCTACAGAGGAAAACAGATTCAGACCAGATCAAAGTGTTCCAATAGTCTGGACACTCAACTGGAACTCAATCATTAGCTTCACAGAATAAATATTCCAAACATTTTTTGATAAGAGATAATGACTACATCAAAATATCCAACAGCCCGGGCATAAAGCTGAAAGGAACTTTGCATCCTTGTCTTGCATACCCCAAGGGAACGTGCTAATCCCCAGGTCTGTTATGATATCTGCCTCTTGAAGAACTACAAATGGACTTGATTTCTTTAAGGTACAGAGTGAAAAAGATTTTAAAAAAGAAAACATCTCAAGAGTTTCACAGGACTGGAAAATTTTACCTTGTTCAGAATTAATAAACAGGCCTTTAAGTAGGCTTGTTTAAGTAAGGTCTTCTGCACTGCATCAATGAGAGTTTCCCCACTGGATTTAGTAACTTTTGGGTAAGGCTCTGTCACCCTTTGCTTTTTATGACTACAAACTCTTTCCAAGTATAGGCACTGGTCCTGCAGCTAAGAGAGATTATGCCCTGCAGTTAGGTGCAACTTCACTGATGCTCAGAAGCAGCAGAAGCCACATCAGGTCATTTACTTTACTCTGTGTGTGCATGTATGTGCAATATTAGATCTCCTCTACAACGTTTTGCTAATGAAGAACCCTCTTTTTGTTTCCTTTCTCATACACTCAGCAAAAAGTAAATTAACAACTTAAGCTTTTCCTCATGGTTCTCATTTACCTCATTTGTATTAGGCTCTAAAAGAAAACTACTTCATGGCCACACTGCACTCTAGTGGGTTGATAGCTTAGCATAAGTATAATTTAACTATCTCATACTGGGCTAATTTGCATAGACACCATCGCCTAGTCCCAGTTGTCAATACACAGTAGTTGCAATTAGCATCGGAAGATGACAATCCTCACAGCTAGATAATAATAAATTTGTGCAGTAAAGTATAAAGGATTGAGAGTTCCAGAAACATCTGTCTTAGTTCTCTCACAAACACAGGATGATGACAAGAAAAACAAAACCAAAAATAAAATAAAAATCAAAGACCGTCATCTTATGAAGACTTTGGATTAAAATTAAAATCAGACCAATTAAATGTGAAAGACTGGGATAGTCTGATTTTCCTTTTTGCCTAAGAGTTAGCTATTAAGATTAGATTTCCTAAAGGAGTCTGCTCCTTGCAGATTCTTGCAAAGTGAAAATTCACAATTATTAAGTATCCATAACACCTACTTAAGCATTGGTATTCATTGGTATAACTGCTTATTATTCAAATATTGTTCAGAGCTTATTCAGCACCAGCGCTCTAAATATTGAACAAGATTATTATAAAAGAGAAATCTCTACAGAGAAGGGATTAGGCAAAAATGGGTAATCAACTACCAGCTGTGAATTTGTGCTACCCTCATCAAAGATTTAACAGCAGAAATGTGGTAGCAACACTAAATTATTAAACACTGCATATACATCTGAAATTTAAAAAAAAATACCCAAGAAAATCCTGCTTGCTTTCCTTAGGTGATTTTAACAGGCTAGCAATGCTTGCCTAAGACATAACATCTGGTCCAGTGAGAAGGCATTAAATAGACCCTGTTGACCTATCAAAAAAGTAACCGAATTACCTTACCTGGTTATAAAAGACAAAAAAGATTCTACTTAAAACAAAGGTACAAGAAAAAAAAACAGTCTCAGATGAGAAGACATAAAGGTTGCCAGGCCTGGATAGACATCTGAAGTTTTTGAAGAGGAATAACCTTTTTTTTTTCTTTTCCTTTTTTTTTTGTTTTTTTAAAAAGGAGTTACAGGCTCCTTCTCCAGAAGATAATGCTTGCCTACAACAACATGCAGCTCAAAGTAATCTTTAATATTTAAAAGCTTTCCCAAATCCAGTTGTTACTGACTTTTTTGCCACCTGACAAAAACTAGAACAGAACTTTGATACACGGAGCTACAATGACATATGACAAACCTTAGAAGGATCCGTTAATACAGAACACCAGATCAAACAAAACTTGATGAGCCAGGACCACCAAGAAAATAACAGCTAACAGGATGACTAAACATGTAGACACCCACAGTCTGCAGTCTACTTAAACAGTAGAGAACACATCACTAACCGCATGGCTCTCGGCAGTAATGGATTTTCTATAGCTAGGTACAGGCTATCTACAGTCTTGCAGAAAACGCATAGTATACTAGGTATTTCTTATACATAGTATTTTCCATTCAAAGGGCCTTAAAGCCTTTTGGGCCTAAAGGGAGTTTTAAGAACAAGAAGCAAGAACAAGCAGGGAAAGTAATATACCCAGGGTCATACTGAAAGTCAGTGATGTCATTCATTTCCCTTGACTCCCTGGATATTTCAATAGACTGCACACATGAAGATGGCTTCAATCTTGTATCATGCTTTGATGCAGCTGCTGTCAAGCAGGGGGATTTGGATAGCTTTTAGAGTTGAGTTTGATGTGCTACTTTCCCCACAAATCCAGTTTTTCCTAGAGAAGCCTTTGGCCCATTGGATGCCCAAGAACACCATACAAAATACTGTTAGAAGTTAAAAGCATTGAAAACAGCGAACTGTTTCAAGAAAACTCAGAACTGAGTCTGGCAACAGCAGCCAGCAGACCAGAGTACAGGTGTAGCTTTATCCATACAAGCTAGCATCATGACTGCAATGACCTGTCACAGAATGAACAGACACATAGCACCACAATCACCCTTTCAAGTCTTGTAGGTTGTGAGACATACCGATTAACAACTTCGGGAAATTGGATGTTTCAATATTATGGTAATAGACAACCGATGTGATGGCTGCCAAGAATGCCATCCCAGCTGGCATGTACAGGTGTAAATGGCGTGATTCTGAAACCCTTAAAAAGAAAAAACAGGGAACATATATTAAAATCAAACCCTCTTAGATATTTAAATGTTTCCCTTCTAATTTATGAATTGTATCCTGTACCCAGCCCTGATGTAGGATTTTCTAGAATGAGTTATGAATGTAAAGCGCTCTAATTTTCAATTGGATTTATGCTCCTAATCACATAGTTGGACTTCAAATTCCTCCCCTGTGCTGAAAAGGAAACGTGTGTACTCTTATTTCCCATTGAAATCAGTAGGAATGTTGTTTAAATTAGGATAGGCAGCTCAGCTCCAAAATGAGAGAAGTTAATTTAAGCTAAACTAGTTTGGGAGCTGTCCATCAAAATACGTAGATAAGACCAACCGACAGCACAGTTTAAGATTTTTTACAGAAACATTTTGTGGAGATGTTTCGTATTCTTTTTCCAGTTTGGGAGAAGGAACGGCACCACAGCATGGGAATTACTTACAGTGAGTTCTGTTTTCAGTGACTGCAAGCCAACAAACAAAGCCTACAACAGAATCATATACCCTTAAGTTTTGTCCTGTAAAGCAAAACTCCTCTAATGCTTTGCTTCAGATAGCAGCAGAGGAGGCCCTGCCAACTACCGCCCTTTGGGAATCTGGGAATATCAGAATTGTTGGGCAATGGTGTTGGTTTGTGCAGAGGTGGGTAGAACCATGTTGTGTGTGTGTCGCCCTGCCCTCTTTCTTCCTACTTGCTATCTTCTCCTCTTTTCCTTTCCTTTCTTTCACGAAAGTTACGGAGCTTTCTGTGCTGTCAAGGGGTACAACCACCTCCAGGAGAAGGAGGACCAAAAGGAAGTCTTCAGGGTACAAACACTCAGGGAAATTCACACCTTGTCCTCTGAACCTCATGGAAAGTAAATTAGCATCTCTGGATTTGTTCTTGCTGCAGCAAAAGCTACCTTTGTGTAGTTTGGAGAGACAAAAGGGGCTGTTCTGTCAGGGAGCTGGAGAGCATCACAGGACATCACGCATCTGAGAGCAGAATATCCCAAAAGCCTAACAGATCCGTAGGAGCTCAGGAGGACCGCTTCCTACATCTGTGCTAGCAAAGGAAAGCCGCCCGTCATGTGGACATTGTGGCGAACTCTGCAGAGCTGGCTAGAGCCATGCTGACAATCTGGGGCATAAACACTTAACTCCTCTTGTTGACAATGAATTGTATGTGTATAGAACAAGATGAGATAAGATTCTCAGGTCTCTGAATTCCTAGAAATGCCAGGGTTTTTTTCCGGGCTGAATTCTCAGCACGGAAAAACAAGCAACAACTGGAACAGATTTCTTCAGACAGCCTAAGTTTCAGTAGGTAACACTGCAGGAGTGGGAGGGTTTGGGGGTTTTCTTTATTTATTTACTTCACAGACAGAAATTGCTGGAATTTCCCTATATAACCATATCTCCAACAGGCTGCATCTATTGCTAAGATGCCAAAGCCTTTGGTACCCAATTGCTGTCAAAAGGCCTTACCAACATGATCCATTTTTGTCTTAGAAAGCTGATGAGTCTCAAAATCTGCTTTTTATTCACTGGAGCACTCACTAGCCTGCTAGGTGCTCAGGAGGGACAACCTGTGGGTCGGCACTCCCCCAGTATATATAGGAGTTTTGCTTCTCATGAGGTGACATTACTTAATAGCAGCATTCTGAGTCAAGTTAAACAGCAAATAAACATAATGAGAGGGATTGCTAAAGAGCAAAATAAAACAAAAAACTCAAAGCAGATTTTGCTCTGAGCATCCCACACCCTGATAACTCTGAACAAACGCAAGAAAAACTCCTTTTTTAAAAAAACTGGCACTGAGAAACATCCTATTTATATATCTTTAGGAGAAGTTATAATGATGATATCAGCTTCTACAGCAGAATACTACAGTGCCTTTCACACTAGTTGGTGGATAGTTGTTATATAGATGGCTAAACAGAGAGGTTCTGCTCCATTTATAAGAGGAGCTTCACTTTTATAATCCTTGGGTTGCAAATTCATAACAGTTATGAAAATCAGACCTTTCTTCACAGGAAGATTGTCATAATCATTGTTATACATTAGTTTTTTCATGACAAATCACTCTTCTGTATCACTTATTTCACTTGGAATAATTTTTCCCCATGGACTACTGTTTAAGGCACCCTAAGTTGAATAACAGATGATGGATCATTCTTATATAATGTGAGCTGCTCTGCTCAAGGTAACAGATCAGACGTCCTGCACAAATATCAGAAGAAACTCTGTGGGGTGAGATAAGGCTCAGTAGATCCACTCCTTTTATTAAGATGAACAGAACTTGTTTTGCGGGGGAATGGTATGACCTACTGCGCACATGGGAGTCATGCCTGAGTAAGGACTGTGGGACTGGGTCCTTGGACAGAAAAAAATATCACAAAAATGTCACCATCTGCTTGAGTTGTTAGGATTTATCTATAATTAATCTTTGGAAAAATAGTGTCATTAAGCAGAACTAAAAATTACTAAGGACAGTTGTGCATGTGTACATAACTTGGCAAGATCTGCGGAATTTCTGATACCAGGGCAGTAGGTTAATCCCCAAGAATACAGATTACATGTTTATAACCACAAGGAATACAGTCTAGATGAGACTTTAGACAGGGAGAAAATACCTACTCTGAAACCTTCAAAATGCTCACCGCTATCAGGAGAAGGCAGACTTACCCATCAGACACTATGCCCTCTGCAATTTCACACACCAGCACAAACAAGAGGATAAAAGTCAGTATCCAGCGTAAATTGTGGCCAGGAAAATGAAGCCATGTGCTATGATGTATATGAACTTTGGAACTCTGACTTCCCCATCCTACACAGGAAAAGAAAATTATAAAGAGCTTTCTTAACAACAAGACTGACTTACAAAGCTCCTGCATACAAAAAAGCATCTATGTAACAAACTAGTGTATTAAAGTTGACATAACCGTGTTGTTAAACATGCATGCATTTGAGTATTTTCAGAACTCTGTTCTCATTGCTTCATTTCATACATCATAAAATCAACAATGCAGACGGGACACGAGACTTCAATTCCTATACTTTAGCAACCTACTATCAAGTAATTGCATGCATCAAACATTTTTCAAGTATATTAACAGTTTAAATGAACAACAAATGAACATTTTGACAAATTTGCACAAACACTATAATATGTACGTTATTTTTTCTTCCCTTCCACGGATTCAATCAGAGAATTTAGACCCTACCTTACATTTTTTCTAAAAGTGACTTGTTCTCTTGATCTAAATAAAAATTGGCAACACTGAGAAAAGCCAGATAAGCACAGATTACCCTAAGCAGTTCTTCGGCTGACCTCGTTTTCACAGTTGTGCTGTTATTTCAGAATCGGACCTTTTGCGATCAACATTAGTGAGTGTTAAATCAGACAGCTCGTGCCACCCCTATCTAGAGGGCAGCCCGGGCTGAGCAGAATGGTACTCAAAGCACTAAGAGCTGCCTGTATAAAGCCACCGGGCCACCTACTGGTAACCCCAGTTTTATGTTATCAAATAATTACTGCTGCAGATATGGCAGGAGTAAGCAGCCGGGCAGCCCTCCCAGGCATTACCAGTAAGGAGGAAGGCTGTCCGGCTGCTGTAACTCTTCAGTAATTGCAGGAAATATTATTTGATAACGCAAGACTTACTTGCCAGGTTTTCTGGTTTTTAATAGCACGTTTATTTTTGTTTCCCGCGCCGGTAGTCAAAGCCTGCAAGCAAACCCCGCAGCCTCCTCCAGCATCCAGCCAGCCCCTGCGCAAGGCGGGGGTCACCCGCAGGCTGCCCCACCTGGGGAAGCCCCCGACAGAGACAAACGGGCACGGCTGCCGGGAGCGGCGAGACGCCCCGGGAGCGGGCGGTGCGGACGGGCAGCCTCGGGAGCGGCGGCGCCGGAGCATCCCGGAGCTCGGTCCGCCTCCGAGCGCCCTTTGCAGCGGCGCGGCGCGGCGCGGCGCGGGGCGCAGAGGGCAAGGCAAGGCCGGGCAAGCGGGGGAAGCTACGCAGCGAGGCGAGAAGGGAAGGCAAGGGGGGTGCGTGGGGAGGAGGGAACACGACAAGCGCGGCTCAGCGGGGGAGGGAAGCCCATGGCAAGACAAAGCGAGGCGGGGGACGGGGACACAGCGCGACAAAGCAAGGGGGGGGGGGGGGGACGGGACGGGACACACGGCAAGGCACAGGCGGACAAGGCAAGGGAGTGCGGCAGGCGCTCACCGATGAAGAGGATGGGGAAGGTGATGAAGAGCAGGAAGACGTGCGGCACCACGTTGAGCGCGTCCACGAAGCAGCCGTTGTTGAGCACGCCGTGGTCCACGTTGTAGGCGGTGGAGTTGCCCTCGTCGCCGCAGAAAGCCAGGGCCATGGCGGGACCCTGCGCGCAGCCGGGCGCCGCCTCCGCCTCCGCGCACATCCAGGCGAGGCGGGCCGGGGCGGGCTGCGCGGCGGCGGCGGCTCCTCCGCCCGCACCGGCCGCCGAGCGAGCGACCGACGGCGACGGCCGCCGACCGAACCCGGCCCCGGCCCCGCAACCGGCCCCGCCCCCGGCCCCGCCCCCGGCCCCGCCCTCACGCCCCGGGCCGGCGCGAGGAGGCGGCGAGGAAGGCGAGAGCCTTGAGAGCAGGTATGTGCCTTCCCCGACACGCCTGGAGGCCGTCGCGAAAGCAGCGTGACGGCCCTCCGTTACCTTGCAGCAGCATAAAACAGTGTTCCAGTTTTCTTAGGGCTCAGTAATTCAGCATTTTATGCACTGTTAATAAGACAGAACCTTAAAAAAATAAAAGCACCAAATTAGCGAGGACAGAGGACTGTAGGCTACAAGTATATTTTTTTTAACCTTCTCGATTTTGTACTTTTTTCTCCACTATGATGAAGATAGAGTAAATCATGTAAACAGCTGTACCCTCTCCCTAAAAGGAGTCTTCAGCACCACATTGTGAGCAGCTATTACATTCATGCTTTACCTTTTTTTACCCCTAAAATGAGTTCAAGCCTAACTTTCCCCCCCCACCAAGACTGTTGCATTCTGTGAGAATCCAAACCATTAATTTGTGTGGATTCCGCATCACTTCCTGAGCAATTTTATGTATACCAAAATAATCTATAAATCAAAATTTTCAAACCTTGTCCTGAGTAGAAATTAGGCTCAGCTGAGCCAAAGACAAACAAGAACTCTAATCAAATACTTCCATGGGGATAATACCGGGGATAATACTGGAAGGTAAAGCACAGCATGGCTTACACTTCCAAGCACAGGTTGAGTCAAAGCCTGAGATTCAAACATCTCCGGTATGTAGCCATGAAACACTCAACATTAAGATTTGTAACCAAATCCTTTACCTTGGAGCTCGCTTCATTCCCAGTCATACTTATCTGTTGCTTAGCTGAGTATTTAATACAACTTGCCATATCCTACAACCAGAAATGCCCACAAATCCAGGCTTAACTCTTCACTTTGCAAAACCTACAAGTTGGCTAAATGCCTGTTAGGGAAATGATCCCATAAATGAAAAATTTCCTTGTTTTTCCTTTAATGATGAAGCTATGGATGCTCAACATAACAGAGAATATTTGATTTCTAGGACAGACAGCTCCAGTAATAGACCTGAAAATTGCTTTCGTCATGCTGCTTTTCTTGATCTTGCTGTCAGACTGGAGGACGGAAAAAGTAATTCTCTGCATGCAACATATTATTTCCTATATAGGGTCTTTTGGGGCTACAGTGTGGTTAAGAATAAAAATTAAAAGACAACCCCCAAGCCAAATCCTGTGTATACGTATTTTCAAATGTTAAAGTTACACCCACACTGGAAAGACTATAATTATTTTCAGTTTTGGACAGAACCCAGCGTTCATCTGAGCTTCTGGTTAAGCTCATCTCTGTTATCCTAATAGTTATTTAATAAACAGTAAGTGCAGTTTACAAGCAGATAATTTTAAAATTATTTACATTTTAGTATTTCCTGAGGCCCCAAGTAACACAAAGGCTCTGTGTTACAGATGAACAAAGAGCAGCAAAGAATTCTTGACAGTTTACACTCTAGAGACTGAAATCCTGGGGTAAAGTTTGGGGAAGAATCATCATCACCTTCACTGTGGCCAGAGAACTAAACACAACATTGAAGTTTGCCAAAGTCTCCAAAGGAATCTGGGAGCTGAGCTCGCACCCCGAGACTCTGTATGGTCTCTGAAACTTGAGATGATCTTCCTTTACCACAAGGTGCCAATCACAATATTTTTAAAAACATATTTCTCAAACAACAAAACATCAGGAGATCCCATAGTTTGGAATTTGAAATTTATCTTTTTGCAATGGTTTTCAAATGCAATCAAGATTACATAATTAACACAGCGGTTTAAAATTCATGGTCTCAGTTCAGGTCCAACAACACACTTGCACCCATCATGGAGCTTAAGCTGAGGCAGAAATGTGTAGGTAACCTGAACAGAAAGGTGATGGATTAAATAGGGAAGTGTCTTGTATTACAATTAACTACTTAATGAAATACTGGGAGGGGGGGGGGGTGAGGAACCAACTCACTGACAGAAATCAAAATATTTGGTCAACTGAAATTGGTAAGCTGAGCATTCTTAGCAAAAAACACACCTGTGCACACACACAAACTCACACTTCCAATAACAATGCCACAATTCTGTCTCTGCTGTAACAGTGAAATCAAGAGAGTACTGAATTTGGACTAATACTCGTTTTGCTCACTAAAACATCAAATGACAATTTCTTTTTCACTCATGAATGGGGAAAGAGCTATTCTCTGACTTTGCAAATCAGTTGCAAGTCAGAGGTTGATCCAAAAGGATTAGATGAGATTGCCTGTGGTGTCAAAGGACTGAATCTACTTACCCAGAGTATCTTTGTTAGTCCTGTGTCCAGTGGGCTTTGGAACAGTTTTTTTTCCCCTCAAAGCTGCATTTTTGTAAAGCTTTGTGAGAACAGAATTACTTCTCAAAGTCCAGAAAAGGCAAAGGAACAACATGAAGCCAACAGGTGGACAGCTATATTTATCTGCATGTAGCAAGTGCAACCTAATTTTTCCCAAAAGTCCTATTAGATCTTTTTTCCCCTCACACTGACTATTTCCATATCACAAGAAGTCGGTTTTCTATTTCATTGTTTCAGCGCATCTGTTGGAAATGGGAAATCAAGTTAGATCCTGGCAGCCACCAGCACATTCAATAGTTGACCAGAAATATTTTGGAAGTGCCTTGATTATTGAAATTGAATTCCAGACAGACACGGCCAATATTTTTAATTCAAGAAAAAAAATCACTTTTAATGCTTGCCTTGGAATTTGAGTTTGTCTACAGGATTCAGACAGGTTTTTGTATTTGCAGTAAAGTATTGACCCTTCAGAATTTAAAACCTGATAGCTGTTTTTTTAACAGGTAAGAAAATCCATTTAAGTGGAAGTTTTCATTTTTCTTTCCTACTTTTGTCATTTGTTTCTTGCTCCATTTATTCAGCTGCTTTGCACTGACCTCACTTTCTCAACACTGCTCTGTAGGGGAAGTGGTCTATCCCTAAAAATAGTGTTTTGCTGTTATAATTTGCTATATTAACATTCTGCAGGTTTTTGCTTTTTTTTGCATCTAGAAACACAGATGCAAAAGAAAAATAAATTTTTGAAAGTTCTGAACAGCCACAGTCCATATTCAAAGCTAGTCAGGTAGGCACATAAGTCTAAGCATCAAGCAGGAATTTTGAAGTCATTAATGGGACCGAGTATCAAGAAGAAATATTAATCAGAAAAAAAACCTAATAAAGCAAATTGCAAATGCTTATTGTGATTTAGAATTTGCTAAGAGAGTTGTACTGATCTATGACTTCAGCTTTGTATTAAATTCTGCTCTTAGAGGTAGAGAGGAAAAGCAATTTACATGAATGGGAGGAAACTAAAATCCCTTTTAAAAGCACATTGAGAAAGGTTGAGCAGAAAAAATTGGAGAAAATCACCTCTAGAGAAAGCTGTTATTTTATTCTTGTGGAACAAAGAACTCCATTCTATTATTTCATAGAAGATATAATTTGACAAAGCAAATGAAATTTCTTTGTAAAAATTGTCTAAGGTACTACTGTTAAAAATAGTGCAATAAGCATAATAGTGCAGAGGTTCACAGAAATGGCTGGTTTTCCCTAAATAAACTTTATTAATTTTTAATTAATGGCCCTCATTAAAATTGGTAAAAGAACTTATGAGTAAGCAGATCTATCTTAGAGTGGAAATAAAACACAAGCTCTTTATTGAATAATGACCTTTAGGCAAACACTCAGGTAAGTGTTTTAGATCAGAACAGCTTATTTTTTAAGTGTGTGCCACAGAGTTCCATTGAAACTAATGAATAGAAACTCTACTGCATCCACTTGTTACATCACCAAAAATAGCGGCGTACATATTACTAATTCAAACTTTCAGTTTGTTTCCTCTATTTTACGTGACAAGAACGGTTAGCAGCACTTGTTCTCCATGGAATGCCATTCTCCTTTACCTGTGAGAGAGGAAGCCACACTATGTTATTGTAGGACAAACAATACTTAAGTCCTTGAATACTCTTCAGGCACCTTGTGGCTTCAGCTACATACATGACCTCTACCATTAAGTCATTTTATGAAGTGCATTTTATAACGTACAGCAGAACATTCAGGCAGTTACACTTGCTTTGAACTAGCTCCTCTGCTGAACACTAGCTTCCTAGTTCAATACAGCCAGAGCAGTGCTGACTTGGCCACACCATATGGCACTTGAAACCTGGGAAAAAAGCTTATTCTTCCCTTCTCTCACTCTGCATTGGAACATCAAACAAACACTCATGCATTTGGTGATACCTGGCAAAACGCATGGTGGAACAGCTGAAGGGCTGCAGGCTTTTTCCCTTACTAGCCTGACCTGATGCTCCACTGCCCTCCTGCATCACCAGGACTCTTTGCAATGAGGACGATATTCTCCAGGTATAGTGCTTGAGCGAGGGTACATCTTGCTCTCACTAGGCAAAGGGGTTACTGTCACACTCCTCAGTTCTCTCTCCTCTGGGCATCCACTTCTCATCCCAAAAGAAGAGCCAGTCTTTCAGTAAAAGGTTTGCTTTTCCTCTTACCTGCCCACTTAATTAATCCACCTACAGCTCTGATTCATCCTATAAATAGTTTGGAAGGTAATTAATTACCCCAGCTCCAGTTAGCTTGGCTGGTGCTCAAGACTGAAATATTTTAAGCTGAGCTGAGAAATGCCGAGGCAACCAAAGCAGCAGTATTTTTTTAAAAAATCAGGCCTTCACCGACTTCCTATTCACTCCTGACCGTCCTTGTACGTAGGTGTACTCTTACAATCTCACTGATCACATTGTACCTTAGTTTATTTTCCAGCACTTAAATGGTTAATATTTTGAGTAATCCCCATGTCGTGCTCGTAGTACAAGTGTTGTATTTTCCTCAGGAGGATAAGCTGAGTGCTGTGGACTAACTCATGCCAACAAACAACTCGCAAGCTTGCTCCAGTGTGGTACCCATTAGCAAATGTTATTTTAGTTACTGATTCAGTTAAAGTGCCTTTATGGTGCTTGCCTTCTATATGGACTCTTGTATATAGGAGATTATTTTGCCTGTTTATATACAAGAATCACACGCACTAACGAACAAACACATAACCAGCATTAACTTCGAAAAGATAACAGGGCTAAGTCATTGGCCTTTCTAGGAACTCTTCTGAAAACAGAAACTAGACTGAAACTAAAGTTTGAATTGTTTGTTAAAGATTATTAGAAACAAAATGAAGCCACCATCTTTCCTTTTCAGAACAGAAAATGGTTTTCTGTTCAGTCACACTGGAGAGTTGTAGTTAGTTGATTTGTTTATTTGCCACCTGGAAATTGTTCCAGGTTATCCTCAATTTATCCAGTGGGTTATATCAACACAACAATCAATTTAAAGCTATCAGTTCAGACTTGGATTTGGAATGTATTTGTCTTGTGCCGCTATTCGACAAAATTATATTAAAAAAACCCAAAAAGTGTTGCAGTTTAATAAGGTTTTGAACTACAAATGTTTCTTCTATTAATTTTGAATAGATTGCAATGTAGCATTTATTCTAGTTCTTAAAACAAAACAACGACCCAAACAAAAATCACATTGTGGATTGGGGGTGGGGGGGAAGCTCACAAGTATGCACAAAAAGCTTGATCCTGTATAACCAAGACTGTTTATTCTCTGTTGTGATTTATCATAAAACTAATTAATTGCCAAAGGCCTATTTCAGGAAGCTTCTTCCCTGATTTCAGCTCCCATGCAGACCATATCTGGGATTTTCAGAGGCTCAAGGGAATTAAAACAATCAATACCCATATGAAATATAAAGAAAATTAATTTACTAACTTTCTATTTAGTAATTGAACTCCTAGGCAGTGGGAACTCCCCCCCCCCATATTGTTTTGCATTTTTTCCATAACGATTTGAACCTGAAACTCATTATCTCTTAGAATAGTATAGGTTTTTTTGTGTATAGTGGAGCACTGTACCTGCATTCATGGGTATGGAAGCTTTGCAGTCTCTGACATTGTCACATGACAGCAGTAAATCAGTAAATCCTCAGTATTGTCACTTACGGCAAATTGTCCAGAGCCTCAGCCCTCAAACCAGCCAGAAATCTTCTCAGAGATCCCCTACTCCAGACAGGGATTCTTTACACCGTCAGTATTTAGGAGGAATCAAGTAGCTTTTGTAAAGGGGTAGGGGTGGGGGGTGGGGAAAGACAGCTTCACAACTCTATCCAGTAATGAAACTTGGCACTACTCTTTGCCCTCTGTAGCAGGAGAAAAAAATTTTTTAATATTAAGCCTCCATAGATCCTGCCCACAAATTTGAAACAAGAATAAATAAGTCAAACTGAATATCAAACCCTCAAATCAGCATGCACTAAAAAAAACCATGCAAACCAAAAAAACCCAAACCCTTAAACCGGGCAAAATAGTGCAGCATCAAGGGGGATAAAACTATTTGCAAGTTTGGGTCACATTAAATTAGTATTTTTGGCCAAACAAAAGAGAGAAAATTATAAATAGGTGCAAAAGCAACTGTTCAGCACATAACACCATGGCAATCTTATTAGCACACAGAAAACTGGCTTCACTGAGGGGGCCAGGCTACCAGTCCCTGATCAACAAATAGTTTCTCCTTGGGAGTCAGGGAGGCAGAGTCTCTTGTTAATGCCGAAGAAGCCTCAGCTGTTCAAGCGAATGACACAGGTTCTTCATGCTGTGAATAACAGCATGATCCCATACTCAGGGAATGATCCCATACTGATATTTTGAACTCTTACTCCAATCTTACAACTAGGAATTCCTTAAGTGGCTGAAATAAAGGGTGAGTGGGAGTAATAAATATTCAGGTTAATGTTTTACATGGGGTATTTAAAAAAAAAAAAGGCAACTTCTAAGAGTGAACAATAGAAACAAGGGCTTTGTACAGCTACAGCATCCCTCTAAACTTAGTGTAGCAGAGAATGGGTTGAAAATAATGAAGATGGTTTAATTTCCAGCAGCATTTAAAATAAAATACTACAGCTAACCTTATTCCTATGTAGGATTGTTTTCTTTGTCAAATTTATTGGAAAAAGAAGAAGATTTAGATATGGTACCACATTTAAGGTGTATCAGGAGTCTGATGCTGAGTGGCACTTACTATTACACGTGCACTATTATCATACAAATGGCAGCAAACAACTCTAGGTATCCATTTCACTGCAGGATGTAAAGTAGCTGTAGATTTCTCTGTAAGAGCTGTTCTCAGGAAAGTATGCGCTAATGGTAAGATTGTTATGTGCCTAAATACGAAAACTCACATTCTAATTAAAAAAAAATTCTAAATAAACTGTTCTGGTTAAAAAAAGTCGGAAAAGTTGCTTTTTTTTTTCTGAAAATGGTTATAAAGAGAATAATCCCTTTTACCTTCAAAAGTAATGCTTCCCTTCAGCACATGTATTAAATTTTTGCTGACTGGTGGTAACACAATGCTAAAGATAATGCTTTGTATTATAAGTCTCTTCTAAAAAGAGAAGCTCTATTCTTTTGCTGTAGAAGATTTTGTGGAAAAAAAATCTATTTTCTCAAAGTTGAATGTTTTCTTTTCATAACAACATATGTCCCACTGTTTCGCTCTCTAGCATTAGTTAAGAAAACAACCCTGACTCATGAGCACAACCATCAATTTGCAGTATGCTAAAATTGTAAAAGAGCTTCAAAGTTGCACACAATTGTGCCTGATAGAGCTAAAAATCATGCTGAGGATATAACAAGGATTGATAAGTAACATGCATGAACATTGTGTTCGGTATTAAAATTTTAAGAATAAATAGCCTATGAGAACCATTTGTAAAACATAGTTAAGAGAAACACCTTACTTTACAGGATTTAGTTTGTAGAAAGTTTGTAGGAAGTAGTTTTCAGTGTCTCCTTGGTAGGAGCCTGATGCCCTACTACAGTCCCAAGTACTTCTCGGCCGAAGTCCATGGCTCCTCAGTAGGCACCTAGGCAACCATGTACAGGCACAAACACTCCGCTTGCCCACTTGACGCCACAAGTGGATGCATCAGAACTACCTATGCAGGGTACAATTCCCTGACTCTAATCTTCCCTCCTATATGGAATTATTCCCAATTCTCTCTTTTTCTCATGGTTGCAAGTAGCTTGCCTCAGAATGCTTTCCCCAGGCTACATTTGGCTTCTGTGATAAGCTTGTGGAAACTTTCTGTGTGTCTGCATTTTAGCAGGCCAAATGTGAAGGGGGATGTCATGTGCTGAGGCTCAGCCATGGAAGTTTTTCACGTACAATCATCTGCTGTCTGTTTTTCATCTACAGCATATCAGCAACCCAGTGGAGACAACAAGAACAACCACATCCAGCTGGAAAGCACTGACAAGCGATGACTTTCTCATGTGTGCCAGGGATACATCCTCAGCGCATGCTCAATGTAACTGGGCAGAAGTAGTGAGATTGCTTTCTACACGTTCCCAATCCTGAAACTGGCAGGGCTTCTTTAACAAATGCTGAACTGCCTGTTCTTTCAGACAGGTTATCACCACATCATAAGAAGAGCACTGGCCATTTCTCCATTTACTTGTATTTTGGTCCATGAAGGCTCAAGATACTGTAAGATAAGGAATGGATCATGGTAGAATTAGACAAAAACTCTGCTCTCTTCCGCTATTGGGAACACAGCTGACTATACTTGTCATTCTCCCATGATTAAGAGATTACATCAATAATAAAGAGAGAATAGCTGAGATTTAATCCTCAGGTGTAATCTGCTTTCTAGGAAAATGGTGACATGCCTCATATAGAAGTCACTTGCATTGTCCTAGTGTAAAAAAGGGTAAACATTTTGTCCCTTTGTATCATTTATAGATTTTCTCCATCTATTTACTATGGTATTTTAAACGTATCTGTTCATGTAGACATGGGTTTAAGTATACTATTAGAAAAGGCAATACCAGGTACTTTTATCGTTGAGAAGGTACATAGTTGATGAGCACTTCAATAACACAACAGAAAAAATGTCTCTGCATCTGTTTGTCTGGCTGCAGGTATAGAAATGTGAATATTGACATAGTTAAAAAAAACAAACAAACACACACAACAAAAAAAAAAACAGCCAGACCCCCCCACACAGAGCTTTCCTGCAGCAGTACAATCCAGGATAAGTCATTACAAGTAAGCCAGGCAAATTAATACCCTCAAATACCTTTTCCATGTGAACAATCCAACCAAAAAATATGTTCACCCACACTGTCTTAATCTATCCTCTGAGCGTTAACATACATTTGTTGCAATCAAATTCTCCACTCCAAGAAGAAAAACAATGGTACAAACTATGTTGTACCCACCTGCTAACTCTGAAATCGCTGCTGAGAAATTTGTACGTTGGTTGGAGAACAGACTTGTTTCTGTTGTCCTTCTCTCAATCTAGACTTTGTATCTTGATGAATTGCATTATTTGTTTGCGTTATTTGTAGACCATGGCATGCCACATGCACTGACATCTTTATAACAATGCTGATTTATTTGAAAATAGAAAATTTTCACATGCCCAGATGTATGAGATATAGAATCATAGAATCATGTAACAGGGAAGCTGCCTTCCCCTGTGTGGAAAAAAAAAAGCAACCTGGAATCAGGAGCACAATGAACACACCTCAGTTCCTCTTTTCTCTTAACCAGCTACAATCTCTGCATCGAGCCATTGATACCTGATATAAGTGATTGCTCTGAACTGGAATTCTCTCATCCAGCTTGAAGAATTCTTCAGTTTTTGATTCCTGCTATGCATGTCACTCCTTTGCACTAAGATGGAGCTGCCTGATTTTCACTAAGGAACAGTACAGAATTTCTTCTGTCCTACCAGGTTGACACTTCAGATTCAAAGATCTGATTCACCATAATAATCAAAATGGAATCATGCATCATTCCTTCTCTTTCTCCGTGTCCATTGCTGCAGATCAAAAAGTGTTCCTGGGCCTCTCTCCTCTGAAAATTTCAAGTTTTATGCTCAGAGGGAGAAGGAGGATACAAAACAATAACAACAGGGAAAAAAAAACCAAAACAAAAAACCCAAACAAACCAACCCATTATTACTTGAAAAAGTATAACCTGCTCAGTTTCAAAGGATAACCCTGAAAAGCTATTTCACCTCATTTCACTTGTCAGAAGATTTTAAATCAAAGCTTAATTTTGTGCCCAGTATTTCTAATAAAATATTTTCTATCTAGTCTTAGTTACACTCTCTCTGTTAAGTAGCATTAACACTCGAAAGTCTCAAGCTGTGGCCATTGTGAACATGGGGTCTCAGTCCCCCTCTTTCTAAAGCATCCAGAACTGCTTAGGTGAAGGACAGAAGGAAGAGAACAAAAACTCAGAAAAGTAATTTGAAACTTTTTTGGGGGTGGGGGGTGTGTGTGCGTGAGTGGTAGCTTTACATGAAGAATGACTGTTGGCAACTTTCTCTTTCACTTCCCTATTGTTTAGAAAAGCCCTTGCCCTCAAAAAAGCTGTCTGATTTCTATCTTATTCAGTTTATGTTGGGAAAGTCTCAGTCTCTCTCCCGAACTTTAAGCACCATATAAACAGTTACAGCTACGGAAGACTAATGAGTTCTACTGATGTCTGGAAGAGAAATGGTGAGAAAAGATAAGGGGAGGACAAGCCAAGAAAATGGGCAGTGGGGGCTGGTGGGAGGAATACCCTTTAAAGATTATTTGAGAAAATGAAGAGGAACAGAAATTCAGTATGAATACTAGAACCCCAGCATTAACAATAACAACTTTACATAATAAGCATCTACAGGGCTAAGACATCCTTTGCCTTCAGATTCTGACTTCAGGCCCCAATCCAAAGTACTTAAGCCCCGAGTAGTATTACTGAACTCAACCTATGTCAATGGGATTGGCTCATATACTTAAATTTAACCACGTACTTAAGTGCTTTGCTAGATCAGAGCCTTGTTTGTTCTAATCTATGGTTACCTTATAAGTGGGAAGTTATCTATCAAGCACAATTACCTTTCAAATGTGTAAGGGATATCCATTACTAAACATGTAGCAGGTTTTATGATACTGGATGAAGCAGCTAGCTGCAGTACATCAGACTGCACAGTTTTTCAATGTAGACATACAATCTGAGTTGAACACCAGCTATTCAGGCTTAAGTATCCAAGAGCTGCCAGTCTGCCACATACTTGTTCAAAATTATTTCCTTAACACTTCAAGTGGTTGTTACACTAATAGTTTAGCACCTTCATAGAACATTATCGTACACATCCAGCACTATAGTCCAGAGAACTTTTACTTACCTGTAACCCATGATCCTCTTAAAGCTGAACATGCTTCATATTTCAAATTTTCTTTCTAGAGAACAGAAATCTTATCGATTGCTTTTCCTATGTCTATCTCAATTTCCTCTTTCATCTTAGATGGTTTCAGAGAAGATCAAAAAATAGCTCAAGTTACCTTGTTGTAAATATAGACAGACCCTGAGCCCCACCAAAGTGCTGTAATATTATCTGTTTCCTCCAATAATGCAGCAAATGCAGACCTAGTAATTGAGGAGAAAGTATTCTTGCAGAGGACCCCAGTATTCCAGCAGTGGCAAGCTTCTTGCTGCCTTCCTTCGGAAGAAGGCAAGAAAGCATTCTAGTCAATCTCCATAAAAAGAGTTGGCATGTCTTGTGAGCAGCTCACCTGGAGCCTCTTCAGATTTCAAGTCTGCAAGAAGAGAATTATAGAATCTGCTCCAGAAATTTCTGAAGGTCAGAAAAAACAGAAAACCCCTGACTAAAATGGGCAGAAGGGCAGAAAAACACTGGAGAACGAACTCAGTATCAGGATCAAACACTTATTAGCTTACTGTAAATTGATAAGAAGGGATTTTAGACTCATCTGATTTATAATACTAGAGGGTCAGCTCCTTACAGGTAAGCTACTGGCTTCTCTACACTGGTCCTTAGATGGTGACATTTTGTTCACATCAACACAGATCCCAGGGGAATATTTCTTTGGTAAAAGGAGGCTAAGAATTCTACAGCAGCTACCCGGAGTCTGATTCTGCTTTATCAAAGTCAACATATACAGCTAAAGCACACAGAAAACATGTATCAGCTATTGCGATTGCGTACCAAGCTCCTTACAACCAGATATACACCTTTTGACATGAAACCATGGTTTTCAGTCCTGTTTTTAAGGCAAGAGGATTTATAACAACTTATATTCAAAGATTAAACCCCACATTTGCGAAGTGCTGAGATTATTTGTACATGTGTTACCCAAATTAAATCAATGCAAAAAAATAATCTGATTGGTGTGTGTACACATATACACCCTTCCTTTATGTATATACATTTGTTTATGAATAGACCATTTTTTAAAAATCAAACTTTGAAATATTCTTAAAAGTTTTAAAAGATGCCATGGTTATGTGATAAATAATGGCTAAATTATGAGTTCTTTAAGTGCTGGAATGGCACTAATAAATAGATCAAAGACTTCCCAATGCTAATATCCATGAGTAATAAAACCCACTATTTCCTATCTTGCAATGCATGTCATGGTTCTGATCCACAAGGCTTCGCATTTTTTTGCCTGCACACAGGCACGCACAGGCTCACAGAGCAGATGTGAAGTCACAAGTCCCCGATGTAATCCATGTCCAGTTCAGCATCTCCAAGGGTATGCTGAAGACAACACTGTGACTAACACGGCCAAGAAATTCCTGAGAGAATAAGAATGATTGTTAACAGTTCTGAGAAACCCTTCCTCTGGGTTATTATCCCATAGAGAGAAACAGTGGGTTTTAGCAATCTTAACCAAACAAACAGCTCTGAGAAACTAGACATATTCCCTCTGAGATTACAGCGAATGAAAACCAAAAAGCCATCTTATGTTAAAAGCTGTTTGAAGCATGCATAATACTGTCAGTGAAGTACTTGGACTTCTTCCTGCTTTGTGCACCAGGTCAGAGTTTCCATACTCCCAGAGGAAACCAAGCATTGGCTGAAAAAAGAGAAAGTCCCATCTACCCTACTGTTATCTTTTCACAGCTGGCTTGACTGAACCGGGGTGAGGCATGGGCACATGTAGTGACTATTACAGCCACCAGAAACCAATGCAGTAGCAACTCAGATGGGCACCTGTTCTGATGATTTACATCTGGGACACTCTGCTCACACATACCAAATTAGCTGAGAGGGAAGTTGCTTGAAAACTGTATTTTCTTGTAGCTTTCTCCAACTCCTTGAGCTAGCTGGGAAATGAAAGATGTGATCCAGTCCCAGGGCACTGAAAGCCAGAAATAAAGTAAAAAACCCTACCCCACTAATGGCTTAAGATCATTTTAAGATTTCAGAAGTGTCAGCCTCCTTTTTTGCTAACACCACCTCCCTACATTGCCTGAAGCAATTTTTCCATCCTAACACAGGTTAAACACACAAAGTAACTCTTATATACATGAAGTAGCAAGCAGTAACTATTTCCTCAATGGCCTCTCATGCATTTTAAGCTGTATCCAAGCAAATCAAGTTAGCAGGGTAGACGGGGAAAAGACATATAGTTTTGTGAGTAAGAAGCAAGGCTACAACTCAACTGTTGGTACTCCCACAGATTTCCCAGCTCAGTCTTCTGTGCTCCTTTTGTCTCTGGAAAAAATAACACCAGTAAAAATATTTCTAATATCTAACCTTAACATTTTCTGTATTATGTTTCTTCGTGTGCTGAGACAGTGATTAGCCCGATTAAGCACTGACTGCAGGCTGAAGTTCATTACTGGTGCATTACTGTGGCTCTCTATTTGCTGGTACATAGCATCAGAGCATCCCTCAACAGAATGTTTGATAGCATCACTCATCTATCTGCATTGTCATACAGTCCAGATGGCTGCGGTATGTAGGCAACTGGGAACCAGAGCAGCAGCAGGAGTACATCCTGCTGCAATTTTCCCTCTGGTGCTAAACTTGATGCATTTGGATTAGTCTGTTGGTTAGGAAGTCTACAGCTCTGGGTAGATGCACCCAAAGACCTAGCAAATGAAGTAAACCAGAGCAGCTGCTCTCAGTAGCTTGCCAGTTATCAAATGGCCAGGTTTGCCCATAAAAACTCAGTAAACGATCATGCAGCTCAGCTGAGTGACAATTCCCTACTGTGCAGAGTGAAATTTCTTATGAGTTCCACAAGGGTTACATTGTGTTGCAAACAGGTCTGTTATTAAAGATCAACTCAGGAATCTGTGTACTTTAGCAGGTTAACTATTACTATGATGTACAAATGCAGAGAAAAAAGGAAAAAAACAACTTCTTCCATTTGGCAAATGTAATTTTATTTCTGGATTAGTTGTAAGAGTTAAAATTGTAAACATTCTAACATGTGTACCCTTGCCAGACACATTAATTGGAATACTGGAACAAGACTGCAAATGAAGAAAGTCAATGTAATTAATCATCTCCACATAAGCACAGAGTTCTCAGGAATGTAATTTTACTTCCCTGTGTTACAGAAAGGAGAGTTTCCAAACCCTGAAAAGGCAAGACTTCAGTGGGAATTTGATATGCCAAAGAACTATAAAGTAGCTCTCATTAGTCCAGGTAAGAAAAATCTAAACACAATATGAAGAACAGAATACAAACTGGTAGATACAAGGAAGGAAGGAAAACAATGACATTTTTAAGGAGCTATCTTGAGAATATAAAGAAATTACTAAGTCTACAACTGTAATCATACATATTTAAAGTCAGGTTAGTAAAGATTTTATAATCTCGAGGAATTTATCTAAACAGAAGACACATAGTCACCATGAGCAAAATGTTACACTTAGTGACTTCCTACAGTTTATTCATGTCTGTAGCCTCACTGAGAATGAAGTACAGAACTGCAGACTGAATCACACCCAAATTTTCCACCCATATGAGGGAGTAACTTTTGCCACCAATACAAATATTGGTAGTATAACTGTGACTACACATAATGATTTTATCTGGACTACTTGCTAGATGTTTAGTTTGCTGGTAGAGAAGATTCTTTATACTGTGTAAACGTCACCAAAATTATTCCTTATAATGCTTGCTCTCCTGGTATTACTGGTTCTTTCACTGACAGGGTTTTTATAGTCAAAAAAACCCTCACAACTGAGCATCAGAAATGGACATTAAGAAAGCTACAAGAACGTAAGTGAGAAGTTACCTATATACATTCCCATTTCCCCATGGAAAATCGCTATGTACGGAGTAAAAATATAATCCTTTTCGCACCCAAACTGGCCTGTGAACGTGTAGTCACAAGTGTTGCATGTCGGAACAGACGTCTGTGTTCTGTCTTCATTTGCCATTTTGGTGTCTATTTCCAGGAAAACTGGAAGACAATTCTCAAAATTTAGCCCCCCAAAACAGCAAAAAATAGACTTGAGTTCTCACAGACCAAACTATGCTCACTGGCAGTCCTTCTTGATGATCTTGCAAAAATTTCTTGCTGTATGTCTATGGAATGATTTTAAATTACTCAAATTACCTGAAGAATCTGAAGTCTCAATTTACAGGTCTGATTTTTCAAATTTCTGTCAAATAAAGATGCGTTTCATCTAGTTATTGATTTCCTACTAATGTACAGAGCAGCAGGTTTCTGCAGGGGAAAGACTTCATTTCTCCAGCGTAGCCTTCTTCAAAAAAATGTCCTGCAGAAAAAAAGGAAGAGAGATAGTGAAACAGATGCTGTTAGCTGTAGTGCAATTTTTAGTCTTTTTGGTAAGCACAGTTTCATATAACTAGATCTCAGCTGACTCATTTTGATTTGTATTGTAAGTAATAATTGAGAAGACCACAAATACCCACATGCAACAAGAAATCTTACTTTGATTCTTCTAGAGATCTATGACACTACTTACAGTAATTACAGCATAGAAAAACCATACACAGTAAACTGAGTTTGTGACACAAGGATAATTTAGGGACAAACCCATTGTACAGTGGCAAATTAAGACAGGCAAACTTCAGTGAAAACCAAACTGTCATGAATAGTTGTTTACAGGCACATTGTCATCTAATACAAATGGAAACTTGTTCTTTGGACAAGCCTTAACAAGGAAGTAATCTGTAGTTACTTATATACTTATGAATTCACCAAGCCACAGCAGTGGTCCACAGATAAGGAAAAACATTAGATTAATCCTACTTGTTTAGGCAGGGCCTAACAAATTTTATATCCTGGCAGATGATAAACCAGTTCTGCAGAGGACCTCTAAGGGACATAATGAAATAGACAAAATACTTATATTTTAATAGGACAGGCATGGCAAAAGCCCAAAGAACACTCCAGCATGCCAGGAACAAAAGCAAATTTGGCATGCAATGCACAGGCAGGCACATGCTGAAAAAGTAATGCAGCCTCACGATGGGCAGTCATATTAACCCACGTCTGGCTATTCACCATGAGGGAACACTGCAGTGGCTACAGCTGCAGGAGATACCCTTGTCTGTACACAGGTGCACTGCCTTCAAAAACCTTTCTGTGTATGTTGGGACTGACTGTTGATGAGGGAATAGTAGGGCTAAATACACAGGATATGAAAACAGAAATAACAGTGACAGTTATTTCCTTGCTTGTTAGTTTATGCGCAGGTATTAAACACAATTTTACAACAATCTTCAGTCAGTATTAGCCAGTAAAACTACACTGATTTACAGCAACTAATACTCTAGTATTCTACATAGAACAAAAGTCCAGGTTAACAGTGACTATAGATTTTTTTCTCTGCCATTTTACTTGGTAGTAAGGATATCTTCAAATCTTTTCCTTCAGTCAAACTAGAAAACATTGGTTTCACTTTTGAAACTATTTGTCCAAAGTAAAACAAGTTGTATGGACTTGATACCTCTATCACATTTTAAGTCATGGATTCTTGTTTGACACCTAGGCTGATTATCATTTATTTTTTTTTTTTAAAAAAAGGACTCTATGACTGTCACAAATTGTCAAAACCCTCAAATCACTTAACTCTTAAAAATTTTACACTTAGATTGGCTTAGGCAAAGATAGCAACTGCAATCTAATTTAAAAACCCCACAAAACAGAATTAAATGTCTGGTTGTGATGAAGAATGCTTATGGGCATTTCTTCCCCCAAATTATGATCCATGGGACCAGAGTAAATGATCCAGACTGAAGTAAGCAATTTAAAAAAAAAAAGCCAACAGAAAAAAAATCCAACCCTCCCAAAAATCCCCCAAACATCCCAAACAAACCAACAAACCCCAAACCCCATACAAACCCAAACACCCACCAAACAAAAAACTCCCCAAACCAAACAAAAAATTCTTAAACTTTAAACCAAAAGTATGAGTGTGTAGTCACATACACCCAATTCTGAGAATCACCATTCTGAAAAGTCTGGGAACCACTGCTGTAATGCATCATAGCTACTTATAACTATCAAATTAGCAACCACCTGATGAAGAAGGTTATGCAGTGCACAAGTAGTAAATACTTGAAATACATCTGATTTAAAAAAAGCAAAGTCTATAGACTATTGTTACTAGCCTTTTAATCCCCAGAGAAAGCAAGCTTATGCACTTACATGTCATCATCATATTCCTTCAGAGGTGATGCTGCAATGACTAAGTCAATCCAGTCCTGAAAAAGAAATGCACAAGCAAATATGTGCTGCTAAATACTGGTTTTAGAGATGGTTAGTGGAGCACCATGGAATATCAAGTAGAATCAGGAAGGCAATCTATTCCTGGGAAACCACAGGAAGCAGCAGAAAGATCTCTCTGACTTCTATAGGAAGACCATTTCAATATTGAACTGTTTGATTTGTACCCTAAAATTAAAGAAAAATCTACTCTTCTTGCAACAAGCTTTTAAAAATAATTATTCTAAGAATCATCCTTTATTTGGTCATGTTTGCAATCAATACAGTTCTTGATGAGAAAACACTCTCTGGAGCTGAAGTGCAGTGTTACTTGTACATTAACAAATCAAAGATAAGATAAGCTATTATCACAAAATTCCAATCAGCTTGCAAGTCATTTTCAATATCAGAGAGAGATTCTACAGATAAATGTACTATAAACACTCAGAATGTAATGTGTTTAAATACCAGTCTTGACATGTGGCTAAATGCCATGAACTTTCACAGTAAAATACATGCATGATTTTCAGAGATGCTATATATCAACATCTGCTGCAGATTTCAGCTCACTTTGGTAGTACAAGGCATACCTGTTATTTTTGATGCCTGCAACCTTATTTGTGTTGATGTGACAATGTCATGAAAGAAAAGTATAACTCGTATGAGCATTGGAGGTAGAATGAAAAAGTATTCCAAGGTTACTTACCCCACCCATGTTCCAAGCTTTTGCTAGAGTTGCCTGTGCTTCTGCCAGCTTGCTGTCAATCAATATCTTGCCATTTACAGCTAGTATTTCATCCCCTTTCACTATGCCTCCTGGTGAAAAGATCAATATGGTATACATACAAGAAAGTGAAAAAAATTCTGAGAGTCTTGTCTGTCCCGTATTTAAGCAGTACTGAGTATAATGAAAGGTGTCTTCACTAGATGTGAAGGCTTACACTAAAAATTGACATAGACAGGAAACTTTGCTACAGGCAAAAGCAAAAGGAATTTTTAGGTATGGAAAAGCAACACCAACCTCTTATTGATCGTGACTAGTAAGAAACTAGTTCAATAAGATTTTTCTGTGGTAGCAGTTTCCACGTCTGGGTAATCTGTCTGTTCAGCTCAGCTTGTAAGATGTGGTTGACTGTAGGCTGTTACTACTA
This sequence comes from Phalacrocorax carbo, assembly GCF_963921805.1. NCBI lineage: Eukaryota > Metazoa > Chordata > Aves > Suliformes > Phalacrocoracidae > Phalacrocorax > Phalacrocorax carbo. The sequence goes on along the minus strand of NC_087517.1, from coordinate 56,081,156 downwards.
CAGAAATGGCAGCATTACTTAAATACCTGAGGGTATAGGTGGCATTTGTCAAGGGTTTGCAGGACTGCTATTCCTCTGCAAAAGCATGTGGAGTGTTCAGTCCTTAGAATTGATTTTGACTTTCTAATCTGGAATGAAGCACAATCAGCTAACTGGGACTGGATTCAAAGAAGGGGAAAACACAGATGGTAAGGGGACAGCCTTTGCTATTGAAGAGCCTCACAACAGTGAAGAGTTAGAGAAACACAGTACTTGAAAGATCAAGTGGCTGAGATGTTTCCACAGCAAGAGTGACTTGAATTAGGTCCTTGTTGGGACAAGGTCAGCAAAGACAACGTAAGGAGATATTGTCTTGCCTGTCTACCTGGTCATCACAAGGAAAGGATGAGAGAAGGCCACCAGGCAAAGCCTGGATGTGTTGGTATGCATGTTTTGTGCCTTCCAGGGAGCTAAGCTGTTAGCCAGAAGGCTCTGGCTTTTAGTGGGATTTTGGGAGTAAAGCCAGGTGTTTTAGAAGACAAATTACTATTGACAGTAGCATTAAGAACAAAACCAAGCAGTGTAGTGTAGCCATGGTCTAGTAATTGCTTTGCACATGGAAGTACTACAAATGTCATTGCTTGAAAGCTGTGAAATAATGGAGACCATACTCTACTTCCCTTAATTAACAGAATACCCCAGAGAATCAGGTGTTGGCTTGTTTGTTTTTTTGCTTGTGGTGTTTGGCTTTTGTTTTGGTGGTGTTTTTTGTTTAATATCAGACTGAAAAAGGGGAGTCTTTATTAAGAAAACAGCTCTACGTTTTCAGGCTACATTATTGAAAAGTCTGTTATGATAAAAATACAGGAGCAGTGACCATTTGTTCTTAAATGCTATTTATAAATGTTACATAATCATTAATTTAAGCAGAACCCTTCAAACCATAAGCTTCTCTCTCTGAGCTGCTCTTCGAGCAGAGACAAAACATGGCTGGCCTTGGACAATCTAAAAGTGCCTCTCTATACCAGGCATACCTATGAAGTCAGTCAACAACTCTCAGTCAGCGTAAGGAACCACTTTGCAGCAGCTTTCAAATTCCACTTTGCTACTCACCGTGTTTGTCTGCAGCACCACCCTCATAGATGGCAGACACAACTATCTTTCCAACTGGAGAATCAATTCCTCCCTCGACTGCAAGGTCTAATGATCCTTCCTGTTAAAAAGTTTTAGTTCAGAAAAGGCTGTTAATTTTTGCCTTCAGCAGGAGCTTAATCTTTCCTCCTTCCCAGTAAATGGGACTACACATGAAATGCATATATGAACACTTTAAATATCAGTCAAGTAATATTGTATTTACCTTTTTAATTCGTAATAGCCGTACATCTTTCCCCATAATCTGCTCTGGGGTAAACTATGAAAAGATATAATGATTAGTCACTTCCACCTTGGATACACAAAACAATTAGGCTGATCTATGCAATTTATGGGAGAAAAGGGACCTTTCCCTCCTCCCAAATAGTGTTAGAGGAAGATCAGAACACCAGATCACCTTTTCCTGTAAGAAACCTCCCCTTCAACATGACTAGAAAAGACAAATATGCAAGCCCCAGCAAAACAAGAAGCAACAATCCTACCCGCTCCCAGCCCTCAAAATCAAGGATGCGGATTTTCCCTGTGTATTTCATATTAAAGAGTGAGACATATTTGAATATCCTTACCATTGAATATGGATCAAAATCTTCCAAATATTTCTGGAAGCCCTGAGAATAAAACAATACTTAATTGTAAAAACATCAGGTTCATGCACACACTTAACACGCAAACTCCGTTTTATTTATTAGCGAGAAAGCATATAATTCTGTAAGCTATGAAAGAAGACAGTAAACAGATAAAAGCACATAAAGGTAGCAAATAGTCTGTCCTGACAGTCAGATGACATTTCAAAACCTTATGACAGATCAACAGTTTGAGCTAGTCATACTATGGAGTACCCTGTCAGCTCTGGGGTTCCTCTCTACACCTGACAGAACAGAAACAAATCTTGAAAGCATTATGGGCAGGTATGTTCTGCCACACTCTTCTGAGCAGCCTTTATTGGGAGTATCACCTTGTTGAGCACTAACACAGGCAGAAGTGACAGGCTCCAATTCACCTGTCAGCAACACTACTCCACAGTGTCTTGGTTTTAGGACCCTCTTCCAGCTCCCTTCACTCCTCCTTTCAATGGAGTTTCAGGGAGCTGGCTCCGTACCACAAGTGAACACAGGACAAAAAAAATTTTTGTTTTCATATGCTTCTGTGGAGGATTAAAAAGTTTTGGCAGGGTGTGTCTAAAATGGGGAAGATAATATTGCAGTTAGGTAGAGCAAGTTTTAAGCTTTGAGAGGACCTACAGCTTCCTAAATTTTCAAAACCTAATGTGTTACCCTTGTCAGATGAACGCTGCAGAGAAAAAACAGGAGTTACCTTTCCTGCAACGATGAGAGTTCCTGAGTCAGCAATCAGGATTCAATGGTATTTGGCTGGTGGTTTCTTGAGGAAGATTAGGAGTTACTAGATTAGACTGTACGGGTGAATCTGGAGATTTATAAAAACTCTGCACTTATCCTCCATGTTAAAGTAAGGACTTCAAGACTTAATAGAAATCTTTACTTGAGGCACCTAAATGCTGTACCACTCTTGGGGCTTCAAGCTGCAATAGCCTAGGGATATGGGAACAACACAGCATCACACAATCCTTTGATACAGCAGGCAAGCCAATATCTGACACAGGCCAGCGATTCAGTGCATGATCAGGCTTGATATACTCATTATTGCCCTCTTTTCTACTGGAACCATCTGATGACAAATTCTATTCCACTCTCAGACTCAGCCAAATCTTTTTCCACTTGTAAATTAAATGCACAGCTTAAGGTTCCTCTGGTATCTTTAACAGCTGGCTGTTAAATGACAAAGTTGCAGCAGAAAACACTAATGCTTCCTCATATTATCAACTTCTTCATCTCTCTCAGTTGCTCTATAATTTTGACATGACTATGAATGATCTTTTGGGTTCAGATCTCATCCTTACCACCACTGTCTCTGACAAGGTCAGTGAGCACTACTACACAGGTCTGCATTAGCAGACCCTCAGACATACAACAGTGCTGCCCATTTGTCTAACCACGCTTATACTGACCATGCAACAGTGGTGCTGGTGACTCTTTTATAGACTGGCAGTCATTACACACATGCATACCAAATCATACAGTGTGAACCCTGGCTTTCCTGCAGGCTGCCTCTCTCTTCACCTTTTCCTTGAGATCAGAAGACCAACTTAAGCAAATCTCGTCCTTGTTCTGTGTTTCTTCTGAAACGGAAGCAGCATTTGCAAGGGCTGAATCATGACTTTGTCTACACAGGCTCCAGAGAGCTAAATCTTCAGGGCACAACTGCAGAACTTCTGCTTACTGCCACAAGTGGGTTGTTTGGTTTGGTTTTTTTCCCCATAGGGAAGTAGGTATTAAAATGGATGATGGGACAGAGTGTAACCTCAGCACGTTTGCTGATAATACCAAGCTGGGAGGAGTGGCCAATACACCAGAAGGCTGTGCTGCCATCCAGTGAGACCTGGACAGGCTGGAGAGCTGGGCCGAGAGGAACCTCATGAAATTCAACAAGAGCAAGTGCAAGGTCCTGCACCTGGGGAGGAACAACCCCATGCGCCAGTACAGGCTGGGGGCTGACCTACTGGAAAGTGGCTCTGTTGAGAAGGCCCTGGGGGTGCTGGCGGACAACAAGCTGACCATGAGCCAGCACTGTGCCCTTGTGGCCAAGAAGGCCAACAATATCCTGGGATGCATTAAAAGGAATATGGCCAGCAGATCAAGAGAGGTTATCCTCCCCCTCTACTCTGCCCTAGTAAGACAGCATTCTGAGTACTGTGTCCATTTTTGGGCCCCCCAGTTTAAGAAGGACGTGGAACTGCTTGAGCAAGTCCAGCGGAGAGCTACCAAGATAATCAGGGGGCTGGAGCATCTCCCTTATGAGGAAAGGCTGAGAGACTTGGGTTTGTTCAGCCTGGACAAGAGAAGACTGAGGGGGGATTTCATCAATACCTATAAATATCTAAAGGGTGGGTGTCAGGATGATGGGAGTAGACCCTTTTCAATAGTGTCCAATGACAGGAACAAGGGAATGGGCACAAATTGAAATGTGGGTGACAGAGCAGTGGCACAGGCTGCCCAGGGAGGCTGTGGAGTCTCCTTCCCTGGAGACATTCAAAACCCACCTGGAGGCGTTCCTGTGCCCCCTGCTCTGGGTGTGCCTGCTCAAGCATGGGGGTTGGGCAAGATGATCTCCAGTGGTCCCTTCCAACCCCTACCATTCTGTGATTCTGTGAAAAGTACGTTTTGGGAATAGGAACATGAGAGATCTTATTTACATTAGTACGGGTTGCATTAGATATGTTAACTGCTAACTTTGAGGAACTAAATAAATGGGAATTTGGTCACAGACTTCAGTGAGAATAGAATTTCACGTTGGGGGAAACACCACCAACCATTAATTCATTTACAAAGTATATTAATATTATGAATAGTAATACTAAAATTGTAAGAGAAACATTTTACAATGATAGCTACCTAAACAACTCATAGTTTGAATAGCTGAATTTGTATTGACATTTGGAATCATGGCTAAGTTAGACATCTCTGGTCTTGGAGCAAGCAACTTAGAGGGAAGAACTCCAATCTCAGCCAAGTCACTAATTCATTATGCAATCTAAAGGAAGTCATTGAACTCTTTTTGTCCCAGGTCGCCCTCATGAAAAACAGATGTTGCCCTTGAAGAAAGTTTTCCTGGGAAAATAATTTTTCAACAGGGAAAAAAAACCAAACAAACCTAAAAACCCCACAAAACCCCCAACAACCTGCGAGCAAAGAAGTGATATGATCTGGATCCAATAATGTACAAATACAGCTATGATACAATGAAGACATCCACTGAACTGTAATAGATCTTCCCAGAAATGGGCATCACAAATTTGGAGAGCAGAGGGTGGACTCCACATCCAAGCAGGAACTAATGAACCAAGCAACACTGAGTGGAAACGACCGTGCTACGCTTACCTTCCCACTACTCAGGACATCTCAGGCAAAAGAGTTAAGACCATTCTAATCCTTTCTTGATTTACAATAACATTCATAGGACTTAACATAAGTAGAATCTGAAACATTGAAACGTTTTATTGCACTGAAACAACTGTCTGAACTTTTAGATGAAAAGTAAAGTTACTACTTAAAAAAAGAAAAAACCCAACCAAACCACAAGCACCTAAGCCAATGGTACTGCTCACTAAAGTTTCTAGAATCAATAGTCAATAGCAATTCAGACCTGACTGATACAAACAAACAAAAAAAAATTAAGAGAAACCTGTGACGATGTATCAACATTTTCCAAAAGCCCATATTTACTGAGAACAAATCTGTAATATATACAGAACAAACATTCAATGGCAACAGAACAATCTCAAAGTTTGAATTATCTCAGTCAAATCCAGTCTCCCCTTCTAGATCTAGATTGAAACTGACCAAAAGAAAAAAAATTAATCTTTATGATGTACCACTCAAAAGCTCACACTGTGAGCTGGCATTTTCATATAACGTGGCAATGCATCTACCTTAGGTGTTTTACACAGAACCTGGCACATTTAACAGCAGCAGAGAAGTTAAGCCTGAAGTTCACTTCTTCAAGGGACCATCTATTGAGCCACCAGTCAACCAAAGACAAAAAGATGAAAACTTCATCACTATGACAGAGGAAAGCAATAAAAGTAGTAATACAGCAGAAAAACCCTACACAATACAGAAAAGCTATAGGAATAAGTGCTTTCCACCACCAGTTCCCCTGATTTGCTGCCAATAACTATGTTATGACAATAGCTCTGTTTGTTAAACTAAGAAACTAAGAATGATTTTTTTTTTTACTGAAAGCACTGCAATTGGACACAAAAAGAGACAAGGAAACCTTAGGAATATTAAAAAAAAACTTGCCAGTATCAGATCAGTTATCACTGTTCAACTATCTTAAAGATTGCATTACCATATAAGTAGTCACAGGTGGTTCAACCTGAAGGATTTACTATCCTGTCTGTCTTCATCTGTCTAGACTAGCAGGAGCCACAGGCACACTCTGAAAGTTTACAAAGACTAGCAGTTTTCATGCACTAGGGTTGTCTTGCATTGTCTGTTTTAGAATCTGACAACAGGATTAGAAAGGAAAGTTAAATCTATGATCAATCAAAACAAGAAGTACCACACAAAACACGGAAAATGTTATTTTACTTGTTTTTTGTTAGATCTAAATGATGAATTGTAAACCACCATCCTTTTAAACATCTCTTGCGGCTGCAAAAGAAAGAAAATTGCCAAACTGGATATTAACTTCTTGCTGTAAATAAGTATCACCTACTCACAGATAATCTCACTGCTTTTACTGCTCTTCTAGGGACTGAATCACACTTGCACTTGTTAGTGTTTGTTCCCTATACCATTTCAGATTGGAAGAATACACACAGTGAAATAGTACTGTATACAAAGAAGAAAGAAACCTAAAGAAGCTACATAATAATGCACATTTCCATACCACAAGATTCTTAAAAGTATTTTCCATTACTCCTTTTATCCCTAATTTCTACAGAACAGTGCTGGGGTCTCTTCTTCAGATTTTTGAAAAAAAAATTGAAAAAGAATTGGACAAAATGCTGGACAAGTAATTTCCAAAATATTGAAAAGTCATTATAAATATATATTATACATTTAGGATTTGATCTCCTAGCAGGGTATATCCTATATTGAAAGGTGAATTCTGTTATTAAATTCCTCATGAAGTTGAAAAGCTGAAAGAAGAGATACGTGTATTTGGGCTCATCCTGAAAGAAGCGGTTCTCTCAGTACAAATTACTAGTACAGGTTCATTCCTCATAATGAAATATTCCTTCTCAATTTAAGAGACTTATTTCTGAGTGGTATTGCTTCAATTTGGACATCTACAAATAATTTCACAATATTGATTAATCACTGTGGGATTATATTTTATTGTGTTGAGTTTAAGTTATTTTAACCCCATATTGATTCTGTTTTTCTTTGACTTCCAGTGCATTAACAAAATGGTACACTGTAGTTTGAAACCACTTAAAAACTTATGTTACAAAAATTTTCAAAAATAAAATGGGCTAAAAAAAATTTACACAAAACACTCCACACACCTCTCCAGCCTCCACTCAAAACCCTGCATCAAATTAGGTAAAGTATTTGAGTCTTCTGAAACAAGAACAACTTTCTACAGACTATACTATGGTATTTACATTTCGTAATTCAATTTGCTTTAAAATAAATTACTATGTATCAGTTTCACTACTGATTCTATCAGTGTCCTATAATCATACCACTTCTTGGAAAAATATAACTATTCCTGAGTTAATGAAAGACTTGTGGTCTATGTTTAATTAGTACAGAGACTGAGATTTTGTCTTGAAGAACTTTTGGGCAAGTCTGGCAAGATTTTCCCAAAACTCTTCAGCTCCTTTTTAGCCACTTAGAAAAAGAGATTTATTTCCTTTCAGCACAAATGATTTTGGTATAGCTGTGGCCAATAATAACTGAAATTTCCAATCATCACATGTCCTACTGCACAACATATAAGCACCCGTCTGAGGTGCCTTGACTGCAGACCTGTGGAATCAGGCTTCAAATCTTGCAAATTAGAGGAAAGCTTAAATATTCATTCCTCCTTTCAGAAATGCTGCATTCAACCACAAAGGAGTGAGGGAGGAAAAATCTTTAGTAGTAGCAAGTGCATCAAAGCCTTCTAACTCACACAACAGGATGTTTGTGATAGTTGGGAGAGCAGAGACTAATGTTCATGTTGGTTTTGCTTCTCTGGAAGCCCCGCCACTAAATCATAACAATCCTCTCCTGTTCTCTGAGCCAAAATTTAATTAGCTTTGCAATGAGTGTACTGCGATTCACTTTAGTACAGCAGAGACAAACAATTCACACTGATTTTGACCCAGAACAGCCCTCGGCATTTAAGGCTATGCTTAAGGTTTCATCCTCACCCATCATTTCCCTATTTCTAATTGAGAACAATTTCATTTTCACGAACTGTTAAAAGACTTGGAAATTCTGACCTGAATTTAGTTAATATGAAAAGTTAAGTCACAACAGACACTTCACTGTTCCTATCTGGCCCAACTATCTTCCAGATAACAGGAATGTTTTACCCTTTCTTGCATGTTTATTTTGTTCTTATGTTCGTGCTTTTCATCATCTTTACTAGTGCATTGCTCAAGTATAGGCTCACTTGATTTGAATCAAGCAGATACATCAAGATGGGCTTCTAGAATTGGGTACTCAGTACAGCTAAATTAAGATAAAAACAAGGTAAAAGAAATTATGTGCATTATGTCATATTAAGACATAAAGACTGGAGTTCCACAGATGTGTGAAATCTAGCAAGACAGAAAATAGGATAGTAAAAGATACTTTGCCATTGGTGATGACTCCCTTTGCTAAGAGAAGATGAACTGGGCCTGTATCTGAACCATTGACTTAAATAAAGACACCCCGTCTCACTCCTGAAAAAATCCGAAAAGCATTCCTTCCATGTGAAATCGAATTATAATTCTTATACATTTCTGGAGACAGGCAGGTACCTCCTTGTCTGTTTTGTCATATGCTGGCCTTTTCATTTTTTAACTAATAGAAGTAGCCTCCCTCTTTACTTCAGTATCCATGTAAGGCTTACTCCACATACTACTGCAACTTCATTGCAGCCAGGATGAGTACTCTTCTGCATTAAGAAATAAGAAATAACAGGTCTACAAAAAACAGCTTATAGACTGATGTTTCTCTCAAAGTTCTATCAGAATATTGCTCCCACTGAAAACGTGATTTTCCAATAGAAGACAGTTTGTAAATGAAGATGATTGACATCTGAAACATTTTAGCAGACTTGTGATTTGGAAAATGTGCATGCGTCCATAAGAAATTTCCCTATGGAGGTAGATCTTATTGCCAATTTCTCAAACTAATTGTAAGCAGCGAGTAACAAAAAACCACAAGCACTTTCAATTTTACCAAGATTGTCTGATCGCACATAAGGGTATTATCAATTTTGTAAACTAGTTTATATTTGCACACCAGGCATTTATTTTCAAGAGCTAGATTATATTAACTGTGGATTATGATTTTACTCTGTTCTCCTCCCCTAAGCAATTCAAATTGCTTAGAGACGCTAAATTAATGAACACATTCAAAATGAAAGCTCCAATGCATACAACTGAAGGAAATATCTACACTGGAGGGATATGAATTTATTTTTAGTTTGTGTACCTGCCTTCTCTTGAGCAACTTATGAAAAGGGCTTTCATTTATAATTTAAATTTATTTATAATATAGAAGTTTCAAGACTATGATGTCTGTGGGAAAACTGGTTACTAAGTATCACTAAAATTCGTTCAAACTGTAACTGGGAAAATAAAGGAACAAGAGTATCTAATTAAAGCAGAAAATTAAAAAAAATCCATCTCACTGTAATGAAAGACAATTAGGAATATTGTGCCCATCATTTATTGTCAGATATAGCATAAGCTTGTAATTAAATAATTAAATAAACAAAATGCAGGTATGACGTATTTTGCATCGCTTAGAAAGCTCACATGTTGCAATACGCTGCCTTGCTCATATAAATGTCCATATACACACATGCCCACACACGTGCATATAACAGACATACATCTCTAACTGTAACAGCATAAGTCATGATGATCCCCCAAGATAAATACTACTAATTGGTCCATCAGCTATATTAGATGAATTTTCAGGGATGCTATTTTGGGGTTATCACCTGTCAGAGCAGTATTTCTCTTTTTCTTCAGATAGCCTTGGCTGACCTTCCCTTGTATACCACACACAATTCCCAAAGATGCTACATGGTTGATTCTAAAATATTTAGCCTAAAGGCTTTTTCCTTAATTTACATTTGAAACAGAAAGGGAAAAGTAGTAAATAAAAGGATCTGATTGCAAGTCAACTTTTCAATAGACTGCATGACCAGTATACTGGAGTCTAAGATACAACACTCTGGAAATGAAATTATGAGTTATATATCTACATTTCAAGTATGTTCATGACTATTTACAAAGGAAAAAAATAGTGTAATTAATTTTTACTGTTTCATTTCTGACAAAGGAATTCAAAATTTATAAAAATACAAGCAAGCATGTGAATAAATGAAAAATAAGATCTACAGTGTCTAAAGCTTTACAATGCTCTGGAATTATGCATCCCAATATAAAAATTATCACTGACAGATCATGAAAAAAATGGAAAAATACCCTTTTGTACTTGCCATTAGTTATTATTTGAAAATCCACATGAATTTTAGTTAGCAGAAAACATGACAAGCATTCATTCTTTGATGACAAGTCAACAATGAACACCACAGTACTATAGCACTCAGACAAAACGAACATTAAAAGGCTTACCAGGGCCTCTGATTTGATTGTTGGCCTGACTATAAGGTTTGGGTCAGGATGCAGCATGACTGGTTTAGAGACTATTGGTACCCCTGGATGCCGTTGGGTAGGTGGACTTGGAGCAAGTTGCTATGAGGTTAATTTAAGAAAATTACAACTCATGTCGTAATTTATGCAAATCCATAATTTCATCAAGATGCCTCAATATAAATAGTGTATGGTAATGAATTTAGTAACACTAATGCAACAAAAGGCTTACAGAATTATTTTAAGACTTACAAAGTTAACAAGCCAAAACATAATTTGTCTTGCATCCAAATAATAGCTTTTTCCCCTAAACTCTGACTTTACCAGCAAGATTATGGAAAAATCTCATCCCTGCTTTTGGCATTTATCCCATAAAGGCAGTGAACTGAATGAGAAAATAAAGGGAAAAAAATGCTAAAGTTGAGTTTAAGAACATTGTGAACCTGAAATGAGATTTTAATTAATCTGTGGGTAAACAGATATTTTCAGATTAAATTCACCAGGACAGCAGTGATCAGCTTTCCATAAAGAATTTCAGGTTAACTTACCCTGACTTAAGAGCAAGGTTTAGTTACACTAATTTCCTACCCTTGACTCTACAAAGTACAGATACCCCGAGGCATCCGAGACCTAATCATCCAGCACGTACTAACCCAATTGTACATTTAGTCAAAACTCCCACTGACGTCAAGCATAGTTTTATTCAAAAAAAGAGTTCAAAACTGAGCTCTGTGGATTTAGTTTCTGACTTAACCCCAGCAACTCTCAGCACACTTTTGTCAATATTTCTCACAGGAAATGTGATGTATTCCAGATATCATTCATATAGTACAAGGTGTATCCTCTGAAATTATTTGAGTTGCTGCCAGCAAATTGGTTAACCCACTTGGTGTTTTTTGTTTGTTGGTTTGGTTTTTTGTTTTGTTTTGGTTTTTTTTTTGTTTTTTTTTTTTTTGTTTTGGTTTTTTTTGGTTGTTTGTTTTGTTTGTTTTTTTAAAAGAGGGGAATTTTGGGGGTGGTTTTTGTTTGTTTCTCTGTCCCCTGCCCCACCCCTCCTTTTTTTTTTTTTTTAATAATTTAAGAAAAAAGTTTTGGAACCAGATTTTTGAAAGTCCCCATGGATATCCCTCAACTAATATTGTTCCACACTGCAAAATATATCGTATCATTCAGCTTTCTGATTTTAGAAGAATCAGCAGGTTCACAGATATCAACTTGTTAAAACTGGACTAGAATCGGATAATTTCTTCTGGAGTTGTACAATTTAGAGACTGACTTTTCTAGAGTGCTTCAGAATGGGGAAATCTGACACCAGCCACCCTGAATCAAAATCCATGCTAAGAGTTATTAAGCAAATGTTGGTTCTTCTGAGAAGAAAGCTTGCTTCTTAACACCTGTTGCGTTTAAAGTATAGTTTGGTCCTAGCTCCTTTTGTCTGTCTGGACAGAAGAACAAAGTATATGCTCCATGACATACTGAACATACAAACAGGTACCATATATTACTAAAGTATGTTGAAATATGAAGTCCTCAGACCAGTAGTAGTCATTTCCACTACCTGGTATTAGGTATCTTAGGTAACACAGCAATAGATCCATACACATGAATGCAAGTGCTGAATTTTAAATAATTTAGCCATGCAGAGTCAAACCCTTGACATTTCCCCAACATTAGCATTACATGGGAAAAGTCCATAAAACTACAGTCATTATTAACAGTACATGACGTACCAGCGGACTGCTTGACACAGAAGATACTTTGCCGATGTGGGAGGTGTTTCTTACAACCTAAACAGCAACAGATTTAGTACTGGGTCCATATAAAGGATATACCTAATAATAATTTTGAGGAACAGATAAATTCATACCAATATTCTAATAGTTGTCAAGAATGTATTTGACAGGATTTCATTCCTTTTGTCAGCTATTTGTTCAAGGTGAATTTGAAAATAAATGATGGGAAAAAACTTAGCAACATACAGAAGATTTCAGTTTCAGTACCATTAGAGAAGTAAACTTATGGGACAGCAACAGTTGTCTTATTTTTGGTTTTAGCAGGCTTAAACATAAGATCTTTCACAGCTGAAGTCAAATAAATGCAAAGCTTCTGCTTATCTGTGGTATTAAAAACTGACTTTTTAAAAAGCAGCAAGGATAAATTGTCCAGCTTCTGATTTTTCTTCTATGTCTTAAACCAAATCAGGAATACTGGCTTATCTACTTATAAACAAAGCATCTTTGGCTCAGTATTAATAGTCTCCAAAGAGCTTAGTACTTTCCTCATATACACTAATTATATTCAGTGAAAACTAGGTTATTTTTGAAGGCTAAGTTATTTTTTGTTGCTGTCTGATATATTTTTCTGTAATTATTAACCTATTTTCGCTAACATATCTAGCAATGAAAAACTGCCAGAAACCAGCTTGACCTCAGTACCAGGGAAGGTTATGGAGCAGTTCATCTTGAGTGAGCTCACCAAGCATATGCAGGAAAACCAGGGGATCAGGCCCAGTCAGCACAGCTTCATGAAAGGCAGGTCCTGCCTGACCAACCTGATCTCCTTCTATGACAGGGTGACCTGCTTGATGGATGAGGGAAAGCCTGTGGATGTTGTCTACCTGGACTTTAGTAAAGCCTTTGATAGTGTCTCCCACAGTATCCTCCTAGAGAAGCTGGCAGCTCATGGCTTGGAGGGGTGTACTCTTTGCTGGGTAAAAAACTGGCTGGATGTCTGAGCCCAGAGAGTGGTGGTGGTGAACGGAGTTAACTCCAGTTGGCAGCTGGTCACGAGCTGGGTTCCCCAGGGCTCAGTGTTGGGGCCAGTCTTTAATATCTTCATCAATGATCTGGATGAGGGCATCGAGTGCACCCTTAGCAAGTTTGCAGGTGACACCAAGTGGGGTGGGAGTGTCAATCTGCTCGAGGGTAGGAAGGCTCTGCAGAGGGGCCTGGCCAGGCTGGATCGATGGGCTGAGGCCAATTGTATGAGGTTTAACAAGGCCACGTACTGGGTCCTGCACTTTGGTCATAAAAAAACCATGCAACACTGAAGGCTTGGGAAAGAGTGGCGGCAAAGCTGCCCAGCAGAGAAGGATCTGGGGGTGTTGGTTGACAGCCAGCTGAACATGAGCCAGCGGTGTGCCCAGGTGGCCAAGAAGGCCAACAGCAACCTGGCTTGTGTTAGCAATAGTGTGGCCAGCAGGAGCAGGGAAGCGATCACGCCCCTGTACTTGGCACTGGTGAGGCCACACCTTGAATACTGTGTTCGGTTTTGGGCCCCTCAGTACAAGAAGGACATCGAGTTGCTGGAGCGTGTCCAGAGAAGGGCAGTGAAGCTGGTGAAGGGTCTGGAGAACAAGTCTTATGAGGAGCAGCTGAGGGAACAGGGATTGTTGAGCCTGGAGAAGAGGAGGCTGAGAGGAGACCTTATTGTTCTCTACAACTACCTGAAAGGAGGTTGTACTGAGGAGGGTGTTGGTCTCTTCTCCCAGGTCACTAGTGATAGAACAAAAAGAAACAGCTTCAAGCTGCATCAGGGGAGGTTTAGATTGGATATTAGGAAAAAGTTCTTTACTGAAAGAGTGGTCAGGCATTGGAACAGGCTGCCCAGAGAGGTGTGGAGTTACCATCCCTAGAGATGTTCAAAAAACGTGTAGACATGGCACTTCAGGGCATGGTTTAGAGATAGGGTAGTGTTGGGTTGACAGTTGGACTTGATGATCCTAGAGGTCTTTTCAACCTTAATGATTCTATGATTCTAGATATCAGAATATATGGGTTTGGAGTCAGATCCAGTGTGGCAGTTCCTATGTTATCTGACATCTCCACTTCAGTGGATCTAGCATATTTTTTGCACTTTAAATGGGTAAACCACATAGAACAAGCACTATCAGAGGTCTACTTCTGTTTATAAGAAGAGATTCATAGCTCACATGAGGGTAATTATTTACATAAAAATAATCTGCCAGTTCCCCCGATTAATTTGCATACCCTTCCCCCCCACTCCAACAGACCATGCAAAGTAAAGCCTAGTATTTCCAAGTAAACATGCAGAAAAATTAAAAACCAACAATGCAGCCAGTCAGTCCATGCAGAAGACTGTGTGGGAAAGAAGTGAACATGCAGGATCACCTTCTGCTGCTTGAAACACGTAAGAATTTTTTGCCATAAAAACAAGTACATGAATCCCACCATAGTGCTTAGCAAAGGGAATGATGATGAAACAGCTGCCATTTCTCTCCTAAAGTGAGATCTGGCACAAGATTTCTTATATTTGATCTTTTTGTGAACTGAGATTGCAATAAGGAGAAAGTCAGAAGATTTTCTCAAAGAAATCACTTACTCCTGTGTGTCCAAAACAAGACCTGATTACCAACTCTAGCTCATTTAAAAGTATTTTACTGTTAATTTATACTGTGTTGATGTTTTAAATGTTTGAGCTTCCGATTTCAAGCTAATTTTCTTTGTCCACCTTTCTCATCTAACAAAGTAATTTAATGAATTATTTAAAACACTTTCACAAGTCATTTTCACTACACAGATATTTTTTTAAAAAATTAACTATGAGTTAAATCTGCCGACTGCCACGGCTTTTTTATAAATCTTTAAATGCTCAAGTCCAAATTGTCTTTGTAACTGATACATTCTGCCCAAGATACCTGCATATGGTAGGGTTACAACGTACATAGGGAGGACAGAGCAAAACCCTCTCAAATAAAAAACACAAACCAAACCAAAACACACCAAACTACCTCTGGACTGCATTCACTACTATGAAACAATGGAACCTCCTCATTCCTTCTTTTAACATTGCATACGGGTAGGTCCAGTGGATATAGTGGGTGATTGAGCAGGGGAGGGAGGCCAGGCAAGGGAATGGTAGAGGCACATGCATTCAAACAGATCACAAGGTCACCTGGGAAGCTGATGTTACTGCCAGGGATGGACCTCTTGAAAATTGAACTTTTGATGTAGGAAGTGGCTGAGCTGATGCTGCTGGAGTAACAGGGGGTGGTGGTAGAGGAGGTGGCACCACACATTGTTTAGGCTTGTCAACTTCATCTAAGTTTATATCATCAAGATCTGTGGTATGAAGCTGCAGGCCACCCGCAAAACGCCGCACTGACGTGGCAGAAGCAGCGGAAGGCCGTCCACTTGCCAACTGTGTGCAACAGAACAGAAATCTGCCTTAATGGGTCATCTGCCTGCAACGGCTCTAAAGAAATTTATGGCAAATGCTAGAACACCACGTAGCCTAACTTCTCCTGCACAGGAAGCTCTTGGCTTCTCCCACACAGAATACATCTAAAATTTTTTTCTGAAAGCCTTTTTAAAAGCACTCACTGGGATTCCAGTTTAAAAAGAAGAAAACTGGAGTGCTATGACAGTAGCCTTGGCTGTTACAGCAGGGGGAGATGACACAAAAACAAACCAGCCAACCAACCCTGCATGGAGTCTTCAGAAGGTAAAATCATAGGACAAATCACAGATAACACAACCATTGCCTCTCTAGGTCATATGAAGAGAAAGCAAGAATTGTTCCTTGCAAAGGAATAAATAAAATAAAAGGAAAGTAATCAAAGACAAGCTATGAAATTCCATGTCATTAAAAAAGGGAAAGGGGCTAAAGTCTGATGTAAACATAACCAGACATTAATACAAGACGGGGAAGTAACCTTAATCACCTATCAAAATAAAAAGTGTAGGGCACTATGAAATTCAGATCCTCAAGGCATTCTGGACCTTCTGATTTCTGTTAATCAACACCAGATGCATTGTGGGACTAACAAACTCAAGAGTTGGAATAATAATGAGCAGCTCACCCAAAAAAAGTTTGTGTGGATGAAGAAGGATTCTAGATATGCTGTTAAGAGTTGCTAGCATTTCTTTTATCAGTGATCCAACTGATGTATTTAAGAAAATCCAGTTGATACTACTTCATTTTGTTATTTTGTAGACTCAGCTGAGGAAATAGATATCAGCTGTCCTACAGACACATGCATTGTAGACTAATATGACAATACTTCCCTTAAGTGGGCATCTCTGTTGACATCCTTTGGGATCTCCTTACCTGCCATACTTGCCCCTTGGTACTAAGAAATAGATATGCCTTTAGCAGAGGTCAAGAGATCTCGACTGCTGTTGTACCAAAGTAGCAGTTCAAGCCTGTAGTACCGTAATATTTTTCAGCTACATTTATCCCTCAGAAGCATTCAGTTTTGTGTTTTAAATGAGTTTAACTGCTTGGGTCATTCTGTGAAGAATCATATTAGAATATTTATATGTAATGTAACAGAAGAATTGATGGAGGAAGTACAACAGAGTGCTTGTCTTAAATCAGGGTAGAGCTCTGGAAATACAGTGATTTTAAACTGAAATGTTCCCTCTTACTTTACAAAGCAGGGGGGACAAAGATCTAGCAGAACACAGGCAGCCAAATCTAGGTAGTGTGAGAAAATTCAGTGTAATCATTCCACTGTCCTGGAGACCTGCACTGAAGAGTCATATGGATCCAAGCCTGAGGCCAGGAAGAACAGAAGACCAGCTGCTTTTTTCAGAGATGCTCCACATTGACCTGAAGGAAATTCATGTGAGTGTTCCCTCAGGGTCCCCTTTGTGGTTGCAATTTCTCGGGGATCCCAGGGGAGTTCAGCAGATTGCAGTGTTCCTCTTGAAAGCAGCTGTGCTTGGAAGAGAGCCAGAGCAGCAAGATGGTGGGAAAGCCTCACTCCACATCTAGAACCCTCAGGCTCTAAGGCATGATCACTATATGAAACTCCCTTCGTTTAAGGAGCCTGTGTAAAAACAAAACTGAACCCTATTCTTTGGGAGTTTCTTATCTTTTTGTTGTTTTCTTAACCTGTACCTTTATTCCATGCAATATAAGGGAGCATCCAAGGACTCATCATCGATGATGTTCTTATTTGCACAGGATACTAAAAAAAAATATGTCTGGGTATTCTAGTCTCAGTTTTATTATTGGTAGCATGTCCCTCCTAGCCCAAACAGGTCACGACCCAATAAAATTGGTAATTCTGTGGTGATAATATACTTTAAAATGACAAAATAAAACCAGTTCATTAAAATAATAATAAAAATAAATCTGTGAAGTATAGGAACAACAAATACTATAGATTGTAATGCATCGATTACTGACGTGTTCCCCCCCCTCCTTAGAATGAAGGCTGAGAAGGAAAGATGAAGAAAGATTTTTCTGTGCTAAAACCTGTTGCTTTTAGGAGACAACTAGTGAGTTATATAGAGATCATGCAATATATTGAGAAGCCAGAATTTTACCTCAGGAGACTCATTCTCCACAGAGGAAATCTGTTCTAACCGTGTCTGACAAAGTCTTTCCACCCAGTGCTGCACTTTTTCTGATTCTTCCAAGTCTTCTCGTTCTGTCTCAGATACCTTAACCATAACGTCAGTGCATGAAAAAGGTTATAGGTATAGTTACAATACAAATACATTTCAAAAGTATGAAATGCCATTTAGATGAGTTTTAAAACTAATTACGCTTTTGAGAAAGATTTCCTATTTTGCTGTCTTTCATTACATTCATGACTACACATGGATACTCATTAACTGCAGAGGTATCCTCATTTGGGCAAAAACTGACTATAGAAACAAGCAATTTGGGAACAGTTTTGCAGTGCAACACCAATTTTTTTTAAACTTCACTATCTTTGACAGAAGTAAGCAAGTGTCCTGCTAAGATAATTTCAACTAAAGATTCAGCTCATTCTCTTTCAATATAATTTTGCACTTAATGGAGAACACAACATACCTCTTGCACAAGACGATTTATTTTCAGTTGTTTTTCTTTCTCCAACATTCCTTCTTTCTCTTTGGCAAGTTTTTGCTCAAACTCCATTTCCTTTTTATTCTTCTTCTGTTCACACAGACTGTCACTTTTTGACTTCTTTTGCTCTTTCCCTTTCTGGGAAGTTTTGATGGGTTTGTTTTTCTTTTTTTTTTTAACAAATTTTAAAACAGCTGAAAACATTGCAAACTTCAAGCTCAGTACATGAGTGCCTGCCTTGAAAATTTAATTACAGTCTGTGATAGGATGGGGATGGCCTTTTGAAAGAAAATCTGAAGTCCATTTCCCCAGCACTCTGCAGGAAATTATACCTTATTTGGAGGGCCTATGCACATTAACTTAAGTAGGACAAGATAGGACAGTTCAACTTTTTTTCTCCTCTGCAAAGTTACAACATTGGGGCATAAAACCACTACCAAACTTTGAATATTCTAACAGTTTTGGTTAGGTCTTGATTTGCCATCTCTCTGTTCTGGTATTTTTATATGAATACAAGACTCCTTTCAGGTGACAGATGCTCATGTATAAGTAGATGTGAATATTCTATGCATAAAACATCTTCATGCATATGTCCTAAAACCAACATTGCATGCCTTGATCCAACTGAAATAAGCAATTACAAATGAAAAGTTTAGGTAAGTGCAGAAACTGAATTGCTTCTAGGAAAGAACATTGCATCACAAAGACCAAGTAGCTCCTACAAGCATTGGATAAAATCTACTCACACAAGAGAACTAATACAGCACAAAGCAACTCTAAAATTTTACGTGTGGAGTGCAACCAAAGGGGAAAACTACATTGTCTTTTTGGAGCCTCCATTCTTGTTGTCTTTGAAATACCCCCTGCTCCTTATTTCTACTTTAAAGATGTCACATTTCTGCTACCATCTCCCATTTGTACTGCTAGGGCCTAGTTCATATTTGAAAGCCCATGTTCTCCTTTTATTCATCAAAAACTAAACAGAAGCCGCAGCTGGCCACTTACTGTTGATTAGTGCCAGTGCCCAGAGTGACAAATCTTCAGGTTTCACTTTGCTCTGCTTATTATCATCAGCTACTGACTTTTTGTGGTACTTCTGGAAATCTGAAGCATGAACATGCTTCACCTTACATAGTAGTATTAGTCTTCCTTCCTCCTTTTACATACAATATTGATAATAAAGCCTTGGAAAACAGACATTTTCCCTGGCAGCTATAAAACTCCATTATCCCAGTCAAGTAGTGAACTGGAAATCTGTATTGCTGTGTTCAGTGGGATATTGTCTATTGTTTCATGGTTAAGTGATCATGGTGTTTCAGGGGTGGGGGAAATAAAAAAAACCACCCCAACCAATGATTAGAGACAGATATTTTAAGAAGTATAAAAATATAGCTTTTCATACTAATGCTTTAGCATAAACATAATTCTGTTGACATGTTTTATTCAACGCTTATTAGTTTGTACCTTAATAACAATTGTTGATATTATCTTATCCTCTAATAAATTAGAAGATACATGTAGTACTGTCTACTAAATGTAACATCTGGCAGGTCAACCTGCTATGTATCAACATGAAAAATTACTGAATTTGAAGGCACACTAAGCAGTACACATGCCAAAGTGTTCTAGAAAATGAACATATATCAGACAATCTTAGCTGCATTCACTGCATTCAGATACAACAGAATGAGTCATCCTTTCCATCCATTTTCCCCATGGATTCAGTTCACTTCCTATTAAAGACATTTTTAGTACAGAGTGAAACTTGGGGTTTAAAGCAAAACAAAAAAGCAATAAGCAATTTTGAGTAGGATGGAAATTCAACACTTTCAGATTTAAAAATATTTCTAAAAGAAAAAGAGATTTAAAATACATCTTTTCAAGCTCCTAGTCCACACTATGTAGTAGAGCTTGACAGGAACTGGGTAAGATCTTCATTACTATATGAAGAGGTATTTGGAGGCTCTCTAAACTTTCTTTGTCAGCAGCAATACAGAAGATAACCTATTTGAGTGAAGAGACTGTTTTTATAACATGTATTTATACTTTTCAGATAGAAATCCTAACTATACTGGCTTTCACACAAGTTACAGATGCACGGTGATTTGCAGTTTCCAGCAGTACAAAACATATCAGAGTGTACCATCATTTCCTACTCTCTGTTAAGGAGAACAAGCGTTTCCTGTCCACACAGGAGGTTAAAGTAACAGTCCTAAAAACGGTGACACAAATACTTCACCTATCAGATACAATCCTGACCTCCTCAGAAACCTTGAGTTCTCATGAGATAGACATATGAATTCTCCTTGACACTTCTACCCCAGTTAATTACCATCAACCATCACGAAAAAAACCACACAAACCCAAACCACACAACACAACCACAAAAACCCTATAATATGGCTAATATACATTGAAAGAAGTGGAGAATAAAGAAACAGCAGGAATAAAGTCTTATTTGAAATTGCAGTACTTTAGCAGCAACTCTACAGATATAAAAAGTATTCTATCAAGCTTAAAGATTTTTCAATTGGTTTTGCTCATTCTGCATGATGCACATGCTTAAAAGCCTTTTGCCTTCAGCACTCCTCTACTGGGATATTTGCAAAGGTATAACTGGGAACTGTGTACTTAGTTCCCATTTAATTTTTGCCTCTGTATTTTTTTTTTTAATGCATTATTCTGAGGACTTTTGGAGAACATGAAGACATGCACTGCCCACCTGTACTGAACACCTTCTACAGTGTATTAACATACACTTTCCACTGCAGCTGGCAGGACTTGAAAAGTACAAAGTATTCAAAAGGACAAACTCCTAGGCAGATGCATCCCAAACACATCTTAATTTGTGCACACATTAAAAGAAGAAGTATTTCACTATAAAAAATGTCTAGTAATAACAGAGAAGAAGAAAGAAGAGGAAATAAAATTAAAATGCACCACAAACAAATTAATATATCAAACTTTGTACCTTGCGGATTGTGGGAAATTTTCCTTCATACTGATAAAACCATCCAAAAGCTACAAAAAGGTAAAGGAAAAGCTGTTTTTTGATGAAAAGTCAGAGACTAGTTCAGACTCAGATCAATCCATGCTGATACATGTAACTGATTAAACTTTATTTGAAGGTGCAACACCAAAGGTTCGATGTTACATAACAAGTTCTTAGACGATGACTTGAGAAATTGTGCTAGTACATTTAGTCACAAGTTACCCTTATTTTACTGATACACATTGTATGTTACACAAAGCAAATACAACAAGTAATATTCATACAGAACCATAGAGCCATATGCATTGCTAAGATTTCTATGGTCACAGTCCTACTTTCGCTAGTTTTAATGAGCCTACATAAAATGAAACAGGTATTCAATCTCATTCAAGCTTGTGGCAGAACACAGTGACATTTGAGGAGACAAGAAAAGCTTCATTTCCAAGATAAAATATTTTGAGTGAAGCACATAAATATTAAAGAACACACTGCTAAGTAAAAACATATATAAAATTTTGATAACAAATTCTTTTCTAAGAAACACCAATAACGCACATAGCTCTCAATACAATCCACCCTTCTGTAGGATAGACAGATTTTGTATTTGCATCAAGGTATCTTTAGAAAGCAATGACAGCAACAGTGTCATAACCTTTCATTATTTACCAAAGGACCACACATATTGCCCTAGCAAAACCAAATTATCAGTTCAGTGTCAAGACTGACTGTCAGGAGGAAGGGAAATACAGGAAGAATCTGAATCAGCATAGGAAGTTACAGCTGAGCGGCCAACCTGTTTGTCCTGCTTCATGATCACTTCATCCATGTCATCTGTTTCAAGTTGGTCATGTGCAACTCCCTTTAAATCTACTAGAGAAACAAAGGAGGAAAGGAGTGAGGAGACAGAAATGACAGTGTAACTGGAAGTTCCCATGAAAGGAAAAAGAGATCAGCAATGTGTGACTAGAAGTTTCCATGAAATAAAAAGAAGTTAGCAACGGGGTATTTTTCCACATAATTGAAAAAAATGAGCTCCTGCTTAAATCAAATAAATTCAATTTCCAACCCTCAACCTGAAGAGCAGTTGGGATCTGCAGAAGGCCAGTTAGTCTGCTCTGCTATGAAGGGAAGCCTGCAGAGGTAGGTGGCTTTTCCTGTAATTTAACCATCAGCAGTTCTGGGATATCTGGCTTCAAAAAGAAGTATCAGCCTTCTACTGTGCTGTCACAGGTGTAAATTCTATACAGAGAAAAAACTGACCCAAAGAATCAGAAAACTAAATGGATAAAAGACAGTTGCAGAAGAAATACCTCCCCACCTCAGTTTCTCATCCATGAAAAGTTAAGTGACTTCCCCAAAGTCACAAAAAAATAATGTAATCAGGTTAGGAACTGATCCAGGTCTCCCTTAAGTTATGCAATGCCTACTCCACAAGCACTTTCCACTTTTTCCTTTGTCTAATACCATTTCAGTACACTCTCCACATACTATCTATAGCTCCCAGCGTAGCTTCTTAACTGCAGATTAAGCTCTAAGCATCTTAAATTCCTTTGGACAACTTGATCAGACTTACACTTCAGGGCAATTCTTCATGGAAAAGTTGCAGTGTACAAACAATACCTCCTCAGTCTCCTGACTAATTCTGAAGTGGACTGGCCAGTGATATGAAATCAATTTTTAGGCTGTGCAGACTACCGCCTGTTTGTGAAGAATTTGCTGCAATGGATGAAGAGAGGAAAGAGACAGGAAAGAACATGGGAGGAAGACGAGATAGATTCTGTAATGAAAGTGATAGTAGGAGGGGAACAGAAACAAGAAGTAAGGAAAAAGTGTTTTAAAGTCTACAGGTAATCCATATTTCAAAAAGGAGGATTTTTTTTTCCCCCACTGACACATGGTCTATTTATTAATAAAGCAGATATAAACAGAGCTGCTACTACACACAGCACCTCACGGACAGATGCCCGAACTTTGCAAATGCTTAGAAATGTGCCTTGCTTTCTCATGAATAGGTCACCAGGAATTGATTCAGAAGTTCTGATTCCATGTTTTTAATTAGTACACGCTTGCACGATTCACTATGCAAGCTCTTAGCATGCAAGATTATTTTTCCAACGGTTGTAAACGTTATTATGCCATCATCATTTAATTTTCAAGACAGTTGTCAAAAGAGCATGAGCGGAAGAAAGTGAAATGCAGAAAAATGATGTGGTAAATTCTTTAGCCTGAGAAGGAAAAAAGTAGATATGAAAGACATGCTGGCAAGAAACGGTTTTGACAAATGATCTAGGAAAAAACACTTTAAAAAAAATGCTAATTCTTAAGAATCTTTGATTCTTCTCTTTTTTTATCTAGTGTCTTATTGTTGTTTTGCAACAATGGCTTCTGTTGCTTTTTTTGAAATCACATTCAATATATTAAGTTGTTTACTCAATTAAGTAATTTACTCCTCTTTGTAGAAGAGAATCGAAGGAGCTTCCAGACATCCCCACAGCCCCCAAAGACAGCCAAAATAAGAGAGGACCAGGATGCTGGTGAAGAGATGAGGGAAAAGATCTTTAGATTCTTCTGAAAATTAAACATTGAATTAATTTCTTCCAGGCCAAAAGCAGGGATTCCATATCTATCTTTTCTAGTTAGAAGTAAGCAGACAAAACACACTCAGACCCCTAATCTCCACACTGATTTAGAATAAGGGAGAAGAAAAAAGGTAACAATAGGAGTAGTACATAATGCGTTACTTCTCTCCAAATGAGACTGCAAATCTAGTACTAGTTTTCTACCTTCAAACACTCCACCTCCCAAGATCTCTGCTCAAATATAGAAGTTATGTTAAATTATTTGCTGATATGATTAATGCAGAAAGCTCAAAGCTAATTCCACATGAAATAACAAAACCAAACACTTGTCTTCGCTTCTTCACACCTTCATTTTCAAAAGTAACAAAATCCAGTAACAAAATGCCCATAGAAACTAAAACATTACTTATTACTATAAGTAATATTTTCTTCACTGAGATGAAAGCACTCTTATGTATACAGTTTAGCATTTGAATGTCAGCTTATCCACATGGACATAAAAACATCATCACATATCATAAGAAAACGCAGCACTACTTCCATTTGGACATAGAGTAGAAATCAGCACAAGTCTACTGATGCAAGAACTGCTCTGTGAAAAGGTTGACAAGCAAAACACTGAACAGAAACAACATGGAAAGCAATGCACCAAAGCCCCAAGTTGAAGAGATTGATACTCAGACAATTTCTTAATGAGCTTTATGTTTTTCTTTTCCCTCCTGCTGCTGCTTTTTAAAAACCATGATTGTTTGAGTGGATGTAGATTTTGAGAACTAGGTATCTGTTAAATGAGAGCTATTAAATTAATCTATAATACGCTTCCAGCCTTCTGAAAATATCCAAGTCATATCTAGTTTGGCTTGGACACAAACTGGTGATATATTCCATACAGCTCAGTCACGTCTTTAAAAGAAATACTTTCCCTAGGAAGCAGATCGAAATCAATTACTTACTCTTGTGTTTGGAATGAGGGGCAGAGTGCACTTCTGCAGTTACAGTTTTTAGAGATTTGGGAGGCTCTTTAGGGCCCCAGTCTTCTTCCCACTCCTTTTTAAATTTCTCTTCCTCTGCTGTTATCCTATAGGAAAAAAAAACACAGCTAGGAATTCTGAGCATAAACCCAATAGCATCAATATAAATTCATTAAAATTATTTAGTGTTCAGTATGTTTGGTTTTTTTCTCTAATATAATACATAATAAACTGCCAAGTCCCCCAAAGCAAATTCCTTTCATCAATCTAAGTTTCATTTACTAAGCTACAAAGATAATTTGTAAAATATAACATAACTGAGTAAAATATTCTTATTTAATATTGAGACTTCTAAGGCCAGTTTTGAAATCACCTGCACACATATTAATCCCAGAGTGATACACCTCAATACTGTCACCTTAACTGAAGCCACAAATCACCTCTCACCTAGTATTTTTTCATTTTTAGAACTGGGAAGTATCTATTAGATAAATAGTCAGTTTTAACTAAAATACTAATTATCAGAACATCTACCATATGCCTAAATCAGATGTTACAATGGTGAACTATACCTAAAAAGTGTGTCTTATTTCTATATCTTATCTCCATTTTGATGATTGCTTCCTAAACATATAGTCCTAGGCTACACTAAAAAGTGACTTTTCTCAAAAAGAACAAAATACTGGTGAGACACAAACCACATTAAATCAGCATTCTAGGGGGGAGGAAAAAAGAAAAAAAAAGAAAAAAGGTATTGTCACACTTTAGGAGCTCATAAAACAAGGAAATTACCTAGAAAGTACCTAGAAAGCCACCATGATCACAAAAAATACATTTTGAAGGAGAATTCAGCAGATCCCAAATAAGTCACAAGAGAACTGCCTTATAATCTAAAAGCTTGTAGCTGGTATAGCTTGTCTTGAACTGTTAAACTGATACATGGTGACAAAATTTACCAGGTCTTAGATATATATGATGTTATTTATACTTGGATTATCTTTTGCATCTCTAAATTAGCTAAGGTAAATTTAAAATATATCCACATGTGGTCAAATAACCATTAAATCCGCAGCTGAATTCAGTATTTAAATACTAGTATAGTAAATAGTAAATAACAGGCAACATTGGACAGGATATTTAGTTCTGTTACTATATTTCGTTTTAATTTATAAAAAAGGGGAGGTTACAGTGTAACTTGAAATACAGAGTTAAGGACCTCTGTCATTTAGGCAATTTTTTTTTTTTTTTCCTAAAACATATGCAGGATATTAATAAAGGGCACAGTGATTTTATACAAGGAATACCGGCAGAAAGCATTTTAAAAATGGAGCGAAGGGTCATCCTCACAAACTCTTGATAAAGGAAAGCATTATATTCTAGTGAAACTGTCTGTCTGCAATTGCTTATTAAATTTAAGCCTTACAATATGGAAGTTCCTGTACCACCATCCTTCCTCCTCTACACCAAAGGGATTGACACTGACTTAGCCAGTTTGGGTGGTAACACAGGAAAACTTAACAAGTGCCTGAGCAGCACTTGGGATTTACACAAGGAAGTATAAAGACATGCTAGACCTTACAACAAACAGCCCTCAAGGCAGCCCAATCATGAAAGTCCTCACTGAGTGAGTAAAGATGCCCTTAACTCAGAAGGATACTGCAGACAGTGAACATTCATTGTAACAGACAGGCAATCTGGATTTAGAAAAGGAATTGTTCTTCACCTGTGAACAGAATGTTATCTATTTCCCCAGGAATTAGAAAAGAAAAATGTGTAAGAATTCATGCATGTGCTGTACTAGACTCCACAGCAGGACTGTCAGATGATTTTTCTCTTGTGACAGCTGAGGAATATATTCCCTTCTGCACCTCACAGATTCAGAAAAAGTGCAGGGATTTCTATCAGAGAACTTTAGCTAATACAGGTACCTGAAAAGGGACTTAAGTGAATGAATGAATTAAAAACTGTTTAAGATATCAAAGGTGTAAAGCTGAATACTTCGGCGTCAATCTTAGCTCTAAAAGGTTGCATAAAAACAGGCATTGCGCAATTTTACAATATCTTTCATGCAATTTCTTAACATCATTTAGAAAAGAAATTAATTACTGTGATAACAACAACACATTATACTGGTAAATTTTAAAGTTCCAAATGTAAAACAATGCTTATGTTACATGCATAGTACTGACCTTATTAGAATACAGAATTTGAATGTGTCTAGTTCCTAGAATCACAGATTTTTAAAACAAGAATAGACTGTGATAATAAAAATCATATTTCCTGAATAAAATAGGTTATAGAAATTCCAGCTTTCAGTGCCGCCGTTAATTAATTCTCTCTTTAGAAAAACCAAAAGCCTACTTAAAATTTATGATGACTGAAATTTCTACTCAATGAAATTAGCATCATGTAGTCTTTATTTTAGTCTAAATCTACAGTTTTTGTTTTCAGACCTGTCTGATAGACTGAAAAAGCTATTATATTCCACACTGGGTACGCTCTTTCAGATCGTGAACAAATGCATGGGGTTGGCTTTTGTTTGTTTGTTTGTTTTAAAATATAAGCCAAGTGGATATATCATCAAGCCCTCAAGTATATGCATGTTTTCCAACTCTTTAGTCATTCTTCTCTGTTTCTTCCCTGATCCATTTCCTTGCAGTATTCATTTCTTTTTTCCTGTTAAAATTAAATGTAGTGGTTCTGTGACAACATCCTGAGACACAGAACTCCCTTAATCTTAGGTTTCTCTACACATCTATAACATTTGTAAACTAAGCACCTAACTTCAATTTCACATTGAATTTATTATCACCATAACCCTCATGTCTTCCAGGTGCTGATTTTCAGATCAGTTTCCTGTTCTGTAACTGTAGTGTATTTTCTCCTATGCATTGTGCCCTACATTTAGCTAAACGGAAATATATACGTTATTAGAAAAGAATATGCAGAATATTTTCAGCCTAATCTAATATATTATAAGGACCCTTTCCCAGGCAGCATATTGCCTATGTGGGTTTTTACTTACTGCTCTATTTCTCTGCGATATCTCTCTTCTTCCTCTGCAGCCTTCTGGGAAATCTCCAGTTTTCTTCTATAATAAGAGGAATTAGGACATAATGATAGAAATAATATTTTCTGAGTAAGAACTTGTACAAAGTGTGTCAGTATATAGTTAGTAAAAGATATAGACAGTAAATACATACACATTGGAGAAAAATATCCCTTTTTAAAAGTTGTCTTTGAGATACCAAGGGTTCAATATCCTTTCATAAGAACCCTGAGGACATTCATGACCATCTAGATAAATAAGGGCATATCATCTATTTAACTCTAAATCACCACCTCCTTCTCAGACAGTTCCACAGTCTGTTATTGTAAGAGCATAAAATTTTAACTGCCCTGCTTAAAAAAAAAATAAATACGAGGGAATGGCATCAGTAAATAACTAATGTCACACTGAATCATACAAATATCATATAGATATCACAGTCAGGGCACAAAGTGCCCCTTCTACTCAAGATGTGTTTGAATGATTTCAGCTTTGAAAACCCAGAACGTCAAGAGCACCACAGGATATGGATTTATGAACAGAGACTCTGCAACAGCAAAGTTAAGTTAATCTAAGTGGGAATTCTTCTCACAGTTGTTCCTGTCTTCCATGCCCTTTCCAAATCCAAGCTAAATTTTTCAGACTGCCCTACACAGAGTCCTTACAATCTCTCTTTCTCTTGCTGCTCTTTGATGATTTTGTTAGTCTCCAGCGCAAGTCGCTTCTGATGCATTAACTCCTGGCGTTCTTGCTCACGGAGACGTGCTTCTCTCTGCCTTTCTTCTTCAGTCATGAACAGCTGCTTTCCCTGCAATCAGGACCACCACCCAAATCAGTTGTGAAAGTCTCATTAATGTAGTTCTTCTAGGAAACAATGCAAAACTAATTACATACTACCACATCTGTTATTTCCTCACATTATTTTTTCTGAGGAACGCTTTCTGAAAGACCCTGAGCGATCTGACCACTTCATTCTGAAGAGCTACTCCATTTTCAGTTTCAAAGTTATGATGTGCTAAACAGCTCAGAAGAGACATGCAACTTCTAAAGTCAGCAACAACAGTATAGAGGTCATGCCAAAGACATGCTCCGTGTGTCACCCAGAAAAAATTCCACATTATGCTTTCTTGAAATCCAACTGAGCAGTACAATGCTAGAGAACAGCACATTGAATGAATCCCAATGAGGACAACAACTACGGAGTTATGGGTTTTAATGCTCTTGTGCCTGGCTGCTGTGGAAATGTACCATCATTCAGGGAACCCAAATACAGGGAACCTACATTGCCCAAAGGTTATATTAGCTGATGTGTTTCAGTTGGTTTTGTTCTTGTTTCATTTGCTTTGTAGTTAAGACACCAGCACTATTTTCTATGCAAGGAAGATATTTCCACAGTCCTCTTTGTGGAACACTTTGATAATATTTATCTAATTTTCACTACTGAAATTAAAATCCCATGTTAATTAGGAAGGCAAAATTTATCATGTTTCTAAGGCTCAAAGTAGAAAGCTCGAACAAAAAAACAAAAGGCAGTGAAGAATGCCTTTGCACCATGGTCTTTGCTGACCAAAAAACAGTAGACAGGCTGTTTCCTTTTGCAATCTTTTCTTCAGCACAAAGATGCGTACTGAGGAAAGGAGAGACATGCAAGGTGAAGTAGGGTGGAGCAGAAGAGTTCCATAGCAAAAATTCACCATTTTAAGGATGCAACCCCAGTGGTACATGCTGGAGTAGATCCCATTTTTTCTAACAGTTGGTATAATATCTGGGAGTTGAAACTAAGACCTTAGAATGTTGAGTTCCTGGAGCTTAGTCAGCTAGTCTGGAGTATAAACATTTTCTATAATGCCTTTGGACAACTGCATCTTTTGTTACTGTAAGAGTAGTTTAGTTAAACCATGAATTCCTTAATATAACTACACAGTATACATGAGCCCTTAGGAAATAACTGAAATGATTTATTAAATCTTGTTTTCCCAATTTAATTCAGTTGCAAGGCAATTAGAAAATACCATCTTTGATTAGTCTATGGAACTTGAGTATACTCTTGTATGTAACTATACTTTTTACTATATGAAGGATTAAAGCAGCAAAAACATTAAAGCATTTATTGAAAGCCACACTGAAGTCAGTGGAAAGATTTAATTAATTTCAGCTGGATTTAGATTAGGCCCCAAAGGCACATAGTTCTGTTGCACAAAACAGTGGAAATGGAAAATTGAACAATTTTCAATGTGTTGATACACTAAAGAGATCAGATGAACAGCTACACAAGGAATTAATTTGGAATAAGACTAAGACATCAGCTATTCATTAGGCAAAATTAATTCACTCCAATTCACCTTTCATGATCCAGCAGAAGCAGCTACCTATTTGTACAGAAGCTCTCAAATATGAGAAACCATTGCAAGAAAGTTAATTTCCATTCCTTGTCAAGGGAACATTTTTGCACTGGCCCACAGTCATAAAACTCTCTTATTTGAGAATACTGTGGATAGTTATCAATAGAATAATTAAAAGCCATTCAACACTGCCCTGGTTTGACAGAGCTTAGTGGTATAGACATTATAATGAAACACAGCTTTACTTCTTATCTATTTATTTTTACCATTTATTTGCCCACATACTAATTTTGACAAATGTTCTGCTTTTAGTAACTACTTACTGCGCCTGCTACCACAGAGATAGTCAAAGTACGACTGCTTTTGAGCACTCTGACAGCCTGCGAATTGAAACAAAACAAAAATCAGTCTGAATTAAGTTATAAAAGGCCTGTATAAACAGGTTGAAAGATGCTGGTTGTCAAAGCTGGAATTTCCAGAAGACCCACTAGACTTAAACCGGGTGGTAGGTATTGAAATCTCCAGATTCCCATGTTCATTACACCACAACTCTGGTTAAGTAGGCTGATATGAAAATGTATTTTTTGCAGCCAGGAAAATCAGACAGATGTTTAATAAGCTGACAATGATGTATTCAGGGAATTGGGAAGACTTGATCATACCTCTTTATGATCCACATTAGAAAAGTCCACTCCATTTACCTCAACAATCTGATCACCAACCTAAAGAAGTTAATCCAAATTTTAGTACAGATACTAAATTAGTACATATATTAAATGAGAACAGGAAAATATATACTCTCTAACATCCTTAATACAATAATCATGGGTACTGGCAGAGTACAAGGGGAAGAGAGCAGAAGCCTGGCAGGCCTGCACATCCTCCCATATTAGCATTTCCTGTTGCCACTGTCTGAGACAGAATACTGAGCTCAATTGGTCTGACCCAGGAGGGCACATCTCATGTTCTTAAAATTTAGGAAACTCACTTCATTTGAAATGTAAAGAAACTGTATTTCTTTCGCATGGGAAAAAAAACCCCACAGCTAGTGACTTTACAGTGGTCCAGAATCCTTGAAGTAGTAAACACCAAACAAGATTTCCTTGTGATACCTACCTTGGAAGGTCGCATACTTACCTCTAAGCCCACCTCTGCTGAAAGAGAACCTGGCTTAACATTGCTGATAAAAATGCCTGGTTTTTGTGTTGGGCCACTGGAAATACTGGTGTAATACAAAAACCAAACATTCATAAGATGATATTTATAGAATAATACAGTGTAATACAGTGCGAACTCTTAGTTATTTTCTCATAATTTGCTTCCTATTAGAGAATGTTTCTGTGGTATTAGCCTACTCTGAAAGACCAAAATTTGCCAGCACAATGATTTATCATCCTACTTTTCTGTCCTTTACAGCACAAAACTGTGATTTAAGAAAAAGAAGAAAAATATTCAAGATTATGGATTTTTCCTTACATGTTGAAACTAACATAGTATACTGGCCTACATTGTCTAAGGGACTGGGACACTAATGACATTGGAAAGCAAGCATGTAACACAATGAAGGATTAGTAATTGCTTGCCCTTTTACTCACTGAACTGCAGTATAACATAGGTATAATACAATGTTATTTTTCAGGATTATTTATTAGAGGCAAGAAGGATATTTCAACCAGGGGCCAATATTTAGCCTGGAAACTTTAAGGTGCAGTCTAAGTCAGGCCCAAATGGTTTTTGTAGATAATGTGTCCAGTAGGTGATGTTGAACCACCCCTCCAGGTTTGCAAATAATTTTTTAAAAACCTTCAGATTTTCCAAATAACACGAAAGAAAACTTATGCTTTAGAAAATATTCTGTGCAGTTCAATCTTGGTAACTTCAGCTATACATTCCCAAATATGTAAGGAATGCTACAATATCCCTTCTACCCCAAAATCACCATAACTAGCTACGATGGCAGGGGTCTGAGAAGCATCTGTTCATATTTCTAAAGATCTTGCAAATTTAACATTACTTTTAGGAACTAGATATAGCTGTGTGATGGCTTCTCAGTTCTGAAAAAGGTCACAGAAAGCAGCCTAAGTTCAGGGAGTGAACCGGACACTGGACAGTGCTGGAACTTGCTACATCACAGAGCAGCATTTAAAAGTAATTTAAAATGCAAAAGCATTTAAAAGCTCCAATTCCATGACAACTTGCGTTATGTCACTTTCAGCCTGCTCTTATTTTTAAATTTAAAAATTTTTTTTTGTTTTTAAGTCAGAACTTGTAACACAGGTATTTATGCTTTGTCTAATAATATATAATGTGTGCCACAGATATCCTCCTGTTCCAGTTTACCTTCTAGATCCAGTATGGATCTCTGTTTTCCTGATATCCTATCAATAAAGGATGGAAATAACTGCCTTGGATCTTTCATTTAACATACCAGTGACATTAAATAAGAAACATGTACCCACCTGCATCCCATGCCTTTTGTACCAATCAAGCTAATGAAGACTTTCTTTTCTTTATTGTCTCTCCCTCCAGAAGAGGCAAGACCAGCAACACTGCCCTTTCCTTCCTGTAGGGGGATCAAAAAATGCTACAGGTGTTACTCTGTTGAACTCATATCAAGGCTACTATAAAACTTCATGAAGCCAGGATCAAACCCTGCCAACATCAAAATAAGATTCCTCCAAGGTCCTGCTGGAGATGAATGTGAAGAACAATCGTATCAGTGGAGCTGCAGGGCTGAGGTGAAAGACTGAACTTATCTTTCTTTTGGAGAAGACTGTTTAAATAGTCAAACTTTGTCTTCAAAAAATGGTGAAGTACAATTAGAGGAAAGTGATATGGCAAAATAATAATTTAGATGTTTCCTGACAAAAGAGCTGGAAAAATACATGGCAGTGCTCACTATTTAACCAAGTCTCCCTTCCCGGAAGCAAAAGAACAGTAATTGTTGTCTCTCTTTTCGTTGCAGCAACCCATAGAAATCACTTGCATTCATACCTGTCATTCCTCCACTAATATAGCTAAAAGGAGCTAAATAATCTGTTAAAGATTTATATAGTAGAACTATAGCCTTATAAGTTAATAAGCTCAACCAAAATGAAGTACCAATTAATGAATAAAAGATATTTCAGTTCTATCCTGCCCTTTCCTTACCTGATGATTCTAGAAGCATTTCATATCACAAAAGATGTTTCTCCCAGAACACTTGTAACAAGATGTTGCATCATAGAAATACATACAATAACTTCTGTGATAAGGTCAGAAGAGAAAGTGTTTCAAAACCATTACAGATTTCCCAGAAGACATCTTAATAAAATATCAATTGCTTACCCCAGAGCCCGACACAAACTGGTCCACATATTGCCATTTAAGGGGTTCGTCTGCTGAACTGGAAAGAAAAAAAGTAATTTAAAATAATGGGGACAAAATAAATGTGAATGTATTCAAGAACCTACTTTGGAATGTGGCCTCCTATTTTGCATCCACAAGTTCCTTTGGATACCGTTTACAACTGGTTTATTTTCCAGCAATTTAAATAGAACATCAAAGAAGCATAGAATTATTTAGGCTAGTAAAGCTGGTCAAACATAAAATTGAGAAAACCTCTTCAAGTGGAACTATTTTGGGAAACTAAGAAAGACTGAAAATAATCATAACTACTTGAAGACCTTCTATAACTGCCTATGCAGAGCCACACCTCCTGTCATCAACATTTCTCAAGTATTCCACTTAAAGTTTAAACAAAACTTGGAAGATGACAATAATTTGAAATACTTCTAAGCTCTGAAGCAAAAGTTATGTACATAGAGAAGCAGTGGAGCTCTCTGTTAAGCTAAGTACATTGATAATGAAATTTCCAGGTAATATTCACAAATAATGAGGAAACAGAATTTGGTTCAATTAAGTAGGCAACTGGCATAAAAGGTCAGATTCATTAAACAAGACACCTGCCTGTTTATCACAAAGGACGTGATATTTTAATCAGCTAGAGAGACATCCATTCACATATTTTCAAATATACAGATAAACACAGAGGTTCTTTGGATATTGAAGAGTCTATGTAAAAATGAATAATCTAATTTGTTTTCAGATTAAATACCATTACCTTTTGACAGGTATCATGCCAATATCTGAAAAAGAAAAATACTCCGTGAAGTAACACTTTCTACAGATTTACAGCTATTCATTAACAGCAACCTTTAGTGATACAGGTGATTTTCTGATGTTACTTACGTCTTACTTTTATGGACACTATTTTCTTTGTACGAATGAGGTTTATGACTTCTTCGTGTGTGCATGACGAAATGGAATATCCATTTATACGAACTATCTCATCTCCAACCTCAAAAATGAAAGGGAGAAGAAAAACTAAATTCTGAATAACTGTTAAAAATTTTTTAAGCAATGATGCAATCTAGCAATCATTTTGATGCAAAGGTTTGATAATGTTGAGTCCTGAATACTAATTTCAGGTAATGCCCAGATCAGATTTACCTGTATTTGTTTGGACTTTAATATTAAAAGGGCAGATTAATGGCCAAATAACAATTTTATAAATAGTATCTAGTGGAAAGCATAAAAGTGAGTCTCTACACATCAGACTTGTACTCCACAGACTACCTTCAATACATATGTCCATATTCCAACTCAAATAATCGTGGAGTGATTTTCTTCCTTTATTCTTCAGCAGCTTAAGTTTGCTTTTACCGTATGTTCTCTAAGATACCTTCTTAACTGTTTTGATCAGTAGGAAACTAAACTTGGTCATATTACTCTGCCTGATTCTGGATTCAGAGGAATGCATTAGTTTAATGGAATTTACCTCCATTTCAGGTGCAACATCTGATTAATTACAATAATCATGTACTAGCATAATGAATGCTTATTCTGAGGCGCAGTAGCTTAAGTCTTCTTGGAACATATACATTAGTTGCAAAATTGGGTGCTACTCGTGTGACAGGTTTTTCAAGTGTTTCACAGCAGTAACTCATCATACACTATGGTTGAGAATATGGTACTGTCACCCTACTACAACCCCTAAGCAGTGCCCAAAAAAAGCCTGAAAAAAGCCTGAAAAAAAGCCAAGGCGGCACAGTCTAGCTTACTGAGGACTAGCTTCCTTGTACCTTGCTGACAAGCAAAGGGAAAAAATGAGCACAGCTGGAGTCTTCTCCTCTGGCACTGCACATATCAGCACCAAAAGCCTAAATTTGCATCACCACAATTATGTGAGAGGAGGGAGTGGAAGTGGAAATTCCTCAATATGGCCTATGTCTTAGACACTGTCACATTAACACACACTGACAGGTCTACCCTTGGGTGTCAGTACATTGGGCATGCCACCATCTCCTGCCATTTTCCACACGTAATATCATTGAATCTTCCTACTGTGATCCGTTTAGCTAAAAAAACCCCAAACCAATAAACAACAAACCAACAAACCACCCGCTTATCTTTTTCTCTTCTCTCACAAACTTTTCTACTCTGGGAAGTGCTTTACGCTCTACAAAAGCACACAAAACATTAACAACACGTGTACTGTACCGGCATAGCTCATGTAGCGCAGTTTCCTCTCCACTGAACCTAAAGATTTCTATCTGACCCAACACAGCATCAGAATACTACAAAAGCAAAGCAAATGCAATAGATGACCGTCCTGCTGGAGAGAATACATTTGTAGAGGCAGAAAAGGACTGCGGTCCCCAGCCCCAACCAGTGGGACTGCTGCTCCACCTGCTGGACATCCAAAAATCTCACCCAGGGCAATGGCCTGCATGCAATTTGCCGGACACCTAAAAACTTGATTGTTTTCACTTAAGTCAGTTTTTTAATATGATCTTTAATAAGAGCAGAAATAGTTCAGTGCTGAAGGCTTTTGAACATACAACCTGTGGTAAAAAATGCAGAATCAGACAAGGAAAAACACATGCGGTCTGCAGTTTAGTGTCACACCTGTAATAGTTCTCACTTAAGAGAACTCACTTAAGCAACTTCTTCCGAACGTTCAAAACCACATCCATTCACCCACCTCACAGGCCTGGCAGCCATGCCATCGCAATCCTCTTTCCCCTGATAAACTCTAAGCTAGTTCCTCACCCCCAAACCAAGACTTCAGTCTACAGCTGTTCCATTGCTCTTGATGCTTCAGGAAATTCATTGTAATTAATGCATTTTGAGGACTGGGGTTAGCACTGGCAATGTGACTCTATTGCCGAGAAGCAAAATGGCTCAGAGATAAGTCAGACTTGCAGTACTGTGCATAAACACTCAATATCCTCTACAAAACATAAGAACAATCAGCTTATTTGGGTTTCTGCTGCCTATTCTAGGAAATGGTAGGAAAGCGAATTACCTCCACTTTTCAAAGAAAGGTTGAGTTCCTCAATAGTAAAGTGCTCAAAAAGCTTTCACTGTTCCCATCTCTGGCCACTCTCTGGATTATTCACTTGTAAAAATACCAGAAATTTGTGTATAACTATTTAACTTCAAGTATGCAATGTTGACCTCATTTGATCTACCCAGACTTTTATGTTGATCTTACATATTTGTTGGTGGTGGGGATTTTTTCTTTGTTTTCAGTTTAGTTGAAGATTCCTCCTTTACTCACATCTTCCACATCATGTGGGCTACAACCAGACAGTGGAGCCTGGGATTTGCACAAACCCAGCTTTTTAAAAGGGTAACCTAACCTATTGTTATTAACTGCAATGCCATAATACATAGAAGCATCCCAGTTTTAGGACTGCAAATAGCAGTGCCATTTGTGAGTCTCCATACAGTTTCTGTATCATAACAACTAGTGTTGCTCTGAGGATGTCATCATTCACTAAGCAAGTCATATCTGTTAGTATTATATCATCTCCCTAAGAGGTACACACAAAATTATAAATGCAGCCAAAAACATTTTTTTTCCTCCCAGATGGGAACGAGCTTTTCCCATATAGATGTTTTTAATACTCCTCTTGCCTGAACTTTAGAAATGAAACAAAATGACAATCTAGTACTCTTCACTCATCCTAATGACATTCCTGTTATTGATTGGCAATGCACAACTGATGGTCCTTCAGAAATACCCCAGTCTAGGCTGAACTATGGGTGACATAAGCATGTAACAAACTGCTGCTCTTTAGGACACTTGAACAGCTTTTCCTGCTTAAAAGTGTCCATACCCTGAAATAATTAATAGTTGTTTTCCTATATTTTGTTACTTTTGTACTGGTATCACTGTACACCAACCTTCTGAATCAGAAGCAGTAGAAATAAAAGTCTGCACGACAGAGTAAAACAGTAACTATTATTTTGTTATATATCATTTTCCCCTTCCCTACGAAACAGGGAGATGGACTTTCAAAAGAAAAGCTGCAAACCTAACTTTTCCCAAGTAAAACGCCTATTATTTGTAACTTAACGTAAGAAATATAATATTTAGTGCTTCCAGGAAATTGAAGGTTTTTACACAGCATCATCACTGTTTCAAATTTCTCATTCTGTATACTAGTTCTACTCTCATCACTTGTATCAATCTCCATCTCTTTGTATTCAGCAGAATCCCCACAGACATAACTATCAGAAAGCAGACCAAAAAAAAAAAAAGTACATTTCTTCATGAAAGGACAAAACACTTGCCTTTTAGAGAAACTGTAGTTAAAAAAGGGTCAAAACAACAAATGCCTCAGTAAGCCTTCATGATTATTCCATCATTTTAACGTAACTTGGTAACTACTTCAAAGAGAAATCATGCAAAATGAATCTGAATTTTTTAAAAAAGCAACAGGATATAAAACTGATGGTATAATACAAGATCATTATACCTTTCTCAGACAGTATTTCTGGAATAGAAAATGTGTAGGGTTTTAGTTAAATAAAGCAGGTGGGTGAAATTTCAGAAGCAGTTGGCTTTACTGTGAGACAGCAATTTAGAACAACGGGCTGCCTGTCAGGTCTTGTTATTCAGTGGGGTTCAGAAAGTGCCTAGTGCTACCTATTATGACAGCACTTTATGCTGAGCTTTAACACCACATATCAAAAAAACACAAGTCAGGCAGTTACATGAGCTTCAAAGCACCATCTGTCCCTGTTAATACATATAATTTAACTCTAACAAATTCATAGTCAATCTCAACCATATTTCCCCCCTTATTGTCCCTACTTGGACTGCCAAACTCTGACCATGTTCAGAGCTGCAATACAATTCTTACAACCCAGCCCAAAAGATCCTTTACAATCCCATTCGCTGTCACCAACACGTAGTACGATGGCCTCAGCCACAGAAAGCCAGGAGGGCCTTTTTGCATACTGAGAAAAAAATGAAAATTGACATCCTTACAACACTTGTGCATAACTCCTTATCTACTGATTGTGTCAAAACATTATTCTGAAACAACCAGAGAAGCAGAGCTGCAACACAGCATTAAGATGAATGTACTAGCATGACAGTTTAAGACAGTAGCTATTAAATCCTTTATTGCTCAGCAACATTAATGCCTTCCAGTATCTTCCAGTAGATGTTTTCAAAAGCCATGAGTGGCTGGTCTTTGTCTTTTTCTCAGTTTTCTAGCAGTGGAGGAGGGATGCAGCCAGAATCTCACTACTGAGCTGATCACAATCCAGGAACAACTCTTTTATCTACACTTCTTGTTCTCACTGAGTAATGCAGTGCACAAGGCACACAAGCCTTTGTAGTGCAAACTCAGGGAGGGTGCATCAAAGTCCTTTTCTGGAGTTACCCACTGACAAATCCCATGTTAAAAGTAGGCTACCACCACATCCAGCATGGTGTTTATGGTGTCCTGTGCCACGCACTCAATTCTAACTAAATACAGATTTTGTGGGGGTGTATTCCCTGAATTTGTGGTTCTGCTCTAAGAGGGAGCTTCTACAAGCATCCAGGGAGCCAGTCATGTGCCTGTCCAGAGCAGGCTGCCTGAAGATGGGACTAATTCAATAGTGATTCTGAATTAGAGAATGGGATATATAGATATGAATACACAAACAAAAGGGCACATGCATGCAAACACAGAGAGGAACACTTATTTATATTTTAGCAGGCTCTTAGCATCAATTGTACAAATATGGTAGCCTAACTTTGACTGCCTTGTTGACAAAGCTTTTCTTTTTTTTATCTAGGAGAGTTGTGGGATTACACTGAAGCATATCTACAAAACACATTACATTAAACACTGCATGAATCATGCCAGTCTAATACATTTTAGACTAGTATTAAGAATAATCCTTAAACATCAATACTTGGGCAACTAGTCACGCTTGACAAACTGAAGTTGGCCAGGCACATCAGCATTTCTACTCAGAAACACAGACCTTTAATATACCTCACCAGCTGCAAAAGCATACAAAGATGCAGACAATTGCCATAGTAATTGTTCACTTCTCTCTTGACTAAGATATATATATTCACAAAAACCAAACACCCAAAACTTCATTAATGCAAACTGCGTAAGTACTGATATAGAAAAAAAAAGTGATTATTTTTGCCAATCTTGTTACAGTTCATCTATCTAAAATTTAATCACGGAAAGTGCAATTCTATGCAGTACAAAGAATTGCTGGAAATGGTTAAAAATATGTTCTTTTATGTACTTCCATTCCATAAACCAAAACCCTCACGATTGATGTATGAAGTTCAAATAAACTCTTCATTACACAGGTTTTACCTGTGCAAGATGGAATTGCTCTGTTTTACATTTAATCAAAATTTGGCAGCTTAAACACTCTCCTACAGTCTAGTTCGAGATCTGTCTTTCTACCTGCTTACATTTAACTGTTGCTTATGAACTACAGACACTCCAGAAAGCCCTTTTATCTTCAAAAATTATCATATCCCAAATATTAAAAAAAGGTTTATATATCATTAGAATTGGTGAAAAGAAAAGACCAAATTTAATAACTTGATTCACCATTGGTATAATGGTATTTACTATTGCATTGACTTACATATTTTATGAATTTTATTACAAGAGACAAAAAGCACCTTAGCAATAGCTATCTCTAAATATTAAAGAACAATTCTTACTGATTGCTTCCCTAACATTATAGCAAAAGGCTTTCTGCAGCGTAGCAGCCATGAATATAATTTTCTTACCTGAAGTCCAACATTGTCTGCCTGTCCTCCTTTAACTAACTGGGAGATGAAGAGGCCACAGCCAAATTCCACTCCACCTCTCACACTTATTCCAAGCCCTTCAGGATGCAAACGATCCAATCTCACTTCTTTCAGCTTTCTGCAAAAATGGGCAATACTTGACTGTTCAGCTGCATAACACACTGTGGCAATAATGTTTTATATGAAAGTTACACATTATTTTTCTCTTAAAACATTTAGGCATGAAAAAAAGCAAGTTGACTGAAGTTTGGATGGCTATGTGTTAGCTAAACCCATTGAGTATTTTTCATAAGAAAAGACATCTGCAATCATCAAAGCTGTCTGCTTCTAGAAGATTACAGCTATAAGAAATTACTTTTATTATTACAAAATTCAGGAAAAATGAGAAAAGATTGTTTCACCTGGAAAGCATTGGTTTTGACTCACACTGCTTTTACTAGATTAAACTATTTGTCAAACCATTTCAGGTACTCAAGACTGTACTTCTAGCAAATACAGTAAAAGTAAAAAAAAAAATTATGCCCAGCTCTACATTCAGGTTACCGATATTTTACTTGGAATGTAACTGAGAACTCAGTCAGTATTTCCTGCTTGTATTTAAGTTAGCTGCATTGCTCTGCATTCTCTTACCGTGATCTTTTGGGTGTAAGCTGATCATATTCCACCTGGTGTTTTAATGGGATAAGTGGGCGGATAGCATCAAAGAGAGGCAACCTGCTTGGTTCATTAATCACCAGTTTTAGGTCCCCCACAAGCACTGGGAGATTCATAGATCTAAAAAAACACAGTGAGAAAACAGGCACAGGTAATCAACACACCAACACAAAGCATCATTTAATAACTTGCTGTACCTGTGGCTTGAAAATTCATGTCCCTTCAACTGACTAAAAAAGTTATGTAGCTATTGGTTTAACCAAAGCAAAATAGCCTCCGAGAAAGAAAGCCTTCTGTAAGCAAAGAGGAATAACAACTACCTCTTTCAAAATAACTGAAATCTCCTATATATTGCCTTTATCTTTTAGGGTCATGCACATCACTGTTATAGATGACATCTCTAATATCATTCTCAGAGTTCCCAAAAGTTTTATGGAACCTTTTGGAAATAACTTTCCAGACAGATATACCTGCCTAGTAGACTTACATCTCCTTACTAGTTAGCAACCCTTCTAAGTGAATCTAGGCTACGAGCTCCTTCCTCTCCCGAGCTTAGGGGACTGATAAACTGTTTCGATCCACAAAAAAAGTCATGACACTTAGTAGCTTGAGCAAAGACTTAGTTTAAGTTTTAAGGGTTTTTTTCCTATCAAAATTGAAGGGACATGAACCAATAAACAAAATTTACAGAAATTAAACTGCTGTGGACATCTATTTCATGAGAGCTATGCAAAGTAGTCTCCCTGATACTGTCAGCACTGAGATAGGTGTAAGTCTAGTACATTTTCTGCTACTTCATTGCCCAGCTGCAAGAGTGGAGTAACAGCTCCCTAAGATTCAGTGGAGTTTTCCTACACAACATCCAGTTAAACTTAGTCTATATTATTTGCTGTTCCCACTCTTATAATTTACATTTTCTGGCATACAATATTTCTGAGGCATATACACAGAAAATACAGATCAGGAATGCATATTACATAGGATTTAGAGGTCAAATACTTTTGGAAACACTATTCACAGTGAAGCAGACATTAAATGTTAACTCCAAGAGCAACTGCACATATTTTTGCCCTGGTATACTTAATAATGTATTAAAAAAAGTGATACATCGTCAACATATTCACAGAGATATTGGAAATTTTGTTCAAGTCATTGCTATTTTGGAAACTGAAGGAAAGTACTACAGACATTGTTAATTTTGCAGCTGCAAGAAGATTTTAAATAATTAAGAGCAACCAAACAACAGGCTTTCCAAACAACAGGCTTTATGAATGGAAAAGCAATTAGACAGACCTGAGTGAAACAATCAGATATGCAGCTGAATACACCCATAAGTATAGCTCAGTGCAAACATCAAATGGAAACATCTACATTTCACTCAGCTGAGACGCTATTAATTAAGATATGAATGGAAACAAAGTCTATCGGAGCCACTTGTCTACGATGAGTGGAAAATACATTCTCATCTTCCTTGAAAAACAATGGATCAGACACTGATCTCATTTGAAATTATATAGGTCATAAGCAACTGTGGTTTAAATCACTTCAGAAAAAGGGTTGAAAATAGGACTATCACCTTACCATTTTTCTCCCATTATGTCATAATAATCCAGAGTTGTTAAACATGCCAAACAGATTCCCAGATTAAATATTTTCAGCTTTCAGATCAAACAGTTGCAAATCTTTACCTGAGTAGTTAGCAAAAGTCTTGAGAGCAAACTCAATGAAAACCCTTGTTGCAAATAAA
Organism: Phalacrocorax carbo; assembly: GCF_963921805.1. Classification (NCBI taxonomy): domain Eukaryota; kingdom Metazoa; phylum Chordata; class Aves; order Suliformes; family Phalacrocoracidae; genus Phalacrocorax; species Phalacrocorax carbo. Next base: position 56,038,377 of record NC_087517.1, on the reverse strand, counting down.
TAAGCACTATCTCAAAATAGTAATGAATTTGGTTAACACACTCTTCCTGTTTCCTAAGAGCAGGTTTATCATCCAGGTGCTTTCCCGCCCCCCAACACAAATCCACTAAAGGCTTTTAGAAAACTGCAAAGTCATATAACCAAAGTAACATTATGGGTTATTAGAAACATGCTCCCTCCTTGTCTGCAGGCTATGTTGTAAAAGTATAAGACTTCATTAAACAGAATAAAAACTATTACTTCAACTACTTTTCTGGTAGCATAAAGACAGACAACTTAAAATCTTGAATATTCACTCTTTACATTTAAAAGCATCAGTAAAATTCTACACAAACATATATAAAGCTAGATCTTACTGGTGGTACATCCGCAGCACATCATAAAGGTAATCTTTCTCAGCTTCATTGTCAATTAGTAGATTAACCTGAAAACCCAAGGACATTATTGTAAGTCTTTGACTAAATAGCCACAAATATTAAACATAAAAGGCTTTCACAAATTCTTATACCACAGAACAAAGATTTCAATAGGGAAAGACCTTTTTTGGTGTGGGTGTTTTTTTTTTAAAGATAAACACTTTTTGCAATTACCTCACAATGTGAAATTTATAACAAGACTTTCTAAAATTAATATTACAACAGTTGGACAAGGTGGTAAATACTGATATATTCTGTGTGCTAAATTTCCCCTTGGCAGTAATATTACTACAATAATATCGTATTTGCCTTACCTGATAATTACTGTACTGTTGAATAAATGTTTTCAGAAACCTTTTTGGCCATTCATTAATATAGCACATGCTGTCACAGATAAAACCACTACACTGAAACGATTATAACCTATATTCTGTCATCCAAACTACTGATTTCAGGATCTCACTTCTAAAATTATGCAAACTGCTACACTTGTGTTCCTCTTTGCTCCAGCTCTTAACTGATAGAACTTGCTAGTTATTCTTTCTTCCCCCACTAATAGCGCATTTACTTAAACCCGTGTCATATTACTATGCCTACTCTTGAATAATTACAGTAAAATAGAGAAAAAAAACCCCAAAACTAACAAAAAAAACCCAAAATATGAGTTCAATTTATATTCAGTGGCAGTGAGACCCCCACTGATCTTACTTGCAATGAGAGGTCACATCACATTAGTTTTACATTTGAACAAGCTTAATGTTTAGGAAAACAATTTACATCTGACCTAAAGGCTAATATTACTGTAGCATGAAGTCTGAGGACCAATTTGCATACTTAAAGAAAGGCCCTTTCTTTCTGGGTTTGCATTATACTCTACATTAAGTACATGCTTCATAATCCTTTTGTCCTTTTAGCTCTCTTTTAGCCAGCAGGACTCCACATACAGGTGGTGTTCTATTACTTATATCCTCTGGAAAAAGATACTTTAAAAACACCTAAAGGCAAAAAAGCTACATGCCGGACAAGATGGTTTGACAGCAATACTAGTGGGTAAACCAACTCATTCACAGTGAATTTCAAAACAGAGAAGAAAAAGTCTGCCTTAAAAGGAAATAAAATGGTTGCAATCAAAACTGACTGCTTCACCAATACTGTACACAGAGTCAAGGCAAGGTGATACATATAAAACTAAGCCCAACACCCATTTTCCCTTCCCCATTGGGAAAAATACAACATATAAATCAGCTTCAGTTCTGGTGTACAGAACTCAATCCCTAGTACTAAAGTACTGTATAACAGCATCTCATGAAGAATATTAATTGTTTTAGCACATCAACCCTACACAGCAAAGAGCAAAACCATCACCACCTCTTCTGATTAGGAAAGTGACTAGTAGCAACGTGACATTTTTCTTCTGACACACTAGCTGACGGACACAACCACACTCCCTCCCAGGAACTGGAGGGCCATATCTAATTTGATGATTAATATCTAACACCTAGTCTAAATTCTACCATTTCTTCTCACACAACATTCAGTCTTCCTGTTCGATTCTTGCACTTCTCACCCTGCACCAACAACTCCCTCATCCTCTGACAAAAACAAACATCCAAATGACTTCTTAGATATTCAGAATACTACAGCTGGGTTAACCTTCCTGGGCCATCTCTCTAATTAGGTCATTATTGTGTTGCCTTCTAGTCCACTGATTATCACTTCATTGTAGCCACCTCCACATCTTGCCATTTTTCTTATTCATTAATTCCTTGGGACAAAGTCTTACTGTAGATATACACCTTACCTAGGCTCATCAACAGCTTCTAAGAGCTGACTCTAATAAAATTCCTAAAAGATAATGCTTCTGCATGTTAAAGAAAAAAACATCAGTGGTGACATGGAGTAGCTTGGATCACAGAAGTATTTTAGTATCTATTTCTCAATAAAATAATTGTAGAGATATGGGATAGACGATTTCACAGCTTTTAAACGAAGAATATTAAAAACCCATCTGTACAGAGTCCTGGACATCCTGTTCTAGGTGGCCCTGCTTGAGCAGAGGGGTTGGAGCAGATGGCCTCCAGAGGTTGCTTCCAACCTCAACCTTTCTGTGATTATTTAAGGGTATCTTCATAGTAGTTGCGTAATTTACAATCCTAGAACGCAAATAGAGTTGCTTACGCTCTATTTCTCACTATATAAATTGCACTGCTCTTCATAGAAATTAATGAGTCATCACAAAACCTGCACCTACACACAAAAGAGAAACAAAATCTAATAACTCATCCATATAAGTTTATTCAATAGAACAGAAGTTGGGGGTGGGGGAAGCACTTTTTTGGTGTGGAAAAAGTTCAGATTACAGTAATGCACTACTGTAGCACTAGCCCAGACCGTCAGCTTTCAAAGAATAATATAAAGTTTTAATTAAGCTACACAGCCTTTGAAAAACTGTTGAGGGAAATGGAAGAACTGGCCAATATAGTTGCATATATTACATATTCTGCATTGCTGCTTGGTTGATAGCGAGAACTGATTAAAAATACTAAGAAAAAAAATAGTATGAAAGTGGCAAATCATTGAGGAAACTTAGATCCTCTGGCTGAGCATTTTCACTACTTTGACACTGAAAAAGTAAGTACCCAAGACATTAACATTGACACAGAGGCCACTAGAAGCATGATGATACAAAATAACTTAAAAGACCTGTTCCAGTGTCCTGTAACTCAGGAAAAGTTTTCACTCAGACACACATCTTACTCATTTGCATCAACAAACATTGACAGTAAATCTTACGTATCGGGGTGGAACGAGAATGATTTATGAATTATAGCAGCAATGAAAGGGAAAAGGTTTAAAGTTCAAGACAGTAACCATCTGCCTAGGAAACAGAGTCTTTATATGTATGTTGCACAACCACTGTTGAGTTATACAGTAATAGATAGCAAGGCAGAAATAACCTGCTAGATGGCTATAGTTATCACCATGGGGTATCCAGGTCCTTAATGTTTTTGAGCTTCAGTTTGTTATACAGGTGCTTTTTTCTGCAGTCCCTCTACTTCATTCTAAAAAATCTTCAGTTAATGGCTTTATCACCAGGACATACTTCCATAAAACACATTACACTGCTTCAAAGAAATTCCATTCCCTAGCTGACAACAAAACCCAAACCAAACAAAAAAACCCCAAACCAATCACAACCTCCCCCGCAAAAAAAAAAATAAAAAATGACAAAAACAAAACAAAACAAAAACCCCACAAAACAATACTGAAAACTTTAGTCTGATCGAGTCCTAAATGGCTATGCAAAAACATCTCTTAAACACATAAACTATTTTCCCCCTCCTTTCCTTAAAGAGAGCTTTTTGAGCTCACTTTGCTCATACAATTTTGAACTCTGCTGAGCACGTATTTAACTGGGTAAATGACACAATGACTTGCCAGGCAGGGAGAGTCGCTCCGTCTATCAAGTGCATTTGCACATGACTGCACATGCACAGCTGCACTCGTGAACGTTAAGGTGGAACTGACGCCTTCTGGGCGCCGCCTGGCAGCGCCCAGGACTGCCGGGGCCTGGACTTCAGCACCTGCGCTTCATCTTTCCCTGAACCTGGCCGGATGCAACATTTTTTACATAATATTAAAATAAAATAAGTTGTATCAAGCCCTGAAAAAGTTCATGCATCGAGGAATGTTCTTCCTCTTCTCTTCCTCCCTTTTTAAGGGTTTTAAGTTTTACAGCCACCCTCTCACGGGAGGCTGCTGCCAGCCGCTTTTCCGCGCCATTGGCACGGCAGCACCAAGTTGCCCGAGCTTCTCCCTTCCCCGTCGCTCACTCTGGCCCAGAGGCAGCGTTCGGCCTCGGGCAGCGCCGGCAGCACCACCCCAGGCCCTCGGGGCGCCAGGAGCCGTACCCCAGCCCGGCGCTGCGTCTCCCTCCGGGCCGCGGGGGAGCAGCTCTACCCACAGCCTGCGCTCGCCCCGGGAAGCGACGCCGGGTCTCCGTGGGCCCCACTTCCCCGCTCTCTTACCTTGTGCCGGAACTCGCGGGCGACCCGGCGCTCCATGCTGCGCGGGGCGCGGGCGCTGCGCGGGGCGCGGGCGCTGCGCGGGGCGGCTGCGCCGGCGAGGCCGCGCCCCGGGGCGGTGGGAGGCGCGCCCGTCCCGCTCGGCCGCCGCCGCCGCCGCCGCCGCCGCCGCCGCCTACAGCATCCCCGGCCCTCGTCCTCCGCCGCTCCCCGACCTCGCTGCTTTAGCAGTACGAGCCACGGGGCAGCGATAAACTCCCAGCGCCCCCAGGTTTTGGTTGTTTAAGACCAAAGCAAAAGAGGAAGAAAAAGAAAAAGCAAAGCCCCCCCCCCCCCCCCCCCCGCCCCACCTGGCCTCGCACCCAGCGCCTTTTCTCTGAGCTGGTTTTTACAACTGGTACTCCTCATACAGCAGAACTCACACCCAAACTTCTCTTTCGTATTTGTAGGTAGGTATGACACCAGCCTATTTAAGAAAAACACGAAGATGTGAAATTTAAAGCATGCTAACACTTGGAGGACACAAAAAAGAATAATTTGCTTCAACAAATTGTTCTACTGCAAATAATCTCAATTTTTTATTTTTAGGTGAGTGGGGTGGACCTGATGTATCACTAAGTCCAATTTCCACCATCCTTTCCCACTAACAGAATATTTTTGCTTACCAATGTAGGCTCTGACATGCCTACTGTGAGTAAGTGCATAAGAATCAAGCTCAGAGTACCTGAAAAGGAGCCTGTTTCAGTCTAATATCTTCTAGGTAATTTTGCCTTGAGCTGGTTCTTCTCCCACCTCCCCTAATGCAGTACACAATAATAAAGACTTCTACAATCAAGGCTGGAAGCAGGTGGAGGAGACCAACTAACCTACATCCCTCCGTCTCCCTGCAGAGTCACCTTTACCCACAGAACTCCAGAGAGAACAGGGTTTACATAAGCACAGGTAGCTTACCTCCTCCGCTTTCTAACAGAGTAGAAACTTGTATGAATACATATAAAGGCATGACAAAAAAATTCCATACTGCCAAATGCAAACTGGAATCTGGTTTATTATTTCTGTGTGATAAACTTCATAAGCTACACCAGCTCCTTTAGAAATTGCTCTTACCTCTTTCAGAAGATGGCTTTGCCGTATTGGAACATTTCAGTGGTATGTATACTACCCATTTCTCATATCAGGTGTCAGGAATAAGAGAGGGATACATATTAAGCCTGTGTATAAACAAATAAAAAACCCTGTTTTCAGAAAACAATTTTCTCTGTGCAACTAGTACACAAATCATTTGCCTTCTACTGAGGTTCCAGTACCACAACATATTGAAAAGCTATTATATCCAAGCATTAGACACACAGCTACAGAATTTCTTCCCTGCATATGCAAAACAAAATCGTCTTATATTTGAAAAGACAAGGAAGGAGACACATGAAACTTAAAGAATACATAGCATGTTGGTTTTTTTAAATTTATGCATAGACTATATAAACATTAAATTTATGTATAGACTATAACAGCCATTGATATCTATCAATCGCTTCTAGAATACTTTACAGGAATAAACCTTTTACAAGCTGAAAGTTATGTCCATTTGAAAGAAAGTTACTTTTTTTATCATATCATTAAATTTTTCAGGAGTCAGAAACACCTCCGTGTAGTAAAATATTGCAGAGTTAACTTCATTTGGTGATGTGAAAACTGGCCTGTATCATCAGCTAAAGGACACGCTGCAGAAAGGATGACAAACTTGGTGGGCCATTAGTCTGCTCTGTTACATGAATTCCTGTGCTCTGCTGTGCATAAACACAAAGCAAACAAACCCACAAAGTTATCCCATGCTCCAAAACTGGAAGTTTGATAATCAGAAAGTTTATGAGATTGTTCTGAAGTTTCCATTACTTCAGATATGTCATATTAAAAGATGGTACAACTATGACTGTTTATTAGTTTTATATAATGAAATCTTTCAGAACAATAAATCAAATTGCATCTCAATTAGCTTTAAACTAGTTTAAGTTATTGTTTGCTATTTGTGGCATTAAGCAAAAATGAATAAAGCAGGCAGCCCATTTAGCAGGCAAAGAAATACATTAAAATATGTATTGAGTAAATGGATCCTGTTGCTTTTGATCTACTTTCTCTGCTTCCATTAATGTAATCTCTACCAGAGAAAGTGCATCAAAGCCAAGTGCATGGTGCATTCAGATGGGCTCTGCTACAGGCTGAGACTAGCCCATAAGTCTACAAATCTGTTGGGGGTTATTGGGAAAAGGCTGTGCTGAAGTTCAAAAGTCTCTCTTTTCTCTCATGCACATTCTCCCTCCAGCATTTACAGGAGAGAACAAAATTCTCAGTGAAAACATTGCTAGTTTTCCAACATTTCATTAGAAATGAAACACTTGTTGCAGCAAGAAACACAATCCACAGGGACAAATTACAAAGGCAGAAAAGAGATCTTTTTAATGACTTACTGTTAACAGACTTCCCAAAGCAGTCAGAAAAGGCCCCTTTTCATCTGAGACAGTTTCTCACCTGGTATGGGCAGCTTCTAAAGCTTCTGTTATAAGATATGCAAACCTGAAGAATGACAGGGAGAGAGGCAGGAACAGATGGGAAAGGAAAAAGAACAGAAAAAAGGTAACAGCAATAGCAAGAGGAATGAGAAAAGAGAAGAAAAATAATGGAAGGAAAGTAAAACATACAGCAAATTTAATCACAAGAAAAAAAAAAAAGCCAAGAAGAAATGTGGAAGTCTCCACAGGGAGCTCCAAATTAAAGAGTGTGAATTTAGAATAAAAAAAGTTTTCAGAAACTATGGATATAATCCATATGCATTAGCTGAATGCATTCAGTTCGTGTCTTACTCATGCCTTTCATTACTCAAGTTCTGACACCTGTTTCAGTGGGTCGGGGCCAATGCTCCGTGTTAAGCATCGGCAACGTTTGCTGCCTGTCAGCGCAAGCAAGCAACTCTCCTCAAGCAGGCAGTTCTCAGTCGTGCGACATTCCCAGGAGCAAGGGAAAGCCCCGGGCTTGCTCGCGGTAGAGGTGGGGCGCTGCCTCACGCCGCACCCCACCGCGGAGGCTTCAGCTCCTGCCGAGAAACCCTGACGCTAATCATTTCCTAAACCCCCGGAGGACGGAAAAGTGGAACCAAACGTGAGGAGCTGGCGAGGTCAGTGCCTGGCACGGGCAGTCAGGGAGAAGCGTTAGTGGGGCCGGAGCCACCCGACTGCGGTGGCAGCGGCTGGCCGGGGACCAGGAGCTCCGCTGCAGGGCGAGGGGCGGTGTCTGGGGTGGGTGCTCAGGGATGGGCCGGGGGCGGGGGGCGGGCAGGCGGCTAATAAACCCCTCGGCCGCCCCGCCCGGGAGGGAGGGCTGAGCCCAGGGCGCGGGTAGTGGCCAGCGCCGAGGGCCGCAGCTCCGCGGGAAGGCACCGACCGACCGACTGACCGCCAGCCCACATGGAGGCCCGGCTCCTCCTCGGGGCGCTGCTGTGCGCCTGGCTGCCACCGGGTAAGTCTCCCGCTGGGCAGGCTGCGAGGACGGGAGGGAGGAGAGGCCAGTCCCAGCTGTCGATAACCTGCCGCCTTTATCTTCCAGCCCTGTCTCCATGGGGCGCCCGGGCGCAGCTCCCCGTCGGCGGGGACCTACCGCTGCCCAGGTAAGAGCCAGCCGGGGCGTAGCGGGGCTCCTTCCTCGCCGCCGCTGTCCGCGGCCGGGCGGGGTGGGCTGCCCGGGCCGAGCAAACTCTGTCTTATTCTCCTTCCCGCAGCCGAGGCAGCGCCGCGGGACCTCGGAGAGGGGACGGCTTTGCCGCGGCGACGCCGGTAGGGAGTGCGGGCTGGGTGCTGTGGGGGGCGGTGGGCGGGCACGACGGGGCCGGGCGCTGGGGAGAGGGCTGCGGCGTCTCCTCGGGGAGACGAGGCCTCCAGGACCTGCGGCTTTTCCCTGAGGAGCCCCCCGCGAGGAGAGCAGCCCCTTCCCGCGGTCGGTTCCCTCCAAGCGTGGTGCCGTCGTCGTGAGTGAAGATGGCACCTGGCTTTCCCGCGCTCAGCCGCTGAGGGGTGGCTGACGGTGCCAGTCTGAGGGATGCGTGTTCTGGTTGTCATCGGGATAACATGTTTCTCATATCTGACCTGAATATATCTGTATGTTAGTGTGATACAGTCAATGATTCTGATAGCTGTTATACCCTTCGTGATTCTTGAGGACTTGTCCTTTAAAGCATTGAATATGTGTTTTATCCCAGTCATGAGGAGTGTCAGTCATGAATGAAAGGAAACTTGGATTTAAAGCATTTAAGTAGTGAGGGAAGATGGTAGCTAGAGCTTCAGCTCGTTCAGGAGTAGTTATATGTCGTATGGAGCATCCTTAGTTCAAGGAAAGCTGAAGTCTGGTCTGGCTCATCCAGCAATAATCACTTTGTGGGAGTCTTTTCACTTCTCAGTAGAAGTAAAGGAGCTGGCAGTATTAGATTGCTACAACTCAGTGCTGTTTTTTGGATGTGGTTTAACTTGGCAACCTGACTATATCGCTTGTGGTGTGTTGCTGAAATGTAGTTAGTGTGTGTGGTTCCTGCTCCCTTTTTCGAGGGTGGGAAGAGGAAAGTTTCCTTTGTAGCCCTTGTTCATGGCTCTGCAGAGGAGTTGCTTTTCTGCTTTCTCCCCTCTCTTTGTGGGAAAAGGTAGTGGAGAGGAAAATGTGCCATATAACTGCAAGCAGTTGACAAAATCAACCACCAATAAGAGCATATGCTTGTAGATTGAGGTTTCCCCCTGAGAATTCAAGTAGTAGGTTCTTTTATCCTTCTGTGCTAGTCTACTGAGCAGAAAATTTTAGTAAGAAATATGCTGAGGCAGAAGGAAAAAAACCAAATTCAGTACTAGTCTTTAAAAGGTAAGAACCTGAAGAGTAGTTGTTCTAGCCATTTGAACTGTCTAAAATAATGCATTTTTACATGTTTTTACTTTTAATAAGCTTCCTCAAGAGGAAGAGGTAAAGGAACACTGACTGATGGTGGTGAAGTCCTCTGCAGAATTTTTTGTCCATGCAGATTTAATGATACAGCTATCAAAACCAGTTTTCAGTCAAATATCTCAGTAGGTATTTAGAACACAGAAAATACTTCACAGAATTGTGCACATGACTGAGAAATTTGAATGACAAAACTCTAGGGTATGAAAATTAAATGCAATAAATCTAACTAAATCTTTAGGTAAAATTATGTAGACATAGCTGGTATTGCTTATAATGTTATTTTGGAAATACTTCACTTAGTTATTTGTATCACTGTAGACAGTATGCATCACAGCTAATGCAGTTTATTAAGAGATACTGTATTTGTCACTGAATTTTCCTTAATGAAAACTGTTCTGTAATTAATGTGTCACTGAAATATGAACACTTTAGAGGATATAGCTGCTCCTCTTCATGAGGTCAAGTGGAGAAATAATATGAAATGGTTGTAACATTTGTGTTACTGTATTATGTAAACTAGGTAAATGTAATTAGATGCTTCATTAATAAGGCAAAACTTACTGTCATAAGTCATTGGCTTCTGAGGATTGAAAAGTGCATGTCAAATTGTGAAAAAAATTACTTAACCTAGGCATAGGCAGTTCTAGAACAAAGATAGGAGGCGATAAGCAATGTGGTTTTAAGAAAGGCATACTAATTGGGAGGTGTACTTCAGCCTGTCATGAGTGTGGCAATATAACCGCATAATGGCAAAACTGTCAATGGATTTTTGTGAATTGGCTAAGCAGGTTTGCTCTTCTGTTCTTTCAAGTAGATGCTATAGGCTGTATTGGCCTTTGATTTGATGTATTGCTGGCTTTTTTTTTAAGGAAATATAAGTATTTCAGTTTTGAAGAACTCTCTTTAAAGCGCCTTTATAGGTCAATGCTGATATTGCTTTCCCTTCTGCATGGTAGTACCATTTGCAGGACTGGTTGTTTTTTGTGTACTAAAATGACAAATTAATGTTATTTCCTTAAAGCATATTTCCTACCAGAGCTGGTATGGAAATTATTTTCTGAGTAATACATAAATTGTCTTGGATATTGTTTCCTCTCAAAGAAAAATTGTGGAAATATTAAGCAAGTCATACAAGCTCAGGTGCTGTCCTATTTTTTTCTGTCATTAAAATGCTTCCTTGAAGAGGTGTTGTCTTTATTCACCAGTTTCCGTGAACCTGGGCGTTCAAAGCTGCATCTGAAAGAGCAGTTTCCAAAATACTATTTGCAGTACCTCTTTGTATAAATGAGTTTGTACCTAGTCCCGCTTCTCTGCAAATGGGGTAGACAAAGTCATACATTTATAAGTGAAGAGCTAAAACTTTACACTTGCAAGAAGATGAGAAGGAACTCGTATGTTCACACATCATACCTAAACTATGTACCATCCTTGGGTAAAACGGTGTGAAAGAATGTTGTCCCTCCAATTTACCTAGAAGCTGTCAGATGACTAGTGACCATGACTGATTTTTAAGCTATTAATAACTAATCTCTGGGTTCTACCTGGATGGGCTAGAAAGACTGGGATTCCAAAGGGCAATTTGTTGGAGAAAAAGGAAAGCTTAATTCACCACAATATTCAGAATAACACTCAAATAAAACTCAAGTTATCTTGCTGCTGATTGTTGAAGGCAGAAGTGCTTATGAGAAAGGAAACCTAAGAGAATAAAAGCTTTAGTCTGTTGTCATATATTATTGAATGTTAGAACAACAGGAAAAGATTGAGAAGATGGTAGGAAAACTAACCTGGGTGTTTGACTTTTTTTTAAACAAACAAAAAACCACTGCAAAAAAACCTGTTGATTTTGCTGGGTTTTAGATTAGGTTCTTGGGGAAATAGGGTGAATTTAGGACCTTACAAGACATTCTGTTAATTATTACGATGATGCTTCGTTATTTATGCATGCATATACTTTAAAATGATTTTAAATAATTGTAACTGAGTGATAAGAATTTCCAAAACAACAGAACATTTATACTGAGAATTATGTTAAATACACATGATGGCATAGAGGCTGTAACTGAGAGCAGAAGGAGTATGGAGAAAGGCAAAGAAGACAGTGTTTGGATATGCAGTTTTAAGTGTTTTGGCTTAACTGGTTTAAAGTCTCCCTGCTGTCCTTAGGTGTAATGTACTTTGATGTTCCTTTACTGGAGTCTTGAGTGGAGTGATTATAGTTTTTACTTTACAGTGGTGTTTTTGATAACTTTTAAATAAGCCAATATGAAGCAGTGAGCTTACTAAAAATGGTAAATTTACTGATAGACCATGAAGAGATTTTTAAGGTTTCTTGGTTATAGCTGTTGATTTCTTTGTTCTTTCTGAAAGGCGTCTGGAGTGGCACTTTCTAATGCTTCATCTACTGCGATATCCTTATCTCAGAACAGGAGACTTCACAGTATGAAATGTGGACCATCTAGTAAGTTATCTGTTTTTACGTGAAATAACTTGAATTGTCCGTTATATTCTGCATAATTTTATTATCTTTCTGAAGACACCCCCCCACCCCCCAAAAAAAAAATAAATATAAAAAAATATAGCTAATACAGGCCTTCAGGTTAAGGGAGCTCTACCTTGATTGGTCTCAAAGCACTATGGGAATATGACAGTTTGTCGTGGGGTTTGACCTAGTTTTAAGTTTACACCTGTTTCTGGTTTGATCATTTGAAAGACTGTCTCTAACTGCAGTTTTTCCAAAAAAGAGCTTTAAGCAGGGCAGTCTGCTCTTGTAGTGACATAAAGATGTGGATTGCTGCCTAGATGCCATTAAATTACCTGTCCCGTGTGTCTTCCGTGCTTGGAGGGTTCTTATCAATTCTTTTTTCTGATGTAATCTATAGATACTTTTTGTGTGTTTAATCTACGGGTTAGCAGGATGAGGTACTCCTAGCCACTTGTAGTTTACAGTGGTGGGCATTTGCTTGAGGAATTTGCATAATGGCTTTTTTGGTTCATCTTATTTTCAGCATTAGACAGGCTTAAATTTCTTTGCTCAAGGGTGAAGATCCTCTGTGTTAGTTCTTCTGTAGAGCCTGTGTCATACTTGCCTTGTACAAAGGAGAAGAATGAGGCAAAGTAATTCAGAGTAATTTTAGTTAGTAATGCAAAACCTCTTGCTTCTCTTCAGTCATCCTGATTGGTGGCATGGATGTGGGACCTAGCTAATAGTGACTAGTCTGGGTTTGCATCCCCTGGTCTTGCACAAAATGAAAGACTGATGTGTGGACTGGACCCTTACCAATTGTGATTAGGGTTGTGTCATCTCTGAAAGCTTTTGATTTCTTTAATACATAGTGTTTTCAGAGGCTGTTGAAGTGTGTAGCTGTATGCAGTGGAATAAGTGTTTAGAGAAGCATAATATTACTTAAAAACTATTACCTATAAACTTTTCCAGTATATGAAAAATATCATATATATGGTGTATGATAAAATTGCTCTACAAATATAGCAGTTTATACCAGTAAAACTCCCTCTGCTTTCAAGGGGTTGCACCAGCTTATTGACCAAGTAGTTCTTTTCTTAGCTCTATCTTTTTTTTAAACCTAATAAAGCAGCTTCCAAAGAGAAGATGTGCAAATTGTGCTGAGAAATTTGTGGCCATCATTGTTTAGTACCTTGGGTTTATTTTTTGCCGAGTGAAAATTCCTTTAATGGGACTAGTGGATTTCATGTTCTGCTTTAGAACATCCAGCTAGAAAATAATATCTTTAAGATGCATTGTGCTATTTTAACAGAACTCCTGATGAGGGTTTATGTGCAAGTTTATTCCTTAAATAAGCCTAATCTTTAAGAAGGGAAGAACAGGTCTAGAAGGAGAGAGAATGAAATGGATGGCAAGTTTCTTGTGCCAACTAATCACGTGTCTAAGCTTCTAAAGGAGAACGTAGCTATGATGGCAAGACTTAGGTTTCATTGCCTTCTGCAGATGTAATAGCATAAACTTCCTGGTTTCTTTCTAACCCAGATTTCTGTGGGGCAAAAATATTTAATAAGAATTTTCCATTTCTGATGTACTTGCTTTATCAAGACAATGTTGTTGGAGACATGCTTTAAAAATTATTGAAAATTATGCTTAAATAAAATCAGGATTATTAAACTTTTTAAACAGTGGAAGACCTAGACTTGGAAGTTTCCTTTTTAAATACCAGTAAACTATGTGTGGGAAATGGAATCCATTGCTGTCTGTGTGCAAAAGACATATTAAAATGAAAACAAAAGACCAACTTGATCTGCTTTGTGCAAGAGTTTCGGTAACATGCTCTAAATGCTTAGAACAATAGTTTTGTTTTGGCCCTTCCTATTTGAAGAGAAATGCAAGCTGCTATAGCTCAGCCCATGGGCTGGGATTGCACCAGTCTGGGGCTATATCAAATAATACTTTTTTGTTATTTTTTAAAATCGGCAAGATAGGTTATGAGATTCTTTCTCCAGTTTAGTGATGTCTCTGAAAATTAGTTTATAATGTGCTTAAACTGTGATAAAAATGGACTTATTTCATCCTGTTACAGTCAATTCTTGTTGCAATAACATTTTCTTGCTTCTTATAATTCTGTGTTTATATATAAACCAACTTGTTTTTTGTGGGATTTCTGTATGATGGGTGTGTGATCTATTGTGCAATAGACCTTTCCTTTGTGTTGTATTAGTCAACTGAAAGCAGTTTAGAAAGTGATCTAATGTCTTATCAGTCAACAGAACAAGAAAGCTTGTATAGTACAAGCAAAAGCCAAGAGATGAATTTTTATGTTAGTTTATTGTATGCAGGGAATACAGGATTTGAGTTTTGAAATGTTTATCAGCATAATTGTCAGCAGTTAACACACATGTAGTTTACATAGCTGTTAAACTTGTAAATTCTGTCCACACAAGTCTGTTTTTCCTGTCAAGTTAAAAAAAACCAAAACCCCAAACAAACCAAAATAAACAAAAAACAACTACTAAAACGCACTCCAGGGCTAACATGTGTTAAGAACTTGGGACAGGCTCTGCTAGCAGCAGACTCTGCTGCATCTCTTGAAATCAACACACACATTGTTAAGGGACAAGTATCTTCTATAGTAATTGAGACTTTAAAGACTCATGCCTGCTGCAGCATTTCAATGCAAGAACATTTGAAGTGTTTAACTTAAGAATTTTCAGCAGAAGTTTGAAACTTATTTTCAGAAATAATTTATCACTCTGATTTAGTATCTTAACTTTTATATGGGATACAGACACATGCTTTCTTTACAGTAACTAAAGAAACAACTCTTGGAGCACAAAGATGTAGCTGCATCTCACTTAATGCTGAAGGGCTTCACATTATATAAATACTTTCTGCTATACTTATTCCTAATGAACATGTTAGAAGTTTGGAAGAACAAATCATGAGTGAGCAATTTTGGCCATATTGTTGGTTTGCAACCGAAATAAGTTAGGTCTTAAGTACTCATTGGAGAAGTAGTAATGTAAGAAAGCATAATAAACTAAGTGGGCACAATATCATAGACACAAACCTGGAAAATGTTACATCTATAGTAATATTTCAAAATAAATACTTATTTTGATGAAGATGTAAGATGCCTTTGAGCAGTTACATGAAATTGGCAGAACATGTGCTTGGACCCAGGTGAAGAATATTTCTGAGGCTAACCAGAGTTGCTTGGGACTACATTGTATTTCAAAATGGATTTTGGAACTTCCTCTTGTCAGGTCTACAGGATGCTATTAAAGCATCTCTTTTCAGAGAGCGACAGCAGTAATCACCTCTGTGAAGCTTGGACACTTATATCCAGAAACACTTGCAATGAAATACAAACAGGTGACATTACAATCTCATTTTTTCAAAGGCTGTGACAAGTAATGGACATGAGGTTCTGCTGCTGCTTATAGGGTGCTAGCTCTGGCCTGAAGGCTCCCACTGCCTGACAGATTTGAGGGGGATGAACTAAATGGAGGTCCAGGTGCCCAAGGGACTAAAATAATGCTGCCCACATATTGAGCGAGGTTGCAGCCTATTCAGTAATTATGAGATGGTTAAAGTATTTGAGCAATGAGAGGAGCAGACAAGAATTCAGAGCTGCATTATAAGATGGTCCTGAGTGTTCACCCTGTTCAGTAAAGAAGGAATTTGAGACAAGTTGCTGCTGATATGGCCATTGTTGCCACGAGCGACTTGCAGGTTGTAGTGGCATCACTGGCTAGAAATCACATTACTTATGCAAGTTGAATTATATTACTTAGGCCTACCACTCTCTGCTAGAAAAGTCTCACCAGTTTTCAATTTCAGATTCCAATGCAATGCACTCAATTGGCATAATGTCAAAGGAAAAAGGAGCTCCGGACTGTTTAATAGAGGTTACGTTCAGAAAAATGAAGGACAAAATGTTCTTCCATAACCTCTCCTAATTTTAACCTTTGCTTAGTCTTGATGTTTATCCTCTTTCTGCAGGTGTTAACAATGTTTCTCATCTGCCTAGGTGAGACCTAAACTTGTGATGTCATCATACTGGTTAGCTTGTTGCGGGAGCTTATAGTCTTTTAATGACACAGATGAGAGTGAACCCTTTGTTATAGGATGTTTATTCTGGACTTCTGAGGAAGTATTTTTGTGTTAACTGAACAAATTGGATGATTAAAGGAGGCCACATGGTTTGCAGTAGTGAGATCACTAAACGTCATCTGAATCAACACTGTATTCCTCATTACCTGGTTGAGGATAACAGATCTTTGCACGCAGAGCTCTTCTACACAGTGTAAGGAAAGATACTACAGTGGTGTGAAAAGGGACATAAGCAAATACAGGAGCTATGTTTGTAATGTTTTCTTAAAATCATATATGCACAGATGGGAAAGAACTTTATAAAGAGGAAAATGCTCATTATTGAGTCATTTGACTTCCAATTCAGATTTGATTAACTCCCTTTCTCTCTAGGAAGGAGCAAGGGAGATCCTTCCCAGTGACAGCAAGGGTCCCCAGATCAGCTGAGTGTGCACAGTCTGAACAAACCTGGCTCAAAGCAGGTCACCTGAGCCATGCTTAAAGGGGAATCATTCAACCCAAAACATCAAAAGGGGGCTAACTTCCTTTACAGCAAAGAGGAACATGACTTGCAGTCTAATTGCAGGTTATTGTAACTGGACAGGGAATAGGGCATAATCTTAGAGAAGCAAAGAACAGAGACCTGAGCTCTGATTACACAGGTTTTGCAACACTCAAGATGAAAGAGATCAATGTCTGCCTCTCTTGAGAAGAGGAATAAGGTTTTTGCATTAGTGACAAGATTGGTCACTGTGAGTATGTAAATAAGATGGCTCACTCAGAATATGTAGGGACCTTTCTACATGGTGCTTGCATTAGTTTTTAAATAGCACTTACGCTGTCCAGGCAGGGAAGGAGCTAGATATTTGGGCTAGCTAGGCAAAGGAGTGTTTTCTTTTACTTTGTCTACCCGTCTTGTTTGTTTCAGCATGGCCTTTTTTTTTTCTTGGGGGTGGTGTGGTGATATGTGTTGAAAAAGATATGAAAGATGTTGGTAGGAAATTGGTATTGGTAAAACATCAGTAAAATGAGCTTCTAGAATAGGGGAGAAAAATGAGGTAGGGAGAAAACACCCTTTGAAATTGTGGGTTTTTTTGTTCTTTTTTTGTTGTTGTTGTTGCTGGAATCAAGAATTCGGCATTGATTTAATGGCAGTAGGATGTCAATGCTCAACTCTTGACTTGTTAGAAAGCATTTGCTTCCTTGCAATCAGTTTAGAAAAAAAACCGAACAAACATTTCAACCATTCTGCAAAGTAGTTCAGAATCTACTTTTGATGTTGTTCTTTTCATGCACGTTTAATGAATGCCAATAGCAAGAACAAAATCTAAAGATGGTGTGACCCACGAAATCATAATACAGTGGTCCATATCCTAGAATGCTTTCCTCTGAAGTCTAATTCTGTCAAGATTAAATCAATTGTAGAGTTTATTTGGATTGTCAGAAGTAGAGCTTTGTTTTGCCTCCATCAGCAAAGCTTCAAAACCTCCTTAGAAAAGCTTTCTCAAAAGCCTGAAGGTAATCTAGGGATGTTGGGGTCTGAAGTCTTCAGTTTGTCTCTTCCTGAAATAGTTTCTTCTGAGCAACTTGTCTGCAGCAAATGCAATCTCAGTTTCTGTTCTCCAAACACAAAAATCGCTCTGACTGCCTAATACTGAATTATTAAAACTCAAATGATTTCCTAAAGAGACTAAAGTTTAAAAGATTAAATATTAGTAAAATAAGTTAATATATCACAATTGTTAGGAAAGCATTTAATCACAAAGTCTAAATTTAGTAGCAAGAAGCTTTGTTTCTGCTTGTGCATATCTTTCCTTAGACTGAAAATGTACTTTGTCAGATTTTGATGGGAATCTTCCCAGGGAAAATAAAAGGTAAACAGCCCAACATCTCTCCCTCCCCCAAACCTGCCATTGCAAGTTAGGGAGCTTGCTTTCTCTACAGTACGCTTGCTATACTTAAGCATTAAATTTTTCCATTCTTACATTTGTCTCTAATAAAATTAGAAACAAGAGCAGTGGTCTGTGTCTTTATGGAAAGTGTTTGTGGATGGTGTACTTAAGCGTTTCAGCTGCCCACCCTCCTTCCATCTTACAACTTTTATGGCTGGGATCTCAACATTTGTATTTCTAGGGTAGTATGCTCTCATCCTGGTAGAGCTTATCCATACAGTGTTATTGGAAGCAGTCTTTCATAGGCACCATGCTTTTTTGTTGAGTAATACTTGTTCACTTCCTCTATTCATTGCTTAGGGGACTGAAAGCATGTCAGACTAACAGATCTCACAACCATTTTGATTTAGCTTCTCTAAATGTGTAATAGATTTACTTCATCTGGTTGTATTTCTTGAGGTGAAGCTTTTGCAGTATGTTTCTTGCTTGTGGAGGTCTGTGGGATTCTCCTGGACACTTAAATGCGAAGCCAGCATCTCCAGTCATTCATGGAGTTACATGTAGTGACAGAACTGGGTCATAAGAATGAAAGTTGTTATAATTTATTTTCAACATGCCTTGTTTCTTCCACTTAGATTTGTTTACATGCTTTAATGGAGGTGAGTGTGTCTACAGAGAGATGTGTAACTGCAGCAGATTTAATGCAACTGGACCAAGATGCCAAACAGGTGTGTAAAGAGGAAACTAACTGGGTTTCTGGGATTGTACTTGGGTTTCCACAGTGACAAGAATGACTACCCTCTGCCTAAAGTTTCCTTCATGCTCTAGTATTCTTCTCTTTTCTGTGGTGATATTTCATAGCACATGCATACATACATCTCAACTACAGATTGAATCCAAAAAACAGTGGTACTTTTCAAGTGACTCTCCTTTTGTTAGTGTATAATACAGGTGCTGAAAGAGATCATATATGCAGAACATGGGGTCAATATAATTTTGAGACTTTTGATGGACTCTATTACTATTTTTCTGGGAAATCTACATATGCGCTTGTGAGACATGCTGAACTAGGTGAACAGAGTTTTTCCATACAGGTAGGAGACTGCACTTCTATGTTCCTTTTAGCTGTTATTGAGCTTGCTAATAATGCATTAATATTTAGAGAGCAAAAATAACTTGTGATGATAGTATTGGGTTCTAGAATGTATTCTAGATGTAATTCTAATATAATGTGGGGTACCAGTTACTGTAGCACAAAATGTAAATAGCTGGAAGGAAATTGCTCTGTGTACTTTCAAAACCTGCTGCTGTGAAAAGACTGCTCTGAAAAGAGTGCTAATTGCTTTCAGGTTTTTGAGGAAGAGTGGGACCAAACTACTTGTTAATGTGCTGAGGGTGGGATTGGGAGTATTATTTGTGTAACATGGGTTACAAAAAGTTTGAATAAAATCTTGACTTTGATGCTAGTTATTTTATTTGGCAGGTGAATAATGATCCTGAGTGCCATTCTTCTCCTTACTCTTGCAAAAGGTCCATTAGCTTGTTCTTTTCTGGAGATGAACAGATAAAGATGAGCAGTGAAGTGACCTATAAAGGATTTGGGTAATTGCACTCATGTTTCTGATGCTGTAGTTACACTGGAACTACTCTCATAATACCAATTTAATAATAGAGATGTAACTAGATCACTTATTTGTTGGTAGCTTTAAAAAAAACTATCCAGACCACAGCTGTGATAATTACTTCCTGTCTACAGAGTGGTGTCTGAGGAAGGTGATATCTAAATGAGTGGTGCATAGTATTAAGAAGCATAACTGTTGATGTTGATCCTTTGATATTTTTTTACTCTTGTTTGCAACTTAGTAACTGGGATTACCCAATATTTATGTCAGGTTTTCAGATGTATGGGGAAGTCATTAAATTGGCAAGTAATTTATTTTTAATAGAGATGCTTTCTCATCTGAAGTTGGTTTTGATTCAGTCTCCTTTCTCAGAGTACAGTTACCTTATATTATTGGAAACCTCCACATCCAGAAGCTAGCTGGATACTTCCTAGTCAGGCACCAGTATGCCTTTACTCTGGCTTGGGATGGTAAGTCTGCAGTGTATATCAAAATGGCACCAGAGTATCTGGGCAAAACTCATGGACTGTGTGGAAACAATAATGCTATCCTGCAGGATGACCTTGAAACTAGTTATGGTGAGTATTTAAAAATACTTCCTCTTGTTTTAATACAGTTTTTTCCGGTGAACTAAATGTTACTTTGCTTAGTTTTTAATTGTAATGCTAATTAAATATAAGATGGGCAACTTCTGAAATGGAAAATATAGAAATACTTTTGGTAGATTATATTGTTAGCGAAGAGTGCCCATTTCAATACGGATGGGGCTCTGAGGAGGAAGATCTTTAAAAAGCATGACAAAAAGCTGTCTCATCCATTACCTACAACGGTATTTGTACTTCAGTTTCCTAGGACTTGAAAGGTAAAATCTAATTCTAAATGTTCACTGCCCTCTTAGCAATTTTATGAAGGAGCCTATAGAAGCTTGAGATATTGCTATTGGAAATAAATCTATGATTTTAATTAGTAAATCAAATAAATGAAGACTGCCAAATCGTGTTTGATCTGGCACTTCATTTATGCTAATGCTTTCAGAAGTGAGCAGTGATCCTTGGATACCAGCTTCAGATGCTTCCAAGAGTCTTGGCTTTCAATAAATACTGAATGAAGACCTCTATAAAATGAAAAGAACCAGAGGGGAAAGTCAGGTCCCTTGAAAGGTATCTCAAGTTAGGTGATAAACTTCTGAAAATCATTGCTTTGGGCTGTTCAACTCTTTGCTCCTCCCCTTCAAGATTAGGGTGTTTTTGTAGAGTACTACTTCAAAGCTCAGAGTACAATATGTAGCAGGTTTCCTCTGTTGTTTAAGTGTGCCACTCAATTTTGGAAAGGATCGGCCCTGCACTAATATCAGCTCTTATCACCATTGAATAGTTTGCTCACTAAATCAAAATGTTTAAAATAATACCAAGATCAATAGCTCATTGTCCTCATTGCCTTCAGAGACTTTCCTCTACACTCTCACCTTTCTTAGGATATCTCAGTCACATAAAGCTGTGATTGTAGCACAAGTCAATGCGCTGCACACTAGCTTTATCCAAATAGCTTAGGGAGCAGTGATGATAAAGATATGGCAAGATATGCATTTGTGGGTAATCCAAGTAGTAATCAATGTCACCACTTGTCTATGATGGATAAAACCTTTCTTAGCTAGTTTAAAGCTAGCATGGACATTCCTACTTCTGTGAAAAAGTCACGCCTTTACTTGGTTAATGCATACAATCATTTTGTACCCTTGTAGTGACCCAGGAATACATCACATCAGTTTTCTTGGGTTTTAGACTCTCTGTTTGGAGTTTCATATAAATTAACAGCATGGACCTGTGTATATAGAGTTTATTGCAGCTTTCCTTTCCTTCCTTCCATTGAAGGATTGCAGCAGGCAGTCTTGCTCCCCAAAGCCCTTCCTTGCCAAATGGCATGAGTAACTTCCTTTATACCATTCCAAAGCCTCCCTCTTAAAAGTATTTTTATTTCATAAAAGGACCAGCTTGTCTTTAGACTAGCAGCTGATTCATTTAGTTGTAGGAAAGGCTTGGTGTGCTCTGCTTAGTGTGATGTTTTGATTACTGAGATATTTTCCTGGGAAATCCTACAGAAACATCCCAAGTGATTCTGTGTGTGTGTCTTGTTTAGGAAAACTGACAGATGATGTAACAGAATTCGTAGAGAGCTGGCAGGAAAGTCCTCCAGAAGGAACACCCAATTGGGATAAATCTCTTCTTAATGAACCACCCTGTCTGACACAAAGCCATGAATCTCTACAGGTTTGGATCAACACAAAGGGATTATTGAAGTAGTTGGTGTTTCTAATTAGAGCGAGAATTTGTCTTAATGCTTTGAAGGAGATTGGAAGTATTCTCAGCTCTTCTTTGAAGAGGTGGATTAAAACAGTTGCTGCAGTAGAGCTTCCCTTGTCCCCTCCTTCCCCCCCGCCTTTTCTTCATGAGTTTATAATTCAATTCTTGATCTTCTCAAATGCTTTATTCTCTGTGTAGCAGCCAATGGAAGTGTTTAAATCTGGGGCTAAAGGAGTGAAAAGTTGTGAAGTAGGGGTGTGTTCTAGAGCTGGTTCCCATTCATTCCCTTAGAAAGGATAGAAAGAAGCAGACAGGCAAAGCCAGAATGAGAACACAGTTTGTCAGTGCTTAAAATAAATTCTTGTTGCTTTTGTCCATCACATCAAAGTAGTTTTTCCTTTTAAGTAATATTTTCAAGATACAACCCTGAAATGAAGTGCTTTGAAACCAAAGCTGATGCTAGGCATATTTTTATTTCTCTTGTCTTCTACTGTGCAATTTAACTAAAACAAGGACTGTTTCAGGTCATCTGGGCTTAGCTGCAGCATGGTGTGTGCCTTTCTTGGGGAACGGATATGTGTCACTACTGTTGATATGACCTTGGATAAAAGATTTAATGTTATGAATACTCTGCACAGAGCAATACGTTGCTAGCCACTGCTTCTAGTTGATGAAAATGATTCCTAGTTGCAGACTGAGATACCTGTTCTGATTTTCCATGGGATTCTATTCTGCTTAGGTTTATTTTTGAAAACTTTCTCTTCACAACAGCTATCTCATTCATTTCAGAGGGCATACACTCTGTGTAATATCCTGTTACATCCCCCATTTGAACAATGTCATGAATATGTGAGTCCTGTTCCTTTTATGGCAAGCTGCACTAATGACCTTTGCATGTAAGTGAATGTTTTTGGGTAATTCAAAAGCTCTTAAAAAACCCCATTGTCCTTCTATAACGAGAATGAATTATAAATGTTAACAGAACTAATGTGTGTCTTTCTGCATACCAGTTTTTATCTAACATTCTTTTATCTCACTTTTCTCACTTCTTCTAGTTTCACTGCCAGAAATTTCTGCAGAGGTGTGCTTTTTTTTCTTTGGTGTGAGGATGACCAAAATCAGGCCCAGCTATTTTAATAATTTGTTAGTGTACCTTCCCTTGAATATGTTACCTATTTTGGTTCTGAGTGTGCAATGTCATCAGTATTTCTAACCTTAATGAAAAGTAATAGTGAATAGGTCAATTTGGCATCCATAAGCTGTATGTTAATCCAATGGAAAGAGGAATTTGACACTATTTGAATTCATGCTATCATTTCACAACCTGCTATGCAACTTGTCCAAGCAATTTTGGCTAGTTAAATTAATAGGCAGGACAGGAGAAGATAATTTCCTTTTCTTGTACCATGGTGACACACTGGTGGAAATCTTAGACTTTCTTCTTGTGAGTTTTACAAAAGAAAAATTCCTTCAGAAAAAGACTTTTATTCAAGTCTGTTTATACTGCTGTATCTCTGGCTTTCATGGATTTACTCAGGAAACTAGCATCAGTCTCAAATATATTGATGACCTGTCTTCAAGTGTAGCAGAAATACCCATTTAAGACTTTTAACCTAGCCAAACAACACAGTACTTTAGTACACTATTAAAGTAGATTCAAACAATGTGGTTGTATGCAATGCAGGAGCTCTCATGAGGTTATGCTTGCATGTTTGAATGTAGGTAGAAAATAATATGTCAGTTTTTATTTGTGTAAGGTCAGCAGTTGATAATGCAACTTGGTGTCGAGCATTAACTGAATATGCCAGAGCATGTGCCCAAGCAGGAAAGCCGCTTCATGGATGGCGAATGGACTTTCAGCAGTGTGGTATGCAGATGCTTTTTTACTTGGAAATACTGCCTAGTAGTTGTACTTTGAAAAGAGTGCTTTCCATATTTTTACTACTTGGTTCTTCCTCCTATTTTGGACTCATATAGGTCTTAATGAAGGCATAACTATGGACTCACTTCAAGGCTACATAAATGCAATGAAGTTTCTTTTTTATATGTGTAACTTGTACTTGAATGTATTTAAAGCACT
The DNA here is from genome assembly GCF_963921805.1 of Phalacrocorax carbo. NCBI lineage: Eukaryota > Metazoa > Chordata > Aves > Suliformes > Phalacrocoracidae > Phalacrocorax > Phalacrocorax carbo. The sequence continues at coordinate 56,014,510 of NC_087517.1, read as the reverse complement.
AAGCTTATTAGAATGTGTTAAGAACCTTCTTACTAAAACATCAGAAATCCTTAAAGATGATTTATCATTTGTTTTTCATAGTTACTCTTTCAAATATTGACAGTCTTCATGGCTTTCTGATAAATAAAATGTGTGTCATGAGTGTTAAAAATAACACTTGAAAGAGATCCTCTAATTTGTCCACCTTTGTGGAACACAGGACCAAAACTGCTTTGTCATTTGTGACAGAATATTTTCCTCGTGTTTCCAACAATGCTTGTTAATGGATGATCTACCACTTCCTTTGCTGGTCTGAGTATGTAAATAGCTCTGCTGCAAGAAGGCTTCCCTGAGTCTCCCTATGTGTAATTTAAGATTACTCCTTCCCAATGGGCTTTTAATTGAACAGAATTTAAATATATGTATATTCTATGTGTGTAATGAAAGCCATTGTTTCATTGCTTTTGGCAACAGATACTCGATTGACTTACCAAAAAGTAAATATCCGACATAAATGTGTGCAATCCATTTAAGCCATGAGGCAGTAGAACAATACTTTTTCATTTCTCTGCTTGTTTCTATTTTTAGTGATTACCTGTGCTGAACCCTTGACTTACAACGAATGCATCAACTGTTGCCCTGTTTCATGTCATCAACAGTCACAGTGCATTGGCAGTGAGCTTCCCTGCATTGATGGATGCTACTGTCCAGATGGTAAGTTACATGGAATCAAATAATATGTATTTGAGAAGCAAAACTTTCGGGTTGTTCTCCCCCAGGTTTGCATACCTATATGGCCTGGCTACATTAAGGCATTCACAGGAGCTCATTATAGATGCAGCGCCAACAAAGTGTGAACAAATGACCTTGTTTTCCTTGTAACTGATGAGCCTTTTCCTCCCTCTAACAAGTGGGAGTAGGTTTCAGCACAGATCCACATTCTAGCTGTAGAGCCTCACAATTTGACTGAAAAATGGGATTTGTTTTGTTGTTGACAAGGCAGCCATCCTCCTGATTCTGGTGGTTGCTGTGCTCTTTTTTGTTTTAGGGTGAGATGATGTTGGTGAGTTGTTTTGTTGGATTGATTTTTTTTTTGTGGGGTGGCTTTTTTCCTGAAGAATGTCTCTAAGGTCAGGTGTTTAGGAGAGCTCCAAAAACATGGCACGACTAAAACTCATTCATGTGGCCAGAGATACTGAGAATATTACACTGTTTCATGGTTCTTGCAGGTGAGGTGTTTACCAATGTGGCCTATAGCAAAACTTTATCCCTATTATCAAAATATACTTTGATGTCCAGTTTTCCCCTTGTTACTGGCTTCTCTTGGGTGCTTGACTTTATCTAAAAGAGGATGGAGAAAGTTATGCCATGGATCTTGCAGTTCTCCCTCTTATACATACCCTGATTATTTATAAGTATAATCATCTTTGTCATATGTTTTATCTTTTATGGGCTAGTAAAGTCTCTTAGCTTCTGTCTCTCTAATAATGCAATAATTTAAAACAAACAAAAAAAGGGACAAAAAATAAAATTACAGTAAAATAGGGACCAAACAGTGCCTACAAACAAAGAGGTGAAGATTTGTACAGGTGTCAAGAAAGAAGCCAAAGGTACTCAAAGCAGCACGCTTGGGGTGTGTGTGTGTTTTTGGTGTGGGTGGTTTCCTCTCTCTTTCCCCCAATGTTAAATACCTGTTATTCATACTATTGTTGGTGTATCTCAGGCAATTTAGGAACTTGGTCCATGTAGTAAATTTATTTGATAGACTTGAAATGCATACTTATTCTGCAAAAATGACTCTTAAATAATCTAGAGTTTTATTATCAGGACCACTTGTGGTGGTCTTGCATGTTCATGTTAGTGCTCCATCAGCTGTTTGTACAGACATTTTACTTTTTTCCTTGTTTTATTTCTTCTAGGCTTAATTTATGAAAACGAATTGTGTGTCAAGCCTATGGACTGTCCTTGTGACTACCATGGAAGCTTCTTTGAAATGGGTTCAGTGGTTTATGAGGAATGTAATAACTGGTTAGTAGTTTTTTTTACACTGTGGACTTAATCCTTTCATGGTCAAGAGGTGACAACTTTAAGGCCTATTTCAGTTAAAAATTTAATAAAGCTGATAAGTCCTCCCTGTTTCTACTTACAAAAACTGTTTTTCCATACATGCTTTGCAATGAAGGGAAAGATAAAAGAAAGTATAAAGTTAATATGGAAGAAAAGCAAATAACAGATGTTGCAGAGAACGCTAATGTTTAGTACTCTTTTCACCTTGAACTCTGCCTCAAATTAAAAGGAATCTAGAATTCAAAGTCTTAACAGGAGAATTACTTTGACTTTATTTTGTCTCCTGTTTGTGCTGTCTCAGACACAGGGGCTAGTGTCATTATGACGCTAAGCTGCTGTTATACATTGGAAAGAAAAGTTTGTAGAAGAGAGAAAACCTTTTATTGGTTCAATTTAATTGAAGAAAACAGGTGAGCTTGCAAATGTGCAACTCTTTGTTTTTTAAACAGTTCTATTTTTTTTAAAGTAATAGGATTCAAATAGCTTGGGTTTATTCTTCTCAGTTTTAATCATCCTTAACTTTTATAATGGTTATCAAGGAGTTAAAATAAAGACAAGTGTTACTGGATGCATGGGTGAAATTTCACCTGATCATATCCTCATGGCAAACTCTTGCCACAGCTTCCAGGCATTCTAGTAACTGTGATAGCTCTGTTGTACTCTTTTTTTTTTTTTTGAGACCTGAGGCACATGGTGCTCATTTCATAGAGAAGGAATCCAGGAAGAACAACTGAGGGACAACCATATGTACTTCACAAAAAAAGAAACCTTTCTGGTTTTATTTCAGCACTTGCATTGGAGGAAAGTGGATTTGTACAAATCTAACGTGTCCAGGTACGTGAAAGTCTTGAATCCATTTCTTCAATGACTGAATTTTTACTTGGGTGAAATATTGCTGTTAGACCTTAATGTGATATTTCACTATATAATTTGTATCTTTTTCTCTCTACATATAAATGCATCTACACACACAGCAGATTAAATATTAAAATGGTCTGAATAGCAGGCATCTGCCTTTCAGCTCAGTGCAGTAATGTGTCACTATAATGTCTCTGATAAGAATGACCAGGTAGTGCCATCTGTCATTCAACTAGTTTCCTCTGCAATCTTCACCTGACAGACTTAAGGCAAGATTACTGGTGTGGGTTTTTTCTCTCCCAACAGTACTGCTGTCTAGTGGTATTTAATTATTGTACAGATATCTGTTAATTATTTTCACAACATGCCTGTGGAATGAGGGGTGTTATTATCACTTCACAGATAGGCAGCTAAACTACAGACTTTAAGGTCAAAATGATTTTGCATGTTAAAGGTACCCACGGCCTCATGGTTCTTATAGCTGCATATATAGCTGGTTTCTGACTTATCAGTTAGCTGTGGGAGTGCTTAATGTTTCTGCAAGTCAGTTTTTAGAGCCACAAATCAAATACCCAGAATGTAAAGGATTGCACATATTATTGCCATCTTATAGGAGAAGAATTGTTTTGGTATCCTGGCCTGGCATCAGGTAGGAGCTGCATAACAAAAGTAAGCATAAGGTTCAGTTCCTAATACCTAGTTATAATATGAATACAATTTTATAAATTATAGCATGTGTAAGAACTCTACAGCAGTAATAACTGTTAAGAGTACACTGTCTTTCCTACTTAAATGCATTATTTGTTATGTTTGTCAGCTGAATGCTCAGTTTCAGGAGACATTCATTTCATGACCTTTGATGGGCGCAAATACACTTTTCAAGCTACCTGCCAATATATTCTAGCAAAAAGCCGTACATCTGGAGCGTTTACTATATCCTTGCAAAATGCTCCTTGTGGACAGGTAAGGCTTAGGACCTTTTTGTAACATTTATATCCTGAAGACTATATTAATCGGGAGTGGGTGGAGGGTGTATTAAAAAGCTACCTGCAACTGAATACATTAAAATTAATTAGTAGCAACAATTTTCCTTAATGGTGAAAAAGTTGAACAACAGTGCAGAGGAAGTCTGCACGTAAATTCTCATGTTTGCTTGTGATAGAGATGATGATGTTAGAGTTCTCATTCAGTTGCATATGGTGGTTCATGCAGCAAACCCTGGACAATGACTTGTTTTCTTGAGCTGAGTACATCTTTGCGGATTTGCAGCTAGCACAAAATAAGCCTACCACTTATTACTGCTTGAAGGAAGAATTACTTTTTTGTGCCTTGAATATAGATTCCTTTCAGCTTTGTTGCAGCTTGAAATTCACTTTTACTTACATTGATATGAAAAACTTTGGATAGCTTTTGGGACAGCTCTCAAATTTGGGTGTGTGTATGCATCTGTGTTACTGTTGTGAAGCTGGTATCATCAATAACTAATTTCAGCCGAATGTGCATGTGTGTATATATATATATATAGCTGATGCTAAGGGTGTTCCTACTTTGTATTTGAAAGCTTCTGGTACTGTACACAGAAGTCACTGGTTATTTAATCTGCTTTATGTTTAAGACCCATTCTTTGTTTATGTGGATTTCTGAGTATGCATTGTAATGTTGTACACATGTGATATGGAACACTGGTAAGAGTTTTCAATACAGCATTTCATTCTTATTACAGTCTTGATAGGTCTTGTAATTTTAAGGAAGTTATGGCACATTAGAGTAGATACTAGGTGGTGTGAGAAATATAGTTAACTGAGTTGAGCTGAGTCAGTTTCTCACTGACTTGAGTTCTACATATGCATGTAAGGACAGAATTTGGCCAACATTTGTGTTAGGGTCATAATAATACTGTGCATGCCTGCTATCTAAGCTGCTGGCCTTGCTGTAGGAGCAAGATGTTAAACTTTGTACCTCAGCCAGATTTATGTTCTGTCTCCAGTGGTCTTGTGTAACGATTTTTACCTAGGAGCAACTGTACAGATAGTTGAAGTGTATATAGACTTAAATGTGACTATTTTTACTGTATTTCAGGCCATCTACTCTGGGTCCAAAGTTTAGTTCTTAGCATGATAAGCTTCCATATTCTTGCAGTACGTACTTGCATAAAATCAGATTTAGACCATTACTTTTTACTTCTGTGGAGGTAACTATATATAGTTCATTACAGTAGTTTTCAGTTGTGTTCTAAATAAATGTCTGATTCTATAAGTCCTTTTACATTACTGATTGCACTCATTCTTCTCTGCAGCTTATGTTGTTTGTGCACTTGAGATTTCCTTGGGAAGAAAAATAGTCATATAAGTTGTCATGCCACACTTTCTGAAGGCATATTTCAGTAAAGACTTTTTGTCCTTGTGTGCTAAAACCTACTGCTCTGTATGACAGAGAAGATGTTTAAGCAGAAGGAAGTCATATTAAAGTGGAATTGACAAGTTTATTATCATAGAAATTATTTATTTGCAATCCAGGTAAAAGATGGGATACTAGGTGCATACAGTCCCCTTCTCATCTCAGTGATACAAGTTGATGGGTAAGAAAAAATAGCTTAAATGGATAGGAAACAAATATAATTTCCAAGTGGATGATCTGCAAGTAAACGTCCCGCTACCTCTCCTATGATTCCTAGAAGTGTGTCAGGATGTCAGGTGAGGTATGTGACAGGGCATAGAAGTTACCACTGAAAAAGTGGATTCCTGTGTTGTGGATACAGGATGGCAGCACAGCCTTCTGGTGTATCAGCCACTCCTCCCAGCTTCGTATCATCAGCGAACTTGCTGAGGTTACGCAAGGTTATCCCATCATCCAGGTCATTGATGAATATGTTGAACATGACTGGACCCAGCACAGACCCCTGGGGAACACCACTAGTGACAGGCCTCCATCCAGACTCTGCTCCGTTGATCACGACCCTCTGAGTTCTGTTGTTGAGCCTGTTCTCTGTCACCTCACTGTCCACTCATCCAGCCCACATTTCCTTAGCTTGCCTGTGAGGAGGCTATGGGAGACAGTGTCGAATGCCTTACTGAAGTCAAGATAGACAACATCCACTGCTCTCCCTTCATCGACCCAGCCAGTCACACCATCATAGAAGGCTATCAGGCTGGTCAGGCATGATCTTCCCTTGGTGAATCCATGTTGACTGTTTCTGATAACCTTCTTGTCCTCTACATGCCTGGAGATGACTTCCAGGATGAACTGCTCCATCACCTTTCTGGGGATGGAGGTGAGGCTGACTGGCCTATAGTTTCCCAGGTCCTCCTTCTTGCCCTTATTTCCATTTCAGTTCTCTAAATCAAAACATCATATAGAAAAAACATGAAAAGGAATACTGCTTTCAGTTTCATAAGTCTGGATGAAACACACTCCAAAGAAATCCTAGATCAACCTCCTCTACCTATATCCACTGTCTTCAGTGGCATTTAATTGTCAACATTATCAAGCAACTAATTGACTGAAATGTTAGTATTTCACAACAAAGAAGCTACACAGCCTACAGAAAAAAAAATTATGCAACAGCTTAAAGCTTAAGAAGTGAATTCAAGTTCACTGTTTTCATCAAAATGCAAGTCAACTATAGTACACTTGCTCTGTGTTAGTTAAGCTGGATTTTTTTTTTTTTTCCATTCAAGTCCTGAAACTGGTTGGCACCTAAATGAAGTCCCAAACTGCTTAATGTTCCTGGGTGTTTTATGTTACTGTGGTGATCTTTGACTAGATACCATACCACACAGGTGGAAAGCAACAAGCCTGAGGGCTACCAAATATTGCATGGTTTCAACATATCACAGTAACAAATACCCTTGTACTAACAAACATGGAAACTAGCCAGATAAATGATTAACGCTAGTCAGTTCCTATCAAAGTTTCTAGGCCAGGGCTTTCACCTTGCGGAATAACTACAGACACTTTGGCTTTTGATGCCAATAGGGAAAGAGTGCTTATTAAAGCATGTTTATCAATCACAGATTACCAGATTATTTTTTAACAGAATGAATTTGATCACTGCTTAATTTTTTAGAAAGAAAAAATCTTCTGTCACAGAGAACCAGGCACAGAGGTGGATCATGAGATGACTTCAACTTTACCATGTTAGTGCCCTATAATTCACCTTGTTACATGCTGAAAGACATCAGAATCACAGTCCACCTTCTAATTTAGCCACTTCTAGAGTGAAGACACACTCTAGGAAGGAATTAAGTTTCTGCTACTCCTGCTATACTTGCATCTCTTTATCAGACATCAGCTTATTTACATTGGCTTAGTGTTGCTGATAAAACCAAGAGACTCTCTGTTCCCTGCCTTCTACAGGGGAAAGGGGGAAGCACCCAACTGCTGATTCTTCTGTTCAGTCGTCTTCACTGCAAGACCTTGTAACCATTTAAAAGGTATCCAAGAACAATAACAAAATTGGGTCTGGTCACTTTTGGCACACTATTTGTTCATTTTACTCATCCTGATTATGCAACTTCAATGTCTCATAGCACTTATATGCCAAAACAGATACAGACATGTCTGAAATCACTTAGTCAAAGAGTAGCCTAGGTCTCACTGCAGGAAATTTCTCATTTATTGGATCTGGCCCTCAGCTGCAGTCCCTAAGTATCCAGCAGAGGTGCAGTAAGTTGTGCTTTCCAGTCCCACTCTACAGTGAAGACAACTGATGATGAAATAGTAAAATGTTAAGCATCTTCAGTGCTGAAAGAGGCACTGAGCAAGATTTAGTCAAAATATCCCTACCTTTGGACAGTTGTACTAACAGCAAGATTATACTGTGAATAGCACCATTCACAGTGCAAACAGATTAGGATGTTCAGCTCAAAGACTTTTATCCAACTCTTGACTTTCACTGGAACTTGCCTAATACAGGGTAAATGTTGCCCTACTCGTTGAAAACAATTGCTAGAGGTGCAGGGATCTCTGAACCACCATGTGGCTTTGACAGATGCTGAACTAGCACAGAGCAGATCATCTGTTGGTCCTTCAAGTACCATGGGCACACAAGTACACACAGTGGTGTGTAAAGATTAAAAACTACATTCAGAATTTCCATGTGTCTAAATAATAGTGCAACAATGATCTTCTACCAACAATTGAAATGATAAAACTTAAAGATAGCAAATTATAAAAATAACTGGAGAGATTTCATCAGCTCAACCAGCTCTCCTGGATGGGTGGTGATGATATATCTGCATTGTGAAGCCGTGTTCTTGTAGCTTATCCTGTTGTCTTGCCTTTTTACTAAGAAATTAGGTTTCTGTGCATATCATTCAGCAACAATGGCTATAATTTGAAAATTTTGTCAACCTTTTAAGAAGCTGAAAATAAAAGAATACCAGCTGCTATGCACAGCAGACCAGAGCCAAGAGAACAACCCTCCATAGTTATATACATTACTGTACAATATGGACAAAAGCTTTATTATTCCTTCACACTGAAACTAAAGGAGGAATTCTGCCTGACAATTATTCTCTGTTCCAATGAGCTACTGCTTTCACAGCACTGCCCCTGCCAACTTTCACATCAGGTGTTTTCACAGGAGTGGCAATTTCTCTCACTAGACACTTAAAATCCTATATTCAGAAGACCTTTTCATCATACAAACTACAAAGCCAGTGAGGTTGTCACCTGAAACTCAGATAAGGTTAAGCTGTGCTGATCACTTAACTGATTCTCTTTCCAAAAAGTGTTTAAACAGAATTTCACATCATTTTGAAATAGTTTGTTGCCTGATGACTGTTTATGTCACCAGCTCTAAGGCTCTAGATGACTGGGTTCTTTGTGATTCAGAAAGCTAAAATCTCCCCTGGTATTTTCTTTCTACATTTTAATCTGCTTGAATGAGATGGGACTGATAGGGTTTTTTTAGACAAGCATACAAAATCTCAAACCATAAAGAAATATGAGATTCTGCACTCCAAATCTTTTAGCTTCCCATTTCAATTCATTAATTTTTATAAATGGGAAAAAGATAATGGATGGTGCCTAAGGAACTGTAAAGCAGCTCTTCTGCCAAGTAGTACCTGCTAGATGATAGTTAGACACTTAAATAGCTGCACTGAAGCCCTACGTTCTTTCATTATAGTATACAAACTGTTCTCACTACCCTCTCACCACTTGTATGCTGACAATCAAATTAGCAGCACTGAGCCCTGGAACTTACCACATAAGCCTCTGATAACCCACCTGGCTGCTTGTGTCCAGAATGCTTCACTCAAACCTCTGTAGAAGTCTATACCTATTAAGGACTTACCAGGCTGCTTTGTTAAAGGCTGTGTGACAGACAAAGCCCAACATGTAGTAAAAGCCTACAGAATCTGCTTTTTTACCTACAAACCACTTGGACGCAGAGACACATTAAGCAAAGTCCTTCAGTCAGGGCGAAGAAGATGCAAGAATTATTGCAAGGCTCTTTGAGGACTCATGAGTGCTGCAGAAACCCAACTAATTTGATTATCACTTTCCCCCAAAAAAGCATCACCACAACAGCGAAACTGAAAGGCATGTTTCTGTCTGTTTTGCAGAGAGATAAGTGTTCTGTAACACACAAGGGAATGAGACCCACAATACATATCCTGCACGTTACCATAGCAGATATTTACTCCAGACCTCTGTTGTCCATTGATAGGCTTTTTGACAGGTTGTGCAGAAAGGTACTCACTGTGGGCTTCTACAAGAAGTCAATCATGCCTCAAAATTCATTTGATAAAAAAAGTTGCCTGTAGTGTTTCTCTGGGGATCCCCTTTGCTTACCTTCAGCCATTCAGTACAGGACACAGCTTCAATATACAGGATGGGGACAGGCTGGAGAGCTGGGCCGAGGGGAACCTGATGAAATTCAACAAGAGCAAGTGCAGGGTCCTGCACCTGGGGAGGAACAACCCCATGCGCCAGTACAGTCTGAACTACTAGAAAGCAGCTCTGTTGAGAAGGACCTGGGAGTGCTGGTGGACAGCAAGCTTCCATGGGCCAACAATGTGCCCTTGTGGCTAAGGCAGCCAACAATATCCTGGGATGCATTAAAAGAAGTGTGACCAGCAGATCAAGAGGGGTTATCCTCCCCTCTCTATTCTGCCCTAGTGAGACTACATTTGGAGTACTGCATCCAGTTGTGCGTCCCCCAGTTTAAGAAGGACGTGGAACTGCTTGAGCAAGTCCAGCGGAGAGCTACCAAGATGATCGGGGGCTGGAGCATCTCTCTTACGAGGAAAGGCTGAGAGACTTGGGTTTGTTCAGCCTGGAGAAGAAAAGACTGAGGGGGGATTTCATCAATACCTATAAATATCTAAAGGGGATGTGTCAGGATGATGGGACTAGACTCTTTTCAATAGTGTCCAATGACAGGAACAAGGGGCAATTGGCACAAGTTGGAACACAGGAAGTTCCACCTCGATATGAGAAAAAACTTCTTTCCTGTGAGGGTGACAGAGCAGTGGAATAGGCTGCCCAGGGAGGTTGTGGAGTCTCAAACCCACAACTCAAAACCCACCTGGATGCATTCCTGTGTCCCTGCTCAAGCATGGGAGTTGGGCAAGACGATCTCCAGAGGTCCCTTCCAACCCCTACCATTCTGTGATTCTGTGAAGTAAGAATAAGCAATGGTAGTAACAGTAAGCAAGTTGGGCCAGTTGGATGTTGTAATATTGTATGCGGTCACAATGCTGCCTGCCTTTCATCCATATTCATCCAGGGAGCCTATGAACGTACTCCACAACTCCTCTTAGAAATAATGAACTTAAATGCTGATTTAAATAATGATTTCCAAGATGCTTCTGTCTTTCATTACTGTTTGCCTTTAAAACAATTTTGTATCTTAAATATGCTTTAAAAGGACCTGAGTATATTGGAACACTTTAAAGCACAGAATTGGATTTCTGTGCACTGCTATGTGGATAATGCAGCCTTGTTTGTGAATATTCTCAGCATCAGTGCGTCCTTAATCAGGGGGTCTCATGAATTGCAAGTATCATTGTACTAAGCTATGTAAGAATTGTTTTAAGTTTCTCTTTCCAAATCCCACTTTAGCATTCTATTTTAACATACATGTGAAATAATTCAAATAATTCAAAATACTAAGTTTTCTTACTTAGCTGTAAGGCTGTATGTTTTATGAGTGCACTCTGCTAAGAAGATAAAACTGAAAATTTTTAATACCACACTAATTACAGCTTTACTTGCAGTCTTATTTAACATTCATCCTATTTAAATATTCTTTTTAAAAAAACCAAATTATTTTGCTCTTACTTGTAGAATGAGGATGGATCATGTATCCAATCAATCAGCCTTATTCTTAAGCAGGATCCCAAGAGGCAAGTGACCCTGACTCATTCAGGACATGTTTTGGTATATGACCAATACAAAATTAACCTCCCTTATGCAGATGGTAAGGAATCATATATAAGCATATAACTCCTATCAAGCGCTAGAACAGTATTTTAATGGGTTATGTATGTGCTGTAATACTGTCAGTATTGCTATTGCACTGAAGATAAGTGGTCTATTGTTAATATCAATGTTGTTAATTTCACAAAATAACTGCTGATGTACTTTTTACACTAATGGAGTTGTACAGTAGCTGTATTGGGTTACTGTCTCTTATGTTAGGATTGAGTATGTTCTGTCTCTAGCAAGTCCAGATGCCATCCTTCACATTTACAAGGTTGATTAGTTCTTTTTGGAGGGGAAATTATTTCCTCTGATTCTTAGGCTGAATAATTTATTTTCCTTTTTTGTTGTTGTTGTTTTTGTTGTAGTCAACTTGAGTAAATATAAGTGGAAGGAGCCTTCTTGCCCCTTACAGATAAACTACAGATTTTCAGACAAATTCCTTTTGTTTCTTTTTCTTTTTGCTTCGATGACTTTTTAAAACCCTCTCTGGAAGACACTTCCAAGTATTCTACATATGAATATATGACTCTGTTCTGTGAGATTGAATGTTAGCTTTAATGAGAGCTTTATATGCAAATCATTAGTACATTTGATGTCTGTGGGGCCTTGGCTCTTTGGGGATTTCCCAAAAAAGGCTTTAATACAGGAAGCATACTGCTGGTGTTAGAATTAAGTTGTCTAAAATAAATGGTCTGCAATGTTTGTGTCTTTAAATTGATTTGGTTTTGGTTAACCTTTATGAATTCTTACGTGAACTCTGGAGGCATTTTTGAAGTGTGGTGACTGTCAAAAGATTTTTGTTTTCCTTAAAATCTGGATCAATGTAACCTTTCATGAGAAACTGATGATTAGGGGAAAATAGGGTCTTAATAGGAAAAAATTAACTTACATAAAAATTATGCAAAACAAAAACAGTTAAATGAGAAGAAACAAAATGCAGATTACTAGCAGGTTTCTTTTGCCTTTCAACAATCTCTGTTTTTACTCACCAGAGTTATTTGAAATACGGAAACTGTCCTCTGTATTTCTTCAAGTAAAGACACACATTGGATTACAAATACTCTATGACAGAGAAGGACTGAGGCTTTACCTTCAAGCAGATGGACGATGGAAAGATGATACTGTGGGCCTTTGTGGAACCTTCAATGGAAATATGGAGGATGACTTTTTGTATGCATAGCAGCAAGATTTCTATTTGCCAGTATTTGAATATCTACAGTTAGAGTGGTAGATCAAGTGTGTACTGAAGCTGAATGGATAGATACTAAGAATAATTTATTTTGAAGTTTTGTGTTAGTGAGATAGATAGTAGGTTTTAGCTTGCTAAAAGAAAATCTGTAACTTCAACTATAGGATATCAAGCCAGGTTTTGCTTGAAATATTTTATTATAAAAATACAACAAAATATATATGACTCATAAGTGCTAGTTTATCTGAAAAGTTTTGACCAAAATATGGAGCGGCTTATATAAGGGACTTTCCACCTCCTTGCAAGCCTCTTTGTCTCTTTCCAGCTCCTATTTTCTGCTGCAAGTTCTAATCTGCTCTCTGACAGAGCCTCCATTGTTCAGTGCCTGCAGGCCAGCAACAGGAATTGGCTGTTGCTTGAGCTTTGGTTTGTTGTGATGCAGTGAAAGATGATCAGAGGTGCCTGAGCACCAGGGTCAAGATTGCTGTTTGTCCAACTTCTTTTCTGCATGTTTCCTACAGATACTACAGAACAAATTTGCTTCCAGGGGATCGAACAGCCTGATGGGGGCAGGATAAGGAGAACATGAATTTAGGGCATGACAGAATATTTCTTTAACCAAGGGAAAAAAGCAAAGTAGGAGAACTTCTTTCTCTCAAAACAGTTGGAATTTTTAAAACCAAAACTAATAGGAAAAATGGGAAAACTTTCCATAATAGTTCCCATTTAAAAACACACACACATGCTCACAAATGTTCTTGTGGATTTCTGAACAATTTATATTTTAAAGATTCAAAAGTATTGTCAGAATATTGTTTATAATGAAACTAGGACATATATAGGCAGGATCTCAATGAAGAGATATTTATGTAAAACTACAGGAACTTATGAGTTGTACTGAGACATGACACAAACTGTAATGTGCAAGCATCTTGACATCTCCACAAAACACCTGATCCACACCAGATTTGGTGACTTGCCACAAACAGTGGTGTCTTTTGCAACATCTCCGCCCCTCACTGCTTTACCAGAAGTGATGCTACAGGTTGTATGGCTGATGCAACCTTTTCCCTAGGAAGTAACATCCCATATTTAAATGCACAGTTTTGATCTCTCTCCCTATACAATATTAATGTGTAGTGCTTATTTCAATCAACATCTTTCTATCTTTCAGCTTCTGCTGCCCCTTTGCTTACCTGGGCCTTGTGGATATCTATTCAATTGCTTTTGCAGTTATATCTCTGAACCCTTGGATTTCCGTTCCTTCCTCTTTCTTGCAGGGACTAGAGACCCTGGGAAGTCAGGTACCCAGGAACAGACAGGAAATTATAGGTAGAGGAGAGACAAAAATGGATAAGATATCACTGAGGAGGCAGAAGTACGAATAAGAGTGCAGCCTTTCAGGACAGTAGTGCTCCCTCCTATCTTGTGAAAATGGAAATTGGTCTGGTTTGATCTGTCCTTCCTTACAAAGTATGTAATGGCTCTAAAGCACATCTTCTCTTCCGTTTCTGGGCCTTTGCCTGGAAAGAAAGAGTCGAGTCCTGAAACTTAAGCTGACAGTGCTTTATGGGAGTGCATAAGAATATGGAACAGTGGAAGGGGAGCTTTAATCAGCTCTCTTGAAGTGGGTGGTAGAACTGAGACCATTCTGTAAATGCACTGTGTCTTCTGTGACTGACTTCTGTTTTGTAAAAGATCTCCAGTTGGTGTAACTGAAAGCACTCCAGAGCTGTTTGGAAATACATGGAAAACTTCATCAGCGTGCATTCTTGTGCATGATGGTATGCAAATGGATCCGTGTGATATTCATCTGCAGGCAGGTGAGCAGTGAAGGTCAATTGTTGCTGACAAATGCATTTCTACTTATTATACCTGTGATGATTTTCCTATTTAGATCAGGTAAAGTAATAACCAGTCCTACCCACTGAAAAAATTAATTCTTACGGGTAGCTTTTGTTGAGTTCAATCCCCTAACAAATCATATAGTGTACTGCTTAAGTATTTTGTGATACTTGCAGAGGCACTTGAAATACTCCCTTTTTATTTCTGGTTTGCAGTTACAATGTGTTTAGTTAAACATGCATTAGGTTGGTAGTATGTCTAGTATTGGTGATGCTGCTACTTAAGATGGAGACTCAAAAGTATTGCAGTATTCATTAAGAAATGAAATGTTTGGTTTAGTTGTCTGCTATGGAGGAGAATGAATAGGAGGAAGATACTTATGCACTGCTAGCCTTTAGGTTCAGCCAAAAGGGTTTAGTGAGGGAAAGATGCTAGCGGCTGATGCCATAATGACCACAGATGGTCACTAAGACATCTTTAATAACAATGAACTTTGCAGATCACCAGTTATATCCATTTCACTGTTCCTACCACTTCTTGTCTTGGACTCTACACACTTTTAGGCAAGGTACAGAGGTAAAATATTGATTAAGGTTTTGATTGTAATTTCAGCAGTGCTAGGAAGTCATCACATCTCCTGCTACATAGTCATCTCGTCTTTTGAGTATACAATGTGCAGCACTAAGAAGCTGCATTCTTGGTAGTGGGTTTGGACGTGAATGTAGAAAGATGTGGCCTGTACCGGAAGTCAGATTCTGGAAAAGGAATTTGGAAGTCCTAGTTTATGCATCTCTTGTTTTGTGGGAAATAAAACTTTATCTCTTTCTGGGTGTGCTAGTGTAGCACATCATTTGTTTTGACTGCTTTGCACAGTTATTTAATGAGTCCAGAATGAGGATATCAGGCGAGTGCTGTGTTGGGATCTTCTTATGTAACTATTTGATACTGCTCATATTCTCCTATGCGATAGTGCTACCCCAAACTAGGGCCTCTGGGTATGGTTGCAGCCTTTTGCAACTGGAACAATGGGTAACAGATCATTCTTTAAAATATGAAACTAATGAAGCAGTTACTGGGAATGACTTAAACTGAAGAAATAAGTAATCCCGTGTGTTCACAAAAGGCACTGCATAGTGTATAGCATCTTCTACTTAACCCACATCCACAAATCAGTTTAAAGAGAGAATACTATATGTAGGCACTGTCTGCATATTGTAAAGTCTTCTTAATACCTTACATCATTCCCAGAACAAACTCAAAACCATAAGCAGCTAATTTTTCTGTCCTTCCATACAGTTATATAGACATCAAAGGTAGAAAGATATATATAGCAATACTATACAACTATTAGTTTATATTAATAGTATATAGGTATACTAATAGTATACAACTGTTGCATTGTACAGAAGACACCTTTTTTTCTAAGTTTTTTTAACCCCCCTACTGAAACAGTGTTTAATCTGTTATTTGTATAGCCTCTTATGCAGCGGAAGCTTGTAGCATCCTTACAAAAGAACTTTTTGCTCCATGCTACCCCTATTTGAGTCCCGTTCCCTACTTTGAGCAGTGCAGAAGAGATACCTGCAAATGTGGACAGATTTGTTTTTGCTCTGCTCTGGCCCATTATGCTCATCATTGCAGAAGATTTGGAGTCATAATAGATTTCAGAGGAGGTGTCCCAGACTGTGGTGAGTTGCCTTTCAGTTTTAGTCTTAAATAATTACTGTTTGAGGACTTTAGAATGACAATCAAAAAATTAAATTAAATTAATATACTCTTTTAAATGAGAAGATAATTAATTCTAGCGTGATATTTTATGTGCAGGTCAAGGTTCTTTTGTTGTCAAGTCAGAATTAGTACCAGTGCTTTTAGAGGATTGCTCCTTTATAGCTGGTTTTCTTTAGTTCTTTTGACTTAAAAAATAATGCAACGATTTATTTGAAGTAGTTGGAGGGCTTCAAATGTATACAGAATTAAAAATATGTCTCTTATATGGCTTTGACTATCTCATACCTATGTTGATATTATTCATGAACTGTGTAAATAGATTTGTTCTTTTCTTTGCAGATGCTAGGTTTATCTAATGCTTTAAGTAAATGACATGAAAAATGATGGTGATGTATTTGGCAGTTTTAGTTGTCAACTTCTGCTGTCTGACAATCTCTGTTAGCTTCTTTTACTGCCAGTGATGCTGAAATAAGTGTAGAAAATTGGTACTGCTGATATTTAATTTAAAGTTAATGGAAGAATATAGATAGTGTAGAGATAGCTAAAGATGACATCTGTTACCTGCTCTATAAAGCCTCACAAGTAGAGGAGTGGGATAATATTATTAAATTCTTTAGTTTATATGAACTTTTAGTGATGCAAAAGTTGTTGATAGGACATGTAGTGTCCTCATCTACATTTGTTTTTTTAATTATTGAGTTGGAAACCCTATAAAACAACCTTAAACTGACATCCCTGATGTTTCAGTAGGTTTGGCACCATAAAGAAGGCTGAAAATATTTTCTAAGGAACATTCAAGAATTTAACATCTGGTAGTTTTAATCACATTGTGTAATTATCCATATTGTAATGCATGATAAAGAGGATTTTGGGAAGTTGGTCCAGCTTAAGTATCTCAAGCTGGACTATCTGTATGTATATGTGAAAAGACTGGCTTGCTTGCAGTCATTATGGCATGAATGGCTGTGTCCACTATGACTGAATAAATCATTCAATCAATTTCATTTTATTTTACTTTTGTAGTAGCAAATTTTACTAGAATATATTTTAAAAGTCATGCTTGTGTGGTTTAAAATATGTGAAACTTATTAGTATTTCAAGACCCTAATATTTTTTTCTTAAGTAAAGCTTTATTGGATATATAGATATATGTATATATATATAAGAAAACTTAAGATGGTATTGTGTGCAACATCTGCAAAGGACACACATTTTATTTATTGCTTTTTAATGTTTTCTTTAAGATGCTAGGCATTTCCCAAAGCCCATGCACAAGAGCCAAGCATTTTTATAGTGGGGTGGGAAGGGAGCATGGGACAGGACGGGGGGATGGGATACTGTAACTGTTCAGTTTCCCCACTGCAAATCTGGATTAACTGCGCAGACTTCTTTCGTACTCGTTATTACTGTGGATTTACACCTGTGTAGTTTACACAGCATAGTGCCAACATAGCAATTTTACTGGAATTTAATGTGATTGGGAATGAAAGAATAGAGATGTTTATCAGAAAACTGTTGAGAGGTACTTGAGTCTCCTGCACTGTAACTTGAGATACACATTTCATTTGGACAGCTCTTTCATGTGAAGGTACAAAGGAGTACAGTACTTGTGTATCTACCTGTGGCAGAACCTGCCAAGCACTGTCTGTGCCAGAGACATGCAGCAGTGATTGTGTTGAAGGTTGTGCTTGTCCCTCTGGAATGTATTTGAATTCCAAGACTGAACAATGTGTACAGAGGTAGGTAAAGTTGCAATTCTGGTAGTCACCCTCACGGTTTTAGACCCCACTGCATTTGCTAGTCAGAGTGGAAAAGCTAATAAACATGTAACCTTGTAGATGATATGCATCTGTAAACTTGGCAAGACTGTAGAATTACACAGAACCTGTATGTTGATCGAAAATAGCTCTTTGATAGTACTGACACTCCTCCAACATCACCAAAGGTAGTTGTAATATATTGTCTGGTTTTTGGTATATTAGAGATACAAAAGGTATCCATTGTTGTATAGACATTCTGCTTTGTTACTGGTTTGGTTTCGAATGTGCTTAAGTTATATGGCAGTGTGGAGATTAATTTCTTGTATTTAAAAAAAGAAAACAAACAAACCAACCCCACACTACCAACCAAAAAACCTCACCAAAATGAACAAAGCAACCAATTGAACTTTGAACAGCAATTAAGTCAATGGGAATATTTTTCTTCCTTCAGTTTGAGTTAATCAGTTACATGTTTTTCCTCTACTCCAGAAATGAATGCCCATGTTATTTTCAAGGAATTGACTATCCCCCTGGAGAAAATGTTATGACATCTTTGGGCAAATGGTAAGACACAAACCTGTGGTTTCACCTGGCTAAATGGTGTCTTTTTTTAAGAGCTCTGTCAAATTATTCTGGCTTGCCTATTGGTTTTTTTTTGTGCTTTTATTTTTTTTTTTAATGAAACACATGGAATAAACCTAAATTGGTTTTCTGTACATGTTTGGACAGAGCTTCTTTAGAAGTCAGGTTTCATGCTGCTGTGCTTATAATCCAATATACTGAAGTGCAAAATAGAGAGAGAAGTCACTAATTTTGTATATCCATAGTAATGTGGAGAGCTCCAGAAAACACCAAACATCTCCTGACTGTCCATTCAAGTCTGTTCAGCTAGACCTTCATTGCTATTCTCCTTCCCTATACCGGATTGTAAATCCATTTTATGAGGAACAATTCAGAATCTGTCTTCCCCTAGTATAGAATCAGTGTAAAAGAACAATGTGGCTTTATCAACTAAGAAACAACACAAATAACTGTCAGCTGCAGCCAAAGGTAAATAAGCATCTCTGTTACTGTCCCTTACATTTAGCATTTGTTCTTGTCCTCTTGCTCTTCCATTTGCTTCATCATAATCATGACATTGAAGAAGAAAACTTGTTAAACTCTTCTGGCTGCTGCCAGATGCATCCTTTTCAGCAGCTAGTTTTGTCTGGTGAAGGTTAAATAATGTGGACAATTTCTGTAAAAAAACCCAAGCTTTCAGA
The DNA here is from genome assembly GCF_963921805.1 of Phalacrocorax carbo. Lineage (NCBI taxonomy): Eukaryota > Metazoa > Chordata > Aves > Suliformes > Phalacrocoracidae > Phalacrocorax > Phalacrocorax carbo. The sequence continues at coordinate 55,995,389 of NC_087517.1, read as the reverse complement.
ATTCTTTTTCTTGAAGTAATGTTTGAGCTCTCGCTGTCTGTATCAGTTGTTACAGTGCTTAAAAGCAGAACTGACCAAATCATGTATGTGATAGATCAGTGTAATACTTTGGTTTGTTATAAAGCCCATATAAGAGATTAATATTTTTAGACACCTATTGCAATAGGGACGCTTAGTAAACACACACACACTCATTCTCACTCTTGCCCCTGTCAGCAGTCTAGCATACATAAATACTGATCATTATAAATCTATATCTTAATTGTCAAGTTAGCTCATCTTTACCTTAGGGCAGGTTCCCTGGGGTCTACCAGGCAACCCATTCTGCATACGGGGCTGTGCAAAGTCTGGGCGCACTGTTGCTTGGCTTCCTGGATGTACTTGTTCACAGAGCATGTGCTAGACAGCTCTGGCAGTCATGGGAAGGGGCTTCTCCTGGTAGATTCTTTGATTTGTTTCCTTTCATCCTCCTCAATGGTCTAGCTTAGCTAATTATGCTAAGCTAAGTGGATATTTGGCTGAGTGCGCACTGATCCTGTGATCATCCACAAATGTGTTTTTTTAGAAATTACCGCAGGTGAAAATAATCTTTCTGATTTCAGTGCAGTTATTTGGGATCTGGCAGCTTACGTGCCATGTAAATGTATTAAACTATATCTACTGGTTTACAACTACTAGTCTTTAAGATAGATCTGTATCTCCTATTTAGTCAAGACTTTTGCTTGTTGTGTTTTAACAAGGCTGTATATAGATCTGTCGACAGGAAAGGCTTTAAAACATGGAGGTACAGACTGTCAGCTCCTCTGAATTAAGTAATACACTACAAATCATGTAGGACTATGTGTGGATGAGCTGGAAAACAATACGCACAACATATTGGGTTTTTATCTGTCACTGTGTTTTTATTAGAAACAATTATGATCTTTATGCACTGCATCCTTTTTCTTCTCAAGTGCTTCCTCTTTGGAACTTCCCCTTTCAAACTGGAATGTCTTCTCATGTTTGTCTTTGGAGTAGCCTTTCTGCTCTGTTTGCAACCAGTTCTTTAAATTATTTTCATTTTGATACTGACATTATGTTGGTATTTGCTATCAGTTGTCTTTGGTACTGCTTTGCCTATTGGCTGAATTATACTGTGGAGTCCTTGAGCTAGGACATTTTTCCTGCAGTGCTTTGGGGGTACATAGACAACTTTCAACGTAACAGCAGAGTGGCTGTAGCACATACAGAATTTGATTCTGAATCTGCTGACTAGCAGTAGGTGTACTGCAGATGTCATAGCCGTTGCAAAAGCATGGAAGAATAGTTCTGGAGTTCATGGGATCAGGTTCTGTAGCGAAGCACAGGACCTGAAATGACGCTGGTGCCGCTACATTATTTTTTTCCCTCACAGTGAGTTGCTATCAGATCTGTGACCATTTTATAAAAAGTATTAGACTATTTTGGCTGGAATTAGACAGGAGCTGACGGTATTATGTTGCTTAGTGCTTCCCCGCATACAGTATCTTGTTAAGGTTGAGTTTTATGCAGTTTGCTTGTTTCTTTGCTGAACTACGTCACGTAGTGCAAACACTGTTCCTGTCTGTGTAGTATTTTGCATATATGTATGTAGTATACATACTACAAGCTCTATGATACACTAACTTAAAATTTTTATTTTGTATCTTGAATAGCATAGAGTTATTTGAATTTTTTTAGCTTCCGATTATGAATGGTAGTTCTGATTGGTTCTGATAATGGTTGCAGTAGGTTGCTATTCCAGATTCCTATCACATAGCTGAAGGAAAACTAGTTTCAGACAGCATGAGGATAAAAATCAGCAACTGCATCACTGTTTCCTCCTGTGAGCCAAGAACACTAAAATAATTGTAATATGTATTTTGTTATAAATGAGATAGAAATTCACGATATTGTGAGATGTTTTCAGAAGCATAGTTTGTTCATGATCCATGTTAGGAGCAGTTGAGAAAAGGCAAAGTTATCCATCTACTGTTACTATGTTTTACTTGGGGAAAAGTTACTCTAGTTCAGTCCAAAAAATTGTTGTAGTCACAACAGCTTGTGACTGTATTATATTCAACATTGTGGTTTTACTTTCCACTTTGGGATAACTTAAGAACTGTTGGTATTGTCAAGATTTTCACATAAACTAATAGCTTGCTTTTCAGTGGAGTTCTAAGCTGGTGATGAGGAAAATGGAGCATTTATAATAGTGTTAAGAATGTTAACATAAGAGTACATATCCAGAGCTTGCTGTAACATATATATATATATGTATGTGTTTAGGGTTTGGTTTTATTTTGCTGCTGTTGCTTATTGCATTTTTGTTTTAGATAATGATGATTCTGCTATGTACAGACTTGGTTTATTCTCACTGCACTGATGTCTCTGGGAGCGGTATAGTGGTGTATTCATGTATGTATTTTTATGTCAGCTCAGGCATTTTAACTAATAACAACATTATGCAGGAAAAAAGTTTGAAGTGTAATTAATATTCTTTATGTGTTAAGGCAATGCACATTTTATTCACAGTTCTAATGTTCAATGCAAACATTTAGACAGTTATTTTGTATTGATTCATTCTGCACGCTTCATTATTAAACAGAAAATATTGATATATTAGATCTTCCTGGCTGTCATTATATCTTCATATATTTTTATTGCAGCCATTGCAGGGATGGAGTAATGAATTGTGATAACAACATAATAGGTGAGTAAAGAGAGATAGGGAAAAGATACTTGAAGTCCAGTGAGTATATATTCTCCAAACTCAGTGGAACCCCTTACCTGTAGTAGAATATTGTGCAATATGAACAAATAAATAAATTGCAGGAGGGAATCTATAACTTAGGAATTATATTTCTGTGATTGAAAGAAAGGCAGGTGCAAAGCAGCAGCATAACTGCCCAAAATACTGTTAAGTCAGAGCAACTTTTTTTCCAAGTGCTTTGAAGTACTAATTTTTTTTAGATTGCTAATGTAAATAAGCTTAGCTCCATGACAAACAGCAGAACTTCAGTAGGACAAACAAAGGTTAGCTTTGACCCATAAAACATGGTTGTAGGAACTCAACACTGGCAGGAATTTTTCACAGATACTTTTTCTTTCTCTCCACAAACCCACAAATGGTATTTCTTTTGTTATACTTAACCAAAAGAATGTAACAAGTGCTTTTTCTATTACAGTATGTTTTATATGTCATGAAGTATTATGGTCCATACTCTCGTGATGCTCATTTTACTTCAGTGAAAAAGGCTTCTATCTGGGGTTTCAGTTTCAGAATTGCCAACTCTTTGGCCTTTAGCAGGAATCTGTTCCCCATGCACATGAAGGTGGTGCTTGTACTGATTTGCCAATTATCCAGAACCTCTCTCCCTAATAAATAAATAAACAAATCCCAGTAACCAACCAAACCCACTTCAAAATACTGCCACCTCTTCGGGTGTTTCTGTTACATATACACAGTATGCTCAGCACAACCCAAAAGCAATTGTTCAATAGAATTGTTTTCTTCATAGTCAGTGGCTCTAGCATGGAAAGTCATATCTAGCTTGCAAACCTGTTCTTGATATTTTTTGCCTTCTGTTTATTTCTGTTTCTCTGTTGGTAGTACTTTGCATTTCTGTTTTGGAGGCCTGATTCCTGACTAAGTCTTTAGAAAGTCATGTCCCTTACTAAACCAATGTATTAATTCCAGTGTTTTGCATGAGATTTATAGAGAGTCTAGTGAAGACTAATATGTTTGTCAATTTTTTTTTCCCCAGCACATAGTTGCCCGCTTGGACAGATTTATATTAACTGCAGTAATCCAGAACTTGATCCTGAACTCAGCAGAGAGAGAACTTGTGAGAATCAGCTGCTAAACCTCACTTTCTCAGCACACCTTCCTTGTGTTTCAGGTTGTGTCTGCCCACCAGGGTGAGTACAGACAGGTTTGCATCTTGTGGTACACAAACATAAATGGCCACTTTCCACAGCACTGAGTAATTAATTCTGCTGAGGATGTACCACTTCTCTACTGGGAGAATTTGAGGTGTCAGGGGGTGCTCATCCAACTCCTGAAGGCTAACCACACAACTATATGGGCCACTGAAGGCATAAGAAATGGTAAACCAAGAGATAGGTAGAGCCAAAGGTCTTATATTTCACAATAATAAAACGAAAATAGCAGGAATATAGAAAGGACATTGAAATAATTTGATCAAATCACAATTCTGCTGTAGTACAGTGTTTACCTAGATAATTTTTTTCAGACAACTAACCTCTTAATTGAACACTTCACTGAGGGAGGCATGGTTCTTCATTCCTACGCATTATTTTCAGTATTATCTCACTCAGAAGGATATTTTACGTCTCAGGGATTTATGCTGAAAATGTGCAGATGAGCTGTTGTGTTTTGGAATCAGGCACTGTATTGCGGAGAGATTTTTGAATATAAAAATAGCAATTATGTGTTTAAGTGGTTTTGATGGTATTTAGCCTCTTAAGCATATAGTTGGAAGTTTTTGAGTATTGTCACTCTAAAATTACTGTTTTATGCCTTGAGCACCTTCTCAAAATGCAGAGTAAATGCCAGATCCTCTGTCAAACTGGGTTGATATAGCTCAGTTGAAGTCTGTGGACTAATACTCATTTATGTATAGACTTTTCTGTGTCATGGTAGAAGATTGCTACTCAGACTTCTGTTTTTACTTTAACATTCAGAAGCTCGAAATGTCAAACTGTTCATGTGAAATGGAACCTGTAATTAGTTCACAATGTGGTGCCACATTGTAATTGGTCACAATATGGTACCATGGTGAAGAAGCGCAGTGCTAAGATAGGTATTGAAATTAACCAGAGGCAGACTTTTTCAGAATTGCAAAGACTCGGCTGTTGGACCTGGCTGGTACCCTTCAAAGCCGATGGCTACCTTCAGCAGCACTGTACGGCAGGCAACTCAGCAGAGAACAAAAAGTTTGTATGATCTGTTATGCTGTGCATGACTTCTGAGATTGAACTTTTCTACTGCTTCCTGGTGTTAGTTCTGAAATTAAAGCAATTAAAATGTTTTTTAGCATTGGAAGGCTTAGTATCAAGTGCTGATGATCCCAAAGCTCTGGTAATATGTTTGTACAGATACAAGAGGCAGAGTTTGATAATTTCCTAGAGAGAAAAATACAAAACCTAAGAGTTCTGCATTTACTATTACTTCAGCAAACTTCTTTTCCCTGGCTGTACACTGCCTGCAGAGATACTGACACAAACTTTTTTTTTTGTGATGGTGGGGGACAGGGTAGGAAGGCTTGTTTGTTTTGTAGGGCTTTATCCTCAGTGTTTAATGCAGAACTAGGTGATGATGTCACAAGCCTAGGGTTTGAACCAGGAATACCGGTCTGTACTGATGAAGTAGAAATGACAAAGTATGTATTTGTTTCTAGGTATTTAACAAATAGTTAGGTTCTGACTGACAGGGAAGTGCTTATGCAGTGTTTGAGGGACAGTTCCTCAAAAGGCAAGGGAACAAGCTTCCAGGTTCCAGTCCGTTCATGTGAAATATAACCTGGCAGCATCTTGGTTCCATGATCACAAACTGCACTGTTTGGAATATAAGGTGTAATCCAAGAATCATGTATTTATTCTAAAATGAATTGAGAATACCTGTAAATGCTGTTCAGCTCTTTCCATTGTAGAGTTACTTGCAAGCTAGTAAAATCTGATATATTTTAAATATTTGGCTCCATTGGTCCTATACTGCATATATATTTATGTTTTTATTTGAGATTGCTTTAGAAGAATTAAGATGGTCCTGAAGGTGTGTGTTTTTAGGTGTGCTTCTGGAAACATAAGAGACTTCTGCTGTCCATGTTTTCTATTTAGACAATTAATCTTAATGTTTTAGTTATTTTAATAATAGTTGCTTTTGGATAGAAGCTGTTGGATCTGAATAACCCTAATGTTTTAAGTCAGTTGCTGAATTCACACTCCAGTAATTTGTACTGCAGATTGACCACATAAGAGTTAGAGCAACACACTAAGACAAAAACAAATTACTGGAAGAGAAAGATGGAACAAATACCATTACCTTCAAACTGTACCTTACCCTATGTTCATGACAGTTCAAATAGTGCAGGATTCAGATAAACTGAATTTGTGAAACTTCAAAATCACCTTTCTAAGTAATCAGTTCTTACTGGTGAAATATAAAAGTGAGGTGATGTTGTCTGCTTTACAAGGGTAAAGCAGCCATGAAATTTCTTTGATCTTAACATTAGTTCTTTACCTAAAAAAATTAGTTTCTTTCTTTTATTCATGCTTTTGTTCCTGTTCGAGATCTTGCAACAGTTTAGCTGTAAGCTAAGCTGATTTAAGTGGTAATGAAATCAGTTTAACATGTTTGATTATTTCTGGTTGATTTAGGTAAAGTAATGAAAAAAAACTTGGTCTAGAACAGGTTAAGAAACCTGTATAGGAAGCTACATTTTTTCAGGATGATGGATCTTTCCAATCTGTTTGGTTGGATGATTATTCTTCAGTGATACTGTGGAAGATATTTAACACAGAAAGAGAGGGAAAGGACCTGTCTTCACAGAAAGTGTTGTTAAGATTTCAAGAGGGCAATGTTTTTATTTTGCAGTCTATTTTCCTAGTATCTGGAGAGCCTGAAGTGTTATTTCAAATACTTCACTATTTTTAGCATTCCTTCTTTGTTGTGCCTACAGTACATTCTAGTGGAACTTCTGTGAAATGGAAACTAAATACAAAATAAGTAAATTATAGAGAACAGTAGCAGTTGTCTCTGTGATTCATTTGATTGCCTTTTTCATCTGCAGTGAATAAATCAGATACAAGTAACTGCTGTAAATATTTAAATTTACAGGAGATCATTCTTATTCTATGGGTTACTGTTCTTACAGTATAAAAATGATGATATATTTTTCCTTTGTTTTAGAAGTGATTGAGGTGGAACACTAGTTCTTCTGGAACACACGTTCTAATGTTGTTCCACCCTGCTTTGCTGACACATTTAGTGATTTTTAAGATTTTATTTGTGTTTTTTCTTACTCTTTTTTCATCTATTGCTGTTTAAATGGCAATTTCCCGTATTTCCATGCTGCATTCCAAAAAAAAAAAAAAAAAGTAATATTCTGTTTACGACAGTGTTTGTAATTTTTCAAGTCCGATCTTTGAATTGCATTTTTTGCTTCTGGGTTGCTATGATTCAAATCGCTTCTCCCTCTTTAACTGTACCAAATGTGCATGATTTGACACAGAGTCTTTAATTAGGCAGCAGAAGAAACAAAGAGAAAAGACAGAGAGAAAAAGCAGTGGTGTCTTCCTATACTTATGCATACTATGTGACAGGTTTACCATAAAGGGACATATGCTGGCTTGTGCCTGTCCTATTCCATTAGTTCTCCATGGTCTCCAGTCAGACCAATAGTGATCTCTGGAACAGCCGGTTCATCATTCCTTACAGCCTACTGTTATTGTTGCTGTCAAGAAAAAGTCATTTTCCTGAAGAAACTTGTGCTTTCTCACTTCCCCCGTTGCCATTATTTTACTCTTGACTGCAGCATGAGTTGGATTTGGCTGTTCTATACTTTACATAGTGTACGGCATAAAAATAAACCCCTGTATTGTATATACAATGTATATAGTTTTTTCAAACTGACAGTTAAGTGTTAGCTGGACTTTTAGTGGCTGCTTAGTCCTGTGTTGTGGGTGTATGTCTTGAAATTTATTAACCATATCACTGCAGCACAGAGGCCACAATCATGTTGCCTATGTAATTGTTGTGCCTAGTTCAGTGACGTTCTAGAGCAGCTTCACTGCTACTGTTGTGTCATCCAGTAGTAGTGGTGAAGGGTTCATGTAATCCTAGGGGCTGCAGGAACGAACCAAACTCTATGCTGTGATGCCAAGGATCCCTGGAAGGGATTTGCACGTGTTCGCTGTGCATTTTCCTGGGTGGCACAGAGAAATGAAAAAGAACTGAGAATTTAACGCAGGATTTATTGTTAAAGGATTACCTCACAATGCTTTTGACAGATTGATTAATTGATCTGAGAGATAGAATGTGTCAATATTACAGGTTTATCTGTGTTGAGGATCATGATATAGAACACGCAGGCTCTACTGCATGAATCCCATGCATTTTAATAAACTTTTTCCCCCCTCTCCTAATAGAGGGCCCTTCAGAATAAACCGAGGTCAATTTTTTTACTTTATATAAGAACATTAGAAACAACAGAACTTAAAATACTGAGTAACATGAATGGCCCTGCCTAATCATGGAGCAGTGGAGTTGTCGAGGTACATGAACTAAACAATATTAGTTAGTCCAACTAAGCTGCACACTTTGAATTCAACTAGTGATGTCTGATACCTGTGCTAATCCTATTTATTTATTTTTTTTTTTCTGATGGATTTATTTTAAGCATAGCCGGTTCTAATAGTACTTTGGAGTTTAAGAAAAGGACAAAGGTATCTTTATGGTTATAAGGTGAAGACTGAAGTTGAGCAGGTAGTTTCTGTTCCTTGCTTCCTGATCTCAGTTGATGCTCTGAAATAACCAACAAAAAATGTTAATACAGAGAAGAATGGATTAACATTTGATATGTTTAGTATATATCATTTTAAGAAAAAAATGAGTAGGTATTAACGGATGGGGTTTTTTTTGTGGAGGCGATTTTCTTCCTTATGTGAGCTTTTAAAAAGTACTTATATAAAACTAAGTGCATCTTTTTCAATCCCCCTCAGAGAAAACTGAACACTAGGGGTACAGCTGCTGTATGTTCTTTCCATCCATTCATTGTCAAGCACCTCACTCAGGAAAAGCTATCATAAGAAAAGCACTTATCTTTTTGAAGACATGCTTTTATTCAACTCGGTTGAATTGTTTAATAATTATTGTTTCTTTTAGATTGTATTATCATCCGTATTTCCATTAACTGAAATTTTTAATAATTTCCATGTATATTATACAACAATGCCATCTTGCTGTAAAAACCAAGAGGCCCTCCAGCCCCTAAATATGAATAATTAATAATATAAATTCAGAGGATTATGTCAATAGCTTGCAATACATATTGCCCCAAATGCAACTAGTAATTACTTCTACTACTTCTGTTACTTCCTCATAGTGTTACCTATGTATTAGGTCTTCCACATTTTCTCCCCTTTTATGGTTTCGTTTCTTTGATAAGCCCAAAACAAAAGGAAACCCACAAAAAGCGGAGGTCTCATTTCACCAACTTTACAGCCAAGGATTTCTGTAGATGTGGCCTGTTGTTGACACTTCACAGAATGGAAGAAGTTAACTGGGATTTTAATTTTCTTGGTACCAAAGTATATGTAAATTTTTTTCCTGATTTCAGACACTTAATGTTGGGACACTGAGTTATCATCATTAAGACATCGCAGACATTTGTGGCACCATGTTCGGAGGCTACTGTTCCAATATCCACCCCAGTTTCTCTACTAAATGAGTGGTGTGGAGTTATGTGGCCTTTCTAGGCTGGATGCAACCTTCTCTAGTGTGGTAGGACAAGACTCCATCTCTGCAGACAACTGTTATCATCTATGACAAAGAATATTCTCTTTTGTGCTGAACCTGGACTCCTCTAAATTTGGGCCAATTTACCCTAAACAGAATTTTTAGGTCTGTTTTCTTTTTTCATCAGTGGTTGCTCTCATAGAGCTATGAAAAGATAGTAAACTGAAAGCTGGTGTATCCTGTAACTGTGGTGAAGTTTTGTAACTAAGAAAGGAATATCATGCCAGGTTTTTTCTTCCAAAAATTTCTAAATTATCACTGTCTTTCTGAAGTGGTATACTGTATCAAATAACATGTAAGGAGCTTAAACACATTCTTGAAAGGTGTTCTTAAGAAGTGAAGAGTTTTTTTAATTTGCACAAAGAAAACAATGAATTTTTTCATCTTATAAATATGCCTATGGACAAACAAACCCAAAAATGGCAGAAGAATGCAATCCAATTTCAAATATTTTTAGAAAACGAACTTTTATTAGAAGTAATTACATAGACTGTGTCATGTCTTAAAACAGGTTTCCTTACATGAATTCAAAGTGCTGTCCTTTTGGTATGTGTTAGTATCCTTTTTCAAAAGACCTACTGCTTCTCAGATCAAGTAAAGCTCAGAACTTATTATTTAGTATGAAAATAAAATTAGTGTTCAGTTCAAACCTCTCTTCTGGATGGCTCTGCTGCTGCTGGCATGCTAAGTATTTTTAATCTTTTTCTGGTTTAGGCAGAGTTTTGGAGAGGTCTGTCAGGAAGATTTAATGTGTTGCAGGTAAATAAGGATTACTGCCCATGGGGATACCACCATGGGTATGACTATACTGTTTCCTTAGGAAAATAAAATTCTGTTACAAAGACTGCATCAGCATTAGTGTATTTGGGTGCTTCAGGAACTGATATTTATTTGTCCACACTACATTTTATGCTGATTTCTATTTCTGATGGCTGTAGAATTACAGAATGCTAAAAGTTCATTTTCAAAGAATAAATGTATCTCCATTGCAATGCCATAACAAGACAATCCAGTTCTTCTTTTCCATAGTCTTCTGATCTTCAGACTTGCAACTCAGATATGTTTCAGTGTTCCTCATTTCCTCTTGCAATACTTTCAAAACCCTCTTGTTCTTCTGCTTTCTCATTTACACTAGCTGCAAATGTCTTAAATTTTTTTCTGTACTTGTATTCAATTCACAGTAAAACTTAATCAATATCATTCAGATTCTTGAGCACGTTTTCATATTGCCTTCTCTTTTTCCAATTTTTTTAAGGGAGTAATTGAACTTTCTATCATTTGGTTTGAAAGGAAAACTTCTGTTACATTTGGAATTACTTTCTGAAAATGCGTTTTTATCATAAAGAATATCTATTTCAACTTTTTCATTAAATCAGAAAAATTGCATACTAGAATACTGTTAGTTATGGTGTATTTTACTTTCTGTGTGGGTTTTTTTTTGAGAGGAGTTGAGGATCTCGAATCAGTCAAGGAATCTTTTTTGGTTTTGTTTTGCTTCATTTTTAATTTCTACTACAATTCAAGCAGGTATTTGATTTGACTGTAAAAAAACCCTAGTGCTATTATTTACTGGCAACAATGGCTAAGTCCAGTGAGCTATCAGCTCTGGTAGAATCATCTTCCGTGTTGAAAACTGCTTCAGCTATAAAACTGATATGTGCCAGGTAAATAACTTAGTCTGTAGTAAGAGATAAGAATTTGGAAACCAGGAATAGCCATTGACATGTATCTGCAGATACGCATTCATTCCCCAAAAGCATAATTAATAAAAAATATGTGTTCATTCCCCCTTGAAGTTTACAATTATTTTCAGAAGAACCAGTGGTGATAGATCAGGGACAGCTAGTACTATCCTGTGTGCCATTCGTCAGTGGCAATTTTTTTGGTATCTCGCTTTCACATGGAGTCCTGCTTTATATTATTTTTAGCACTGAATTGTACTCACACTGTTCTTGGAGAAAATGGTACTGTTTGAGGGCATCTAGAGAGAGATTTTAATCCAGTGTGCTTAATTAAAAATATTTGAACTTTGAAAGAAGTGAGTCATACCTCTGAAGTAACATTAGTAGATGTGAGGTACAGCTGAGCTGCCACAGAAAGGTATCAAACATCACACAAATACAGTGACAGACCAGGCACTATTTCATTATGAAACAGGCTGGGACAAAAGACAAACCTCAGCCTTCCTTCCCCATGGTCTTGCCTTGGGATATGTGCTACTTGATCATGAGGCAGTGTGTACCACTTCTTTGTGCAGCTTGAGAGAGCTACACGTGCTCTCTGAGATGACTGCTGCCTTAGAGCCCTGATGGGACTGGGAGCAGGGTCGGAGAGGCCCCTGCTTTGAACCCTGTTTTTTTCTGACAGTCTTAAGTCCCTGCTGTCCTCTTGTGTTCCTTCCCAGAACACAAACTGAAAAATAAAACACTGGGGAGGGGGGGAAGTACTAATAAAAGTGCTCTTAACCCTCCTCCTTTCAGTCACTTTGCTGAATTTCCATAGTATTTTTCTACTTAAAATGAGAGATATCAGGACACAGTCCCTCTCTTGCATTGCTCTGACATTGCAGCAAATACTGTATACAGGTTTTATGCAGCTCTGAGTATTACACTTGTAACTTGTGAGATAATTTTGCCCTCTTCTGTCCACACCAACCAGTAGAAGGTATATGGAGGTGGGAGCTTCTTTTTACTCAAGGAGACTTCAGAAGAGGCACAGGCAATGGATGAACCAAATTTTCAGAGGCCTCTAGGGCAAAGGTTGCAGAATATGGGAATCTAGAGGAATCCCTGTCATTCTACTTCTTGCTCTTGTTTTTCTTACTCTCACCTACCTTTGGTCATTAAGCTACTAGTACTGTTTCTGTGAATCTTCTTTTTTAGAGCCCACTTTGCTTAGCACCAGTAGGATGCCGGTGGTAAAGCTGAATACAGGGAGGTTTCCCAATACAGGGTGAAACTGTAGAAGTGCAGGGGGGGTCTGACTGTCTCAGCTGAAGCATCAAAATCAGTTGTTACACAGAAGGATACAGCAAGGATACTAACAACCCTTTAAGCTTTCTGTAAAATGCCTGGTGCTTGGCAAATTTACTTAATATTTCTTTATAATAAACTATAGGAAGCAGGGGAAGAAGAGGTAGACTGTACAAAGCTCCCCAAACAAGAAAAAGCTCAGCAGTAATATAGTAACTCTCTCTGTCTAGGCAGTGAGTTAACTACAACGAAGCCATTAGGTGCCACAGTAATGTCATCAACTTCTGCTGCTTTTTAAGAATTTAGTTATCCTGCTTTCTGGTTAGGGAAGTGATGGGTGGTGGTGGAATTCATGTAGGTATGAGAAGCGTTACCTTATTTAATTCTTTTTACATTCCTTCAACTCTATCACAGACCTTTGTAGGAATATTTGTGAAACCCTCAGAGAGCAGATTCATTGCTGGGGCAAAAGTGTTTGTGGCTGCTCAAATCAGTTGGCGGTAGGCTGTTGCCCAAAGGAGGGGAGAGAACCATGCAATACATAACCTGTTGGAAACTGCTCCGGTGGGGGCTGCAAGAGAGTTAATTTTTTAGTGTTGTGGTCCAGATTTGTGGGCTTTACAGAAGCAAAGAAGTGTTTCTTGACTCACGGGAGACACCTTGCTTATAGCAATGCCTTTACCAAGACTGTTTATGTATTTGTTCGTATGTGAACGAACAAAGCTATAGAAAATAATGAGAGAGTAATGAAACTGAATGTTCAACATGGTGAAGTATGATAGCTATCATTGTATCTTTGCAGTTCATTTTAGGTTGGACAGTAAGTATAGCTGTCCAGAAAAACATCTGGTACTTCAAAGGGGAGCTGTACAAGGCCTCTCTGTGGGGTATTTGTGGTGAATTCTTAGATCATTGAAATCTATTTACTTGGTTGGCTTTCCAAGAGAGAAAGCTGTTATCACTTGTTTTAGTGAGGGTAATAATGTGAGGAAAAACCTGTACTTAATGGTACCTTGCCAGCATGATGCTCTTTGTGTCTAAAGATGCCCTGTTCAGTTCTGAGCAGCTTTAAACTAGTGGGAATTTCAGTCTCGCAGTTGATTGTCTTCAAGTGACATAATGCTTGAAATAAGTATGGATTACAAAGAACACTTCACGTATCTTGGGGGAAGATTACAGGTTTTCAGTTTAACAGGGGAAGGGGTTTTATGATGACTGCACATTCCCATGAAGAAGAGCTGCAGAGTTATAAATTTCCATCTGATAAATACCACACTGAAGAATTCTAAGTTATAGTACACAAATTACCTGTTCATAAATATGAATAAATAAAATATTTCATGATAAATGTAATGATAAATACTTTCTTTTTAGATACCAGGGAAACAATGCCATTGCCCTGTTTGTCATATATGTGCCTCACACCCACAATCCCTTGTCCATGGTGCAGTGTCTTGCCCAAATTACAGTGCTAAACGCCAGAAACACCAAATCTGTTTTCTTCAAAAAACTGTTAGGAACACAGGAAAACCTGTATAAAGTTTGCATTACTACAGAGAGGTACTGGAATTCTAAACAAACTTAACTCAAAAAAGAAAAGATATTATCAACCTAATAGTGCTGTTTTAAGAACAGTTTATTTCACAATACAAATAGATCTCAAAACTTCACATTTAGAAACACGGATAACTGTAGATTGTGTGGTGCCTGTAAGAAATCCTTTTACTATGCAACTAGCATGTTAGTTGCTCTAGCCACTTATGCTGTGTCAAACAGGATCCTGTAGAGAAGCAGTACAGAACCCAGAACAAGTTGGAGCTACAGCAGTTAAAGTCGAAGACCCTGCTGTAGCTTATCAAGATTTTATGTTTCACAGTTTTCATTCAGCAGATGGATTTATCTTCAAAGGTTTTCTTCTATCTGTTATAAGATCTTTAGATCCTGGACTGGTAACTGTTTGCAGCATTACAATATTTTAAAAAAATGAATCCGTCTTTGGAAGAAATACAACTTTCTTGGGTTCTGTGAAAAGATAGCTTTTAAAATAAAATCATTCAATATTTCTGGTATGTTTAGTGAGATTTATTTCTTGAATCTGTTTGAGATCTCTCTTTACCTAACTCTCACATTTCAGTTTTTCTGGATATTGTTTAAAACCACAAATATTTTACTTTAAAATTTAGACTAGTTGCTTTATTTTGTCTTGCTGGGGAAGAATTCTTGTATTCTTTATGTGCTAATAGAATGTTTTTCACAATTTTTTTTTTGAATTTTCAGTTTTTATCTGTTACTCTAGGAGTTGTGATTATAAGCACAAATTTGTAGGTCAAGGCAAATTAGTCAAGGCAAAATAGCTGTGCATACTGTTATCTATGTTATTATGAAAATCTCTTTTGAAGGCCTGTGAGGGCATTTCTGCCAATAAAGTTAAATATATTTGTGATTGCTTGCACAAGGGTGCTAGTCATACGGAAATACATACTCAATTAATTTTGTGCAAACAGCATGGCTCTTTTGATAATGATTAAGTTGTTCATAGAGCAAGAGAGATAACTATAGGAAAACTGCAGCAAATGAAAGCTCTTTAAATCAGGTGAAGAAAAGAAGAAGAAATCCTCATTTAAAAGTTCTTAGAATAAATACTAAATTACTTGTATGTAATTATTGATAAAATGCCTTTTCAATTTCAGAAGATTTTAAATATGATTTGTTTTTCAATAGTAATAACGCTAATAATGTAAAACTTTAGGAAAATATATTTTTATATAGATACTAGGTATACTTCTTCTGAATGTATATTTTTTTTCTTTGTTTTTTGATAGTCTTGTTAAACATGGGGATGTGTGCTTGCAAGCAAATGAATGTCCCTGTTCGTGGAAAGGAAAGGAATATTTTCCAGGTGACAAAGTAATTTCTTCTTGTCATACATGGTAAGCAGAGATCTATTTATGTGGTTATTTCATTTTAGTTGTGTATCTATGGGTTGATTATTCCGTCATGTTTCTTAATCATAAATTTCACACCAGATTCTGGTAAATTATCCTAATTTTGTGTTTACATTTGTTCAAAGAGCTATGAAAATGACTTTTTTTAAGGGTTTGTTGTTTCAAGGAATTTGTGTATATAACAAAATAACAGCTATTTAGGAATTAAAAAAAAAAAACAACAGAAACTTGATTTAGAAAAATCATGGTTTAGAAAAATCATGGTTTAGAAAAATCATGGTTTTGATTATCAAGGTAATTTAAAGTAATATTCCTTGGCCAGTGTTCATAAAGTACAGGTAAAATCCTTCAAATATTACACCTGACTGACATTTGTTACTTGTTTATTTTCACATTTAGCATTGAATCTGAGCAGTTTAAGGACCCAAAACATAACCCTGTGCCCATGTGTCCTGTGTCCACTACAATGACAAATTAAGGAGAGTACTGAGCAACATCATATACTGAGTATAGTAATAGATAAATTGCTTGCTAATTTTAGGTGTGTGAATAAGATAACTCATAAATCCGTCGGCTTTTAAAGGAAGTGTTCCAATAGACATGGGTTGATAGGATCACTCAAATACATGTAGAAACCTATTCCTTTTCCTATCCAGTGTTGTAAATGCAGCACATACCCTATAGCTGAAGTTTCCTAGCGCGCACTCAGTAGAACGTAGTACACTACCATTTCAATAAGCTTGGCAAGAGCTAAGATGAGAAAATATACCACATCTGCATGATCCTGAAACAGACTTGTTTCCTGATGGGCCCTGCCTGTTTTCTTCTCTGACCACTGTTGAATGTTGCAAGCTGATACTAAGCAACACTATTTGTCTTACCAAAGCCTCAGAAAAATCAGCTGTACTATCAAATGTCAGGATACTATGATAGTGGTGTAGCCTCCAGCTTCTCAGCAGAGCAGTTCCTTCCTTTTGTCCCCTTCTTTTAGCTTACCAGGAACATTTGACTCATGTCACCTGGTAAACTACTGCTCCTGGCCTACACAGCTCAGTATAGCCCAGGATGGTGAAGGCTTGTCCAGTCAGCACTAATTACTGCCTTGTCTGGATGTCGTTGCCCCCTCCAGCCTTGTGCTGACTGCCTACCTCTGCCTCTCGTCAGGTCCTCAGTATCTGCTCTAGAAGATATTTGTAGCCCTTTGGTCGACTGGTGAAGCGACTTACAAGCCATCTCCACTGGGCAGGCAGGTAAAGCGAGCCGGG
This sequence comes from Phalacrocorax carbo, assembly GCF_963921805.1. Lineage (NCBI taxonomy): Eukaryota > Metazoa > Chordata > Aves > Suliformes > Phalacrocoracidae > Phalacrocorax > Phalacrocorax carbo. Next base: position 55,978,669 of record NC_087517.1, on the reverse strand, counting down.
TTATTCACCCCCTTACTTCCAAAGGCCTTTCCAATTGGACCTGGTGTAGGATTGCTTGCATCAGAAAGAACTATTATATTATTATATACCATTGAGACTTCACCAAAGGCCACAGCAGTGCAGGCAGAGAGACACACTGGATATTTAGCCTTCTCTCTTTTTTTTTTTTTTCTTCCCCTCCTGAGGCCAGGCTCATTGATTCATGTACAAATCCTTAAGGTTGTCATGGCTTTTCTAGTCTTCCACTCCCAGAGGCAAAGTCAGATTAAGTAATAATGGCTTTCTGGCAATCAGTTGTCCCTGGCAGATGGGAAGTCTGTAGCAATCTCTGCTTGATACAAAATGTCGAACATCTTTGAGACTGCTGTGTGTGTATACAGGGGTGTATTTGATACATCAGGGGAAATGTGCATTTCTGCTCATGCAAAGCATGAGAATACTCCTGTGCAAATAAACCCATTTAGGCACTCATAACAGTTACAATGACTTTATTGTTATTTAGTGCCAGAAATAGTGTGCGTTGATACTAAATATCATCTTATTTGTATCTGATGTAGTATTAGAAACATAACTATTAATCTCATTTGTCTGATGAACAGTAAAATGGCAAATAAAATAATTTCTTAAATTGGCAAAACTACCAGTGGAGTGTCAGGAACTTTCAGTCTAAGCTCTGGGGTCTGGCTGAACTGCAGTTCTAGGTTTCCCAAGTTTGGTTTTCAGTGCAACTGCCTGATATTGTTTACATCTGCTGGCGAGATTAAACACAAAAGGTTATTACACTAAATGAAGGTATTAGAGCAGCATTTTGGTGCTTTGCTGCACAAGGTAAGATGGGTGGTGCTGTTAGCTATGCTAGTTTGCTGTTGTACATTGAGACTATTGAGAAAATGCTGGTTAGTCTCTGTGGGCTGCTGAATTGGGCCTTCTGTATTCTTAAACAAATACTTCTTGGAAATACTTTTTTTTAAAAGCTAGTTATAGTTTGGAAGATGCTAGTAGCCTTTTCCAACTGGGACTTTCTAGAGCACTTTCTGATAACTAAATACTGGTTTATTTAGTATGAAACAAGACTGGTGCAGAGGACTTTGAAGACATTGTGTAATGTGTTAAGATTCCTGAAAAAGAAAGTACACATAGAAGCTCCTACTCTTTACATGTTGAGAAGTGTTTCTGTACCAGTCCTTAACAGATCAGCATGTGGAAGAGGATTTGAGTAGGCTAAGAGTAAAACTGAAATCTAATGTCTCACAGAGAGCATGAGAAGCAGCACTTTCAGTGCAAATACAATTTCTTCTATTTGCCCCTCTCTTCATTGGCTTGATGAGGTTCCTGCCTTAGGTACTGATTTGAGGTAACTGGAGTTAGCTAGGTGAGACCTACTGCCATTTACTTGTGCTTTGGTACAGCGAACACTTTTCACATGTTGTACTTCTAACTTATTTTAACCATGTGCTTAGTGTATTTATATATGTAGTTATACAAATCACAAGCAGTGGGCCAAATCAGTGATGGGTTATGTGGAGTCTTGGAAAATCTGGAAAATGACTCCAGGTTGGTGCAAATTGCATGGTAGGGGAACAGAAGGAAACACAATGCTACTAGTAATTGGAGGTGCCTAGATTTTCTGGATGATTTCTGCTCTTTTGAAAACAGTGGTGTTCTGACCCTGTCATACATGATAGCAATATGAACAGAAAAGAAAAGGTTATACTGACGAAAACTTCATACTGCTTGGTGTTTCAGCATATGAGATGCCAAACATTAGTGATTTATCAAATATTTCCATCAGTCATATTAATACTTTAGTTATAAAATGTGAAATGTTCATTTAATCAGGAAGTTTAAAATTCAATATTTTTGAAATTAGATATGTGCCGAAATTGTGTCACATGCTGTGTTTAGTTTAATCTATATTCATAAAATATACCTGTAGTAAAGCTATACACGGGCATCAGCTTCTCAGGGAAGTTTTTAAGTGTCCAGGTGATTTAGAAACAAAAAATAACATTTAAAAACTGATCTGTCAATATAGGAAATGAAATTGTATCCATTATTTATAAATCTTTTCTGAAGTAATTTCTAAAAACATTATTTAGCTTGCAAGAGGGTGATATAGAAAGAGACACAGTATCCAGTGCTGAAAAACCTTGCTGTTAGGCAGTACAAAGCAAAGGTAATTCAGAAAGGTTTGAACAGTCCCTTAGTGTATGTGTGATAAAAACATTTTGATCCTTAAGGCAGCCATAGACAGAACTTGAACTATTCTGCAAGCCCCATAACTGTTAGGCTAGGGTTTGGGGATGATAATACCTAGGTGTCCGGAAAAAAAAAAGAAAAAAAAAAAGAAAACCAACCACCCAAAACACAGTTCTTTTAAGGAGCCTACACACCAAAATAGCACTACTAAAATTTTTCTTTTGCACTTCCATGAAATTCTTGTTCAAGCAAAGAGTGAACAGAGACTGTAGTAGTAGGACGTACTGCTGTTGATTCTAAGACTCAGCTTGTATAGAAACAGATGTTCTGTGAGAAACTGAAAAAGAAAGCTTTATCCTTGTGGCACATTATTGACGTGAGTTACTGGAGAATAAATTGTATTACTTCAGGTGGCATTTTTTGTTTTCTTGTTTCAACAAAAGAAATGCCCTTTTGGTGTCTATATATTCTGGAACTGATAAATTCTAACAGAGAGAAATACAGTCTCTTTGTGTTCAATATGTACATTTTTCTTTTCCAATCAATTTATATATGCTGCTTCTAATTAACATTTCAAAATGCTTCTGTCTACAGTCATTATTCTTGCCTGCCTTTTTGTTTTTTTTGCTTCCCAGTACAATAGCTGTAATAATTGTCCATGGTTACAGTTACCATTATTGGTCATACATTTTTCAGTGTTTGCCAACATGGATCATTTCAATGCACCTTCCATCCTTGCCCATCAATGTGTACTGCGTATGGGGATCGGCATTACAGAACATTTGATGGACTAACATTTGACTTTGTTGGAACTTGTAAGGTGTACCTAGTTAAGGTGAGACTTTTTTTGTAAAGCCTCTGTAAAACTGGATTTTAAAACTACCTGTTAAAAAGTATCCTTCTCCTTATTTCCTATCTGTACATTTTATTGAGTTCTACATACTGTTTCTTAAGCTTTGTTGTTGCTTAGACTTTGAATCATACATAATGTAATAATTATACACTGAGGTTTCTGCTAATTGAACTATGTAACAATACGCATATTTATATTAGTACATTGAAAAGTGTCCATTTCTTTCTTTTTTTTTTTTCTTCAGGGTACTTCTTCAACCAGTTTTTCTATTATTTTAGAGAATATTAACTGCTTTAATACTGGAATAATTTGCAGAAAAAACCTTTTCATTACTATTGGAAAATCTTTATTAATATTTGATGATGAAACTGGAAATCCAGTAAGTTTCAGTCGTTAACACTGATCAAAAGGTAGCATATGTACTTCTCTGTGTGTTCTTTCCTTTCGTTAGCCAGAACTTACTGTGCCAGTTAAGTAGCAGAGGCGTAAATATCTTTACCATGAATGCTGATCACATCTGGATTCATCAAGGGAAACCTTAAACAAAATCTTGCCTATATTTCACGGAAATGTAAGATGAAATGACCATATTTCTGTTGTATAGACTTAATTCCTGGTTAGTGTCTTAGGAAAAATCCAGATATTTTTAAGTCAGTGAGAGTTTTGCTATTAATTCCACTGGAACTAAGTGTTCAGTCTGGCCTGGGATGTATAGGAGCAGTATTCCTATACAGCTGTAAAATATAGATTGCAGCCCCTGCTATATCCTCCAAGCCTTAATATAATTTTTGTTTGCCCAAACTGCAAACTCTATTGCTGTAAATATTTAGTGTGTTTAGTAATTTTAGTATAAATAGTACTATATACACTTTATAGACTGACTATACAAAGGAAGTTGTGTCTCTTTGTATGAGGTATTGTGCAGTTAAACAGGATCTCTTAGTCCATGCTACAGCTAATTCAGAATCTGTTCCTGGATGGAGAGAAGAATGCTTTATGTAAATAAGATGGCAATCTCTGGATGTATTTAGAGAATTCCTTATTTCCAGAAGATGCTTCATGCATCTTTATATCTATCTGTATTCAAAAAAATCATGTGGCTAAGACCTGCTGAATGCAGTCATGTATAACTAAGTGAAAATCATAACCAGGAACCTTAAGATGAATTTCTTACCTCACAGATAAATCATTAATATTTTTATCTTCATTCCAGTTGTTGTTATCTGTCCTGTAAAATTCATATAAAATCAGCTTTTAAAATAGGAAAATCGTAAAAATACACACAGTTCACAATCAAAATCCAGACCACTTTTGTTTAAGCATTTACCCCTGTGAGGCCTCCTGTCAGTTTTTGGACTTCTGTCTGAGAACAATGTCATTCATTTTAAGTGTTTCTTTTCCCGTCAAGTGAACATTTAGTGAAGACATTACTTACGTTATAAGTTGCCTTGTTTTATTTTGAACAGAGCTTATCTAGTTACATAGATGAACTACAAAAAATACAGTTATGGAAAGCTGGGTTTTTCTCTGTTGTTCATTTTCCTGATGAGCACATCACCATTCTTTGGGATCAGAGAACAACAGTTCATGTACAGATGGGTCATCAGTGGCAGGTAAGTGGAAATCAACACTCTTATTTTCATTTCTCTGAGATATTTATGTAAGTCTTTTTAAGTAAGACACATTATCATTACTCAGAAACTAGACAAGGTGTCAGAAATCATGTAGGAACTCAGTGGCAGAGTCAAGGAGAGAAGCATTCAACTACCTTGTCAAATATTCATTCTCATTTACCTTTTTCTTTTTCAGTCACTATTTACTGTCTAACTTCTGTAACAGAAACAAATACTTTCGAGGCAACATTCTCCTTTGGTACTCATTCTTTATATGGCTGGAGGAGGTGTTATTTTCCTGACGCATAAAAAAGTACACAGTTAGCAATCAGGTTACTTCCCTGAACAAAAGATCAGCTTCTTTCTCAAAGGCTTAGAGATACTTAGTTGAAAGGGAATAATATTGATGTTGTCAAAATAACGTATTCTCTGTAGCTTTATTATCACAAAAAGGTGAACTGTTCTGGCTGAAAATTAGCTGAAAAGGATCAAATTCATAATTTGTAACAAATTTGTAATTAAACAACTGAAGACAGGAACTTAAGAAGCAAGCTTTGAAAGCAGCCATGGCTAGTAGTGTTTTGTATCATACAGAAATATGTTTTTTTAATATATTTTTTTTTCCCAGGGTCAATTGACTGGATTATGTGGAAATTTTGATCTGAAGACAGTAAATGAACTGAGGACTCCAGATAACTTTGAATTAACAAACTCACAAGAGTTTGGAAACAGCTGGGCAGCTGTAGAGGTACATAGTAAAAAGAATGTGTTTGCTAGTAAATTTTTTGCTGTTACATCATATAATTTATCTAGAATGAAAACAGAGATTAATTTCTAGAAGTATCAGTCAGGCAGCAATGCAAATGGCAATAGCAATTGTTCTTACAGATACTATAATCCATTAAGGAGAAGGAAATAATCACCTTTATTTCTACATAGTGCTATAGTGTTGAGAAAAATGCTGAATCTACAAGTGTTTTTGAAGAAGTTGTTTAAACAGTAAAGTAGTCATTTTTTTTATGTAATGGAAGAATCATGGGTTCACTTCAGACTGTGTTGTCAGTGTAGTTGATCTTTCATAGCTGGGAAATATTTAGCTGTGAAACCATAACAACGGAAAGAAAAAAATATTCTTCACATATGATGTAAAGTTAAAAAATGAACTTTTTTAGTGTGATGTGTCTAGTGGTGTTCATAGAAATGTTTCTTCCTAGTAGTTAGAGTAAAAAGATCTCTTCTAATGTACGTCATCTGAGTGAACTTTGTTATTTATGTAAACTAGACTATTCACTTGTAAGGACTGCAGATTAACATCCCCTTTTAATTCCATATCTTAGTCTGGCTTTAGTTTCCTAAATGATGTGTTTGGGGTTTTTTTTACATCTCTTTTTTTTGAAAAACAACTTTCCAAGTTCAAACACAAAGTGATTATGAAACAAGTTTCTCATCTTGATTTTGCTTTCTGGTTAAGTGTGTTGACAGCTCTGACGTTCGAAATCCATGCAGTTTGAATCCCCTTAGAGAGCCATTTGCCAAGAAGGAATGTGGAATACTGTTAAGTGAAGCCTTTGAAGCTTGCCATCCAGTGGTGAGTTGTGGTCGCATATAGAAAGATGTAAAAGTGGACATATCACTAGAGAGAAACTTCACGCTTCAACTTGCATCACTTTTAATCTTCATCTTGTCTTCCATAACATAATAATTTTGACTACTGTAGCAAAAGAGAACACAAAGAAAGTATAATCCATACCTATTCTGATTCTAAAATGTGAATATTTGACTGGACCTATAAGGGCTACCTGCACTTAGCTGACCTAGACAGTAAGCCACTTTGGCACCAGTTCAGCATTCTACAATATGGATAGTCCTATTAGTCCCCTTTGTAATTAATACAGACTAAATTATATCCAATTTGTGCTATCTTTTTTTTCATCCCAAGCACTATTTGCATAAGCATAACAACTTGCTTTTGTCAATCGTATTACATAGCACGCAAGTTTTTCAGGCATATTTCAATAAATCAACAGTTTCTTCTAGGCAGTATCAGATGTGAAGAACTCATTCCTAGAAAAAAATGCACGTATCTCCTCACTCAGGCAACCACCTAAGGAAATAAATGAGTCATGCAACATGTTCTGACAGTCAAAAGGCTCAGGTTCACTTGGAGAATGAGGGGGAACTGATTTCCAGAGCTAGGTCTTATATGGAAAATGACATGTCCTGAGATGTTCAGGTACTGAGACTTTGTGCATGGCTTAAAGAGTGTGTCAGAATGATTCCTAGGGAGAAGGGAGATCTCATATGAAAGACAACCAAGAATCTTGGAAGGTTGCTTTGTGTATTATTTTGGAAGGAAGTAGAAGCTGATGCTAAAGTTGTTTTAATGTAACATTGATTTAGTCCGCTTTATAAGGTTGGTAGCAACCAAGTTCCTCATAAGTGTGTATTTCTCAAGTGTAAATCCATTTAAAATGTGTAAGAATTCAATAAGTGAGTTATCATTGGCAGTTTTTTTTTTAAATTTTGTCACTTAAGACTTCAAAATAATCTAAGGGAAAAAATCCCAAATTTGCTGGTGAAATCGCCTAATAATAGGAAGAGAATGAACCACTCTCACATGAAGAGTTTTTCTATCTACTTTATTATTTCTTACGTTTTACGTATATCTAACTTTCTTAACACTTCTGAGATTTATTGATTTGTGATCAGTTTAGAGAAATTTTATCTTATTTCATAAGCCTCTTTGTAGTTAGTTTATTACGGTTTAAATATTACAAAACCATAGAAAACACAAGCTCATATCAACATCTCAGTGTGCATGTTCTGAATGGGTCATTGACTTAATTGCGTTACTAAGTACTGTACAAGATTTTATGATGTGTTCTAATAAACTGTTTTTCATGTGTTTCAGGAAACATTTAAGTTAAAATCTTTAATGCTTTGAAGTCATGTATTAAATTTTGAAAGAGTCATAGCTTTGTATTGAGGTGATTGTTGCCAGGGTCTATATGGATATTTTTGATAAGTGATATTTTTATTTCCAGATTGATGTCACCTGGTTTTACTCAAACTGCTTGACAGATACCTGTGGTTGTAACCAAGGAGGTGACTGTGAGTGTTTCTGTACAAGTGTTTCAGCATATGCCCATCAGTGCTGCCAGCATGGAGTTGCTGTAGACTGGAGGTCCCCTAGAGTGTGTCGTAAGTTTACTTAACTAGCATTGCCAGCGGCTGCCACTGTCTGCATTCATAGACCCAGACCTGAAAAATCAGTAACATTGAGTTACCTGGGACCGTGAATTGAAACACTAAGCCAGACTGGTAGGACGATGAGCGGCTGCCTCTCACTTCCCTCTGTGTTCATTTCAGTCTAGCTGGATTACATGCATCTTTCCATGTTTGTGGGTGGTACTCTTCTGTTTTTAATTGCTTGACCTGTGATGTGAAAGGAGAAGTCATGGGAAGTCTGTATTAGGATATGGCATCAGGATATCAGGAGGATACGTAACTCAAACCAGAGTTACAAAGTTAACAGCTCAGGTAATTTCCATCTTGAGGAGGACTTTGCCTCTTAACAGGGTCTAGGAGACAGCTGCCTTACCACTGCCCCAGAGCAAGTGTGAAACTTAAAGGTCTGCTGAAGAAAAACAAGTAGGTTTTTAAGCAGGACTTTGTCATTACCTTGGTATCCCTATTCAACAATGCTTAGAAGTTGTAAAAAAATCTGAGGCCTTTTTCTACGGCACTGAGTGCAAATGCCTAACAGGAGACAGTTGTTTCCCCAAAGACATGATAAAAAAGTGCAAGATAGAAAGAATGGAAGGAAACAAGCATTTCTTTAACTTTGCAGTTGAACAGAGAGAATATAGAGCTTGCTCAAAGTCACACAGCAAACTTGCCATAAAGCAAGAGGGTTACTCTTAATTTTTGATAGAAATGGTGTGTGTATTTTAATGTGAGCTTGGAAAGACAGCAAAGCTTAGCCTTAACCACTAGAGGTCACAAAAAGACAGCTGTAGGTATGTAAGCTTAGTCCTTCCTACTAGAAGACAGTATTTTATTTAAATTGGTGTAGTTTAAATTAGTATTTTATTTAAAGCAGTAAATATGTGGCAATAGTTTTTTAAATAAATGTTTGTGTATGATCTAACTTGGCCAATCATTTGGCTTACCTATTAATCATAACGGGTAATGGAAAACCTGTTGTATCTGCAGAATGCCTGCAACTGCATTTCTTTTCTTTTTATTTTTTAGCTTATGATTGTGAATATTTCAACAAAGGTAAGTTCTAAAGGAGCTGATAAAATGTCAATAGACTCCTTGGTTTCTTTTTATAATTCTTAGTACTTCATGTAAAAATAATGTGTTAATGAAAATAGTAGTGAATTATTATATTATTTAAACAGACAAGATCCTGTTTTACTGGTCTACTTTGCTTTTTCAAAGGGTTTTAATTTCATAATATCTTATCTTTCTGGGCCTTTCCCCAAAATATGTGTTTAACTCATTGTTTTTGCATTAATGGATAATGGTTAAACAATTAAATCATTAAGTAATTAATAGACTATTCAACCCAATAATACTAGTGGCACTACTTGCTTAAGGCATACTGCAGTGCAAAACTGATACCTAGTGGGTCTGTTAAACCAATCCTGATCTCCTGTGCAGCCTTCAGAGGGAGCTAGCTGTTAAGGTACTTCAACTTTTTGTCCCCAAATGGGGAATAACTCCATTTTGGTATGTCTGACCTAGCTTTAAATTTCTGAGTGACAAGCATTGCTGCTGTGTTAGAATGGCTCTCAGAGAGAGGTGCAAAACTTGTACAAGGTGGTAGAGTAAACCTAGAATCTGCAGTAGGTGCCGTACTGCTGTGTTAACACTAGAATCACATTCAGACTATTTTAGTATTACACTGCGTGTGTCTGCATAGACGTGGCATACATACAAGCACTGCAAGCCAGCCTGATGTGAGGAATGGTCAGGACTCCTGCTATTTGTTCTATAACTCTTTTTCTCAAGCTCATGTAGAAGCCTGTCTATCCAGATTATTTGTGAAATTTTGATCTTTTGTTAGACTCCATATTGCAGCAGCTCACCCCCAGGAAGATCTCAGAGGGGAACTGAGTTTAAGTTAGAAGATACTTATGCAACGTGCCAGGACTAAATGATATGGCCAAGAAATTTACATTTTCTGATATACTGATGGCTGAAAAGATTTTGAGTGGGGTCAGATTGCTAATGCAGTGAATTTTATCTAAATCACTAGTTAAGCCTTTAAATTAATTTAAATAAAGGCCAGTTGAATATAAGAGGTGATTGCAGTTTTACATTTGCTTTGTGGTTTGTTTAGTTTTATAAATGAAATACAGTCTGATACTAGATAATCTTATTGCAATTGTAACATATTGAAAGTGCAGTGCCTCTAACAACTGTGGTAGTAGTGAAATGAAGTTATATAATAACATGTGCTTTTAAAGTGTGTTATTAGTTTTACTTGTCACTGAATTCTCACTGACAGAAATTAGTTGAAATACTGGAGAGTTGTGCATGTGACTGGCTTGTAATAAACATGGTTATTGTATACTTCTCACTTTGTATCTTCCTACTGTTCACTAATACAGCTCATCAGTATTCAACACAGGATGTTTCAGAGCTGCCAGTGGGGAAAAAAATAATCTCTGTACTGAAGATTTTCCTTTCTACCTTAAATATTGTAGCATTCCCCAGAATTACTTTGTTTTGGAGACAGGAAGGTTAAGAAACTGTCTTAGGCCATAGATAGGTTTTCTTTATTTAACTTTGTCATGAATCCAGAGTGAAATCGTTCCAGCCCCACTAGAAGTAGGAACAGAGCCTTTTGTCTTTGATAGGGGAAATTCTTAGCTGGTAGCTGTGGTTTCTCAAATTTTGCATGGGCCTGAGATATAAGACTTAAAAGTATAATAACACTTCCAGAACACTAGATGTTTTAAATAATTTTTAAAATTTCTTCAACTCCCTACACTGAAGGTAACCAGGTATCACTGTACATGTTTAGCTAGGCATGGGCCTGTGTCCTAACAGGCCACCTATTTATGCTGTTAGAATCTAAAACCAGTTGTAGTGCAACCTCCTTAGGATTTCAAAACTTGTAATAAATTTTAAGATTAGGGAGAACGAGAATATGAGGGCAGGCTGCAAACTGCTGCCCAAACTTTTAACCTGTTGGAACAGATTTTAATGCTCAAAGGTATTAGCTACAGCTATCAGCTGAGAGGTTCTGGGACAATTCTACCTTAGATGGATGCTTGCAGTGTCTGGGTAAAATGGTAGTGAGGTGAATTGCTCAGGTGTAACCTAAAACACCTGGTTTTAACAGACAAGTTTACAAAAATAATTCCAAATAGCATTTAAATATAAACTCTGAAATACGTTTCTGCAAATTGGAACTAGGTGAGGAGGTGTGACATTGTAAGATTTGTGAAATGATAACTGCATGTGCTTTTGGCTATTTTTACTTATAGGTAAAATATGACCATTCGTTTGCTTACAATGCTGATTTCTTCCTGTCTCGCTTCCCAGTGGCTACATTTGTGTCTACATTGTTCAAGGAGTTCTTTGATACTTGATGACAACAAACTTTTATTCCCTGCAAAATACCTCACACTTGGACGCTAATAAAATGGGTTTTAAAGAATAGTGAGAAGTGTATAATCAGTTCAACCATACAAATAAACAATTTAGAGGGATCCCAGGGTGGTCTGTAGAATGCTATTTACTTCCAAACCAAATAAACGAGGAGTCAGCTAACTTTAATAAAGTAACTATGAAATCAAAAGGAGAAGCTAATAATGAATCGTGAAATTAAAACTAGGTATTTTGGACACTTTTCAAAACAGGTATTTTCTAAAAGAGTTTGGCTTTGTTTTGGTTGTCATTATAGGTCAGTGCATAGCACATAGAGCACTCTGAAAATATTCAGAGTGGAGACGTGTTTTGATTTATGTGCTGTATCATAATATTTAGAGCTCAAGCATTTGTGACACTTGACATGAAAGGTAATTCTGATTTTTGTTCTCAACAGCTCTGGGAAAGGGCCCGTACAAACTGGTCAGCTATTTGGATGGAGAGTTTGTAATGGCAGTTAAACTGATGGATGGTGTTGTTTTCCCAGTGAGAGAAGATGATGTTGTTCCTGGACATACAGTGAGCTTTATGCTGACTTCAGGACTTTATCAACCCAAAGCTCATGGTAAAGTCACTGTAACCTAGAGGCTTAAATAAGGCAGAGCAAATTCTGCCCTTGAATACGAGCCTATGTTTGAAAATAGGTGTGGGCTAAAAAATATTTTCTTTATCTGTCAGCTGATTGCACACCTTAATGTTGTCTGCCAAAATTTTCATTTGGTTGGTTTTAATTAGATGATTGCAGCTTTATAAACAGATACTTTAGTTGAAAAGCAACAGCTCCTCCCTGGCCTCAACCTTCAGAAGCACCAGACCAGTGTTGTAGCCCAGTGTTCCAGATACGTGTTGCTCCCTCCACCTTTCCTCTGGCAAAACTGGGACATGGGAAACAATGGGAGAGAAATGATACAGGAGAAGTATTCCCTAATTCACTCGCTTTGCTACCATCCCTCATTGTCTGCCCACTTGTACAGAGATGTCTGTTGGCACTAACATGAGCTGCGTTTGGTATACACTGCAAATTTGTCTTCTTCAGGATCCAACTTAAGCTTCTACTGAAGGAAATTGTTACTTATTCAGCAGATGAAAGAAGTCTTGCACACCTTCAGGCAGGTGGAAGAGCTTACAAGAATATTTTCAGCCCTTTGTCACATTGATTAAATACTAGAGTTGTCTGTGTACACAGTTTTAATGCTCACAGAGCACTTGAGTCTCAATACAGTTTTACTGCCCAGAGTCCCCTGATCAGCTCTTTGGAAAGCCTGAAAGTGGCTGTCTTTGTGTAATCAAAGAAGGGATATGGGTCAGTTGAAAAAATTACAAGCATTTGATTAGTAATACTGCTGTCTGTAGAACTGTCACAAGAACTCATGTAACGGAATATCCAGGGCAACATTTCTTTTATTAGTCATAGTTTTGAGACACTTGTACACTGCGTTCAATTTAGGTTTGGAAAGGGAAGGTCCATCTACTGTTCTATTCCTGTATAAAAATCCCTCGGAATTTAACATGGCAAATGGTATGTGTGCGTTATAGTCCAATTTGAGTGAGTGGCATTTCATCATTTATCCATGAAGGAGCTTATAAAATCAATAAGCTATTTTTCATATCCATGACTTCATTTCTATATCTGTGTTCTTGGTTCTTTGGTACCTCAGAAAAATTGATATGTTTGATCAGTTTCAAACAAATCGTAGACAGTGAAAAGTTTTAGGCATTGATGTACGGGTTGGCTATATGGTAGGTATTTTAAATCACATTGTCCATTGTTACATATTAAATAGCTACTCGCTACAGATGGTTAATAAAAAAATATTCACAAGTGCTGCTATGTTCTTCAGATTAATTGAAGTTTTTAAGCTCAGAAAACAAATTGGTCTTCCAGAACTGTTACACCAGAATGTGATAGTCTATCTGTTTAATAGAGATCATTTGTTTTCTATGCATTCTTTTTTTCAAGAAATGCTACCCAGGCCTGGAGGGTTAGTTGATTTTACAGTAGTTTAAAGGCTGTTTTCAGGAGAATAGCAGAGTTTACAGCAAAATAGAATGAAGTAATTCTCTGAGCAACAGATGCCTGTAACAGGCTCAAGATTTGCCACTCTGCAATTGGTTGTACAGAGGCTTGCTTGGAATCAACAGTACTGTTTTCCGGGTAAGATATCATGTGCGTACATTTGCCAGAAAACAGACTTTGCTGTTAACATTCTTAGAGGAAGGGCTAGAGAGCTGACTGCTTAGAAATCAAGACATAAAGCTGTAAGCTGAATGCAAAATACATTTTTGTAATTTGTTTTTAATGAAAGGCTGAGCTCTTAAGCTATAAATTCCTGATGGCAAATATTACTTGTAAAGCTAGTTAGATGAAGTTTAAATTTTTGTTAAATAAATGGCTTAGTGAAGGCTGTAAACTGAAGTTCTGCTTGACTGCAGGGCTATATTACTTTATCCTGGTGTGGGCAAATATCTTAATCTGCTTGTATTCCTGTTGAAATCTGTAGGATATTTAGAAACCTAAATATCCATGAGAATCTAGCACTCTGAAATCCATATATAGTATATTTTCTTACAAGATTCAGGCTATTTTTGCTGAAAGGCCAAAGTCAGTTTTCATTACTCGTGCTACTAATATCAGTAGTGGTACATCAGAATGATTTTAGTTTATTATGCATATATCAGCAAGTAAATGGGTTCTGTGTGGTTTTTTCAGATTCCAACTTGATTTCATTTGAAACAGCTGAAAGACCAAACTATTTTCTTCAGTTGACCTCCAATAATACTCTTGTTCTTTCTAAATGGGAAAAAAGTGAAGAGTTTCACAACAGATCTACATATGTCATTCACAAGAATACATGGATTTCAGGATACAGTTCCTTTGAGTCATTTGCAAAACCAGGATACTTCATCCACGTTTCAGCCTCTTCAGTTGAGCTTTTGAAGTACCATCATTCAGAGGAGTTCAGACTGTCAACCCTCTTTAAAATTGTAGGTAGGTAATTAAAATTGTATTTTATGAACAGCAGTTTGCTCCCTGTGAAAATACAGGTTAATGGTATTGATATTTTCAGAGGTGGCGAGATTGCTTACTTCTCCCCTACATCACTGGTAATCTGTGACACACAGGCTCAAAATCGTCTTCCCTGAGCATTGTAGTGAGGATGAGATTCTGTTTTCTTGTCAAAAGCCATTAACCTAACGCACAACTTTGCTATATCCGCCATCTAGTTTTGGAAATACATAGCCTTGTGTATAGTTTCTGGGCAATATTGCCCACCTACGTGGTGAGGAAGTTCTTAAGGAGTAGAAAATTCATGCTGATGAATAATGGAATTCACAAAGTGAGTAGAAAAGAACTGAATGCATCTCTGGAAGCTAAGGTCTGTGTATGATGTTTTCTCCTCCTTTTCCTCTGATTGCTGCCAAGAGAGTTTTCTGTATGGTGCATTCTCGTTGCAAGCTTTGTGGCCTCGTCAGAGGTCATGCCATCCAGTGCTAAGGACATTGCCTGTAGATTACATGTCTCAAACCTTGTGCTTCCTCTGAAAAAACACCTTGACCTTTATTCACATACCCACTCACAGAGGCTCTGCCTTTTGGGATGTTATCCCCTGGTGTTGTAGGCACCATCTAAGTGGAGATACATGCCTCTTCTTGGGGATCTAGATGTCTGTTTCTCTGCTGTTCATCAGACAGCTCTTGAATACACAACATAGACTGCTGTGAGAGTGTTCTTACCTACCTGAGAGATTTCCATTCCTGTAGTAGTAGTCCCATTCCACTGAGACATAAGGATCAGAAATATAGGAGGTATTCTTACGACCCTCCGTAGAAGCTGGATCCAGGAGTTACTTCTGCAAGAACTGATGACAAAAACACACATTAAAAAAATCACTAATAAATTAAGCTCTTTCTTTTTTACTTTAGTAAGGAATAATAATAAGAATAACTGTTTTGACATAGTCTTAAAAATTTGAGAACCATGCGTTGAAATGCATATGGCCTTACAGGTCAAGAACGAGGTGCAAGAAGTTTTATTGGCCTATAAAATAAAGCAAAGCAGATTATTCATGAAACGACAATTTCCTTTAGTGTCTGCTTGTCTTGATACATCAGATACATCAAATGCATTCATATGACTTTATTTATGAACTTCAGCGACACCTACTACTTGCTGAAACCACTGGCCTTTTTGTGGTGTATAAAATTCCAGAATAACTACAAGTGTTTCGTTTTACGTTCTAAAGTTTTTTATTGTGCTGTAATTTCAAATGCATTAGTAGTTCATTTATTGAGGTAGACATATTTTAATAGGTATCCTTGGCAATACCATTTTTAAAAATCAGTGCTTCATCCTCTGAAACTGATGAAATTTGTTTTACAAGCAAGGAAAGAAAATGAAATATTGTAACAAATGAAGCATGGCCATGTTTTACAGTGACCATGTTGAATCTCAGAACAGACAAATCTGAAGCAGGCACTGACTTCCATGACAACGGAGGCCAACTGTATGCCTCGTGGAGCTTCTTGTTATCAAAACATTGAATTAAAGTGTTAATGGTGGCATTGTGAATCTGCCGATGTTTTGCAATGTATTATGCTGACAGCCTAATGCAGCTGTTGACTGGCACACTCCAACTTCAGAAAAAATGACAGATTTTGTCATTGCCAAATGCCTGTTGCCTCTTGACAAATGCTTGTAATCACAGAACTGTTGAGGTTTTTTAACAGCGGAATTGTAGAGCTAATGCTATTACCAGGATGTTTGTACAGCATTTCAAGCAAGGAACTTTCTTTGGACATAACAAAAATATCTCCTTAGTCTTTTATCTTTAAGGGAGGAATGAAGAAGGTTAAAACATGTTCCAATTCTCAGTGGTCATCCATTAAGAGAGTGGTATGTCTTTTCAAGTGTGAAGTCTTTACCCTCCAGTCATTATACCAAAAAATCCTGTCTATGCCAATGGAAACCTAAAACAATTTACCTCAGCAAGTGGGATCAGATCAAATGATCAAGAGGCATTTCATTAATCACCACATCCGAGGTCTTGGGTTTCGGAGTTTTATAAGCAGAGAAACACAGGGCTCGAATCTTTCTCCAGTGTACTTTCACAACGGCCAGCCTGCTGATGTAGGGTAATTACATGGTCTAAAAATACAGCAGCATTTGTTTAAGTTAATGGAAAAGTTACACCAGTTCCAGAGTGCACAGGCAAAAGCGTATTGAGTTTCCTGCTGACTATTGTAAATGCTTTGCATATTAGATCAGAAACTCTTGAACCGGGAACAGCTATTCCTGCGGAATCAGAGGATAAATATCAGGAGCAGAATAATAGGCCCAGTAAATCCCCTTGGCCAGAAAGTTCCTCATGAGACTTCTTCATGCTCTGTGACGCACATTCAAAAGGAAGAATTTTAAATGACCTGATTGCCACAGCCATAGATACATGTTTGTTTAAAGTCAGCTGACGAGTCACTTTTTCCAGTTTCATAGCAATAAATATTGTCACATTGAAATACTTTGACTATAAATTGTGCAGATATGATGGGCTAATACTGCAAAGTATTTTCCATGAGAAGTAACTTTGGCTTTTAAATTGGGTTATTTTCATTACACTTAGATTTGTCTGCTGTCCTGTTCCCACAAACATTTGAGGGTTTGAGTTGATAACTGAATTTGAATATCTAGACTATACTTACTCATAAGAAAATACATTTTGCATTCTGTGCAGGAATTTTTGCTGGCAATGGATTGGTATGCATTCAGTCAAATGAGAGAATACACTTTAGTCTTACCAGATGGACAAGCGCAGAGCTGTCATGTAAGAGCAATAAATTCACATTTGAAATTGTTGGGAAATTAGTGGATGTAGGGAATTGATGAGCTTTCTATGGATAGAACTGCAGTTTTCTTACACTTTTTAAAAATAATGTGATCAAGCTAGTTACCTTTTACCTTTCATAGAATGATCGTAATATGCTTTGCCTTTTTAAAATCGCTGTGAGTTAATTTTATATGTATTCTAAAAATGTGACTTGCCCTATATAAATTCTGCAGCAAAGTTAATAATGTTAGTTATGTGCTTTAATAGCTAACTTGCTGTGAATATAAGGCCTATCTCAGAGAGAATTTTCAGCTAAAATGAAAATCTCAAGCTACACTAAGTATATGCACACCTCACAGAGGTGTTAAGTTTGATACAGGGCATTCTTGGTTGCTTTTAATGTTTGTATCTTAATTAACTGAAACACGTTCAGAAATGTACAAAACTGAAAATGGAATTAATTGTAATGAAAAACATTTTTTTACTAAGGCATTTTGCACCTTAAGCCAGATTTATACATTATATTGTTCACTATTTTAACTTCAACTTACTCTTATACATTTCCACCAGTAGAATTAATTATCCAGAATGTCCTGTTTCACTTATAATGAGTTGCTCTCAAGTTTAATTTGAGCTCGTATGCTTTGTCGGTCCAAAAGATCATGGCATGGGGCCTGGGACTGGGTAATGCTGAGCAACTGCTGTTGTACCTGCAAATCCTGGGTATGTCACTGAACACAACTGCTCAGAAGCTCTTGGAATCAGACTGAGGTTACTGTAGAATTATAATGTCTTTCCTGTTTATACCACAAACACAAACATTTGGCCTCCCATTTTTGACTGAATAAATAGGAGGAGATTAAATCATTGCATTAACAAGATTATATTCATCTAGCATAGTAATAGTAAACTAAAACAAAAGTATTTGAGAGGTAGATAATTATACTTTACTTCCAGTGATGTTTTGGCTGTGCACAAAGTTAAATTTTTCCAGTGATATTTGCTTACATTTCTCATTGCAGACACTTAGAAGTCATGGGCAGGGTTTGTTAGTAGTTTGTGTGTGTTAGGTGGGTAGATAGGATTTCATGTTTCTAAACTTGTAACTGAGGAGATAGGCAATCTACGTTACTAAGCAGAGTTTTGCTGCCATTATAAATAGAACTAATTCTAAAGCAAATTTTGTTCCTACAAGGTTTTTTGAAATTTGGAAAAAGTAGCAAAACAGGAAAAAGTGTCAGATGAGAATGAAAATCCAAGTGCTTAATATTTTTCATTATTTTAAAACCATTTATTTTAAATACAGCCTTTCATTAACATTAGTACATTTCAAATTTTGGTTTTTTTAATTAAAGTAAATAGCCATTTTTTAAGCATAGCATGAAATTATTCATAATACACGTATTCTAAAAGTGGCAGATTTTGTCCCTATGAGGTAAAAGTCACAGTATAAAAAAAAGGCGGGATGGACTTGTGAACAGTAGGAATTGTCAACACACAAAAAAATGGCCAAGTTACCAAGAAAGGTTGTTGTGACTCAAGAGAACACCACAGTCTGTCAATGGTAAAAAATTAAAATTCTTTGTTAAATGGTAGCAACTGTTCTCATTACCACAGAATTATTTTTGAAATCCGTGAAGAATGTAGATCATAAGTTACAAGGAACAAAATGCTTCCCTGATGTCCAAGCTAATGAGAAAACAATGGAGTTGGAGAATATCTTTTACTATATTGTTTTGATATGGCAACACGTATACCTGCATTCATACAAAAACTTTCTGCAGTACTGTAACATGTCAATAGGCTCAGCTCCTGTTAGGTAAAAGAACTGTGGGCTCAGCTGGAATGTCAACTGGAGCAACTGTCGTCTGGGGCATAATTTACCATTTTGTGAAGGATTTGCTGTGTCACCGAACAGAAGACAAATGCTGGTAGACTTCACCAGGAGACACATGGTTATTTTCAAATGCCATGACAAATCCTTTTGAGGAACACATGCCTGATATAAGAAGCTTGACTCATTGTCTGTAAACTGCCTATAATTCTTTTGTTGTGAGTGAACTTTACTGTTGCACAGTGTACAGTAAGCTATTACTGGTTGCTGGAGGGGGAATTTAAGTATTAAAAAAATGGGAAGCATGTGGTGGAGGTGGCTGATTAGCATCCTGGCTAGTATAAAGCATTCATGCCATGACACTGGTGAAATCCAGAGTTTCTGAGCTGTGGTAGTTTCTGTCATGGGAATAGCAGCATGGTCGTAACAATAAAGCTGCGGTTGTTCTGGTGTGGAAGTTAATATCTAAAATCAGTAGAGAGAGTGAAAGGAGTATTTCCCTCAGTTTAAGGAGAGGGATGCTTGAATGGCTTTAAAGCACTTTGTTACTGCTTTTCCATATGCCCTAATGCTTGTGGGTAATGGGATCATAGCTAATATGCAGATGTACTAAAAAGAGGCAAAATAATCTAGTTCTTTAGGTAGATATAGAGATACTTTATTGTTCTCTTGGCTTATTCTTGAATTCATGTTAGTTCAGAACATGGCTCTGTGCCTCTGTTTCTCCTCCCCTTCATTTTCTGTCTAATCTCAATTTAGTCTAAACTTTTTAAGCAGGAACTGCATCTTGCTGTGTTGTTTTTGTTTTTTATTTTTTTTTGTTTGTTTTGTTGTGTTTTGTTTTTTTTGTTACAGTGGCTCGCACAGTCAAACTGCTAGGTCCTTGAGCTGCTTAGGCATTCCAGAAGTGATGCTGCCAATAGTGAAAACTTCAGATATGATGAATGACTGGACTGACATTCTCCTAATGGTGGAAAGGCATTTTCCCATAATTCATAATAAAGAACAGATTTCACTGTATCTGATGGGTTTACTGAGACATACTGAAAATGCTTGAGATACTGGAAACCCATTCATGCAATATATTCAAGTCTTGCTGTCGTGATTTGGTCTGGTCTTTTAAGTAATTTGCACATTAAAAAAACTAAAATAGCTTGGCCCGGCATACTCAATTCTCTAAAATCCCTTGACTGGAAAATTAAATGTCCATTGGTTCCATGGGCCCTCTTTGAAAACAATTTTTATGACCAGGTTAATGAATTAATCTGTTGTCCATACTTCTTTATTTTGTTCATTCTTTACTGAAAGAGGTGTTTATGAACCACACAACAAATCCTATACAGTTATGTAGAAATTCGCCTTATCTCCTACCAAGGCATATAATGCCAACAAATTCTGTGAACTTAATCTGTAGGAAAGCTTGAGGAAAATATGTCAATCATTTCATAAAAGTCTAACTTTATTTGGAGAATGGGAGATGGTATGTTAATCCCAGCACTTGGAAGTGTTAATTCATGATCACTCTTCTGCTAAATTGAGAAATAACATTCTTCATTGGGTTACAGTATGTGTTCTGTAAAGCTTGTACCTTTATTGTGTTTGAAACTTCTGTGATTAATGGTGAGGTTTGTGGCAGGAGTTGAAAGTTACGGATCTGTCTCTGTACTTAATCTAGTGTTGTCTGAAAATGACATTTCCTAGATTCCACTCAGATATACTGATATTGCTGGTTATGATTGCCTGTGCCAGTAGGTCTCTGATACGTTCTTTTTGTCATATATCTTATTTTTTTGTCCTTAAGCCTTACCACTCTGACCTGCCAGTACATACAAAACTGCCATACATCAGTCAGCAAAATGTATGGAAATAATTCCCTTCCTCCATTAGATTTAAGCAATGTAAGCTGGTTTCACTAGAATAGGTCACAGAATAATTCAGTGACTTGTACTTAGCTTTTTATGGGAATGTAACTTTATTAATGTATTTGTTATGTTGTAAGAATCATGTTTCCAAAAGCAGTGACAAGTTACGTCTTTAGAGTGACATGTAAAAAGGATAACACTAGATGGCAACATATGCACTCTTTTGTATGAGTTGTATAGCTTAAATTTAAGAGAATTATTTGTATTTAAAAATAAGGCATTAATGGCAGAGAGATAATTACCTGTAAGCATAGATGTCCCTGCATTGCAGGAAGAACAATTTCTTAGGATCTTCACGGTAAAATTGAATGCCTCCAAGAAGATGTAAGAGAGCTACTCTCTTTGTATCTCAGTCAAACAAAGATCAGCAAAACTTAAAGCAAAAAAGCTTCAAAAGACAAAAAAATTGAAATTTTTCTTAGTAGTAAGCATTTTCTTCCTGGTCATTAATGTACACATTGTTTAAGAGCAGCTACTCTTCATAGGCTCTGAACAACATAGCTCTAAGATCAAATTTACGTTTCTAGAAGGCGACCCATATGTTGGTGGTCTTCTGTAGGCATGTATGTAAGAGCAGTGTCACTGCCCTGCCCTGACTGCTACAGGAAGGAGGTGGGGTGGGATGTTGTAGTTCAGGTACTGAAATCCAGATATATTGCATAAGCCATACAGGCGTTGGTGGAGCCACTGGGCTAATCTAGTATTGTGCATGAAACTGTTCTGCATGCAGATGGGGCAGGGTTGTAGTGAAAAAGAAAGCATGATACTGCATTTGAACATGCAAGTGCATGTCACCTATGCGATGATTGCCACAAATTTGTTTCTCTCAAATTTATACTTAGCCTATTTCTCTGTTATATTAATTTTGTAAAGTTCCTGCATAATTTAATAAGCACTGGAAATATAGCTGATCCTTATTTCTCTTTATTCTCACTTTGAAGTTTACTCTGGGGTTGGTTGGTTGTTTTTTGGTTGGGTTTTTTTGGTCAGGTTGGGTGTGGTGGTTTTTTTTTTTTTTTTTTTTTTTTTTTTTAATTTGCCATAATGTTTCATTATTGGTACTGTTTTGTCTGGTGAAGTATGTGTTTTGAGTTAAATTTTGCAAGATTACGTGTCTCATCTCATCTGAGTTGCTTTCTTCATTGTAGGAGCAGTTAGAATTTCAGATTAAAAATGTTTTGAGGTTTGAATTAATTTCTTTTGGAGTGGCTATCTTGTACTGCTTTTGAAAAGACCAACTGTTAAGATATATTGCTTTAGGGAGCCTAAATTGGCATAATATCTGATTTGGAATGGTGTTTGGTTTGGCTTTTAAAACACAGTTGCATCATAAAAGTTATGTACACCTTTGTTCTATATCAGCAAATTATACACACAAGTAAACAACCGCTATGATACATTATGTTATAAAGAGTATCAGTGTATGCAGTTGGTGCTTTTTATTTTAATAGCAATAATTGTACTGAATGAACATAGTCTTATTTTTCCATTTTGTTTGAATAACCAAACATATAGTTTCATTGTTGATATAGCTTTGAAAACTTAATAACAACAGCTGTAACTTGCCTGGCTTTATTTTCAAGTGATTGTAATGTGCAGTAAATGTGGCTAATTCGATGTCATGTTTTATACTGCAAAGAGTAAAACAGACTGCAGAGCCAGCACTTTTTAATATAATCTTCATAAATGTAAATGTTTTTTCTATGTTTTAAAGACCTTAGCAGCTCAAAAAATATTACCAATTTTATTTGTAGAGAATACAGGTAGAAGCAGTATGAGATTTAGAGCTACAGTGAACTTAAAGCATGTCTCCTAGTGATGTGTATCTTGTGTGTTTCTAGAAATATATGAGAATAACAGATCTTGTTGTTTTTCAGATGTCAAATTTAGATTTCTATCCCATTCTGCATGTGAATGGCATTATGATGCCTGTACAAGCCCTTGTTTCAAGACATGCAGGGACCCTTTGGGAAAAATCTGTCAGACAGTACCAAAGTAAGTATTGCTATTTTTATGGAAAAGTATGTAATTTGGATAATATACTTACACAACATAATAAAAATATGAGGGACCAGAGGTAGGCTCAGTATAGCAGGACTGTGTTCTTTATATAAAGAGGTAAGTGAAGAAGAAAAGAAATGGAATAAAACCTGCTGTGGCAGATATAAGAAAGTGACATTTTGGTTGTTAGGAAGTATTGTCAGATTCTGGAATGAGTAGTATATTTGTAACTTTCAAGTTGGGGTGGGGTATTATATAGTATTCATAAAGAGAGGTGATTACAAGTTTGTTTCAAATAGTTGTGCCCCTACTTTTTTGTTATGGCATTGCAACAGCCATATCTGTTCCTGCCTCTTCTTCTCAGTTAGAATTTGTGCTAAGTCTGGTAAAACTGGCATTTGGATTTTGGTGTGTAGAAATGTTTCAAATTTCTTAAGCAATAGTATTCAGTATTGAACCTGCGATCATTCATTCCAAAGGCTGAGTATCACAGAGTTCATACTTTAGCTTAGATCTGAGTGAAAATGGAAGCCATGGCAATGACATTTTGAAGGAGTACACGAAGGTGATGAGATTTAGATAGAACAAGACTGTCCACTTAAAAATACTTCATAAATAAATTCTGTTGTCCTAAAATGAAATGCTAGATCCAGAAGATACTGTCCAGCTAGTTAATACTATTTGTTTTCCTTTTAGAGTGGAAGGTTGCGTCCCTGCCTGTCCTCTCAATATGTTGCTGGATGAAATCACTCAGAGATGCGTGTATTTTGAAGACTGTATGTTTGAAAACTATATATATATATATTATGTATGATACTTAGCTTATTAATTTCTTAGGTCTTTAGTCAAATTTTCAAATATTGGTGCTTAGATTTGTGTGACTGTTGCCTTAGTTATATAAATCTTGAGCTCACTAAACATACATTCTAGTTAAAATAATTTCACTCCTCAAAACTCTGAGACAAATTTTAAACTAAGAAAGATGTTATTTCTTCATAAAACATTTCAGTAACTTTAGATGTGGAGCAAATGCTTTAATGAATTTATTTTTTGTCTATGAATTTTAGAAGTTAAAAGTGATTGAAAAGGTCAGAGCTGTATGAGTTAACTTCCTTCTAGCTCTGCTAGCTTCGTGGCTATAATTATTCATAAATTTCAGACTACTATTTACTTGTGTCTGATTTCAGGCATTGAACCCTCAGATGATAGTCCACCTTTGCCACCCAGCTTTCAAGCACCAGCAGTTTCACACATAACATCAAGTACAAGTTTGGCAGCGATCAGTGAAGCGGTAACTTCATTTTCTGTACCTGAAGCAAAAGACGTGGAAACAACACTTTCTGCAAAACTGCAACTCACTGCAACTACAGGGAAAACTGAATTTTCAGCTGTTACATCTAATACAACACTTCCAACCATAACTTTATCCTCAACTATTTCTTCACAGTCAACAGAAATGACACCTGGGAGAAGCACTACAGCAGTTTTCTGGACAACAAAATCTAATGTAAGCTTGTCTTCTGTTGACAGTTCGCCATTGTTTCCACCTACTGTCAGTTCAGAAACTTCCACAAAGATACAACTAATCAGTAGTGGTTCCACTAAACTATTGAGGGCTACAGAACCTCTGACAGTAACTGCTACACATGCAGTGACTACTAGCACAGAATCAGAAAGCAAACCAATTTCTACTTTTATTTTTACTGGGACACCACTTATACTTAGAACAACAGAAATGCCAGTCAAAACTAAAGTAATGGAAATATCAGAAATATCCACAAGAACACTTCCCACAGAAGAAGCACAGGTAAAACCAGAAGGACTTACAACATCTACACCCAGTTCATTTGAACCAATAACAGAAAAAACGACTGCATATTTGCCCCAGTTTTCCACATCAGCACCCCTGGGCATGCCTTTCTATACAGCACTGGTAAACCGAACAGGAACTTCAGAAAGGACAAAAATAAGCACAGGACAGTCTTCTACCACAGTATCTAATGTTACAGCAACATCATTTTCTCCTGTGATCAGTACTTTGTCTTCGTTAAAACCAGTGTCCTCCACAACAACAAAAGCAGCAATTGTTTTAACTGAACAAAGTGTGAAGACTAGATTTTCACCAACATCCACACCACCTATTTCACTGGGAAAGGCAATTACAGAACTTCCTATTGAAATAGTTCAACACCTGACTGGTACTGCAGAGGTACCTTTCACTACAACTCTAGGTCCAAAGACAACCACTCTGCAAACTCAAGAGGGATTATCAGAAACAACTTTGTTATCGTTTACAACTTATAAAAAGATAAGTCCCAAAACAACATCTCGCGTGGAGCATACATCAAGGTCCTATTTCCCTCCATATTCACTACATCCTAGTTCTACAACTGAAAAATCCCTTACTCTTTCTACAAAAAAACCTTCAGTGTCTGTTCCTACTCCTGCTTCTCCAGCTTCAGGTGAATTAAAAAAAACATTCAAAACTCTTTCAACGACAGGCTATCCCTCATACATAGTTCTAAACACAACGGAGTTCCTGACTACCTTATACACTAAATATCCCCTTGTGGCTGAGACTATCAGAGTGACTCCTTTGTCTGTTGAGGTAACATCCAAAATAACATCCCCTTTTGAATTAGCAGCCAGGTCAACTCTGTTTTCTGGAAAAACATCTGCTGGGTACAAGGCAACTCTGGTTTCAAGTACAGAGAAGACAAGCTCTTCAGCATATTCAAGTAGTGTTACCACATCAGCAATGAAAACCTCTATCTCATCAGAAGAAACCACCACAGTTCCTTTCATAGCTACAGAGAGACAGTCAGCTCAAAGAACATCCATCACTGGATCTCCACTTACTTTCCTTAGTGCAACTGAAACCACATTGCTGACAACACAACCTGATAAATCACAAGTGGAAAGAATTACTAGCATCTCTACTAGAAAGCCATCTGCTTTCCCTCCTTCACCATCAAGTTCTCTAATCTCTTTAAACATTTCTTTTCCTTCGCTGCCCTCATACGGAAAAGAAGTATCACTGACAGCTCTCAGTCCTGTGCATACATCCCATGAAACGATCCCTCTATATCCAAGTGCAACTATAGCAAAATCTATGTTACTGACAGAAAAGACCTCCCCAGCCCTGACTTTATCCAGTTTATTCACTGTACCAGAACAGTCAAGTCCAGTAACAACAGTATCGCGTGACAAATCGCCAGGCAAAGCCATTTTAAATATCACTTATGCCACATTCTCCCCATTCTCTGAATTTAGCAGTCAGCTCATAACAACCAAAAAAGTAATGACAACCAAAGAAAAGTCAACTTTGTCCCCTTCTCTTGTACTTCCAGTAACAAAGTCATCTTACACTTTCTCCACCTCTCAGTATCTAGCAGATAAATCGTTTTCTTCACCTTTGTTAGTGCAAATTATACCGGAAGTAACAACCACACCAAAATATCCAGTAGAAACTAGAAAAGTTTCTACAGCATTGAAATCTACAGTTCAAAGTATAACAGATACAGTAAAACTTACAGCAGCGACAGCTCAGCCATCCTTTCCTCCATCTTCAGAAGGCTCCTTCTCTTGGGAAACATCTTCAGGAGATAAAATTTCAGTACAGACCACAAAGACCATGGCTATGCCACATTTTTCTACTCAGAAGGCTATGGAACCTGGTCATCAGACTTCTGAGCCTTCATTGACAAGCCAAAGCAGTACCCCAATTTATCAGTATCCTGCAGAAACACTAACAAAATCCACTGGTCAGCCACAACGTGTCTTTGGCACAACTGAAGCTACAGTAGAATTGACTTCCTCATACCCCTTAATCACCTCGCTAACTGAAAGCATTCATTCAAGTATATTACCTACCTCAGTAGGTTCTACACAAGTTATTTTACCAACTGAAAGAGAGTTGCATTTAACTGATTCAGTCATGCAGCCATATGTATCAGGAACTTCTGTTTTGCAGTCTGCTGTCCCGACTAGAACAACATCGGACTGGATTTTTGGCACCAGAATTCTCCCGTCCTCTTCTTTAGCAGTGACTAAAAAAGAAGCATTTTCTTCATTTTCCACACAAAAGGCAGTTACTGGTCTGAAATACACATGGCAGGCCTTGTTTACTGAATCACTTGATTCAAGTCAAACACTTGAAACAGCTACAGCTTCACCAGAATCTAAGTCAACCTCTTCATCGGTTTTGTTACCAGAAACAACAGGAATTCCCATGGTGATGGGGAGTGGGCCATTCACATCAACGGGCAAAGGTGGTACAGAGAAAACTGCAGTATTGCCTAAGCAAGTCACTCTTTCAACCACTACCTACAGTCCCACATTTCTAGCAAGTACGGTGTTGTCGGCTATGGCCCGTTCATCCGCTGCAGCTTCAGCCTCTTCGATGATAAGCAGCACTGGGCAAAATATTAGTATTGGGTCAGCAACTTCAGGTAAAGTAGAAGCAGTAATGGAATCCATCACAAGCTCTGTGAAGCCCACCTATTTTTCTGTTTCTTCAGAAGCAAAAGGAGCCATGCCCCTCGATACAGTAAAATCTGAAGAGCCAGAATTAACATCAGAAGTCCAAACCATCCATTCTCAAGGTGTTAGCGTTACCCCAGAAACACGTCAGACATTTTACTCTCCGTATTTCACAAACACAACTGCAGTTCCTTCTAATGTAAGTGTTTCAGGACTGTCCACTACATATTCATCCTCTGAACCAAAACTTTTTTCTTCTATAGCTGCATCATCGGTCAGTACTACTCAAACTTCAAAACTTGAAATATCATCTGAGGTGCAAACGCCTTCTGTGAGTTCACTGCTAGCGATAGCTGACCATCCAAATGACACATCAGTTTCCTCATTTGCCTATTTATCTACTAAACCACTTTATGGCTTGACTACAACATTTTCTGATGGACTGGCAACAGCTGAAGCCATGTCAGGAGTCACAGCATCAGCTTTTATGCTGCCTAGAGAAACAGCAACTCTTCAAACTTGTACAGTGAGTAACTATAAATATTTATCTGTTTGGTTTTGAATATGTCTTGGTTACTTTTACACACTGATAAAAAAATTGTGAGCCATACTTTGTTCTCTAGGATTTAAAATATCTGTATTACAGGGAGTTCCATTACTTTCTCAATTATTTCTGTAACTTCGGATGATTTTCGTTGTGCGTAATGGCTTTCCTAAGTGCTATAATACACTGTGTTTTGGGCCTCAGTTTTCTGAGTGTGACTGTAACAGGAATGTTTTTCTGTTAAAGTATGATGCTTCATATTGTTCAATAGCTGTCGTCACATTGCCCTCCTTAAAGTACGTCTTTCCAGAGATCCCTGTTATTGTTCCTAGTTGTACCATTCCATGCTTTTCCTTCTCAGTTGTGATTCTAGCTCAATAAGAATGGTAACCTGTGTCTTTCATTAAATATGCCTTAGCCAATCACAGAGAATGAGTGCATAAAACATATTTGCTTGGATGGACAACTGATCCAAGTTAATAAGTCGCAAAACTGCCCATACAATGCAACTCAACCCAGCTGTGGAGTTCTAGGATTTGCTACACAAGTGAATGGTGACAAATGCTGCCCAAAGTGGGAATGTGCATGTAAGTGTTAATTATGCAGTACTTTTGAAGTGAATTTAGGTAACAATTTAATGCATGTGTAAGAAGACTAAGAACTGACACTTCTATACCATGGCATAGAAATAGAAGATGCATATTGTACAGGCTACTCATTGTCTGGAATTTTTAATTCTAGTTCTACATCCAGAGAAATGAAATCAAAATGCTCTTTTAATGTAGGATATTCCTCTTACCCAGCTTTAGGTATCTGCAGTGTCCATGTCTAGGTCTGACTCTAGACCCATCCGGTCTTCTCTCTAATTGGAGAACACCTAGGATACTGACATTGTAGTCAGTGGATTTTTTGGTTCCTCATATATATACTTCAGGATGAGGCGATTCCCTAGACTCTGTTAAATAGCTCTGTTAACTGTGTGGGGACTCTGGAAGCATAGCTGTACTGTAGTCACTCCCATCATTACCTAGAACTGGGCAGAAAGAATCTAAATGTTAAAAAAAAATCTATTTAGTCCATAATAGCAAAGAGAGGATGCAGAGGTAAGCAGTGCAAATTTCTGCTTATGCTTTAGACTTTGAAATAAGTAGGAGAAGAACTCCAAGCCCTTTGAAACACAAAAGCTTTAGGAATAAGACTGGGAAGAAGCAAACTTTCCAAATGACCTCCCACTTCAGGAACAAGACTAGAAGGGAACGAAGCATCTGGCATGATCCACTGTCATTTGTGGTTTTTGCTAGGTTGGGGTTTGTAAAAATTACAAATCTTTGCTGGCAAGAACTGTAAGAAAATAACTGATTGCAGAGGCCTGTAGGTTGTCGCACAGAAATACGCAGGATTTGACTCTGCTGTCCATTTACAGAAGTGCAACAGCATCAAATATAGCTGAAAATATGTGCTGCATGTATGAAAATCTAGTAAGCTAGTTAATCTTATAAAATTTATTGTTTATCTTAATATTTTATAATATTTACATAAATTCTAAAATAAGTTAGAAAAAACATGTAATTTATTTTCATTTTTCTTAGGTCGTTGCACAATTTTCTCTGATCTGAGCGTTGTAACCTATGATGGAAATCATTTGGCTTTATTCAAAGAAGCATCCTATGTTGTTAGTCAAACTCGAGATGAAACTATAACCATCGATGTCCTTGACTGTAGAATGGTAACTGACATTTATCAGCTAACAAATGGTGTTCAGTGCTGTTAATAAGATCTATCTTAAAAGAGAGGGCATAGTTGTGGTCAATTATTAACCTCTGTGCAATATCTATGAATTGTACCTGCATTTTACAGCACTTACGAATTGTATAGCACTTTATCACCTGACTGTATATGCATAGTTCTTTCTGAAACAGCTGGAAGATGAGAGGTAGGTCCATGTTATCTTATTATATGTGTCAAATAGACAGGTGGTAGGAGGTTAAATGGATATTCATTACAGAATCACAGAATGGCAGGGGTTGGAAGGGACCTCTGGAGATCATCTTGTCCAACCCCCCTGCTGGAGCAGGGACACCTAGACACACAGGGAGGCGTCCAGGTGGGTTTTGAATATGTTCAGAGAAGACTCCACAGCCTCTCTGGGCAGCCTGTTCCAGTGCTCTGTCACCCTCAAAGTAAAGCTTTTCCTCATATTTGTGTGGAATTTCCTGTGTTCTAATTTGTTCCCATTGCCTAGCTGCTTCTGTGAATGACATCATGTAATAAGTACCACCATAGTGTACCACCAGTGTATTTCAGTGCATGATTTTTATCTGTGTTCATATGGAGGAATTTGCACTGGGAACACCAATCTTTAGAGCCATAAAATACTGACGGATTGTTAGACTAAATTAGACCACCCTGTGCATTTCAAGTCTCTGGCAGGGGCAAATACTTGTTTCAGAGAGGGAAGAAAGAAACCCTAATGGGTATCCTGCCTAATGGGTAGTGTAGATTGGCTTTATGTCATGAAGAGTTAATTTCTCATGAGCCTTTACAAAACTCATTAAACACCAGTTTCCTCTATGAATGCTATGAAATTTTGATGTCTGTCTAAATGTCCATCACAAAGTTTGGTCCCAAGTAGCACCTTAGGGAAGTTAATCCCAGAAGCTCAATATGGTTGATATGGAAAAGGAAATCTGTTTATGACTTTCAGATTTGTTTTACAGTTGTATTCAGTGCTTTCTATTTTGTTTAGAACCTTGTAGCTTGGAAATTATGCATGTATTTCTGTATTTTTCATATATCATATTGATTCATAGTTCCCAGTCTTGTTCTTGCTCACCTTCAGATACGTAGTTCATATTTTCTGGTGTCCAAACAGCTAGTCCACTGCATTCCCCCACACCCACACCCACCCCCCACCCCCCGAAAACCTTTATTTCTGTTGTAATTTCAAGATTGGGTGATACAACACAATTGTTGAACACAATGAGATCATAATATTTTGTTTGTTTATTTTGTAAGAATGCTATACAGATTAACTTTGTAGTCCAGACTTGAAACTACAATCAGTGGCAGTTTTCCTCTCTTAAAAATATAACCCCAAAAAATCCTTAATGTCCCAGTACCCAAAAACAATAAGCAGCTAATATGTAAAGTTCTTGCACATCATGACCATGGTTGATGTATTTTTGCTTTCTCCACAGAGTAATTCAAATTCAACTTCTTTGTGCCTGGCAACGTTGAATTTGACCTATGTATCAAACCAAATTATTATCAATCGTTTAAGTAGAAAAGTAAGTATTTTGAGGGTTTGTTTTTCTTTGCATTTTAGATAGCATCTTATTTCTCTAATCAACTGCCTCCTCATGTGGATACTGAAGATTAGAGTAGGACACAATAGGTAATATAATTCATTGTTCCAACTTTGTGATTTAGTAAACTACTTGTAAATTCAAAGAGTCAAACTGTGATACAAGGACAGTTAATGACATAAGTTGCAGAGCAAGGCACATAAACTGTTAGTCTCTTTAGTACCTATATTATCTTTGTGGAGGTGAGCCTGACTTCTTCTGAAATTAGTACCTACAGCACTTGGTACCTGATATTTAACCTCTTTTCTGTGTGTATTTTAGATAACAATAAATTCGAGATTTGCTTGGCCTACTGTTAGAAAATATGGGTACAAAGTTGAGGATTCAGGCTTCAAGTACGCAGTTGAGACCCCAACAAAAATCAGAATTCAGTGGTTTCACAACACAGGCGTGATGATTGTTGAGTTTAATAGTACCGGAGAACCAAGAGCTTTGGGACTATGTGGTAAGTAGAGAGTAACGCAAGAAATAAAGGCATTCATATGCTTTGCTAGGAAAGCACATTTTCCTAATTATATAAACTCTTTTTTGCAGCATCTGACCCAAAAGCGTTATTGCAGATCATTGCAAAGTTTAAGATACTATTAAAATTAAATTATTATTAGTTTTGTATTTTGTTGAAATGATGTTTGATACCAATCCATGTAATAACTTTTTACCCATACTGTTGCTTCTGACTGTAACCTGATTGAACCACAGGCATGATTGCTGTAACCAAACCCAAATAAGTAAGTCAGGCATAAATCCATAATGTCAAATAAGGTCATTTACAGATTTAGTGTTTGATATCCACCTGATAGGAAGGGATATGTGCTATTTTCGGTTTCTAAAGGTCAGAATTCACAGGAAATGTTAACTTGAGAGAACTAATCTTAGTTTATCTGTTGGAGGAAATAGTTCAGAGGGAATTTCTTAATAGTAATGGGTTAAATAACCGTAATGTTGCACTCTGTTGGGTCTGCTCAATAGCGTCGCATAGCTTCTTTCTTTCTAAAAAACAGCCTTCAATAAGCTGTTGGCACTATACCTTTTGCAAGTATGTATTTTTTTTATGTAAATCCCTACTGTGACACCTGAATCTGTAAATTTATCTGCTGTAAATTGGAACTGGAAACTAGGGTTACAGAGTTCATATAATTACAGTGGATATCTTTCCAGTTTCAGAAAGGGCAAATGCCTGTAGCTTAGTATCAAATATCGGTGATAGCTCGGTCCGGTTCCAAGTCCTGCAGACAGTAATGTGCTTCTTGCAAAGGAAGAGAGTTTGAATCTACTGCCATTTTGAAAATGGATAATCTGTAATTTGCCCTAACTTTTGTTTTCAACATCATTCTTGCTCTGTTTGGCTACTTGTTATTGTAATTAGATCAAACAGAAACAAGAAAGTAAAGACTGTATTTTTTAGTAAGCCTGATTAAAGTTATCCTGAAAGTCTCTTTTGCCTTTACCTGTTTGATTAATGTGATAGGGAGAACTGGGAACTTTACGTTCCTGGTTTACACAGCGCTTTAACTAGATGACAAGACATTTCTGTGGATGATGTACCAAGTACAGCTTCTTTAGAGAATGTGCAGAATGTGCTGTATTTTTCTGGAATTCATCTCTGATTGTGATTCTCTGCATAGATCTGCCTGCACAGTGCTGTCTGGTGTGACTTACCAGAGCCTGCTTTAAATGTACTGCATCTTTTCAGGACAAATTAGTCTACCCTGATCTCCTGTGCTTTCTGTCTTGGTCTGCTTCTTACATTTGTGCTTTCTCAGATGTCTTGTGGGTGAACTGCAGTACTGGTAGATCCTGATTTCTCAGCTTCATGCAAAAGATAAAACTGAAGGCACCATTTCAGTTTTGACGCAGTAAGCATCCCTTTAGCAAAGCCTGTTGTGACAGGACAAGGGGTAATGCTTTTAAACTAAAGGAGGGTAGATTTAGACTGGGCATAAGGAAAAAATTTTTCACAATGAGGGTGTTGAAACACTGGAACAGGTTGCCCAGAGAGGTTGTGGAGGCCCCATCCCTAGAAATGTTCAAGGTCAGGGCTCTGAGCAACCTGATCTATTTGAATATGTCCCTGCTCACTGCAGCTGGGGTTGGACTAGATGGCCTCTAAAGGTCCCTTCCAACCCAAACCGCTCTATGATTCTGTAAGTTTGTGGAGACATCAGAAGAAAACATTCTAGAAGTCTGATACAAAAGTATCAGTAATTGTGATTGCTTTTTTGTACCTGCTGGCTTTTAAAGGACCTTCCAGAGGACACTGCTGTAGTACCTGAATGTTCTGTGCTGAGCAAAGTCACTCTCCATGTGTTACATTGCTTCCTTTGCTCCAAAGTGTTTCAAAATTGCCAAGTACCCAACTTTAACATAAATGAAATGTGATGCTGCCTTCTGAGAAGTGAATACAGAAAAGTTTTATTTTTTTCTGTTGAGGGGTAATATAAGTATACCTGGAAGGGCCAAAAACTGCAATTTGATGGTAGCTCTTAAGATTTCTCAGAAGTATAAGTAGAAAAATACAGTATTTCTGAAGTACAGTATCAGATAAGCATCTTGGCATTTTATGGTAGTTCCCTTTTCTGATAACATTTACAGTTTTCATTTGTTGCTGTATACTATTGTGGAACTGAGGGGTGAAGCTTGTGTGCCATAGCCGGCCTCTCTGAACAGCTCTTTGATATGTAATAGATTTCCTTTCACCCATCTTAATTCATAGATGCATCTTTACTTTTGCTTTGCTTAATTTGTCTGAATTTTGTGTGTTTTGATCCTACCAGAGACTTCCCACATCTGTTGTGGGTTATGAAACTGTCATACTGATAACATTTTTTAAAAGCTATTTACTTGTTTCCATATACCACTTCAAACATCCTTCTGAATGAACCATGTGGTGTTAACCTGCTTTTTATTTCTGGTAATACACAGGTTTTTGTGATAGAAGCTTGGAAAATGACCTGATGCTACCCAACAGGACAATTTTAAGCAAAAGTGATGCTCCATCGACTTTTATAGACAGCTGGCAAGTGCCAGACACGTTAAAGTATGTTGGAGAAGACAGGCATCAGGAAACTAATTGCTCAGTCATGGACTGCTCAGAGTGCTTAAGACTGGTGTTGAACCAGACCTTCAGCAGCTGTCATCCTTATGTATGTTAAGTATTTTGGAAGCTTACATTTTGAGGGAGATGCATTTCTGATATAATTTTGTATACCTGATATTTTCATCAATGTGACACTACATATAACCACATCTGTGGAATGAGATAGATACTTTTTTGTATCTACAGTTCCAAGGTAAAAATAATTTATGAGTGTGCCAGCTTGATAGGGGAGTTGCAATAAGCAGCTGACATTTTCAGAATTCATAATATATCTGTTTGTTTTGACAATACCTTCTCATTTATAAATCAGTCCCAGCTAATTCCACTGTATCAGTGTGATGTAGAGCAAAGTAAAATAAAATAGTTTTAGGATTTAATTAATCCTTAAGTGTTCAGTAATTTAACAAGTTCCAAATTGCAATAGGTAGCATGACAGCTGCATTCTGAAAGACTCTAGAGACAAGGAGTTCCAGCTTAGAGAGGTGAGAGGGAAGAACAGACCATTTAAAGCAAACCAAAAGCAAATAACAAACTCACAGTGTGCCAATAAAGTATGTATTTGCATTCATGTGAGTACATTTACCATTTCACCTTTTGTATATTGTTGAGTTTGATGAAGAGGAGGCCAAAAATAGACAAAAACATGGAGGTAAGGAAGGACAAGGAACAATAAGTAATTATGCCTTCTGTTGGAAAAAACTGTATTAGCTCTTGCCTTGGCACTTATAAGAGATTAAACTGAGGAATATGAGGATGCCTTATATTTTTCAACATTCAAGAAGCCTTCCTTTTAAATACTGGTGGAATCTGCACACCAGTCAAGGCTGGTGGCCTCTTGCTTACTCTGAACCAAGAACTTTTGGCTTTGTTGTTTGTAGCTAGTATTTTAAAAGGTCAGTCTTTTTCCTACCTAGCAGGGTCCCTATGAAGTTGCAATATATTTTATTTTTCTTTTTTAGGTTCCTCCTGAGCTGTTCTGTAATATATGGGTTCAAGACACTGAGTACATTCAAAATCCATGCATTTCGCTAGCTGCCTATGTGGCAATGTGCAACAAATTTAATATTTGTATTGAATGGAGGAGCTCTGATTACTGCCGTAAGTATTCTGCATGTATATGTACCTCTAGTATTCACAGAGACAAAATTTTCCTGATATAAGTGTTACTATAAGTTGAAAATACCAGTGCTCCTTGAGTCCTCTTGTACTTTGGAAGTAATTACTGAGATAATAAACTCAGCATTTTTTTGATACAATTCAAAGCGGTGTGCAAAAGGAAT
Organism: Phalacrocorax carbo; assembly: GCF_963921805.1. Taxonomy (NCBI): domain Eukaryota; kingdom Metazoa; phylum Chordata; class Aves; order Suliformes; family Phalacrocoracidae; genus Phalacrocorax; species Phalacrocorax carbo. The sequence goes on along the minus strand of NC_087517.1, from coordinate 55,942,991 downwards.
CAGGATCCTTATAGCCATTTCACAGATGGAAAAGGTAAGCTAAGAACCTTGCTCAGAAGTCTACCTCAGGCTTACAGTGTACTTAACTGTAGAAGTGAAATCTCACTTGCAATGTAGCATTCATTTCTCTTAGCTGCTTTCCACTAATAAAACCAAAACACAATAGAATTGATTGTGGAAAGGAGGAAGCCACAGAAAGTTCTGTGGCACTTTGAATTGGCCATGTCTGCTTGATGCTGCTCCAGAAAGCTGTCTTTGGAGAAAGGATTAGAGGAACGAAACACCTCTGAGATTAGGTGGAAAGTAAGGAGTAAAACCTGAGACCTAGAGTATCCTGGCAGAATACATCTCCCATAGCAGCATACTAAGGTGTAAGGCCAAACAGGATCTGTAGTTGTCAGTAAATAAAAGACTTGGATCACTTTATGCTGTCAGTGATTGCCTAGGAAAAGCCCTACTCAGTGATAACATAGGGAGGCCTGTGGTTTCAGTGCTTGAAAGGGAAAGACTTATGAAGCATGATCTCCAAAAACAAGAGAACCCACTGTACATAGAAATCATAAGTGATGTCTTTTTTTATAGTGATTTAAGGTGGGTACATGTGTACAGGCTTCGTGAAGGCATGTTGTAATGCCCTGCAAGTAATAGTCAGGGAGACTAAAGCTTAGAAACAGTCAATTAAAAAAAAGTATTCTGTTTGTATTGATTTTACTAGCAATCTTTAACAAGACATCTCACAAAATATATCTGTAAATACAGTTATGCATTCCATCCATTGTGAAGGGACACATCATTCTCTTACTTTTATACCACAGTGACCTCTGGTGGTGCATGCCTAGCAAGGAAGAACCACGAAGTCATCTGGATTTTGTGGTCACTAAGTGTTCATATGCTATAGACTGATTTTTAAAAGCCTGAGTTCCTCTATTTACAGGACTCTAACACGTATTTCCTGTGGGGCATTACGGCTATTTTTAGTAGCAAGGAGCTGAATAAAAACAGCTTCCTTTCCCAGTTAATATTTAAAGTCTAAACTGGAACCTTCTTCATTTTTGAGCAGACAGTCCCTTTATGAACTGGACTTTGTCTCATTACCATGATTCCAGATGGTGTTGCTATATAATTTAGGTATCATTACATAATGAGGATCATGTATTTTGGTAGTTCACAGAACCACACTGTTGGCATGTGTAGTCATTCTCTGTTTGCCATATTTATGCAGCCTTAATCACTGTTTTGAACCAATGGAAGATCATGTTAAGTTTTCAACAGGAAAAGTTAATTCAAAATGAGATACTTTTTTGCTCTATTCCTGCATGGATCCATAACATGCCAATGAATTTACATTAGTAGTATAAAGAATGTTAAATTTTACTGTGTTCATGGACTTAAAAATAACACATACATGCAAGAGATTAATTAATGTGGATATCTATTAAATATAGTAATGAGTTAATCCCATTCTTTCTTATTCCATGTAAAACAATGGTGAATTTGCCTTTATGTATGTATTTTTGTAACTGATAAAGCTTTGCCCTTTAGTAATTGCTGTATTTTCTTTAGCCACTGCAAAGTATTCAGAATGATTCAGAGCATTGTATTATTCATCTGTATAGTATTTGCAAATGTTGTTGAAGTTTAAATTACTTTGTGTCAACTCTGATGCATGGTTTTATATCTCTACTGCCAAAATGCAAACCAAAGCCTGACGAAAATGTTACTACAAGAAGAAGAGAAGTAAAAGTGCTCACAACTTCCTTTTGTTTGAGTTTGTCATGTAAAAGGTAACTGGTTTGTATCAGTGTTTTAGGCTAGTAGATCCTACTGAGTTAGCAAGCACTAGAACTTGACAGGAAGACAATAATATCTTCTCTTAGGTACTGCCTCATTTGCTTAAAACTTCAGAATGACTGATTTATTTATTTCTGTCATAGCCTTCCCCTGCTCTGAAAACTTCTCCTATCAGGCTTGTATAGCTGCCTGCGAGGTTGCTGATAGTTGTCAGAATAATGAGGTTGCTTCTCTGGACTCAGACTCCTGCTCAGTGTTGACGGAAGGCTGCGTCTGTGCTGGAGGGACCATCCTTCACCGAGCCCATAATGCTGTCTGTATTCCTGAAGAAAAATGTGGTATGTTTGGATGTGATTTTCTTCTTTATTATCTACAATTTAGTGGTCGGATGCTTTAGTAATAGTATGTCGAGTTCTGGCCTGATGTTGTGCGGGTCATTCAGTTGAGGACTAGGTATTCAGTAAAAATTAACGGTACAGGAGAGCAAGCAGGGAATATCCTTGTGACATACAATTTTGTTCAGCTGGAGGATGCTCATCAAAAAGGAAATTTTTGCTTGTGTTTATGCATTTTAATATTCTAAGTATATTAGTCTTGGCCTACTTTTCACATAGCCCTTTGCTAAGGTGTCCAACCTATTGATACTAAATGGCATTCAAAAGACATGCAGCAACAGTTAATTACACATTTTGAATAATACGTGTATATGTCCTATGTTCTTTCTGCCAGCATTGATGCTTATTTTCATTACAGTTCTGCCTGAGTACACTAAATTGTGGACCAATACCTAACACTAACACCACAAACCTGAAAGATGCAGTTTATTGTAAATCAGATTACATAAAGCATGGTGAATTAATGATAGCTTTGCCATGTGTGAAATACAAAAGTAACTTCTTTTCAGATCACTGCTTTAAAAACAAAGGATTGGATTGGGATTTTAAGTAACTAGCTTTGCAGTGGAGACACAAACCAAAGTGGAGGCCCTGATCCTCTGGAGGGTATTGAGTGTCTTGCTTTCCCATACAAACTCAGTCTCAGACTGTCTCCTCTTTCAGTTTTTTGTGGGGTGATGGAGATAGGTGATGCCTTCAGAACTCTGGGATTTTTATGCTTTATAGTTCCACACCTGCTGTGGAAGAAAATGGTGGTCAAAATTTGAAGTAAAAAGGAATTGCTTTCGTTTTCTATTGTCCTGATCTAGCTTGTACAGACAGCTCAGGAGCACCGCGTGCAGTAGGTGAGGTCTGGAAAGCTTCATTGAGTGGATGCTGTATGCAAAAATGTGTTGACAGTGAGACCATTATTCCAGTGGAGTACAACTGTTCTGATATCCACAATTCAGACTGTCAGCGATTTGCCGAAGTGGCCTTGCTTGTTCCTGGTGATCAGACATGTTGTCCTCAGAAGATCTGCAGTAAGTATTCCTTAATGATTATGAATACTACCCACTGGAATATCCAGATATCCTTTCTCTGTGGTTTGTTTTCCTGTTACACATCCTACTTTTGAAGTGAATGGAAGTTACTTCAGTTTGAATTCACAAATTATGTAGAAAACTGTAGAAACTTTGTACTATTTGGCTCAATATCCTATAGGTTTTGGGGGAGAGGTAGGAGGAGGGGACAAGGGTTATAAGGACTGAAATAACTCTGGTCTTTTAGATGTGAATTGTGTTTTTCTCAGCTGTACAGGCTACTAATTTAGTTTTAATGTCCAAATACAAATAAGTGATATAACTAATTACTTGGAAAAAAGATCAGATGATTGTTTACCTAATTTACAAAGTGAACAGTTAAAAAAGGACATAAAAGCTTTTTTTTTTTTTTAATCCTTGTTTAACTTAGAAAGTCAAAAAGAAATTGTAAGCAGTTTTCATGTTTTTATCACCTGGGATGATGTTGCAGTGAGTTTTCCACAGGAGTTCTTTTTAAATTCTCACAAGGGCTCAGCTCTAGTTTGCAAATGCCAGACACTTCTGAATATTGCCTCGGGGTTTTTTGCTAGTTTGTTGCGGTTTTCATATGCATGTTGTTATAGGGAGATTTGGGGTATCAAACTGCAAATACTGCTTGCCACTGCTCTACTCAACTTATAAACGCATAAGATAGTTTAGAAGGGTTGTTTTTTTTCTTTCCCTTTATGTAACAGTTTGTAATCAGAGCCTCTGTGAACCCCTAATCCCTGAGTGTAATGGCTTGGAAAAACTGGTCACTTACTACAGTGAAGAATCCTGTTGTCCAAACTACGTTTGTGGTAGGTTTCTTTTGAAAAGGTAAAATGTTCACCCTGTAAAAGGCATTCAGTAAACTAAATAGATCAGCTTAGAAGCAAAAAGGTAGGTAGTGTAGACATCATTCTAAGTATGGCCATTTACAAAATTCTCTTTCACCTAAAAGCCCAGGGTTGGTCTGTGGCTCAATTTGAGCAGATATTAATGATGATGGAGTCTTGTGTTTAAGGAGACAATGTGTCTTTGCTCTCTTGTGATACAAGGTAAAAATTTTAAAGGGTCTTGTAGTATTTCTCTGCTCTGCACTGCCATTTCTTAGCAATATAGCATAACAAAGGAAGAATGTTATACTTCATACAAAATAATACATCTGTTTTACTTTTTTCAGAATGTGATCCAGCAAAATGTGAACCAATGGAGCAGATGCCAAGCTGTCAAGCTGATCAAACACTAATTGCTGCGCGGGTGGAGAGTACCTGCTGCATTTCCTATATATGTGGTACAGTATCCTGACTGGTTGAGACTACAAGTTTTTTTGCACGTGCAATGATGTCTACTGTTATCTTGTCAATTAAGGCTCCCTGTACTTTCTTTAGCTCTTCCAACATAGTAAGGCTTGAAAGTGGTTAAAAAGCGGGCATTAAGTTTATAAAACATGAGAAATGGCAACAACCATCAAGGGTCACAAAACAGCTTTGTGCCGCTGAGTAGTATTCTTTGGTCTTACGGAGGAGTGGTAGTGGAGCCCATGGATGAGGGAGCTGAGGGCTTTTGAGAGACATGTACAGTGTGTGGACTAGCTGCATGAATATTTTATTAGAAGAAGACTGAAGTTATTAATGAAGAGCTCTTGCTCCCAATATCCTCTTCTATCAGCTATGGCCCACCTTATTCAATGTTAAATATCCAAATTGAGAGCATTACGCAAATTTGTTCAGTTCTTTTGGGGTTTGGCCTTTAATGACTTAATTCAATAATACAATTGCACTTTTGGCATGAATACAGGAGTTCCTGTATTACCATATGGTTGTTTTCTTTATTATAATAAAGTGATAATGAGGTCCTATTTAATTTACTCTATTTTTGCACATAGATATCTGTGAATCAAAGGCTGAGTAGTCTTGATTAGCTCTTCTCTGTGCAAAAATTTGAGCATTAATAGAAAACTTGAATTACATCTGTTATTTACAGTAATCAGGGGTCACTTTGATCATGTGATAGCGATGTGCTGTGTTTGCCCCTCTGTCCACACAGCATCCTTCTGCCTCTTTTTTGATATAATGAGTCTTTGCACTGTACATATCAAAAATTACCTATTGTGGTTTTCATATGTGTTCAAGTGGGAGGATAATACTGTGATCACAGGAGATGCCCTATATTAGCTATCAAAGATCCTATAATTTGGGCAGAGGAGCATTCCTGTATACAGGAGGGTGACTTGGTAAGAGAGAAAATCTAGCAAAATTTTTCATAGCAGAAAGGGAGAAAAAAAATCCTGTTTGTGTCATCTGACTCCCAAACAATGCATTCATTCTTTATAGCAAGGGAAAAAGGAAAGGGAAGCTGCACTGAAAATTAGCCTCTTGTATAAGTACTATAAGGGACTGTAATGCTGAGTATCTCTCTTCTCTTTCATACGTGTCTGTGAGAAACTTATGGGCATCTTTCCTAAGTGGTAGTAAGATTTCTTCCTATGGTTTACATTTAAATAATTGTTTTCTCCAGCATGCGGGGCTTGCTCTGATCAAATACCAAAATGTCAAGAAGGAGAAGTTCTTATTGTGGATAGCAACACTACAGACAGGTGTTGCCCTGCATACCAGTGTAGTAAGTTTGACTTGATTTTGATATTTTAAGTACTAGGAACACATCAAATTTTGTAGCGTGGATGTTCAGTGCCAAAAGCAGTGGATTAGAGATACATTTCCGCTTGTGCATCTGTGTAGTCCTGAACAAATAATCTTTACTTTTAAAATGTCATGTGCCTAAAACATTATCTGAATATCTGTGTCATGGAGACAAATGAGTAATTTCAGGCCCCAAATTCTGGAGATTTAAAACTGTGTTAAATATTTGCGTAGAGTAGCTGTTCTCCATGCTACTACTACCTGATGGCTAACAATTAAATTTCAATTATTAGTCTTTTCAAGAAAGATGTTTTCAAAAGATATTTATTATGAATAAGTCATTTACTATCTCTTGATTCATATTTCCATTAATCAAAATTAAGATAACCTTTTTTTATTGAACTTTCTTTTCCTTAATTTTAGTTTGTGAAATACATCGTTGTCCTGAATTCAAATGTATGCTAGGCATGTCTTTGGTGGAGTTATGGAGCCCAGAGAAGTGCTGCCCCTTTCGGACATGTGGTAAAATGACTGATTTTCATTTTAGTTGCCTTAGACAATAAGATGTTGGCAAGAGCTTTGGCCTCTTGGGTTTAAGTCTGGTTTAAGCCAGCTACAGCATTGTGATCTGCTCGTAAACAAATGATACAGAAAAGTCATCTCATGGTGCATAACTTCTTCATTTGCCTGTTTTATTTCTTCTTGCTTCACAAGGGGATTGCATACTGTAGAATATGCCTGTCCAAACTGGGTGACTTATCATCTTGAAAATTTTGTAAGAGATAGTAAATTATTTATGGCTTTTAAAAACAAACCAAAAAGGTTAGGTTCACATATCAGGAATTTGCCAGTTCACAAAGACAGTAGTATATCATACCTCTTTTTGTTATGCTTTAAACAGAATTCTCCATTGCTTTATATTGATTGTAATGATTGTCATAACTGCAAGGAGACTAATGGCTAGCATGATCATCTTTTTTTTCGTATGTTCAGGTGGATTGCAGTTGATACAATGCTGTAAACTATAATAAGTAAAGGTGCTCATAGAAGCTGGTATTAATTTTCAGGATGGAATAAAAATCAAACATAATTCCAGACTCCCCGGATGGGTATATTTCAAAAACCAGCAGAACTTTGTCAGTGACAACTTGTAAATCTGGAATATCTATTCTCTCCGATGCTCTGTTTTAAGCAAATGGCATATAACTTTATAATCTATTGTTTCTGTACTTGTATTTTGTTTCAGAATGTGCATGTGAAACAATCCCCAAACCTCAGTGCAAACTGGTATGAAATTTATCTTCTCTGTCAGTATTTTTTATTAACTTCTTAATACATCTATTTATCAGTATCTCACTAACAGTTTTATCAGTGAAATATGAAATGCCATGTCGTTCTCTTTTTTTTTTTTTAATGCTTTACAAGAAGATATATCCATTTTTAAGAAGCCAGTTCAGTTTAATTATCTTGCAGAATAAAATGGCTTATAGCATTGATATTTCTGGAGTTTTTTATGACCATATCCTGCCCTGAAGTATTTGTAGGGTGGAACTGCTTTCATGCACCTGAGGGTAAAATTTTGGTTTTAAATTGTCAGAACTAAATACTTTAAAACATCATTGTTTTGTTAATAGTGAATATGTTAACATATATCATGCACTCAGACTGCTGAGTAAGCAGAACTTTTAAACTGTATTTCATTGTGACTTGTTCTGCATAACAAAAATGATTAGGAGCATTGCTGGGTTAGGTTCTCAGTCAGTAATGGGTATGCTTTGAGTTTGCTTGTCATTTTTTTAATCCAGAAAATAATATTGTGATGGGAATAATTCATAAAAATAATAATTTGGAGTCCTAGGAAGGAACTGGAAATAGTACTCATTTTTTATAGAGGAACTTCAAAATACTTTGTAAGCAAGGCTGTTGTTAATACTTTCATTTCATAGGTGAAGAAATTTGACCATAAGGAATCAGGACTTGCAGAAAACTGGGAGAAAAATCTTAGTATGCATACTTATAAACAATAAATGCAAAATTAAATCTGTGCTATTGTAATACTATTTATGTCCATTAATTTACTCCACGAAAGAATACACTCCACACTGTGTGGAGATTTCTGTACAAAGGCATTTCATTGTTGGCCTGGCCTAGTCCTTTCTGTCGTAAACGTCTGCTGTACTGACACCAACAACCATTCCTGTTTTTCAGGTGTAAAAAAAAATTCCCATTTGGTTATCATTACAAAATTAAATGTTCCTATGGGCGATGAAAGTGGATTTAAAATAGGTTTCTAGGGGCAAGAGATACTACTACTCAGATGCTGAAGGAAAGGTGTTTAAAAGAAAAACATCATGCAGATAAGAAAAGACTGTTGTTTCACTTCTCTTTTTTTCTGCTTTTATACACTTAGGGGCAGAAACTTCATATAGATGAAGAGTTCCAGAACAGCACAGAAAATATCTGTAACTGTGTTAAGCACAAATGTGGTAAGTCAGAAAATAATTTTAATTCAAATAAATACCCTTTCAAGTGCTAAAGTAAATTAGGAATTATAAATTGGATGTTCACTTTGAACATGGTACTGAGGAGGAAAGAATTGACGATGTAATTCACAAATAGTGTAAGAAAAGGCAAAAAGTAGGACCCCTTGCTAAATATTTCATTGATTATGGCCTGTTCTTGTATTCTGTTAGTTCCTGCAGCAGGAGGTCTTGTGCAGGGAAACAGCAGACAGAGTTTTGGGAAAGTTAGGTGGCATTTACTAAGCAGCCTGCATATTGCTGAGCTGGAGTAAGGACTCCAACAAGAAATTAAAACACACTCAGAGTCCTGCTACCCCATTATGAGTCTACTCAGGAGCTGTTAGACATGCTATGTGCTTTAGAAGATCAAAGATAGCATTCAGCACCATGCAAATTCATCTTAGTGTATGACCAATAGCATCTGAGAAAACTCAGGAAAAAATAATTCCTCTGGGACACCCAGTTGACCATTGTCCTTGGCTAGATTTTTACAACACGGACATATACTTCTGAGCTGATTATCTTCTGTGCCCTCAGTAATTGGTGAGGAGAAATAGATATTTTTCAGGTACATTTGTTATCCTGAAGTAGACTTACAAAACCAATCAGTTGAAGAAGCCTCCACTGTCATTTTGGTGGTGCACCTAATAGAATATTTTATCTATATTTTATATCTTATATTTCATTCATGGTTATATTTCAAATAATTTAGTGATTTTAGTAAAGCATTAGACTACTATTAAGAGTTTATATTTGAAAATCTGACCCATAATTCTTAAAGAGGTAGAGTAGCTTTTTCCATTCCTGTTTGAAACATTTTTTTTAAACGGAGTTTTGTAACAGCTGATTGTCCTGAGCATGTTGTTTATTTTTGCATTTTTTTGTAGTGAGAGACAAAGTTTGCCTGAGTAATGAGAGAGGAGTGCTGCTTCCTGGACAGACAATTGTGGAACACAGTGCAGATGGCATTTGCCATATTTCTTCTTGTACAAATGTGATTGATCCCTCCACTAAATACTACCGAATAAACATGTCTTCAATAGACTGTGCTGTCAAGTGCAAAGCTGTAAGAAATTCAGAGTTTCAGATATGTATATTGTGACTGGTGGCCTTAATTACAATTCATTGAGTTTTGTTGAGTAGATTACAGTCATAGGAGCAAGATAGAGTAACTGTGAGATCTCCTTCTAATGATGTGCTACTGCACTTCTGATAGAAGTTTATAAAAGTTCCTTCATTGTTTCCTCCCCTGTGTAAATCTTATCCAAACTAATGTATATAGCATACTGCCACCTTGGACTAATAGCATACTGCCACCTTGCATCCCTGTATAGCTTTAGCTGCATTGTGCACAAACTGGTAACATTTCTGGCAGATATTAGCTCAATAAGAATTGGGAAGAGAATAATTATAAACAGTAGAATAATTCTAAATGTGGTGAAAACAGCTTTATAAAATAAGCCGATGATACCTTGTCTTTTCACAAAGTATGACACATTACCATGGGAATGTTATATAGATTACTTTTCCTAATTCCATACTTACTTGATGTCTAATGTGTAAAAAGCCAAAATTTCAGTGGTTCTTGAATTAAGCTGTCAGGCTCGCATTTGAAAATGGTAGAAAGACTGGTTCATTCTCTGAGTTGTAACTTCTCGCCATTTACTTCAATTAAGATCAAAGGTATTTTGTAAAAAATTCATGAATGTACAGTATGCACAAATGTAAGTGATGCAGTTTTGTAAGTTATTTAAAAGTAGCCCCTAAAATCAGTTACCTGAAAAAAATCTGCCCATTACAATAGTAAAATGTTGAGTTGCAAGATGATTTCATACAAGGAATAATCTGTTTGATTTTGGCAGAACCAAGTCTATCAGCCTCCAAAAGATTTAACAACTTGCTGTGGTAGCTGTAAGAACTTGTCTTGTCTCCACACTTTCAGTAATGGCACAGTTTCCAATTTTAAGGTAAATTCATACATGTCTTATTCTTTCAAAATATTTAGAAGTAAACAAAATATTATGAGATATTGTACACACATTGCCATATAAAATGTGCAAAGAGCTTTATTTGGCCAAATACTAGAAATAGCTTTGCATGTACACACATTAATTTCTTGGAGAGTCAATCATATAACTGTCTACAAAGATTAAGGGATTTTGATATATCAGAGGATTATCATCCACTTGGCTATCTTAGAACCTGCTTAACATTATATATTTAATGGACTTCTAGATTCTGTACTTAAACAGAACATCAACATGCATCTAAATTATGTTTTGCTATAAGTATTACTTTTGATTCAGAGAAGATGGCATTCAATGGAATTACATAATATATACTTATAATACTGTTTTTGCTGAGCTGCTGGGTAAAGATTCTGTTTTACAATTTTTAACAGCCTGGTACTGTTTGGATTTCAAACTGCATCAGATACGAATGCATTAACACAGCAATAGGGCCAGTTCTGGTTTCCTCTTCAGTTGGCTGCCCACCTTTTAATGAAACTGAATGTGTGAAGGTCAGTGTTCAATACATTGTATTCCAGCTATGATTTATGTTTGCATGAAAAGATTAACACCGACAAAAGACATTTTGACTTCAAGAGGGAGAAATTATTGATTCTTGCAATGCCTGCATTTTGGCCCAGGCATTTGAAGGTGAAAATGTCTATACACGTATAGTGTGCCACCAGACTGCCCAGCTACAGAGATGCAGAGAACTTTTCTTATTCTCAGAAATACCTTTTTTTTTTTCATAGAGGCTTGTATTATCAAACTAGTCCTCATACAGCTGTCTGAAGTTGGATGCTTTTCTGGGTTGAACTTCTCCTTTCTAACTGATTTTCTGCATATAGCGATTCGATTCATCACAGTGGTCAAAAATGTGGAAGAAAATGAAAGATTGTCTGAGTATCAGGAAGATCTTTTGTACAGTGAGACGTGAGGTTTTTTGGCCTAGTTTTGCAGTAGAAGCAAAAGCTCTATTTCAGTTTGCAAAATGGCATTAGACTAAATGCCAGGAAATGTTTGAATGGAGCAATCTCATATTGCTCTCTGTAATTCTACATTTACATGTGGGTGGGAGGATACTTAATGAGTGATGAACACAAGCAGGGAACAGTCCTAAAGGAACTAGGAGGCTGTAGTTCTTCCTCATAGATAACAATAGATTGGTTCTTCAGAGAGACTCTCAGTTACACAGCTGGTGAAAGGCCCTTTGCTCTTTTAGGCAAACTAAAAAAGTTAGGGCTTTCATGATGATTTGAGATAGATCATCATGGCTTGAGATAGGGAGGTGAACATCAAAAATTGAACTCTCCTTCAATGTAATCCTGAGAGAGCTTTTTAAAAAGCCGCACCTATTCTTCCCACAGTACTCTGGGGAGTACTTCATGCTACAGCACTGAAGGCAGCCATGACTCTCCACTATGGGGAGTGGGTGGCTTCTCATTTAGATGAGATTTCTTCCTGCTTTGAATTCAGAATCAGTTTTTTGCGATTGTCAATATGACCTCTACAAGAAGTCAGGGCTTTACTCTAAGTAACACATGACGAAATAAGACTTAACACAGTCGTTCCCTCTCCAAATGTGGCATTTTGATAGCTGGTGATGTGTGGTGGCATTCAGTGACAGCCACTTAATACTCACTTGAGTTAAAACAGTCAAGTTTGGTCATTTACAGCCAAACCTTCATCAATTCACCAGAGTGCTACATTTGCCCGAATAACATTGCAGAGCTTTATCAGAGCAGATATTTCTAATAGTGCAGATATATGAGAATGAATATTTGAAAAAAATCAAGTTATTTCCTTTTTATTTCTCTCTTGGTCAGGTTGGAGGCTATGTTGTACCATTCTTAGAAGGATGCTGCAAAACATGTAAGTGATTAGTGATGATTCCTGCCTCACAAGTCTGTCTGATTTGTTGTTACTTTAGTAATAAGGTTGATTCTTTCCTGCATGAAAACTTGATTCACTGATCTCAGAGGCCATGCTTTTCCCAGTCTTCCATGTAAATACCAGTGAAAAGAGTGGAGTTGAATCAGAAGAAAGTAGTTTAACGTTGAAGGGTTTATTCCACTGCTAGTTATTGTGGCTGGCCAAGTCACTAAAATTGCTACCTTGAATATTTTGTAGCTCTCATGTGAAACTCCTCAAAATATTAGTAACTTCATTTAGTATAGTAAAAGGTACTGTGTTTTGGAAGGCACCTTAAAACATGCTTCATCTACATTCATATCTTCATATTTGGCAAAAATGAAGATTGATCTATGCAGTTTGTAAGTTAATGCTGTAAATAATTATCTGATTGTAATATAGTTTTAGGTTACATTAATAGACATGATTCAGAAGCTTTCAGGCAATATCTTTCAAAAGAACTCACAACTTAAAAATCCCTTCCTACTTGATTGCCAAGGTATGTTTTGACTCTTATGAGAGCTCATAAAGGTTTTCTGGAAAAAATAAAGCAATTCCCTATAAAGTAGGTTCCAAATACGCTAATTCTTAGTATAAATCAAGAGCTAACTACATTTTTTCTTAACACACTGGTACATAGCTGAAACATTTTGGCTGATTTAATGAAGAACCTAGCCTGAGGCAGACACCTAACCTGAAGAATTTAAGCTCTAATACTTGAAGTTGACAATGTTATAAGCAATTGAAAAAGAGAATTTATACTGGGCAGTATAATATCTTTTAAAAAGTGCAAAAACCTCACTTCGTTTGCATAAGTGGCTGAAATAGTGGATAGAAAGCTCAAGACAGTAGGAAATAAAGAGTGGGAGAGAGCTGGAGAAAAGTGCAGATATTTCCTGCTGGGTGGGATAGGACTTCAACGGTCATGACTACCAGATATGGTACCACGTGCAGTTACTGCAGTGGGATATATGTTGCCAACTGGGAGGTACCTTCTGGTGTTATTCATTATGTATTACTTTTTGTAGTACAAAGGTTGTTGAAACTGTGGAGGATTTATTTGCTCTTTTCCTGCTCCTGATCACTGTAAGGGAATGGTAATATATCTTCATGTTTTTTCACTCTGCTGGACCTGTTTCAAGCACTTGTCCTAGTTCTGCAGCTGATTGTCTACAGGCTCTTTGAGATTAGTTTTTGATTATCTGACATTACCCTTCAGTACCTTAGCAGCCATATAAACCAGCTTCTGAACAATCTATTAAGACCATTAAAAATCCATTAAGCTACTTTACAGCGAGGCAGAAGATCTTGCTACTATACTTAGACAAAGATCATAACCACACTCTTAAATAATTCAGGCAAAAGTAAGTTATTAATCTGGGGCATGCATCACAAAGTAAAATTAAACCCTCGAAAAATCCAGTGACTTCTGAGATGCATTTACAAGTAGATTTATATCGTCTGGATTTCACACTTGTTTATAGACAATATAATATCTCTATGAATCATGTAGTTCATTCTGACTCTGAACAAATCTGCCATGAGAGCTGTTAGTCAATTGTAATTGTGTGAGACGTTTTATGAGAAGGGTTATCAGATTGTTGTTTTCTTTTGAATTAAGTCCCAGGAGTTCCATCAAAACCCAGAGAGTTTTACAAACACTGCTCAGAGGAAATTATACTATTTCTTTCTTTTAGCCCCAAAGGACAACTTAAATTTAGGGTAGCAGATTGTCTTAGTTATACCAGCGTAGAACAGATCCTTCCTGGTTTTGACATTAGGCTTAGTAGTGCAAGTAGTACCTGGACATGGTCCTGAGCTGCTGACACAATGATCCCCGCTTGAGCAGGGAGGTAGGACCGGATGACCTCCAGAGGTCCCTTCCAACCTCAGCCATTCTGTGATCTTGTAATATACAGACATTTTAAGGTTAAATTCTTTTCTCAAATATGCTGAAGTCTAATAACTCCAAAATATTTCATACTGATAGGGGATCCTCTGTAACGTGTACTCTGTTCAATATGTAATATTCTTACCAGGTTCTTCAGTGTCAATGCTCCTCCCATTCCCTGTTAGCCCAGTCACTCCTACAGCCTATGCTAGCTGTAACACAGGTACATTTTTCTGGAAATAAGTAATACCAACCCATACAGCATCATTGTTGATTTCCAACAATGTACTCCCTGATAGGAACATCAGGCCTCATGTTACCCAATTATGCCAAAAGCTGCAGTGTAGTATAACTGCTCATGGTTCAGAGTGGCTCATATTTTGGTTTTGGTTTGTTTATCATTTTGCACTGTGTGGGCAGTGCATTGTTGTTAGCCAACAATGTACTGTTGGTAGTAAGCACTTGCATAGTCTTTAGCTTGCTGCACGTGTAAAATAGCTGTGTTTAAAAATGTAAGCTAATTCCGTTATGTTCACAGTGCTGTAGAACATAGAGACTAATGGCTTTGCTTATTAAAGCTTCTTATATAAACAACATTTTTGCAGATGATGTTTCACGTAGTTTTGCTTCCAGTGGCATACACAGTAGAAGCAGGTCATTCCTTTCCCATCCGTAGTTAGGACAATATACTGAAAATACCAAGCCTGTGTTTACTCCATGAAAATTGGAGATTATCTTTGTTCTTTTTAATAGAACATGATAATTTTAAAAAATTGTAACATAGTATGAATAGTAGTAACGTAGTAGTTTGGGCATTTATTTTGTGAAAACATCTTGCTATGTTTCTGTAAGAGAAATGATGTTGACTGTAATTTTGTACATCACTGAGTGATACGTCCTTTGTTAAATTACACTCATGACTCTAGGAGTACTACATTGAAACTATATTTCGTGTTGACATCACTTTAAATGACAAAGATATTATGAGTCTACCCAAAAATAAAGAAAGGATTTTTGACCATACAGATTTTGAAAAAGAATCTCATTATGACATGACACGTATAAGAGGCTCACGTGTTTTGTAAAGTTGTTCATGGAAAAGTATGTTATGTTGTAGAGCTCATTAAAAGCCACTGGACAATAAAGTACATGCATGGAAATACATTTAATATTTATTTCTTTATGAGATACGATATAATTTCACTATAGCCTGAATGAAGTCACAGCCACAGCTGCACTGAGTTCTTCATCCTACACGCCCTGCTTAATATAAAAGAAGAAAGGACATGAATAGGACTACGAGAAACGAAATAATGGTGAGATTTTTTTTCTTCAGTTCTCAATTTACTTTTTCCTTAAACAAATATAATTCAATGATAGTCAAGCAGTAGTCAGCCATTTCTGATTGTAGATTTTTGTTTGCTTCCAAGAAGTTTCATTGCTGACCTTTCTTTCATATTCTAGAAACCTCTGCTATGTCTAGAAACAGCAGCAGGTTTGTATGTCTTTTAAAAAAAGAAACAAACCACCCAACCAAAAAATGTTTCTCTTTGAGAAGCAGTATTACCTGGTTTGACAGTGATAAGAGCAGGGAACTGGACATTGCACAACAAGATGTGATAAACATCTGTCACGGTTCAGTATGGGTATTGGTCAAACCAATGAGTCTTTCATTGCCCTTGCTTTTCTGGAGCTAGCAGTATTCACCTTTTGTCAACACCTTTGGATTTCTTGGCTGAAAGAAAATGCAGGTCTGTAAGTGGAGAGTCATGTGGGACTGCATCATGCAGTGTAAAATCTGCTGTGAAACTGTGGAAGCTGTTATTATGGAATGGACTCTTCATTTCTCTTACAGATCTGCAATGTGATGTGGTTTCTTCAGCATAGAGAGGATCATCGTAAGAAGACACTGCTTTCTGAGCTCTAACAACTGAACTTTATACTGAACTTCACTTTTGTTCAAATGTTCAGGATTCCCTTCTTAAATTAAGTTTAACTCCTCTTATTTTATTTCATGATTTTTTAATATATTTTTTATTTCATCCATATACTTTGTACATCTGTGACAAAAATTGTGGAAATAATGCTAATTAAAATGTAAATAAAAAATGTAATTTGTTCACTGGTTGTGTTCTTCTTATTCAATAAACAACATACAGAAATGTAAAGCCCCCTGAAGCCCCTTCATCAGATTCTGCTGTTAAGTATTCATTTTAAACTTTGTTTATACTACTGGAATGCAGTTGCTGTTTTTAAAGGTTGTTACAGTTATTTCTGTTTGTTACTTACTCTTAAAAGGCTTCTGAATGAAGAATGAGCCTTTTATAATTGTTATTGGAAATATAAGGAGACAGATACTTTAATGCATGAAATAGAATAATTTTAAGAGCAATACTAATGTCACTTTGCAAAAGTTTTGTATGTGCAGTGGTATATTGAGTATTTTCTTCTGTGTCTCTTGACCCCATAAAACATTCCGTAATGTCCTTCCCTCTGAAATGTTTAGAATTTTGAGCTAAAATTTTTCAATCAATGCCCATTTTGCAGGTAAGGAAGATGGAAAATTCTGTAAAAAGGTGACTGTTAGGATGACTATCCGCAAGAACGACTGCAGGAGTAACACACCAGTAAGTAAATAGCTATCGTGATTTCTTTTAATAGAAGGGAAAAAATAGGTGAAATAAAAGGAAGGGAGGGAGGGAGGGAGGGAACACAAATTCCACAAGGCTATTGTCTGCATCTCTCTCTCACAGAGACAGAAGTTTCTGTGTTTTGTAGAGCTGTTTTAATATTTCCTTACATTCTCAGCAATCATCTTCTCAAATAATAAGGGAAAGGGGGATGTGACTTCTGCTTTTGTATGCATTTAGGTGCACATCAATTTAGTGCAAATCCAAGGTCTTGGGTCACCCTATAATGCAATTATTATATTCAAATTAACTTTGATAAAACTGAATCTTGCCGGTGATACACTAGTGTTAAAACGGCTGTCTAGGGAGAGTATTTAAATGCCAACTTCACGAAGAAAGGAATCTTGGGTCCTGAAGGGTTTTTTTAGAGAGCAGCATGAGCATACTGTGAAATGTGTAGAAAGAATGAGGCACTATCTCTGTGTCTGCCGAAGGATTTACTGTTGGAGGACACCAACAATGTCCTGCTGTGCAGTGAGGCAGTGTGAGCGGCAGCAAGGGTGCAGCCAGGCATCTCATGTGAGATGGGTAAGAGCACCTGGAAAAGCTGTAATAAAAAAGTATGGGGAAACAGCTGTAACCTCTAAAGTGACTCTAAGAGTACATTTTGTAGAGTAAACTGTTGAGCAGCCAAGAAATTTAGTCTTGGTGTCTCATCAAACAGAAATACAAATCCTGACTATGAAACTTGAAAAAATTATCAGTTCATATGGCTGTTCCTGTTACAGTCTGTGTTACAGTTTTGGTACCATTATTAATAATTCCCCTTGGCTTTCCAAACGATTGGTTCTTTATATTCCTCCTTACTGATACCAGGATATCAACACTGCATCAGCATATTAGTGAAATTCATACTGTAGGGAGTTGTGGACAGAATATTTGGTGCTATGCTTAAGCCAACATTATTATAAATACTTTAAAATTCAAAACAAAAATTGTTTCTTTGTGTCTGCTAGTAGCCAAAATCTGCTGTTACTGAAATTGACAGGGAAGTCATTATTAATCTCAGTAAGATAAAAATGGAAGCCTCTCTGGGCAACATACTTCAAGAGTTTATTACTCAGACATAGTGTGATTTCACAAGGGACTAGCTCCAAATTTTTCATTGCTTTGCCATTAGATTTGGGTGCCTAATGTCTTTGGACTTTCTTGAGAACTCCTAATTTTTATTTCCTAGCTGCTTCAGTTTGTTCATTATTCTTCATGTTTGTTACCAGGTGAACATTGTTTCGTGCGATGGGAAGTGCCCGTCTGCAAGCATTTACAACTACAACATCAACACATACGCAAGATTCTGCAAATGCTGCAGGGAGCTCGGACTACAGAGGCGAATTGTGCAATTGTATTGCACTAGTAATTCAACCTGGGTCAGCTATTCAATCCAAGAGCCTACAGATTGTTCTTGCCAATGGTCTTAAAAAAAAAACACGTAGTTGCAGAGAAAACAGCAAGCCCAGCTGTTCCCAGCATAAGATAATTTGAATAGTTTATCTATTAAAAATACAATACCCAATGCACTGAATTTTCCCAGTTTAAGGCTAAAAGATAACAAAAATATTTTTGGACTCTTCTAAATTTCTAAAGAATGGCTTTGCATCATTTCTATTGTGATTTGTCTTCATTTCACAGGGATTGTTTTAAGGGTTCTTGAGATATGTGCCAACTTAAAATGTGAAGTGATTTACATTAGAGACACCTCAAGAGAAAGCACACCATCTGTTTTGTTCTGGAAGGCTGGCCCACTCTTTGTCAGGCACCCACTCCTGTTTCAAATCACTGATGGGCTTACCTGGCAGCAGTTCACTATTTTGAATGCATTGCAATTGTGCAAATACATTCAGTGTCTATTAAGAAAAATTGTTTGGACAATATGAGAAGAATTTTCAGTTTAAATCATATTCCTATTGCAAAGTAGAGCATGTATGAGAAATTCAATGAAAGATTTCTTTTTTTAATCAGGGTAACATTGTCAATACTGATAAATGTATGTAATATTCCCTGGTAATAATTTCATTTTTTCTAGTGTATTTTATATTGTAGTGAAAATCATTATGGCAAACATGTAATGTATGGAACAGATAGACTGTTTTTAGGCTACCAAGACTGCTCATTAGTAGTTACTTCATCTTTCTGCTAAACAATATGGCATAAACTGAAAATACACAAATTTAACAAATGAAAACTATTTTACATTCCCTTATATAACTATACCTTAAATGAATGCATTCAGCTTATGACATGTACCCTCTTTAAACTGTTTCTTTAGGAGAATGAACTTTGTTTGACACTAATTTTGAAGATGTGAAAGTTCATTAGGAAAAAGAAAACCAGTATTTATGTAACTGTCTAAAAGAAGAACAAAGCTGAAAATCTTTGTCACCACTATAGTAGAATGTTACTTCTTACGGCAAGTGTTTGATACTGAAAATGTACAATTGTAAGGTTTGAAATTTCAAAAGCAATTTTGCTTATGAACCTGAACAGTTAACATTTTATTGTAATGAACTAATATTCTTAGCACATAATGTTGCTGTTCTATCCTTTTCCAACAAGTGCCACCAAGATTCAGCAAAAATTCAGTAGCTTTCATTTTGTAGGTTAAAATTGTAGATAGCACAGTGATACGCTTGAGATCCTATAATAGAAAATAGATCTCAGCATAATTTCTTAAAAAGCTGCTTGTCTGCAGTTAATCCAAAGAAAAATGTGTTGTTAAAATCAATCATGTGAACATTTTTGATACTAATTTTGTATACTGTACATTTCATTCTTACAATATCTAATAAACAAAAGGAAGTCTTATTTTGTTACAATTAATTTTGCTATCTTTGATAAAGCAGTTTACTGTCATGTGATTCAACACAGTGTTTACTAATTTCTTTTTCAGCAGTGCACATGGTTAATTCTATCATTAGTACTAATGGTCTAATACTAATAATCAAGGAAGACCTGCATATGGGTTTTTGAAAATATACATGTTTTTCTGATTCCATCACAGTTCACTTTCATCCTCAGAAATGCAAAATTCAACCATGTCAATTTATTTAAAACAAAAATTGGATAACCATTGCTCATCAAAGTTTAACAACACATTTCTGACACTACGTGTCAGATAGGCTGTTTGTCCTAGAAAAATGAGAAAAAAAGGGTAAATTTCTGCACATTTCCTTTGCACAGCTTCTTCCTAAACTACCCTTCAGGATTGACTGCAATGAGTAGACTGTGTTTTGAATAAGTGTAGGCTTTTTGTTATAATTGTTGTGTAGTGATGATTACCCTTCAGTACGTAGGGCCAGATAAATTGTTAAGATCTAACTGTAATATGTGTAGTGCCTACCCATTTAGTAAGACATGTTCCTTGTTTAAACACATCTTCTAAATAGTGAGGAAGGGCTGAGTTTGGGAGGAGTGCATCCTTTGGAAAACCATGGACTGAGGAGCAGGAAAAAAAGGTGCTGTTTACAAGGCATTGAGCAGAGCCATCATAGAGGGTAGGAATTAATAAAAAGAGCTCGCTCTTTTGCTCTCAAGCAAGATGGTATTTGCTGTGAAGTGCCAACCGCTAACACAAGGGACAGAATTAGAGCAGAAATTAGGCCAGCCGCTATGCTGCCCTCAGCTATGGCGCAGTCCATCCCCTTGGCACCCGAGCTAATAGCAAAGCACTTATTGCTTCCAGCAGCACAAGGTGGTTACTCTGAAAACCATTTGAGATCCAAACTTTCAACTCTTGGTTGAAGAGCAAGTTAATACTGGCAGTGACAGTAGAAAGACTATAGTGTATCCAGTAACCGTAATCAAACACTGCTGCTGCTTCTACTTCAGGAGTAAAATAATAAATGTTAAGTCCTTAACTTCTGCTTTTTCAACATTAGGCTTATGTTGAGAGAAACAAGGGGAAAGATCCAAACTGCCTATGGCCTGACAGGGGGAAGCTACTTTTATCCTTACCTCTGTGTTAAATGCCTTCGCGATTAGGCTGTCTGTGGTTAGTTCAAAGCAACCCAGGCCCTCACTGTGATTTGCCTTACACTGTGTTGGCACAAAGCAGCTCAGTTGGAAAAAGATTTTGCCTTATTTGTACTTCCACATCTTTGGAAACCAAAGGGATCTCAGCAAGCTGTGGGTTTCACCTGGACCTCCTATGCAGGAGGTACTTGGATTGTAACAGTATCTGAGTCCTAAAACAACTTCGCTTTCTTTTTGTTAAGAATTTGTCTTTTGCTTGATTATATAGGTGTAATACAAAGGGTATACAGCACTGAAGCTATGCTCTTTAGAATACATGCATTTTACTATCGCAACCTTATTTGTGTCTTTATTACCCTTAAAGGCATATGTGCACTTGGAGCTAATGAAATAGGGGAGCCTTTAATTAAGTTCTCATAGCAGCAAAAGTTAAATCCTGCATTCAGCACATAAGTTACTGGAGGAAAAGTTGCTTTCTAAAAGCATCACTGCCATGCCGTGCTCCAGCGTTATAGCTGTTGCTGTTGCAGCAGTGTACTGCGCACAGTTCAGAGACAAAACTGTGGATCCTTCACTAAGTTTAACCAAGATTTCTTGCAGTATTTTGTAAACCAGTGTTTCCTAGGGATCCAAAAGGGGGGCAGGGGAAGAAAACCAGGTTTTAGAAGCCTAAGAGAAATAAAAAAGCTGCCTATCCAGCAGATATTGGATAGTCTTTTGGAGAGCCACCTCAGCTGAGTGACTGCTTGAGCAGCAATGGGCATGAAGGCCTGAGCAGACTTTGCTCCCTCACAAAAACGGGGATGGGGCAGGAGAAAACACCTGTGCTGCTGCCACACACAGTGTGTGTGTGTGATGACCTCTGGGTGGTGAAAGCAGCAAAGAAATAAATAAAAATGCTGGTGGTGTTGGAAATCTTTGTGTTTGTACAACAGAGTTGAATTAGCTCTTTACGCTCTGCTAGGAAGGGTAGCTCTCAGCTGGAGAGCAGGCCTGCCTCACTTTGTGAACCTGAAACCATGGTGATTGCTAGAGGAAAACACAGGTACTAATGCCCTCTAGTTTTCTTGTCTTTTGTTGTCTTCAAGTCTATCTGCAGAAATGGACTTCTAGAGACTGATTTAGATCAAACTCAAAAATGGTGCTCGGGTGATTCTTCCAAACAAACAAATGCTGTTGGTGCTCTTCTGGCGAACACCTTGCGACTGCTGCTCTGTGGGGCTGAGTGCTTTCTGATGTTGGTTATCCTAAACAAAGGAAACCAAATTTGAAAAATTCTCTTCAGGAGGTGGGTGGGAGAAAATAGGTATATTATAAGACTGGGTAGGAATAGTTTTCTCTTTTTGATCTCTAACAGTGCTTTTTATTGGTTGTTTAATGTGAATGAAAATGCTGTGGGAGTAAAACCATGACGTTAAAACTGAGGCCTGTAACATTTCTTCACAAGTCTCAAAACTTTACTCCACCCCTGAGGGCCACGTTCGCCTCACATGAGTTTGCATATTTGGAGTTTCTGCACAAAAAGGATTCCTAATGTAGGTACAGACACATCATAGGCTTGTATCTTGTTAAAACTAGGATTTAGAATCTTTCTAATGCTGGATTGTTTTCCATTTTTGAATAAAATATTCAGTTATTTGAGTATGGAAACATTGCTTGCTTGTTATGGTGCTGATTGCTCATTGTTATCTCCCTTAAAAAACACTTTGCTTTCATTACCTCAAGCAAGCCTACCCAGCCATGATTCACAGGAAAATAGAAATTATTTGGCAGCTGGGGCCTTGAGTATGATAGATACTGGCCATTAAGAAAGGCCTTTAAAAAGAAATATAATGATAGCAATTGTGCTAACTAAACTCTCACTGTCTGGGTTATTAGTATATGATCTGGTCTCAGGATAACAGCCTCGAGTAATGTTTCCTCTAATTAGCGATAGTGCTGCCTGGTGGTTTGGTAAGTTAATCTGAAATACTGGCTTCTGCTGGCCTGCAGATTAGTGTGAACTATTAGTCACAAGTTGACTTGCATCTCCTCTGACAGCCTCTTGAGTATGCAGTCCATGAAGTCAGACAAAAATAATTCAAAAAATTTCATTCTCACTCTTATCTCTGCCCACACCATCATCTTTCTCCCCAGTGCAAGTGGCTGGCCATGAATAATTACAATGAGGTAACAGCTGCCATGCAGATGGTGGTTTTTTTGAAAAATCCCCTCTCAGTGTGAAGATGACGTGTAGCCTCTTTAGAAATAGTACCTGACAGACCACCATCCCCTCAGGTCTGCTTTCTGTATGGACTTTTGACCAAGGCTTTGATCATGTCAGCTCACTTTAGCTTTTTAAAACATAGATATCTGAATTAACTTAGTTGTCCAGGCTCCATCCATCACCAAAGAGAGAGAAGTGCATCCAAAGAGTGACTCATCCCACCTTAAAATAAGTGTCTAAGATTGATGTGATGAATCATTCTCCAGGTGTATCATCTTTCCTTATCACTGCAGAGGGAACCTGGATGGCAAGATGTGGTTAGGCACCTCATTTTTAGGTTGTTAAAATTAGTTGGAATGAAATTCACATCTAATGGTTAAAGATACCTCAACAGGCTCAAAAATCAGCTAATCGGTTAGTATATATGGCATATCATATCCAACCTCTTCATATGAGGTGATTAATGGTACTATTTGATTTGCATGAAACTGAATGTAATGTAATTTGTCTTGTACACTTTTTCTTGTATGTCTTAGAGTATACTCATTTCATATGACAGGTATACCTAAATTATCCTGTAACTCTAGAGCTGAAGAAAGAGGTCATCATCAGCCAAATCTTCAAGCTGGAAAAGCACAATTGAATTCAGGAAGTTGCATTGCATTTATTGCTATGAGAAGGTGTTGTATTAGCTGCAAAAGATCTATAAATTGAGTGAATTTTAAAGTACTTCTATCTTACAGACCTTTTATTGTGTCTTGTGGGTGATTTGTGATCTTACTTTCTAAGCTTTTGGCTTCCAAGAAATTTAAGAAATTAATTTAATAAATTTAAGAAATTTAAGAAATTTAATGCGATTCTACAGAAAGTTATGAAGCCCACCTATAAAATATCTTTGTGCTTTAGCTCTTTAGAGTGTCTGGAGTTGAGTTTGAGACAGCAGAGAGGCTTCTCAATACACAGGCCTTTCCTGCCAGTTTGATACTTTTATATGATTGCCCAGGAGCTGATTCTGACCTCAGCTGATGCACTTGAAAGGAACATCAGCTCTGGTATTTGGTTTTTCTCAAGACTATGCTAGTTCATGAATTGAATATGTGAGATTTGTCCAATATGTGCCTTGTGTAGTAGAAGATTGGAAAGGAAAAAAATTATAGCACAGAACTTTAATAAAACTTCTTTTTGATGAAAAATGCAGAAGTCTGATCTTAAGCATGAAATATCAAAGGCAGAATAGCTGGGTAAGGTGTAACAGCAAGAGCATGCCTATTCTCGATCTTTGTTCTTAATACCCAACTGTATTTTCTGGACTGTATTCCCTATTGACCTCCACACTGATGTTTTATTTGACTCAATAGGGGGAAAAAGCAGAGAAGGACCTTCTGAGACAAGGGCATCATAGTGCCTAATAGGCCTGAGTCTAACCTGGCTGTATGCAGGGTGGTGACCTTTGATATATGACAGGAATGTCACTAACAATGTGCTCCTCCATTTCCTTTCGGGAGAAGATAGCCACCCTCCCCTCAAAGACCACCACCCCTGCCCAAGGAAAGCTATTTTGGTGACTGGCAAAAGTTAGTTGTTAGACAATTAGTCTCTAAAATAAAGCATTCTCGTTAAATATTACTGGAGTGGTTAGAGGTTATCAGATAACCCAGTCAATAGCACATAAAGATCATAATTTAGTATTGGAATGGTAGGTTTATAGCCCAGCATTCTCTTTCCAACCTCATGCTCCTGAGGAAAGAAGGGGGAAGTATTCAATTAGTGGTTTTGGAATAAAAAAGGTGATGTAGAATTATGCATGCAATCCAAAAAAAAAAAGGGAAATATACCGATGGGCTGTTCAACACTGTAATAACAGTCTCCCATTTCTTATGAATCATAAAAACTTTCAATGGCATTTGCTCACAATTAATTTCACAGGCCAATTGGATGCTGTGGGGAAATACATGGCTTCACAGGTGGTTTTCAGTTTACAGGAGAGGAACAGGCCCTGGCTATTAGTACCATTTATTATTATGTGCAGGTTTACCATAACCCTCTTTAAGGCCATGTTGTGCGCAGGCAGCTAGAGCGCACTGGAAGCAGATTTTGCTGATGCAGTGTTTATGCTCAGTTTGGTAAACAGCTTCCCCTCACCTCTACTTATTTCAGGCTCTACACCTGGAAATCCCCTTGGCCTCCCCCAGTGCTATTGTTTTAAATATTGTTTGTTTGAAAGCATATTTCTACTGCCAGTCTGACAGGATTGCAGTAGTACCACCCAGGGCAAGACCAACCCTGTGGAGACAGGAGGATAAGTTCATGTCACACTCCTGCCTATGTATTTTCTGGAACTCCAAGTGCTCCATAAGAAAACATCTGAGAAGTAAATTGGGACCTAACAAAAGGTCTGGCTTAAAAAATAAATAAATGCCTATTGTATCTGCATGGGATAACTTTAAGTGGGGGGAGGGTCGGAACCAAACAACCCACTTTTGATTAAAACCCCTAAAATGTCAAAAATGGTGTTCTGGCAATCTCCTTATTTTCAAATATTTTGTTGGAATAGCAGTATTTTAGATCCTGACCCTCATCTTTTCCCTTCCCTTCTGGAAGATGAAGATAAACAGATGAGGGATGAGATTTTTGACAAAAACGTTTGGTTTATCTCTTCCGATTGGACTGGCAAACCCAATTCTCGTGAAGCTGTCTTACGGGGGAAAGTGGGAATCAGTACTTGTGAGTACTTGTGAGTTTCAGCATTAAGGGCGGGAGGGGAACCCTCCCTTGATAATGGAGGAAAAATTGCATTCTGTGATTAGACTGATAGCAAGGGGCTTGAGTGCAGCCCTTGGTGTAGTGTTAATATAGGTTTGCTGCCTGTATCTAGTCCCTACTGCCCATGTATTTTGCTGGTGATGCCAGAATAGGGTCTGAGCAGCCAAAAACGCAAGGGCTGAAGACTGCTGCTGTTTTCACTAGCAAATGGCTTTGGGATCTTTGATGAAGGGTTCTGGCTCTGTGAATTATTTCGGATCTGGATGTGCCCGTGCTTTCTCAGGGCTGTGGTTTGGGACTTGTCTGTAGGCAGTGATGGAGATGTACTGGCTGTACAGGGTCACAAAGTTCATTCTCTCTTACAGCTTGGCTGTGAAGCTTTGGGCTGGCCACCAAAATACAGAGTTGTAGATCACAGTTAATGCAAGGATGTGATTTCTATGACGTTACAATATCAGGAACTGGTGCTTCATTACCAGGTGTCTCTCCTGTATTTTTTTTTTTAATAGGAAGTAATATTCTGCAAACCTGTATTTAATGGAAAATTTTGCAAATATTGCTCAGCTTAAAAAAGAGTTTTAGCACTTTACTGTATTTTTTAGTGGTAGTTGCTCTTGTATCTTATCCATGTGCTCTGGGACTAAAGGAGTATGAGGCCTTCAGGTAGCTCTAGTAATGGGAGTCTTGTAATTACTTACAATGGACATGAAATGAAACAAAATATAACCTAGTGCCCTCTAAATACTGTACTTAAGCTGATCTCTGGAATGAAATTCACAGCACTATTGTACATTTATTTCTTGGCTCCATGACTGGAGGGGGGGGGGAAGGGAAGGTAGCATTTTTAGGCTTTAGGTTTGGCCAGATTGTAGCACTTCTAAGTCTTCTGTCAACACTGGCGTGACGTTGCATTCATTAAAAATGTATGACCTTTTTAAACATCCATCTGTTATATAAATAAAAATAATGCAGCCCTATATTTTTATGGTATACTAATCCTGCATGGCCATGGTCTAATTATAAAATGATTTCATGCTACCCTGGTGGCAGGCAACATCCAGACCGCTGAACACTTGCTATGGATCTCTTATTAAATCCCTCTTGCACAGTTCCATTCATAAATTTACCATGGCTTTTAAAACAAAATAGTTTGATGCTTATACAGCAATATCAAATAAGAGCAGCATGTTTCCAGAATGCAGCAACATTTTTCAGATGCTCCACTTCATGCATGACTGAATAATTGGTGGCAAACGCCATTATTGCCGCCTTTTACCTTGAGTGGAAGCCATGCAGCTGGTAGGCAGTGCATGCTAGTTGGCTTATAGACTAGATGCCCTGGGCGTAACCTGTCCATACATTTGTGGAGCTTGAATAGTCTACACCAAGCTTTGTTTTGACAATGGGTGTCCAAAGTTGGGTATCAACACTCTTGATCCACACCCATTTCCCTGCTCTGTTCTGGCCCCATTGGAGTTAGCACAGAGGTGCTGGGGCTCATGGCTCTTGCTTCCTCTGATGTTCCTCCAGCGCTACCCTGTGTCTGCTCCCAACAGAGACATGGTGCCTTAGAGCTTTGGAAACATACCATGTTCACTTGGAGAGCCAAATTGCAAAGAAAATTGCATTTTTCTTGGTTATATTGTTCACTTAACATTGGAAAGATTTAGAAAGTTGCTAGTGGAAGGGCTTGCTTATTTCTATAAGGCAATTTCTTACCTTTTAAATCAGTGCAAAGGGCTTATTCCCAAGTGACCATGCAATGAACATTAACAATTGAATGATTAAAAACCGAATTAAAGTATCTGTCCAGATTTACCTTAGACTGCAATTTACCCTAAACAGCTTCATTCTGTCTGTGCCAACTTAGTGTCATCAGGTCTTTTAGAAGATAAGATTTGCAGCTTAACAAGAAATCTTCTTCTTGCCTTGTAATTTGAGTGCTCTGGTAGCATCACTTTTTCTGGGCTTGCATCATCCCTCATTGTGTGTGAAGGTTAGTTTGTTTGGGTTTGTTTTGGGTTTTTTAGTAGTAAGTATGCCATAGATCTATTTATCTTCATCTGTAGCTTCAGTGAAGCACTACTGGAGTGGAATTGAATAGAATTGTTTCTACCCTTGTGTGAGGGTTGGTAGAGAGCTGGATGCAAGTCATGGTGGTGACAAAGAAAAGCCTGTGACTCACTGAGGGCAGATCAAAGCAAACAGCACCAGTCTTTTTTTTTTTCTTGATGAAAGGTTTGTTACTTCCAGTACTTCTGTATTCTAGTTCAAGCCACCTTGCACAGACCAAAATGTTTTTATCAGTCTTTTATGGTTGCCATAACAAACCGCTTCAAATAAAAATGAGATAGAACCACAGGAGTGATTTCCACCTGTGTGTTACTAGCATCCCTGGCCTTCTGCTAGAGTTTAATGAATTAATTCCCCTCTTCTCTGACACAGCTAATTCTGATTTAAGTATCTGTAATAAGTTGGAAACTTCAGTGAGTTGTGTGCTTACTCACTGAAGTATGTGACTTGCTCATTGCTTACAGAGTCTGTTTTTGTTACCAGGTCATTTGAAGTTTGAAGTTGTTGAAGGTGTTTGCAGCATTATCTTTAAAATAAGACTGCTATTCTCTGTGTAAGAAAATCCTTATCCAGAGTATTTTAAAAATGCTTGTTGGATGTGGAATTTGGGCAAAAATTCTTCTAAACCATTTGAATAAAAGGTGCCCGGGGACTGCCAGGGTGCCAGCCTGTGCCAGCATTCAAGCCGCTTCCCCATTCTCTTGCTGCAAGCAGTGAGTCTGCTTAAACCGTGTGCCACATCCCCAGGTGGTTGGACAGCCATTTTCAGCAGAGGTTAGAAAAGCACAGACAAGGCAGAGAGGCATGTTGGGGCATCACGTACACATATTAAAAAGGGGTATATTTTCTTTCTTAATTTTTTATTTAATCTCCTTTGCGGGTTGTCTGAAAGCTGTGGCATTATAGATGATAATGAAAAAGCCCCCAATAATCAGAGCAGTCTGCCTTGTCACCACCAGCTTTCTCTGCTTCTGCCTGCCCCAAACCTGCGTCCCTCCCTCTTCTTCTGCTCAGGTGTTTTGTTTTCTTCATGGTCGAGCTGGTTTGTATGGGGTACAGGATGGTGGAGTGTGACTGAGCTGGATTGCCTGAACTGTGGTGTGGGGAAACAACTATATCTGGGCAAACTGGGTCAATTTTTACAAGCTAAAGGGACCATCTTTGTGCTTAGGCTGGTCCTCACCATGTTTCTTTTCCAAAGCCTGCAAGTACTAGAAACTCCCAGGCAAATGACTCCACAGACATATATATACAGGTATGTATGTATATTTAATTATGGGGACAAGCAAATAACTGTTTTAGATGAGATCTTTGATAGCAAACTTAAAGAGGAATATGTCCATTACAGAGGACTTCTGTCCAAATTCTTTGCTTGTCAAAACTGTAAACTTCCAAAATTAGGATTTTTACAAGGGAGAGTTCTGGGTAAATGATTTGGGGGGGCTGCTGCCACCAGCTCTAACAAATAATAATAATGCACAGAGGGTTAATGGCTGTGCAGCTTAAATGTGTTACTTGCTCTACAGCAAGTTAAGTGGTAGTGGGATGGACGATGAGGGGCAAGTGCCAGCACCTGTGGCTAAGTCAGTCTGGTACTTCCAATAAACAGGTAACTGAAAATGGTTTCACTTATTTGATGTTCTGTTTGCACTTGAAGAGTATATACACTGTGTATACTCTGTGTGGGTATATTATACATGTGCACACAATGGAAATGTGGTGTTGTGGTACTCGTGGCCAGAAAACAGCACTCTGTGGTCACAGATGTTTTCTCTTTATACCTGTTGAATATTCCATTAAAACACCTTTCACTTTATATAAGTCTGTACAAATAGGTAAGTAGGTAAAATCAGTTATTACGGTATAATATGTGTAGTAATAGGTTTTTTTTAATTCAAAGCACTGGTTACTAATCAGATTTTCAGTTCACTGACCTTGTCACATCTCTAGTGAGTTTAGAGATGTTAAGAATATTTTCCAAATGGCCAAATCTCATATTTAAAATTCTAATGTATTTTACATAACATAAGAGAGTTTTAGTACCAGAAAAATTCCATTTTCCTCAGTCCAGTTTCAGGTTCCTAACCTGATTTTCTGGGCTTAATCCTCTTCCTGTTGAAATCAATAAGTACATTGTAATATAATGATTCACGTTCAAGGTTCAACCATAGAAAATTAAGACTACATGCTGATTTTACTGCCATTGTTGAAAGATGATCTCTTAAAATGTGTAAAAGCACAATAAACTCTTTAACTCTTTCAGCCCTATTCTTTTTTTTTCCTCTTCAGAGAGTCTACACACTTAAAAATGAATCTTTGTTTTAGACCTAATGATGGCAAGGCAATATAAGCTGAGAGGTGCTACTTAGATAGGAATATCTTTTGTGGTTTCAAATGCTTTGCAGTGGGTCAGTCACTGGGCAATGTGGAGCTTGACACGAGATGCCAGGAAAGCCATAGTGTACCTTCTCTGACACTTGACTGTCATCTTATATTTGCCTCAGTTTCCTGTCATGAAAAATAAGGCTGCTTTACAAAACCCCAACACATTCTTGAAAAGAAATCCAAGTTTGGATGATTTTGTTCTCTATTGTAGAAATTGCAGCCACTCAGTTCAGTAATGCTGCCTTCTTCCCTTAACTGGTGCGTGTCAAGTAAGACTGAAAGAACATAAAAAGCAAGGGGGGCATATTTTATTGTTTTAATACAAAACAATGTAATTAACACTATGGAAGCATGAGCTTTGGCTTTTTAATGCTTTGAGAGCAGTAGAAAAGAAGTCCCAGTCGACCTGTCTTGTTGAAATGTACTGGATGTGCTGAGAGAGTTTGGGATGCTCTGTTGTCATTAAACAGCCTGGCAGCATCTCACGTACTCTGCACAAAGGTCCCAGAGTTGAGAAGCTCCTGAATGATGCTTGTAGCAGTGGTGTGACTGCATCTCAAAAGCTGAGTATTTAAAAATGGACTTTAGGGTATGCTTCAGGCTGTGTTCAAATGACTCTCCTTTTTTGCTTTGCTGCATTGTGCAGATGCTATAACCACAGGAAGATGAGAAGAGTGAATTCTGCCCTTGGCTACCCCAGTTGGAGTGTAGGGGACACTGTGGGAGCTCTGCTCCCTGTGGGTGCACACGTCAAGAGCCTCTACCACCCCTTTCCACCAGAGCTGTCTGTGCAGGCTGAACGTCCTGACACTGGGTGGCTCCTTCCTGGGAACGAAAGTCAGTATGCATCCTATAGCTTCTGCTCCCTAAATATAAGAGACTGACTATTAATGAAATAAATGCACCTGAAGCCTTAACTTCAGGCTCTTTGTCATTCCATTTGAGCTACTCTCTTTTATCCTTACTTCCAAAGTCTCTAGGAAAGACAAAAACAAATAACTCTCCATCTCCTCCTTCTTCCTCACCTCACAAGACTTTCTGAGGAAGCCAAACCCTTCCTTCAACTTCAGTTTGAAAGCTGATCTGAAAACTTCAGGTTTCCAGTCTCATTCAGGCACAGTCATTTCCCCATAGCTGCTAAACTCTTGTCTCCCTTTCTGGCTTGGGTGGAGGAAATGCTGTATGCCCTGCTGAAATACAGCCTTTTTCCGTCCTGGGGGAGCAGGAGGGCATTCCTGCCCTCTCCCTGCTTTTGGCACCCCGTAAGGAAACACAAATATATGGAAAGGGGAGTCTGTGTCAGCTGTTTGGGGAGCCCTTTTTTATGCAGGAGGACAGGGAAAACAGAGTATGCTTTCACATGCTGACAGACTTACATGCTCTTGTTTCCTGAGATTTGTGGTTTTTCTAGCACACAGTCTTGTGGAAAACTGTGAAACCATATCTTTTTGTAAATGTAGTATTCAGAAGAACTTAAGTCTGAAAACTTATGGTATGGAGAACACTTTGGGTGTCCCTACTGATTCCAGTTCAAATGTATCTGTTGTAGTATAAAACTCTAATTTTCTTTTTTCCTAAGTCTGACCCACCAGGAAAGGATTGCCAGGTTGCAGATACTCTCCTCTCCATCCCCAGATGCTAGTTTGTACTAAATCAGTAAAGATTAGACTTTTTTTTTTGGTGGACAAACAATGTTTTATCCATATTTGATCAACGAAACTCCACTGAGGAGAAAAAGGCTTGAAAAGGTAAAAGCCAGAATAGGATACAGGCTGATATCTCTGCAGATGTGTTCTGCGCTGCTGGTAGGAGGAAGGAGTCAGCAGTTTTGGCAAGGGTGGTGGGTATGTGTGCACCGGGTCAGAAGATACTGGTGTTCCATACCTTTCAGTAAAAAGGAAACTATTACAAAGAAATGCTAGCAGGGCTGGCAGCTCCCAGTGGACTCTTCTCTAAAAGCTGTAGTGGAAAGCAATGCTGAGAGAAGTTGGAGATTTTTCTCTAGCTCATATGAATACATGAAGAATACTAGTACAAATGTGTTCATTTCTTGGTCTCTTAAAAAAAAATCTGGTCTATTTTCTCTTTGGTGGCTGCCAAAATTATTATTTTTTTTTGTGATCTCTTAAGATTGAGATTTATATGTAGCCTACAGACACAAGATGCTGAGAGGGAGGACTGTGTGATGAAATGAAAACAGGCTGAAAATCTAATTTCAGATGCATGGTTGATATTTTATTCTCAAATATGCCTTGAGGCTCATAGCTCTCTACTAAAAAAGAGCAGTGGTTTGTGCTTCCTTCCAGGATTTCTTTACCTGACAGATAGTGATTCTGGCTTGTTTGGTAACAGTGGAAGGAAGATTGTTTCAAGGAGCTGGTGTTGGTACTTAGCTTCCTGCACCAGAGCAAACTGACTTATTTTTAGACTGGTCTTGATGTGGCTGTGAGCTGCCAGTATGCTTCAGGAATTCATGTTGCATAGTTTTCCCAGCAATATCTGACCCTTGACTTCTAGAAGTGTAATACAATACACATCCTGCATAAAAGCATCACAATGATAAGGCTACTTGGAATCAGAGTGAAAGTTTTGGAACAAAAGGAAGCACTTCTTAGAAAGATGCTACAGCTTGTACTTGCAAAATCTTTCATGAAGTAGTATGTAGTGATATCATCACTGTTATTAGATAAGATTTTGAAACTATGAGATACATGTAAATATCTCAAAGTTGTTGCTACCAAGTACTGAGAAAGGAATGGTGGCCTAAAAATTAAATACAGGATTATCTGGATCTAGGAAGTGTTTGGCTCTAGACATAACAGCCAATGTATTACTAAATCACATCATGCCATTGAACACCGAGGGTCGTGGTACTTTTATCAGGGCGGCTTATGATTAAGAATGTTGAAAACCACTTTAGAGGGTTTATTCCATTGGTAAGAAGCTGAGTACCTTTTTTTTTTTTTTTGGGGGGGGGGGGGGGCGGGGGCAGGAAAGCTGTGATTAATTTTTTTGCCCTGACAGATGGAATCTGATAATCTGATTTCTAAGTTTGCTGAGGATAATGCTGCTGATTTTTCTGCATGGAAAAAAATGTCTCCCTAAATACAACTTGTACTTGGCTCTCTCTTAGATCTATACATGAGATCCTAGCTATGTTTAAAAAAATCTGGCTTATTAATATGCACACTGAGAAGTGTCTCAAATATGAACTTGTGTTCAATTTTACAGCTTGTAGAAATTTTGAAAGACTTGATTTTGGATCAACTTGGAGAAAACTCTAAAAATTTTGAGAATTGCCATCAAGCCAGCACTGCCACGTGGGGTCACAGCCTCTGTGGTTTGTGGGTTTGTGGTGCCTACTGCCATTTTGGCAGGTCTCCTGACTGATGCAAATTGGTTTATTACCTGGGAACAGCAGTGAAAGGTAACACTGTACCTCGTCTAGTGCTAAGCTGTGCGCTGAAGCCATGAGGTAGCCGGTTAACTGCTAGTGATGAGAATATACTGCCATCAGGCCTATAAAACGTGTTGGATGGCGTGTCTACTGGAGCGCCATGGCAGCTGGACAGCTGTGCTTAATGAAGCAGTAACTCTTAAAAATTACTTTGAGTGAACAGTTATTGGTCACACTATTTTTTTAGTATCTTTTTATTTGCATGTTATCTTTTATGGTCCAGGTTTTTGATTGACAGGTATTTCCAAACCTCTTAGATGGTATCCAGTTACAGATGAAGAGTTAGAGAATGTGTGAAATTTCCACTTGAGTCCTATGTGAAGTTAGGCTGAAGACACTTTTTAATTGCACAGATACTTGCATCGTTGATGTTAAAAGAGAGAACTCTTAGTGAGGAGTCCAGTTAAGCTCCCTTTCTATTTTTCTGATTCTCATTTTATCTTCATTATTTGCAGACAGAATTTTCATGAAACAAGTGTGTCTATGTTAAACATGTCAACCTCTAATCTATTGTGATGCTTTAAATAGAGAGGAGAAGAACTTTGGCAGGAGTGAGCCAAGACCTCTGCTACTGGAAATGAATAGGGCTTCTCTGAGGCTATTTGCAGTAGCAGAGACTTTTCTGCAGTGTCAAAGTGCAAGTATTGGTTTTAGAGCAGGAGTCAAGAGATAATACACTGACCTCGGCAAGAGGGAGGCTAAACGTTCTTGTGTGAAGCCCATTCAAAAAGTGTCTCTATACTTAAATTTTTTGCATTAATGGAAAACATAAAAGGAAAAAACAGACGACTAAAAGAATGAATTTTAAATAGCCAGAATGCTGTTATGTCTTGAAGGTCCATATAATTATGTCTTCATTATTACTTAGATTTTGAAAAGTTGGACCTCAAATCAATAGCTTTGTCTCTGACTGTCCCTTGATTGGTTCCTCACCTGAGGATGAACAGTAGTCAGCTGATGACAGTGCTCGCTGCCTGCATTTACATTTATTTCTGTAGTTGTGTTGCTGAAGTGATGCTTACAAGGTTAGAGGTGGAAATGTTTCTTTGGATTGGCTTTGGCTTTAATGATGCTCCTTCTGCTCCTGTAGTTCCTCTTGTAAATGCCGAGCTTAAGTATGCTGACAGCCAAGACCGATGCTTGGCATAATTACTACAGAGATTGCCCAGTAATGGTGGTGGAAAGCCTCTGAGAGGTTACTGTAGCAGAAACCAAAAAGGGGAACGTGGCAAACAGGGTCTAGATTCCCTAGTCCGGTGTGACCACAGCCCCAATAAGTATGTGTTGTCCCCTACATACAGGTGGCTAGTCGCAGATGTAATTAATGAAGAAAAACTATAAAAAAACCAAAGTAGTCAAGGAAACCAGACTGAGCATAGACTGATGAACCCTCCAAAAAAATTAATACCAGAAAGTGACTAGTGATATCAAAACTATTTCCATTACTGAGCTTATAAACACTTCTGGTATATAAGAGGTTAATAACTCTGTTTATAGTAAGAAAAGACCCCTGCCCTCAGATACACACACTTCACTGTACCCAGATAATCCCTGGAGCAAGGAGGTTTAAGGTAATTTGTGGTGCAGCTGTCCTTTTCTGGAACATGAGCAAATTCTCCTGCACCATGGTCAGCTGCAAGAACAAATGTCTGTAGCAAATGAAAAAACAAGATGTTCAACCGCAGCCTTCTGCACTTGCTGGTGGGGCACGTGAGCTGGGCTGTTCCTCCTGCCTGAATCAAACTCCACGGCACGAAAGGGTTTAATGTGCGGCTTATGGCCAAGTGGAAGCAACATGTCAGCGGTGAGGGAGGAATGCTGGTGATGGAAACCTGACTGATTGACATACGGTGGCTATAAAGTCATAGTAAATCTATTGTTCCACCAGAAGGAAGCTGGATTAGAAAATGTATAATCACCACAATCCCTGCACTATACAGCATCAAGTGACGGTTGCTCTCCCGTTGCTGGAGTGGCTTATACTTGGCTTAATCCCACCAAAGTCTGTACTTGGGCAAAATCTCCATATGCCCCATGTGGTTCAAGCCATAGTCAATAGGGTGTTTTACCCAAGAAACACCTCAATGGCACTGCAGAATGTAGCTCAGTAGTTTTAAGAAGATACTTCTTTTGTTGTGTTGCTGCAGAGACCCACTACTATGCAAGTGGCAAGTTTAATAATTACTATGCAAGTGGCAAGTTTAAAAATTACTATCTGGGAACTGATTCTCAATAAAATTATTAATAAAAATCTAACTATTCCATAGAAGGAAAATCTAATTCTCTGAAACAGATATCTTTTCTCCATAAAGAAGTAAAAGTAAAAATAAAGAAGTGTCATTAACAGCTAGAGGCAAAATTCATTTCTAGTCTAATTGAGCTGAAGGAAAAAGCTGTGTTTTACAGAAGTCTGAGTAGCCTGAAGAGGGTTGAGGGGGAAATAGTATATGCAACCACATCTTCAATTCGTCACTAACTGATGAACTAAACAATTGAGTTACCCAGCTCTGATGTGGTGGGGTTTTTTTCACCTCTTAAGAGATGCAAAACTGCTTCTGTATTTGTATTACATGTTGCCCTAAATGTAATGGTTTCGATTTCTGCAGTTCTGCTTGTCTGGCAGCATAGACTTGAGTCTCTTTGACTCTCTTTGCATAGGATTCCCAAACATCATACAGAGGTCTACACTAGCACAAACCCTGTTTCTTCCTCCCAAGCAGACAGAATGGAGAAAAACTCTCGAGGACTTCCCTATTAAGCAGGAGAGGCTGAAGTCTCTAAAATAGTTTCAAAGGTTTTTCCATGAGGTGAATGAAAATGTTTGGTGGAGTAGTTGCATGGTGGATAAAACCGTAGTTGCTGCTTTTTACAGCAGTGCACGTGTACTCTATGTTGTTGTTCTGCATTTGACCCGCACTGCGCGATCCCACCTTGACTTATCGCTGCCATATCTACTGAAGTTGTTTTGGTGGTGGGTTTCTATCATAACATGGTGTCTTTTCTGATTAAACTGTGGCCTGTTTTCATTCTGAATGCTGATAACATTATTAAGACAATAGGATATGCCTCTGCATGCACTATTGTTGAGAGGGGAGACTGTACCTGCCTTATGCATGGCTGAGAACAGAAAACAGAAATCCGGTACAGGCCAACACTTGGGTTTTACTTGCTCTTGATGCTCAAGAACAGAGAGTGCTTCTTGTTTGTAGGGAGGTACAGACTGTAAGAGACAATATGAAGGGCCTCATCTGTTAATCTTTGTAGAAGAGGGGAAGGGAATTTTCTAATCCCTTTATATTTAAAGTATATTCAGAGCTGAGATAACAGTGAAAAAGGCATTGGCTACATAAGGGGTGCACCTACACTAGTGTACTAGCAGGTGGGATTGGGAAAGTGGTACTGGAATACAGCTTGCAAGGGCTCAGGGACTGCCTACAAGCGAGACAACGGTGATTCAATCTTATTTGCTAATAAAGGTGGAGAAGTTTGATAAACCACAGACTTTAGACTAAAATAGTGACATATTATGTTGTATGGTGAAATGTCTTCATATCTACTTCTTCCTTTTTCTTTTTTGTTTTTTTTTAAAAACAGGAATATTTTTTAACTAGAACACCAAATCCATAAGCCTTTGGTGTGTCTTTTGTGGTTACTCTGAGGTGTACATAGGAGGGTTTCCTGTTGAATGTGACCGGTAGTGCCTTTCCTGTGAGCCATTTAGGGCTGTCACAGATCTTGTATAGAATAAAAATACTGGGGGTTTGCATAGCATTTTAAGAGTTTGGAAAAAAATCACTCTTCCAGCTTAGAGTGAGAAAAATAATTAAACTTTCTGTGAAGGAAAACTTTAAGTTATTAAACCTTTTTTTATATAAAACCAAAAAACCCGCCTGTTTTTATTTGAATTTGCCTTTTTACGTTCATACCTTCTAGATCATTAACACTGGAAGTTCCCAAATATGTTTGAAGTAAAACTAGGTATTCCTCCTTCTTAGAAAGTTGGAACAAGATATTTTGTGAATGGAGTTTTACCATCTTGCTCCCACTCTGTGTTGAGTAAGGTTTTTATTCTTTTTATCCTTCCCCCCACCCCCCGACTAGAACATATACGTGAGTTTGAATGGGAGATAGACAAGATGAAGTTTTTTGAATACATTTTAGTAATAGTTGGCATTTTTTTCCTGGATTGAGAAGCTGATAACATGAGGTGCATGATAAGCACCTCATGAAGTGGTGGGGGGTTTTTTGGGTCTTTGTTTGTTTTTTATTGGGTGGGAACACATGACTAGAAAATAAAGCTGCAATATCCCAATCATTTGATTTAGGATAGACCTTGCTTTCGCATTAAATGGTTGTGCTTTCATGTATCTTAGCTTTGTTTTGAGGCTTATTTTTCAGTTATTCTTTTTTTCAGCCTGGCACTCATAGCTTGGGATAAGGAATTTCTGTTTATATTTACTTGGAGAGGGCTGAATTTGATTTAAACAAAGAGCAACTTCTTTGTTTAAGCTGGGTTATGCTGGGCATATACCAGCGTAAATCTGGTCCAGAGCTTTTGGAGAAGTCACTTAGCTTCTCTTCTCTTCTTTGACCCCTCTTTAAAATGGAGCGAGGATTACCTGCTCCACTAAAAAATTTGGTAATGGTAGGGGCTGCTGGGGTCCTTGACTGGAAGGTGGAAGGGAAGAATTAAGCTTTAAATTCATTATCTTGATAGGCACAAAAGCCCTGAAATGAATGAAATGGCAAAAAGCAGAGAGGGGGAACTGGAAATAACCATAATTCATCCCTGGGATTTTGCAAGCAGCTGAGCCCCACTGAGGCGATGCTGGGAAGGGTTAACTAAGCAGCAGCTGGCCACCAGTGCTTGGTCCTTATCTCACTCTTATCCTCTGCTATTAACTGGCCACAATTACGAACCATATCGGTTACTGCCATCTGTTTTTTCACGAGGCATTGGTCGGATTGCAGCCAGCAAAGGGGATTAGGGGGAGAAAGGCAGAAATGACAAAATGCTTCTGCAGTGCTGGGGTGCTGCAGCAGGGTCCCGCGTGCGGCCGGTGCCTGCCGCCATCCCCGACAGCTGCAGGGAATTAAGCGTAAAGATAAACTGTGAAGGCTGTTTCAAAGCTGCTGTAAAGGAAATGCATTTCTGCCTGCAGTTGTAATGTAGGGGTTGTGCAGAGAGAATTAAGGTGTAAAGCAAAGGTGGTGGGGTGTGTTTTGGGTGATTTTTAGCTTCCAGTGTGGATTGTTATCGGTGGGGTTGAACTTCATCAGCCACAAGCAAACAGCACAAAAAGATAGATATTGGGTATGTTGAATAGGAGAGAAAAACAACATTGGACTGTTGACTGAAATGCCCCTTCAATGCTTATTTTTGCACTACTAATTGCCATCTGGGCTGTAGCTAAAAGAAAAGGCATGCAAATCGGTGACTGCTCCAATCACTGGAGGGTGTGACCAGGGAAGGCAGTATATTTCAGTCCTGATTATCAATACTTTAAAGAGCAATGAGACTTTTGACAAATATTAATTTACTGCAATGCCGTTTTCCGAAACTTTCCCAAATACTAGACCATCTTGCACTAATGCAAGAAAGGAAAAGTTTTCAGCATGATACCATGGATTCGGGAATCTTTATGGCTCAACAGCTGTACTTTGATTCCAAGTTTTGCTAAGACCAGATTAATTAAATTATTCCAGAGCATGATATACTGCCAAAATAAGGCTCTCTGGGTTTTATTATTTTGGGTAAACTAAATTAAGGATAATACAGATTTTAATGTCAGAAAATTAATACTTAACTAATATTTAAGATCCTTTCTTAATTTTTAATTAATACATGATAGTCAATATTTTAAGGATTAACATCAATAGAGGAACAAATCTAATTCTTAATAACACACAAGTTAGAGGAATAACTAGAGGTGCACTGTACTTGGTAAAGCTACTCCTTTCCCTCTCTTTTTCCTGATAGAGTTGAGTAACAAATGGGGGGGAAAAATCATGTTGTAATGCCTTTTGGCTTTTTCATTATTTCAGGTCAGTTGATGCTTTTTGGATCAGGCAATGCTGTACTGATGCTCTTGACTTGATCTGTGCTCTAGATATGGGGTATGGGGTTTAAGGGGGGTTTTTTTGGTGGTGGGGTTTTTTTTCCTCCTATATATGCCTAGCTTCACTTATTATTGGGAATAAGATGCAAATGCATGAGAAGTAAAATTAAGCTGGTGTTGCAAGTCAGTGGTGTTAATCTGAGATGTAACTACCCTCTTATCCTATATTCAGATAAGGATAGATTACTACTGTAATACTGTGCGTTCGCAAATACTGAGAAGTAATAGGTTTTTTCTTGGTTATTGAGTTCTTTATCTCCGTTTTTGTTAAAAACGTCAGAAGTAGAAGTGATACGCTCACTGGCATATTGGAAATTATTCTTGGTTATTCTCCTGAATGCTGCTTATGGTGTCACATTT
This sequence comes from Phalacrocorax carbo, assembly GCF_963921805.1. Lineage (NCBI taxonomy): Eukaryota > Metazoa > Chordata > Aves > Suliformes > Phalacrocoracidae > Phalacrocorax > Phalacrocorax carbo. The sequence goes on along the minus strand of NC_087517.1, from coordinate 55,902,765 downwards.
AGTCATTACCTGGGCTTGGGTCTGGCAGTGTGACCACAGAAGTTACGTGGCAGCTCTTGGTTTGTTCATAGACTGAAATCGGGCAGCATCTAATAATGCTTTATGCAAACACAATCACCACTGGCCCTTCCAGATACTCCTGAAATTTCTCACATGTCATGGTACTTTCCCCGAGTGGTGGTGCTTACTCCCTCATTAACAAGTCCTCTCTTACTTCAGCCACCAGAAGAAATCTCAAGAGCTCGGGTCCTCTTACCTGCTGTGGCAGCTGCAGAGCCCTGGTGCTTTTCTCCCCTAGTCTAACCTCTGTGGCAGATGATCACTGTGCAGCGTGTGTGTCTGCCCAAAGGGCTGCTGGGGATGGTCTGTGGCCAGGATAACTTGAGTAAAGTCCTTGACAGGTTGTGCTGGGACCTGACATATGAAACCTTTTTGCTCTGCCACATCTACCACACAGTGGTGACTTGGGATTGGTGCTGGACTTGCTTGCCTGCAATATTTTTAACCAAAGGATGTAATAATCTCCTAGGCCTGCACATCAGCTGCTCTTCTTACTTCTATACTATTCCAGGTAATCACTGAAATAATGCCTTTATTTTTTATGTTGTAGGACTATGTTCTTGCTATCTCTGTGCCCAAATGGGATGTAAAGTAGCTCAACACTCATTTAGAAATATTCAGGTAGATTGAGAGTAACCTTTTACACCTTCACGCATAAGTGAAAGCCTATGTTGTTAAACTCTCGGGTCCCTTGAGACTCAAGGATAATCTGTCAACAGAAGTCATAAAGTAATGTTAATGGTTTCCATCTGTTAAAATCAGTTTATTAATTTTTTAAAAAATTTACATTCTGTTTATGCAGAAATACTAGTGTGCTCTTCACTTACCAAAAAGCAAACAAAGGCATATTGGCACTGTATCCCTTTAGCTGCTGGACTATATACGTTCCTGTCAGAATTTCTTCCAGCATGATTAAAAGATGTAAAGTTATGCACAAGAAATTTTACTACGTACACACATTCATGTGTCAGGCTCCTACTGTATTCGAGACTTAAATTCAAACTCTTCATACATTTTTTTTTTTATATTCACCTACTTAATCATTACTCCCTTTATATGCCTCCGGCTGTGTGAGAGCTAGCTAAATCTTTGTTGTTCAGTGGAAATATCAAACTCGTGAATGCAAGGAAGAACTTGACTATGTGATGGTTTGTGGTCTACCTGGTGGGTATATAAAATAAAAGCCGTCCACACAGTTCTTTATTGGAACTTTCACTGGTAAATGGCAGAAATTAAAAAAAAAAATACTTTGTGGAAAGAGAGCACTTGCTTAGTTGACTCAAGTACCAAAAGGAAACTGGAAAAAAATGAAGTTGAATAATTTTAAGTCCATTGTAATTTGTGTCTGCGTGTCCAGTAAAGTAACCTCTATGTACACTTGGGTAAGGGATTTGCTACCCTTGCAGCTAGTCTGTGGAGGTAACACTTTTTTTAATGAAGACTTTTACCTCTAAGAGCTATGTTAAAGGTGCTCTTGGGTCTGAATTGGCTACTCTTCCATATGTCACCTAATGTGGTCTTTGAGGCTGTGTTATAAACTTTGTGCCAAACTAAAGTTTTCAGAAACTTAGGGATGAAAAATATCAATTAATTTTGCCTGAAGCTTGTAATTCTGTCTTTTCATTTTGTAAATGTTTACTAAATGCTGTGGATTTTGCTCCTGTTTAATTTACTCTTCCCTACTCTTCCCTATGAACGTCTGTGTTATCTTCTATGTTGCGCAAAGAGCTTACACCCAAAATATTTATATACCCACGTCATGGCAAATTGAGATATTGCATAGATATTTCTTGGCCTTCATTTTGCTCCAGTACAAATGACAGCTTTGAAAGCAAAGAATTGGTTTCAGTCTAGATTGTCAGATCGACCTGCTCAGTTAGCATTTTGGGAAGATGTTTGCTGCTGGAAGGACTCTGTTGTGTTTGTTGCACATTCCCGGCGACAAGAGTGACCGCCTCAGCTGTGGCACAACGGGCTTTGTGGGACGCAGGAGTTGGCTTCCTCAGCAGATGGTGCCCTGATATACTTGGGAATTACACAGGGCCACCTGCAGAGCTGGAGAGTGGAGCTCGGGTCATGGCAGAGTCGTTTTGGCTGTCAGGGTGGAGTGTTGCGCCCTCCCCTCGAGGGCAGAGCGGGGTGGATATGAAGATACAGCATATCCCAGCGGACCCCCAATGAGCATTGAATAAAAAGCAGCTGGTGGTCCTTGTTGCAGGAAGCTGGGCTGTGCTATTGGTGCTCACCGGGTATGGGGCAGAACTAATTAATGCCCGCGCCGCTTCGTGGGTGGCAGCATCTCACAGCCAGGGGCTTATGGTTAGTGTGGCAGGGTGGAAATGATTTGTGAGCGACTAGAGAGTTCACAGCTATCACCGGTCTCCCTAACGAGATGTCTTGTAACTTTGTGATGTGTAAACGGCTCTTCCGGGAACTCTGCGAAGAGCAAGTGATGGCGGTGTGCAGTGGAAATCGGTAGTGAGGAATGTGTCATATGGTCTCATTCATTTATTAATCTGTAGTGTTCTATCTTCCTGGTCCTGTAGCAACAGAGAGGAGTAAATTCTCTTGCAATGAAATCACACTGTGGAAAGTGCTATGGACCTGACTGCAGTCTGAACCACTATAGCTTGTATGAGTGGTGGGGACAGGTATATTTGGGGGGGAAAAAAGGGAGCTGAAATAATATTCTCGACTTGCTTGTCTTGGGAAGGTGCATAGGGCAATACCAGTCATGGGAAAAACCTTGCCTTTACCCCATCTCAGCATCAGCCTTGCAAGGGAGCTGCAGACGTAGAGCTGGATGACTGCTCTGGGTCTGTGTGGGTCAGGGAAGAAACATCCGTGTTTAATAAGGCATTCGATGTTAGCCAGCCTCCTTTGGTGTAAGGAAAGATCAGTACTTTCACAAGTTATAGGCCATGAAACATGATCTCTCCTTGCCCGCACGAAGATATCTGGTTACTTTTTCCAGAAGATGACACGGGCTGGTGTTGCACTTTCCTATATAGATGGGGCTGAGCCTGACTTTTTTTGGTTTGTTTTTTGTTTTCCTTCATTTCACAGAAATGTTTAATGCCTCTTGACTGAGGGAGTCACTTCGGAAATTCAGGAGATGTATGGTTGTAGGCTGAAACCAATGGATTTATTTTCAATTTATCCTGCAGGCATGGAGACACTTCAGACAACTGTTTTCCAGTAGTATGCAAAAGGAACCTCATTTGTTTTCTTATCCAGTCTTTCAAATCTTTTAATGATCCTTTAGATATTTAAAGCAATCTTTGATTTAAAAAAATCCATTAAACTTGTTTATAAATACTGATATGTTGTAAAGGACATCAGATAGCAACATATCTAAAATCTCTTAGCTAATAGAAAAATGAATGTACACTTGTGAACCTTAATGGTAATAATACTGTGTGATAGTGGTAACTTCACCTTAGTTCTGTCTTTTAAAGGTCTTCTCAAATTGTCAAATGGTTAAACAAGAAAAGCAGCAGTTTGAATTCAATAAGAAACCAGTAGTCTCACTCAGATCACTTTTTAATCTTCTCCCATAATTCACTTTCTTCAGCTTGAAGGAGAAAGTAAATGTTTCTTTCTCTTTTTTTTTTCTGAAAGACTAATGCGAACTAAAATTATTAACTTATTTCATAAAATTAATCTCAGCTCAAGACATGGGAATTATGTGGCTTCAAGTAAATCACCACTAACGTTAGGTAATTTCCTTGGATAGAGGTTAGTTTTTCTGTGTTTTGTGGTGTGTTTTGTTTGGGTGGGGTTTTTTTTGTTGTTGTTGTTATCATAGTAAGAAATGGCTGAGGTGGTATGTTAATTATATTGCGGCACTAGTGGTTTCCTCAGCAAGGAATTGAGAACCAAATGCAGGGACTGTAGAGGGGACTAACTGGAGGCAGTATGGAGTCTGTCCTGTACACTGTATTTGCATGAGTCTGATGGGGTGGGTGAGTGTAAGTATGAAGTCCATGTCACTCAAGCGTGTTATTCATCCAATTTTGTAGCTTCTTAGATCATCAAGTTGCTATATAGAAAGAAAAGGAAATCCTTTCTGAAATAAAAATAACTCTAACAGTGAAGCCTGAAAAAGAAACTTTTCCTATATACAATGAAAATCAACAACTTCAAGACTTTGAAGTGTAAGTGCATCCTCGTCCACAACAGAGAGGAGAGTATAAATTAGACTAATCAAATCTGGCACCCCTTTTTCTGTGGAAAAATGAGCAACTGAAGGCTTTTAATCCAAAAGGGTTTAGGTAAATCAAAGCTTAACTCAAATTTTTATATAAACCAAAAATATTATTAGAAACATAGCCTTTCAATAGGACAAAAGGCTTCATTTGGAATTACTTTCATTACAACATAAAATATCTGTAGATGCCTACTAAATATTGCTAATGAAATACAAGTAGGCTGTGGTTTCTATTCTAATTGCCAGCAGGGGCTTGCATTATTTGCTGTGGTAAGAGTACCTAATATTTGGTAACTTCCCTCATTTCCTCATGCTGACTTTCTGCCTTGTGTCCTATGACTGGAGCATGGGAAACATGTATTTCCAGCACTGATCCTGATCATAGTTTATAGACTGTATTCAACACTGCATTTGAGACTCCTTGCCTCTATTAAATAATATCTGGCACATCTATGTGGTTTTTGTGAAATCATAATATTTGTTGCCATGGTGCTGCTTTTTGCATGAACTGACACTGAAGTAACACATTGTGCGCTCTCAGCTTGATGTGCTGGGATGAGATAGCAGGTCCTGCATGTGGATGAGAAGAATTCCCTTCACTTACTTTGTTGTGTCCTCAAACACTTTTCCTCTGTTTCTAGATGTTAATGAGAAAACAGCCAGGGATATGAACCCAGAAACGGTTTCTAGCAAATGCCATTTTTAAGTATCTTAGATACTTAAATCCTTTCCGTACTTGCATGTTACATGCTCCATGAAGAGCTACTTCCAGCCAATGGTATAGACCTAGGCATTTCTTGATGGTCTGAGCAAGAGGAACGGGGCCGCTGTGCTGCATGAGGAGCTGTTGACTGTGAGAGGGCCATGTCCTTGCCCTGGAGCAAGGCTTTACAGTGAAACCTGGTGTGTATATAAGGATGGGGCTGAAAACAATTAATGGCAACTTTTTCCCCCCTTGAAGGAAAGATATGAAACAAGAGTAAGAAGTTTTGGGGTTTTTTTCCTTGAATGAATTAATACTTCATATGGATAAACTTCCATTACATGTATTATCCCTTCTAAACAGATCTCAAACAAAGGCTATTGCTCCAGATTTAGCAATCTGAGGAGCAGTTAACACACAACATGGTGAAAATGTGGGTTTGGGTTTGTGTGTTTTATTGTTTGATTTTGGGGTTTTTAAATCTGAAATTAACAATGTTAGCAAGTAAAGTAGGGAAGATGAATAGTGCTGGCCGGTGGGGAAGCCCCTAGTGCGGGGTGTATAGCAGCATTCAAACTGTCTCCCTCTGTTAGACCTGGCAAATAATCCATTTATAAACAACTGCAGCTCTGTTATGAATTTCTGGTTTGTGAACGCTGTGGGAAAAATGGTACTGAATTACCTCTCTCTGGGTAAGTGAGTGCAGTTAACAGATGTCAGCCCTAAAGCTGTAGCTTGGTGTAGTTTCTGTCATACAGCTGCCTGACGCATATGCAGGTAAGATAAAATACAGACTCGAAAAGCACCAAAGGTCCTGGTTTTATGGGGCCTATGCTACATGCTTGGTTAGAATTAAAACACTTGTAGGACCAGAGAAACTCTATTAAACGCATTTGGCCAGGGAGTGTTCTTCTTGCTTATGACAGTCCAGGTTTACCCAACAGTTGCTGCAGTGTGCCATTAAAATAGGTCACATACAACTGCATGTGCTATTAATGCTACCATGGGCTCTGCAGTTTCTAGATATCTTATGTGCTTCAGAGCAGTGATGCCCTTAAGGGGCCTAAAAGCCCTCACTGAACACATTATCCCAGATAGAGGGTTCATTTTGGCCTCTTGGCGAAAACATTGTCAAGTTAAATTTGCAAATGCATAAAACATTATCCATTTTAATTTGGGTAATTTCTTCGTTAAACACACAGCCAAGTTGAATGCTAGCCTAAGCAGGACACCTTTAAAACCTTTTTCTTCTTCCCATTATCCAAGACAGTTTCTAAAATGGGTTTTTCAACATTTCCTGGTTTCGTAAGACTTGATCTGTTTGTGCTCATAATGATAAGCCTCTAGAGGGTTTCTGATTACAGAGTTGGTGTAATAAATTATTTCTACCTATGATCCAGTTGCAAGTGTGTTATGAAACAAAACACAAGTAGAAAGCTGGGGGGTAGCCTTCAGAAAGAAAAGGAAATGGTTAAAAACCCCCTACCTCCCATGGGAGATTGTGCTGCATTCTTGAAAAGGAGAAATTGTTCAAAAAACCAAAATAGCCAATCACCAAACAAAAAACCCCAAACACAACCCAAAAGTATGAGTGTAAGATTTAGTGGCCAATGGTTGCTCTTTTAAAAGATGTGTGGAGTTGAAGCGTTTCCTTGCCCAGACAAGTAAAGTGCTGGGGACCTGCTAGTATTCGAGCAGTTGACTCCCAGCCACTAATATCATTATTTATAGTGTGGCACAGGCAAAGTGACTTACTCCAACAGGCACCAAGTAGGTGGGTAATATTTTTACACTCTGATGTTTCAGTGGAAAGTAACCAAAGAGGACTCTCATTAGTCACGGTGTAAGCAGTTAGAAAAAAATAATCCTTCAACTCTTTTCTCTATTTCATCACTAGTATAAGCAACACATTTCTGTCGATAGAGTTATAGGTTTTTCCTTCTAAAGATGTCACATAACTTTGAAAGAGCCCAGTGTTCAGCTTAACAGCTGCTCCTGCTTTTTTTAAACAGGGCTTCTTCATTCATAAGAAATATAAGGAAAGTGTGTCTGTATAGCGTCTGGCAAAGCAGTCCCCTTATCCCTTACTGGATAGGTAGGTGCCACCAGTATTTAGGTATACTTTGAAGCTTGTTTTAAACTTTGAAGTGCTTTTTCCTTTGTGACCTTTCAGAGTGCACTTATTAATTTTTCCTCCATTAAACATGGAAGTTTTAAAGTCCCAAAGTATTACACATGGACAGCAAAATGACCATTTACCAGTGTGCTAAATATCTGCCTTTGGAGCTGTGCACTTAGCTTTTCTGCTGGCAGCATTTTTGCATTTTTCTTTGACCCTGAACATGGTGGGGCATTAGAGGAACAAGCTACGCGCAGGTTCAGGCTTTGAACACTCACAAGAGAGAAACAGGGAAGAATGGCAAATAACAAAAGTTTTTAAAAGCTCAGCATGGTGTGTCACTGCCTTGACCTGGCTTTAATTTGTGCCTCAGTTGTAGCTAGTAACAGTGACGCAGCTATTATTTCCATGAGCAAAATACCTCAACTCATGACAGGAATATTTAGAAATACACTCTCGCATTGGTTATTGCATGTATTTCTGCCTTTCTGTATTATCCCCAAGAGGAATACAAATTTTAAACTGAGATATTTCAGATTCGAATAAGACATGCAGTGTTAAGTGTGCGTGACAACATTTTTCATATATTCTTAATAGTATACGAGGGTTTCGGCAACCTGGAGTTATAACAGTGCTTTTGCCCTCTGCTGCTGCCTTTGTGATCAGCTCTCCTGACTCTCTTTCTTCAGAATGTTAGACATCATTTAAGCTTTTCAAAAGAGGAATAAGCATCTCAGGAAGTGATGTTCCTCACTTCTGAAGTGCTCGTATAATTTTCAGGTCTATTGTTCCACTAATTGACAACTGAGATTGTAAACAGGAGTAAAAATCTAATCCATACTGATGAATAACTTTCCCTCCTATTCCGAGTTGCACTTTTAACATGTTTGCTGAATATCTGTTGAGCCACGGTAATGTTGCCACTTCTTCATGGTGTGCCAATATTTGCCTGGTCCACTTTTTTATTATTATTATTAATTTTAAGACTGTGAATGGTATCATGCAAAGATACAGTTCAGTGAAATTACTTTTGTATCTTATGGCTAAGACTGTGTTTAAGGGCAAATGCTCAGCTGGTGCCTCTATACAGTTCTGTGTTTTTCACCCCTGAAAACTGACAACTTACCCCAGCGAAGGGCCTGCCCTTTCCTCCACAACTATTGAATTACATTGACCAAGCACACTGCTTGCAACAGAAAAGTACAGCAAATTATGATTAGTAACATCGGCTGAATACCAGCTCTGATAAGAGCTTCAGTTATATATTTTCATGACTTATTTGAAGTGAATGAGAAATGCATTTAATCAGATATTTTGGTATACCTGTTAAGAAAATTAGTAGGCAAGGACAGAGTGTTAAGCAAGGGCTGACTGTGCCAATAACTCATGACATGGAGCTAAAATTGTGTATTAAATCAGGAAGAATGATGTAAGAAGCTGGAGAAAGAGACCAGGTGTTTAAAAAAACCCAAACAAACCACAAAACCCAACCCCGACCAAACCCAAAACAAAACAAAAACCCAAACAAACCAAGGCACAAAAAACCCCAACAACAATCAACCAACCAAAAAAACCTCACCAATCTGATTTTGTGCCTGCCTTGGGCTTGAGATGGTCCCTTCCTAAAGCTCATAGCCCAGGGCTTACAACACGGGCAAAACACGCAGGAGCTTAGGGAAGAGATGCCCAAGTTCTGGGGGCAGGAGCTGCCCCTCTGGCCTTGCACCAGGCAAAAGCGGTCCTTTGGGGGACCAGGGCCCTGGTGACCTCCTTTTTGGCTGGCTGTCTCTGCGTCAGGCAGATAGGAGGCATCCCACTTTTCTGGCTCTAGGGAAATGCTATTGACAAGGCGGTTAAGTCTATTGTTTTGGGGAACTTGGGTGCTGGGTTTGTCATGATTAAGCAAATCACTGTAAGTCGTTTCCCCCCCGCCCCTTCTTGGTCATCTTTTCAACTAAAGTTTTAGTTTGGTTTTCTGTTTCTGCGGTTGTTAAAAAACAAACAAACAAAAAACACAAACCAAACCCACCTCTAATACACCGGAGTGTGGCTACCCTGGGCTGCCCATGCTTGCACTGTCTGTGGCTTTCCTGGGGAGGGGAAAATTGTTGGTGGGAAACTCAGCAGACATAAGCTGTAAGCATTTCTTGGTACAGGGTTTTTCACTGCTTATGTGGGATGATGAAGATACTATCAAGAATAATTATGGATCTTATTCTTCCTTTTTCTATATTTTCAGTTGAGTTTAATTTTTCTAGATGGAATCCTGTATGTCTTAGGGTTTCACTAAAGTCAAATCAATGGGACTCTCTGGTCCTAATTTTGTATTAGAAAGTGAGGGGCCATACAGCCCTCGCCTACAGGTATTTATTGTGCTGGTGCATTTTCTCCCCTGTGTCTTCTGCTGCACTATATAAATCAGCCAGCAGTACTGCTGATTACATGTTGTCATTATGTGGGCTGTTTTTGTATACACAGTAGCCTTAGAATAGAGGCAAGAAAACTAATCTCTACAACTCAATCCTCAAGCAATAGGTAAAAATCTGTGTGGTTGTTCCTGTGATTAGATGTATTTTGTTTAATTTTTTTAATAGTAAGTTTTAAGATACAGGGCTTAACTTTTACTGGCCTACAACTTCAGAGCAATTTCTAGAGTTGAGTTTATGAGTTTATAAGCTTCTGGAACAGTTTTTGCAATAGCTTCTTTTTTGGTGTGTGGTTTTTTTTTTAGGGGGTTTGGGTATTTCAGCTATGACAGGACTGAATTTCATGCTCCTCTAGTATCAGACACCACTACTTAAAATAGCTCTACCCCACTGTGGGCCGAGCTGCTTTCCCTTACACCACAGTAGACGGCAGCTTGCTGGGAGAAAGGCAGTGCAGGGCCACATCTGAGTTGCTCAGGAAAAATTGACTCAAACAGCCATCTGCAGATGAAAGTTAGATGAAACAGATCAGAAAGATCAGTTGTTTAACCTTTAATAGCACCTCTGATAGGATCTTTGTCAGAGACAAACCCGTGCTTTCTGCTAACCTTTCCTGACTAGGTATTTCTAGCCAAAGTAGCCTCTGATAAGAATTTGAGTTGTTCCTTTTAGCTTTTTCCTTAAATAGTCCACAGTGGTTCAAATGTATGTGCTGATGTAACTCGGTACAGCAGGATATCCTCAGGAGCAGGTTGTCAGGTGGAGGTAATTGATGCCAGTTCGTGCACCTCAGCAGAGCTTGAGTAATTTCTGCAGTTGGAGGCTCTGCTTTAATGTTGCTGGGTGTTGTTTTAGGATGGTATGCTGTACATGGTATCTGCTAAGCATGGGTGGCTGTGCCTGCTGCTCTTGCAAGGAAAAGCTGTTCCTTTCCCCTAGAAAGGTTATTCTCTAACAGGTATGGATCATTTTGGGCGTTGGGTCTGAAATGACTGCAGTGAAGACAGTGAGCTGGAGATACTTGGCATCACTTTCCATGTGCAGGGGTGGAAGCACAGCATCCTCCAGCTTGTGCTAATCTGGCTAGGAGGGCCGAGTTAGAAACAACGCATGAATGTGGATGTGGGCACAGCCTGTTAATTCTGACACGCGTATGGTATTTACAAGAAATAATGACTTTGGAGACAAGACTTCTGTACATCAAGAGAATGCTGCTCTGGTTTTCAGCATGTCTTAAAATTTTACTACTCTTTTTCCCTACCAAAATATACTGAGTATGGTCAGACAGATGTGAGAAAGCAGGAGGCGGATCATGGGGAAGAAAGAAGAAGGTGGGGAGTAGAAAAGAGAAAATGAAAGAGAATGTAGAGACATTCAGAGCTGTGCAGTACCCACAATACTGTATTTAAACCCTGTGCATGTAACTGATGAGGAAGAAGGTGGTGGTTTTATCCAACCAAAAGGGGACTAAAATATCTAAACATTTCTTATGCAGATTAAAAAAAAAAATTGCTGAGACTGTGGAATTGCCACAAAATGTACAGCTTCAAACCCGCTGATAATTGTAAAGCATTTCCACTATGTAAATGACTGCCTACATACTAAACAGAGCATAGTAACAAAGCTTTTAAGAGTATTTTGTATGTAAAGAAGCAGTTACTGTTGTATGCAGTAGTTGAACTGAACCTAAATATGTGTAAGAATTTGCAGTGATAAAGACAGCTTGTAGAAGTTCCAGGGAGCTATAAAAGAGCAGCAACTTGGTTTATACATAAGATCATGACATTAGCAACATTCAGAATTTAGTCACTTTAATTATCAGAATTTTTGTATTCGAGAGATTGTAAAGGAGAGCAGGCTTAAGAAAAAGTTGCAATAAACTGCAGCTGCTTGTAGGAAAGACAAGCAGTTGCTTGGTTGAGCTAGAATCCAGAAGATGAAAACATATTTGTGTGTGGCACCATAATGCTTGCTGAACAGAGTGTGTTAAAATTCAGTAGCTTTTTTCTTACTGGAATTATTTAGAAATGGCAGACTTAAGGCTTTACAGGTAGATACAAAACCCACTCTTTCCATATCTCTAGATTGATCAGGGAAGGCTTAAGGAGCATGTCCGTATTTATAAACTAAGGAAAACTCCACCACTCTGCTTCTTGCAATAAACACAGTATACAAACATGTGTTAAATGTCTGCAAGGTAGTAATACATTGTGGGAGAAATAAGTCAGGTGGTTTGGTATTGAAAAGAAAATAAATAGTCCCAGTCCAATAACACTTTTGGGCATGGGAACTGAAGTCTTCCAGTAAGTTTTTGAGCCTTAAAGCATACAAACGTAAAAAACCCTTCCTAAGAAGGATTATCAGTCCTAAATACAAGAAGCTCACTTTTTGTGAAAGTTGGATAAAGGCAGAGGTTTTGCATTTGGCAAATGTCATCCTGGCCCAGAGCAGCGTGTGGCAAGCAGTTAGAAAGGACAAACCTACCTCTACTGATTTCAGAATGACCACTAGCCCAGTGTTGCACATGAAGCACCATCCCTCTCTTGGTGGATATATCCTCCTCTTCAGTGGGTATTGAATATTTTTCCCCTTAAGACAGTCACAGCCCCATCCTATTGTCAGATGGAGACTGAAAAGGACAATGAGCACTCTCCCAAAGTTAATGCACTCAAGGCTTGTTTCAGGAGAACAGCCTGGGGCTGGAATAGCACCTGGGCTTGTGGCTGGGAATGGCCAGGATTGCGTGCAGAGCTCCTCGCTCCTGCTCCTGGCATTGACAGTGAGTGATGGAGAGCACCTTGTGATGCCAGTGCACACGCAAGGAGTGCACACAGAAAGACATGACCATTAAAAGAAAAAGGAATGTAGTTATAAAGCTGCGAAGTGCGAAGACTTCAGTGTAGAATTATTGTGTCTGATTTAATTATATATACTGTCTTAGTTGGACGAAAATATTTTAAAAATATGTAAATCTCAATAGAGTGGAGAGTCATGTTGCAAATATGAATACCCTCAGCACTGTAGACAGCTACATCTAATTTTTTTGCATTTTAATGACTTGACTAAAGTTCCAGGTCTGAATATGCCACAAATTTTAGCTGCAAAAATGCATAAAAGGGTTGCATTTGTTCTTAAATAGAATTTATCTAGTTTTCAACCTAATATATATGACTTTTTCCTGCTTTAGTCTCTATCAAAAGGCAGGGCACCATTCCTGCAGGTGCTAAAGAGGTGGTTAGAAGAATATTATTGCAGAGGCCTTAGAATGTCAAAGTGGTGGATGCAAATGAATGACAACCCACCCTCCCCTCCTCCCCACCAAAACCCCAATCAAGACAACTTATTATGGATTAGGTAACATAGGAGGAGTAAATGAATTGCCTGAGTAACCTGTGCTAGTGCTGATGTCTTAACTGCTGTGAAATGTAAGGGAAGTATATTTAATTTTAAATATGCCTTTGGAGTTGGCCTCAAGTCCCTGCTCCATGGTGGGCTTGCTGTGTAGTATCAGACATTTCACATAAACTTTCCATACCACACTTTCTGTATTGTGCTTTTCTACTTTTGTTAAATGAATCTGCCTCTTGTCTTTGAGAGTGTTGCACTAGTTTTTAGTTTGGTACAAGGGATGTGAGTACTATGGTAATGGGTATTAAAGGAATTGGTTTTGGAGTATTTAGTCAAACTCAAGTAGAAATAAAATAAGCCTTCCAGTGAGAGAGTTGGACTCCTAAGCACAGCATGCCTGACCTTGAAGACCAGCTGTGGCAGTGCTTCTGTCTAATTCTTCACACAGCCTTTTTGACTGGTAGCTTTTCTGTAGCGATATTTGTCTGAGGATGGAAAAAACAAAGCTCTGTTGTGAAGGTGACTGCACAACCGCATAGAGCAGTGGCTTCAGCATGCTGCTGGCTGGCTCAATGAAGAGGGAAAATCTTCAAGTAATGTTTGCTGCTGTGGTTGGTGACATTATCAGATTTCCCAGTGCAAATACCTTTGAGAGGAGCAAGCCTTCAGTTTTTCTTCTTTGGATCATTTAATGAGTCATTATTTACTTTTGTCACATAGCAATGTGGGACTTGATTTCTGGGAAAAAAAGTTAACTCTGCCAAGGTTGTTGCTGAACAGAAGCAGCATATTTCCCATAACAAAGTTTCATCTCATCACATGTGAAGTTTCCAGATATAACTTCCATTGTGATTTCATATTTTCCACTACGTTCCTGAGGGTCAGCAACTCCTTCCAGATAAGGTCTGCTCAGTAATGAGCTTGAAAGCTGTTTCTGCTTGGAAAAGGGAAATCCATTAACAATGCAGGAGAAGTACCGTAAAAAGTTAGGATGTGAAGCTGCAAACAATTCAGTTTGGGTTATGACAGCAGGAATTTTAGGACGGTCAGATGTACAGTCTCTGAGCCGGGGCATCGGTGCCCTCCTCCTGCAGGGTGGGACAGGTGCACTCCCAGATTGCGATCTTGGGTTCTAGTTTCACTACAACTCTTTAAGCCAAGTAGTTTCAAGGGTCTGAGTTTGCTTCTGTCCTGATGGAGTTTGGCAAGTGGTGAGGGAAGTAACTTGCTTTTGTTCGCTTTAAAATTCACTGGTCTGTTGTTCCTGCAGTGTTTGTTCTGTTCTGGGGATTTTGGTTTTTCTTTAAGCTGAATAACAAAGCAAATAAGCTAAGCAAGTTTATGGGGTGCTCTCCAACTTAATAAAAGTGGGGTAGACTATATTGTGCCCAGCCAAGCCCTGGAGTGATGAGGGACAAATGTTTGTGTTGTCTTAATTGCACCATGCATCAGATGAAAAGGAAATCCAGCTATCTTCCTGGACAAGAGTAATTTCTAATGTTCATTTGGATAGAGAAATTATTTAGAAGGTGCCCTTGCAAGTCTGCAGTGCCAGGGTTGTAAGAGAAAGAGGCAAAGGAGGAAATGGTACATTTTCTCCAGACTAACCGGGACAGCTTACTACATTGGTCTAGGAAGATTTTTGACACCATGATAATATGTGAGGTTTGCCTTTGGTACACTTCTCATCTGTGAATTTGGTAGGAACTACACATGTTCAAACCAGCTCTTCTAACTTCTGCATGACTGGGGTGCCAGGTCCCCATCTGTTACAAATAGAGGTAACTCCAGCAAAGCTACTATAACTTATGTCAGTTGGGGACTTGGCCCAAGTTGTCAGGATAAAACATTGATAGGAGGAAATCTCTCTGACTTTCAAAAACTCTTAAGTTCAGCAGCTCTGCATCCATGCTATAGGGCTGCCTCTTTCTCTTTCCCCCCTCCTTCTTCTGCTACTCTTACACATTTTGTTTGTCAACTTTGGAAGTGCATCAAATTAAATCAAAGCAGGGGTGTTGGGTTTCTTTTTTTTTTGTCCCTGATCTTTTTTCCTCTTGAATGTCAACTCCAGTGGAAATACAAGAAGTTTTGGCTCAACTCCTGAGGTGTGAACTGACAGTAGCCTGTTCCTAGGGTGTCTTTCTCTTAACCAAAATATGTAATATGTACCTTGCAGCATAAGACTACAAGAAACTTATGGCAGCTTTCTTTAAAATAGATCTAGGCAAGCAGTCAGCAATCTTGTATGTGGGTCTGCCCAGTTCTGACTGCATGGTTGTAAGCTGTGGGTCACCCATAGCATCAGCTCTATTAGCAGTTATTACTCAGGCTGTACAAAGCCTTACATTAAAAATAAGGAATATCTTTTCACAAAGTGAAACTGCTAAAACTTGCAATTAGAAAAGGAAAGAAGGCACTTGGACCGTTGATGTACTTAAAGGGGTGCTGCTCAGCCAAAAACTTGACTATTGTTCACAAGTGTCACCATGAAATCTTGACTGTTTGCCCAAATCCCATTATCATTCAGGAAGTTTGTAACGAGTAGATTTAAGCTCTAATCATGCAAAGCATAGGAAAGTATGTGAGAATACCCACCTTTTATGGCATGGCATTTGTTGGCAGTATTGTTTTAGCTGTAGCAGACAAGATTAAAGGATTAGGAAGTAAGCCAGATACCAAACTGCTGCTGCTAATGTTGTAATTTGCCAGTATATTGATTACAGAGGATTTTTTTTAAGCCTTCGGAACAGCATCCCGTATCCTTATTTCTATGTTAGTGTGTAACTGTATAACTTCCATAAAATGGCGGCCTTATTTCATAAGAAATGTGAGGTCTACTTTTGCTGAGATGCAATCAATTAGTTTGGTCCATTTCTGTAGCTGTCTATGTGAATTTGGTTACTTTTCTTTTTTCCTGCAGTTTGCTGTGAGAGAAACAGATTTTTGTCAATGTTAATATGAGTAGGGAAACCCATGCTGAAGTCTGTTCTTACACAAGTTTGCTTGCAAGAGCAAACTTCAGTTTCTTTCAGAAGGATACTGGCCATACCCAACACCGCCTGCCTGCAATCCAGTTTCTTTTCTGGAAGATGTTCCAGCACAGAGCCCTAAGGCTTGTTCTCCAAATCCCTGCATAATTTGGTTTTTTTCTCCCAAGACAGCCTATATTGTAATGCCTCTACTTAAACAGAGGAATTCAGCATTTTTAAAAATTAGCAATATGAATGTAAGGAATCAAATGTTAAGCTCCTGACTTTTCTTTCTATGTAAGGTTACACTCAGTAGGACACTTTTCCACAAGGCTTTCAATCTGGGCTTGTTTCATTAATAGCACCAAGGGAGCAAGCTGGTAGGAAACACTCCTGATGGATTGAGGTAGCATGAAGGTAGACTGGAGCGGGACCCAGGCAAAATGGAAATCCAAGGAAACTGCTCCATCAAGTGTTGAAAGGTAAAACTGGCACTGCATTCACTAAAAATGCAGGTCTTCCTTGGGCCAGAAGCAAGGCACTCTACAGGTGAAACATAGAAAATCCCTACTAATCGTCATAGGGACAGATTTATGTGAGCTGTATAACATTTTAAGGGATGATCTTCATTTTAATTTGATGTTTACTCCCTTAAAAATCTAGCACAGTGGCCAGTGAAAGGCTGATCTTTTTCCTTCTGAACAGTTCTAATAAAAGCAAATATTTTGCATGTATGCAAATTGCATCCAACTGCATACTTCAAATATTCACTTGCTTTCCTTTGAAATTGCACAATAAGAGTTGCAAGATTTGTAGGGAAAGAAAAGTACATAGTCATTTCATCTTAAAATTAAGAGTGTATTTAACTATTCTGTTAAATGCTGACCAGGAATAAAGGCTGGTCTACATGTACAAATGCCACTGAAATGATTTGTAGGCTGTAGGCTTAGATATAGTAGGCTTTCTTGCTTTCTTCCACCATGGGAACTGGAACCTTCCTGACCTGAACCTAAATTTTACTTATTCACTTATTCATTTAGGATATCTGTGTTGCTCAATGCTTAGAAAAAGTTTAGCATCTACATGTAGACCTTGTGGTTTTTTTTTTACTTCTTCCAAAATGGGTCCACTGTCACACAGCTACTTGAATCAACTGAAGCAGATTTTTCCTAATTTTCTTGGCTCAAGGGCTTATCTTTGAGAAAGTAAACTAGAAGTTCCTGAAAACTCTTAAAGCGAACAAAAAATTTATAAAAATCTTGGTTGGAAAAGCCAGCTAGGAAATGCACAGGAGTAACTTAATATGACCTGATTTTCATTAAAATGCAGAGGTATTAATAATTTCATTTTTGAAAAAGGAGATAACAGCTCTTAAATGTCAGGTCTTCAACATCTCATTGCTGTTTAGATTTAAAAGCCACGCTGACAGAGATTTTTAGCTGGGTGGCAGAAAATACGTAAATGGTTTCTTATAGTGTTTTTACTTAAAGCCCAGGGGTTGCCCCAGGACTTGTTTTGTCACATCCTGACCGGTACCTTCAGGAAACCCAAAGCTTTGTTCTGCTGTATTGCCTCTATCCCCAAATGCTGAATGAGGTTGGGGGGGTGTACAAAAGCTAAAAATTTTCTTGTAAGCCTCAGAAACAGATGCCTAATATTCATGTCGCTGATCTGCGAGGCAGAGGCTGGAGCTGAGCAGCCCTCTGGCCATATCCAGTAGCTGCTCCTCATCATTGCTTTACCTCATGGAATAACGACAGAGCTTGGGGAAATGCACAGCTGGGGAAAAAAGTCCCTAATTCTGAACATAATTTGGATTATTTAATTTAAAAATTGTCAGTTCCTAAGCTTTTTAATTGACTTAGCACGGCATTCATCTTACCTAACACTAGATACCTACAAATAGTATCTAAGCTAGCATGTAGTCAGTGGAGAGGAAAAGACACTTTTTGAGCGCATTTCAGGTGGCATGTGTTAGTCATCTGCCTTAAATGTTGCCGGGAGCCTGATCTGTGCTGGATAAAAAGCAGGAACAGATGCCTCTGGCCACCCCATGCAAGTCGCTACGGGGAGTAGGAACAGTTCAGGGTGTGCTCCCGTCCTCACTCCTGCATCCAGTTTGTAAATAATTATAAAGAATATATCCTAGAAATAATAGAATTTTCATGAAAATATTTCCAAATCCTGCCTTTTTCATAAGTGTGAGTTAAAACCACTTGTAAGAAAGCAGCCAAATCTGAGCAGCACTGTGCATTTCTGTCCATTTTACCAGCACCTAAAGTATTCCTGAATTTTGAGTTGGTAAGAGAAGGATTAGTATATATAGAAATAAATAACAGACCCTACCTTGTTTCAGCAAAAGGCATGGAGGCTGAGTTACCAGCTTAGGGCCTATCGCTTTCAGTGGGGTGCAAAAAATGTACATTGGGACGGCTTCAGGTTCCTCCCTGGACTGCAGGGAGAGTGTGGGTTTTTTGTTTGTTTTGTCCTGGTTTTTTTTTGTTTTATTTTGTGTTTTGATGTCTTTTTTTTTTTTGGTTGGGTGTTTTGTTTTGTTTTTTGTCAAAAGAGAGCTGGCCTGAAAGGGAGAGTGGTAATTGCTGGGGGACCTGTCAGCGAAGAGTCAAGAAACAGAAGGGTGAGTCAGTGCAGAGTGGTACTGGTTTTGGTCTAAAATACACAAAACCCCCTCCACTACTGTGCAGAGTAACAGGTGTAACCACAGGCTTTCCCTGCTCCCTCCCCCAGCCCAAGCTAATTTAGGTTTCTAAGCCTATGGAATGAGTACAACATGATGGAGCCAAAATTTATGGGAAAAAAAACCCAACCACGCTAATATAGGCTGTAAAATAAACGTAAATGAAAGCTAAAGTAAAACAGCTTTTATTCACATGAAAAAATAAACCTGTTAGCTCTGATAATCAATTAAAATATTATAGTATCAAGCAATCACAGATGTAGAAGCTTATCCTCCTTAAAGTAATTATAAATCACATCCTTTCCTAAATCTCTCTATTCCCTCTTATTGCTTACATTATAATCCCTGCCTGGGTATCATTTTCGTTGCTAAACATACTGTTTGCCCGTCAGTTTATTAAGGTTTGTCTTGATAGTGCCAAAACAAATGCTGGTTTTCAAAGATAAAAGGAAGGCTAATATTAAAATAATAATTTCACTTCTTTGCTTGCAGAGCCTAATTATTGAAGAAATTGGCACATGGAATCTCTGAGGTGATAGGGGATTAGTATGTCAATGGGAGCCTGCTTTGAAGTTGACCCATACTGTCCTTGGTGGTGGTGGGCATACCTGGTTTCTTGCAATATAATGTGGAGAAAGAGAACTTTTTTGGGGGGAGGGGGGAGTGAACAACCAACAATAAAAGTGTTGTTCTTTACTGTTTTTAATTAATTAAAAGCTTTTGTAAAAATAGATGGGATGCATAGGGGACACTAAAAGTAAAAGCAAACAGAAGAATTATAGACTTGAGAATGATAAGAATAGTAAAACGGCTTTGAGGGGACTGGGACAATTAAAGAAAATGTGAAACTGTTGGGTTTGTATGTGTTGTTTGGTGACATCAGGCTTACAGCAATGATGTCGGTAAAGCACTCCCAAGTACTGTGAGTGCAGTAGGGTTGAAGAGCATTATTGGATATAGTGAGGAGTGTTGTAAGTTACTGCTACGAAAGCAAACACTTGAATTAAGCCTGAAACTGGTATTGGTTGACTCGCAGCCTGGAGGAAGCATGAGCCTAACAACTTAACAACCCTACTGATTTATATGGAAAAGCTATAATGAATGAGAAGCAGAGCTACTAAAACATGTTCTAATATCAAGCTTGAGAACAGATGAGATGTAAATGAAACATGTTTATTTTTTTAATGCTTTATTTGGTGGCAGGCAAACCCAGTGCCAAGGAAAGCTGCCAAGGTCATGGCTGTGCTAGCACTCCGTAGCATGAGCAGTGAGAGACAGAAGCTGCTGGTAAGTGGGAAGGTTTTTAGACCTTCAAGAGTCAATACCACTTACATTTGAAATCCTCATGTTACATGAAGACTTGAAATAAAATCTAAATAGCATGCAATCTGATTACGTACTTTATACGTATAAGATGTCACAATAAGATTTTGTGTATATGTATTAAGAGCGAGCCAAGCAATGTCCCCTTTTTGCATGGGTTAGACTATTTCAAATAAGAAATAGAAATGGCTCCAGTTCATGGCAAACAGCTGATGGATCACTATGGTTGGAGATGTATGGACACTGGACAAAATGGCAGTCTGGTCTCTAGCAGACCAAAAGACTGGGAATAACAGTGCTTGAGATAAAGAATTAGGTTAAGATGAGGTAGCATGGGTGAAATGTGTAAAAGGGGGGGGGGGGGGAACCACAACAAAAAAAAACCCAAACAAAAAAAAACCCACAAACCTTTCAGTTAAGAGCAGTTAAGTGTCATCCTTTGGAGTTGCATTTCACTTCACGTGAAATGTGAAAACTATATGTTCTTTGATGTTCACAACTTCCCTTAAAGATCAAGCCAGCAAGAAACATTGGTGGTTCATGATTTTGGTCCCGGAATTGTAAAAGTGACCTCACTGGAGTTATGTCAGTTTATACCAGCTGGTAGTCTGGACAATGATATGGATCCCTCATAGCTCCATAAAGATTTACGGTAGCTCAGAGAAAGGCAAATGTTAAGAGTAGAACGAAGAGTTAATTATGGTTGAGCTTAGTGTTTGCATTAATTTAACTGTACTGATTTTGGTGTCATTCTTTCAAATTTGTCTCAAGAACAGGCTATCTGTTGAGGTTTATTAATGGGCAGCTACCTATTTAGCTGAGGGAAAGAAGTCTTTAATTTAGAAATAATTTTCTTCCTATGACTGAAAATGAAACGTAAGAGTTATCATCAAATTTGAACATTTCGTTTTCTATTATGGAATCTGGAGAAGAGTGTATGATCCCTGGGGTGCTCATCCCAGTGTCCAAAGGCTTTCTTCTGCTTTGGAAATGTCACTCAGAGGAGACAGGACACTCTGTAAACTCAGTACGCTGAGGGCTGAAGTTCCTTGTCTTTTTGAGTCCTTATCACTTTAGTTACATAGAAATCTAATTTTTAAAGAAACATGACTGTTGGGCAGATTTGTTTTGTTTTCTGCTTAATCGTTAGATAATTGGTGCAGATTACATTTTTCTGACTGCTGCTGAGTTGAGCCTAGACCAGAGTTCCCATGAGCTATTGGTTGGTTGTTTCAGGCTGTCCTCTTAATAAAACCCCAGTTTTATTAAATTCCTGGTCTCTGAATGTAACAAATTCCTGTGTCAAAGTTGATGGGACTCCAGCCTCCCCTCACTATAACCCTGCCTTGAGGCAGTAAATGAGCTATAAATGTTCCGCTACTTCAGGACTAGGATGAATCAGCCAAAAAATTTCATATAATAAGACGTCTTAAGTTAGTCCATTTTTAGTCACAATCCTTCCTGTCTGACTCTGTGAAGACCTGAGCACCTTGGTGTCCCATTGATTTAATGGAGCTACTGGACATCGGTGATACTGAAAGCTGTTTTCAAACTGCTTCAATGTGAGTAACTTTAAGCCCATAATGCAACAAATCTTTCCTGGAATGTATGTAGACTACTATAAAGAGATAAGTGAGCTACCAGTTCTTTTCTCAGACACACTAATAATGTACTTCCTTAGTTGAATTTCTGGAGCAATGAGAAATGAGAATGTTTCATATTCTTTTGAGTAGAGAAGATGATGTGTGTTAAGATTGATCTAAAGTTTGGGTTACACTTTTAAATGTATTTTGATTCAGATGAAGTGGTACTCTTTTGTGTGTGTGTGTATATGTATGTATATATAATGTTAAGCTTGCTGCTTTTAAATTCATCACTTTACTGTAGAGGTAAGGAGGAAGGCTGTTGATAACTCAGGGATTCTCATGGCAGAGCGGAGTTGGCCTGATGATGGGCACCATGTGCTCAACATTGAAAATGCTTCTCCAACCCTCTCCTGGCGTGTGCGCTCTGGACAGAAAGATATTTTGACATTTTTAATGTGATATGAAAGCATATGGGTATCCTCTTGTGGAATACAACTAACTTACATGTTTTATGTCACTCTGCTTTGAGACAGCTGGAGCTGAAGACAGGCTGTAATTATAAACATCATTAGTCCTTTCTATTTCCCCATCTGTGTGGACCACAGCCGTCCCCCCTCCTGTGCTTTTAGACCCGTAAGGACGGCTGTCTACCTGCCCCACCTGCACACCAGAGTGGTGTTGAAAGGTGCCAGGTAAACTGAGACACTGGCAGCTAGCCTTTTGTGTGTATTAGATCATGTTAATATTTCTTGACTGTGCAAATATCAACTAAAAATGTGAAATATTGCTTATGCCATAAGATTTTTATAAAAAGGTCATAAGAGATCCCCCAGGTTATTATTTTAAAAAAGGCAAGAAAAAAGTAAGCCTAGGTTGCTGTCATAAAGACATGCTTTGGATCTAACACAAATTGTTTCAGGAAGATCTGAGAAGAGTCTGTGGGCTCCACTCGGCAGGTGGTCAGGTTGGTGCTGTCTGGCCCTAACAAGAGTTTAACCTCTAGTAATTAATCTCTATTGACTGAAGATGAATTTCAATGTCTAGTAAGAGTGGTGTGGTGGAGGTCTTTTTTCCTTTTTAAATGTGGTTTAACGTGAGCTTACAGGTAATGGTAACAGGAGCTCTGCCAGGGCAGCAAGGAAACATGCCCTCAGAAGCCTGTTTGCAGAGGCTGGGATGTCCCCAGGCATCAGGGCACAGCTAGGGCGATGGGGACCACTTCCCAGGCAAGGCATGGGAAGGTGGATGATCAGTTGGGTGGGGGGTCCAAGATGGACACATGCAGTGTGGTGGAGCTGTTTCCCGGGCTTTCATCACATAACATCAGTAGTGAAGGCTGTTGTCTTACTTTGGGCGCCATCCCCAAATCCAGCATTGGAGAACATGTGCACCGACATTGCTGGTGACCAGCGGAAGGATGCTGCAGCCCTCACGGCTTTTTTTTTTATTGTTGCTGGGAGAACCGATGGTTGGAGGAGGGTGTTCAGTGTGAGTGTACTGTATCCAGATTAGGCCCCCAACCCAATGGCTACTTAAAGCACTCCCCAAACTCCCCCAAAGGAAGAGGAGGGATCACCCAAGGGCAGCACTGAAAAGTCTCTTGCAGTCATTAGTGTTGTTCCCTGTGCTGCACGCTGCCTGCAATGAGCGTGTCAACTTCTCTGTGACGTGCTCGGATTTCAAAGGCGTCCTCCCAGCCAGCTGCATCTGAAGAAATCGAGCAATTTTTTAATTTTTTTTTTTTATTTTTTTTTTTAAGATACCATGCCAAGCCTTTTGAAATGAAAGCTGGGGCAGGCCTAGTGGAGATTAATGTAGGAAAAATGCTGCTGGCTTGATAAGCCACAGATGTCGCCGAGATTTGCTGAGGCTGTTGACAGCTTGTGATGGTTTACAGCTTTGCAAGGTCCCCCTGCCTCAGGACCAATGCGTTGGATACATGGCTGGTGGCGTGGGCAGGGTTTGGCCCCACATGGTTGGGTGAAGGGTTTGAGGAGACCTGGGAGAAAAGCTGATGAGAGCTTTAGACCTGGTCTGGCCCCAGAGTGTCATTGCAGGGTTTTCTTATGTGCTACACCTATTAATGCAAAAGGAGTGACATTTTTAAAAATAATGTCACTCCTGGCAACTGTTTTTATAACATCGTAATGGGAAGACATGTAAGCTGGTGACATTCTGTGAAATCATAAGATGGTGGTAGAAACTCAGCCTATTGCACTGACCTCGGGGAATTGAAAAGGTGACTTATGTTGGTGGAGTTGTTCTCAGTGGGTAGACAGGAGCTGCGCTTCTGTTAATTCTACAGACATAATTAGAACTATGCAACTTTTTTTAGAGAAGACATTTATTCAGTCCTGTTAGGTAGTACCAGTAATGCTAGCAAATTGGCAGCAGCTTGTTGTTTGCCCTTCTTAAGTTTAAGAGCATCCTCTCATCAAACACTGTTGCAGGAGCTCTGCAGAGCGTGACAGGAGGTCCCCCTGCAGACTGGTAGGAAACAGGGTGGTCTGGATGTGATGAGAGTTTTTGTTCAAAGCTGTAATGATTTCTTCTCATTTGTCCTCGCTTCCTTTTCCTACCACTCAGCCTGTTTCTGAAATTTTGTAGATTGACAGAAGGGGTAATTAAAACTCTCAAATCTCAGTCCTGAATAATAACAGTCACTTCAGAGTCTGTAATTTTATATGTGAAGTTAGGACTTCTCATCTCTACTGCTTTTTTTTTTTTAATAAATAGAAATAATCATATACATTTTATATTATTTCTAATATAATCAGCCACTTTATCACCTTATCATTTAGGATTTCAGGTATTGTTGGGGGTTTTTTTGTTTGGTTGGTTTGGGGTTTGTTTTTTTGTGTGTGTGTGGTGGGTTTTTTTAGGAAAATATATTTTTTTAATTTCTTCTGTCAGCTCACATTTGTGTTGCTTTGTTTTTAGAAAGTCATAGGTGATTGCTTATATAAAAAGATGATGAAATTCACAATTTCTTGACATTTTCCATACATACAGACTACATTCTTTGCAAGATGCTGCCAGTTAGACTGTTTCTGAATCAAGCTTTGTTGTCTTCATGATATCAAGGCCAAGTACTTCACTGATTTGTGGAAATAACATACACATGAAGTTATCCCTTGCGTGCTGTCAGTGACCTTTCATGCAGAATTTCCGTGGGATTCTCATCCTCCGCTTCGGATAAAGGTTCTTCTGAATCTGCATTTTTGCATGCCGTGATATTGTATGTTCAGATTTATTTTAGACAGAAAATTAATTTCATTAAATTTGCTGTTAGTTTTAATTTTGAAGTGATGTTTTTGTCATAATCTTAAAATACCTTTGCACATACTGGTGTTTATATGCAACTTCTTGGAATCAATACTTTCCACTTCTGAATAATAGATTGGAATTGGTACAACCCCAGCGTCCAACAAGTCTCAGGCAAGTGCAGAAAATTGCTTTGCCAAATTGTTTTGAAAATAATTTGAACAAAAAAATATCTTTTTTTTCTCACAAGAACAGAAGAGTTCTCTATAAATTGTGTCAAACACTAGGTAAAAAAGTATATTCACGCTACTTGGAAATGGATGTAGTGATTTAAATGCAAATTTATCTATAATAGGAATCTATGCATGTGCTTGTAAATGAATTAGCAAAGATTCAGGGCTTTCTTGTCATCTTTGTAACGCTGTCATTTTTTCCTAGTGGCAGCCTCTACCGCATACCCAGGCCGGTACAGTTTGCCTTGTGTCTAATTAACATCTCATGGTGCACTTCGGAGGCAAGTGATATTTAGCATATACATTTTTATTGGGAAAACTTGTACATTGGAAGCACACGTAATTTTGATAGAGGTAGCTGAGAAATAATTTCCATAAATTATAAGAAAACTTTTATTCCCTATACTGTCAAAAGTAGCAATACTTTTAGGGGAGTTTTAAAGGAAAATGGTATGATACTTATCAACAATGTAAATTTAGGTACTCAAAATGTTTGGATATTTGAGGAAGAAAACTGAAAATTGTCATTTCAGTTCTTCTATAAAATAAAGAGGTTCCAACATTTTTTGGAGTAGGTGAGACTGGAGACTGGCTATGTTATATAGTATCTATCAGCTTGATCTCATAGATCTTTCCAATATCCTGTGCTCACAATTTGGGGGAGAAATAAAAAGTATTATAGATCTGAATCGTATTTATGCTTATGAGCATCCAAGAGATTGGCATAGCAATAGCGAAGTAAATATCTGATGCCCTCTTGTACCATCATGGTATTAGCCAAGGAAACACTGTTATCTGTGTTTGCAAAGGGGTAACTGAGGCACTGCTCAGCTGAGTCCCAGAGAAGACCTTTTTTTGTCTGCTTTCCTCTTTGTGGCTTGTCAGTTCAAAGAAATCTTGTTCTTGTTGGTTTTGTGGCTCCCGTGGGGCTCTTGGTAAAGCTCCCATGTGTTACTGTCTAAAATCCTCTAGCCTTGGGTGGCATTTAGACCTTCAGTATTCAGGATGTTGTTTTTCCTTACCCAGAGGAATAAATGATGAGTTAATCGGCTGTAGATTGGTGTGCACCTTTGCGAGTAAATCCGACAATGTAAATGTAAAGTCAGCTCTAGGAGTTTTGTCATGGGCAGGAGGGTAAAAATGTCCTGTTTGGGATGGGAACATGCCCCCTTATCGCCAGACAAGGTTTCTTTTAGGTAGCCTGTCTGTTGTGTTAAGCCAGCCTGCAATGGGGATTTCAGCATTGTTTATGGCTCTATTATGCGAGTCTGTAGGGCAAGACATGTCTTATGGCATTCAATGAGGCTCTACGGACAGGAGTTTTGAGTAACTTACCCATTCTATGAGTTTTTGACAGACGCTGTGCTGTAGCTGAACTATGACTTCAAAGTAGTTCCTAGTGCCTCGAATCTTATTTTCAGGCTCTCAATGGTTATGCTATTTAAATCCATTATTTGTTGGGTGAAATGGGTCTAAATCTGAAAATGTCTTAAAGAAGCAGGTATCTAAAATAATTGCTTCTGAAGTTTTCTTTGTGGAAATAAAAATACAAAATGTGCCATATAAAATGTTAGGAATATCTGTGCTACATAAAGCCCCTGCAGGACTGTGTGGGGTGGCTGGTTTTGGTTTGGGTTGGTTTGTTGTTTTTTGGTTTGGGGTTTGTTTTTTTTTTGGTTGTGTGTGCATTTTGGTTTGGGGGGTTTTTTGGTTGTTTTGGATTGAGGTTTTTTGTTGTTTAAGGAATAATGGGACAGTGTAATTTATGCCTAGATAATTAGTGGCATTTTACCACTGAAATGTACACCACTTGGAGAAATACTCACTGGAGCCTTTCACACCTGCATGGGGTATGAAATTCCAAACAATTAAAACAATTAATGTGGCTTCCTGAAAGGAAGCCTATTGTGGCTTTGCAAAAAGCATATTGCAGGAGTGAAGAGAAATATGTTAAAGCAGAATGTGCAATAAATGGGAACTGTACTGCCAAAGACTTCCTGACACATCTTTTCATTTCTGAAACTAAAAATGGAATAAGTCTGTGAGCAAGTGTCACTTGAATTGATTGTAGTATTCCTTGTGAAAGGTGTTGGTGGTTTTCTTTTGTTTGTTGTTGGGTTTGGGGTTTTTTTGTTTGGTTGGTTGTTTTCTTTGTGGGTTTGTTTGGTTTTTTTTTAAGAATGGTAACAGAGAGTCTTACGGTTTTGCTTGTTTTTTTAAAAACAAAACAAAAAATGTACAGTGTCATTTGGTCTTTTGGTTGAGAACTCAAAACAAGTAGTATGGGGTTAAAAGTAATCTTAAAAATTAACAACTGTCTGTATTCCTACTTGTCTTCTAGCTGAGAACAACTGTAGAAGAGGGATAACCATGCAGGTTTTTATGTTAAATATTAGATAACTTTGTCCTGTCTGTGCTGCATAGATGTTCACTCTCTATTTTTCCAAAGGGAGGAAAAAAAGACAGCAGTATGAGTCACTTCAGTTTTACACTTGCATATTCCATGGATGTCATTAGATTTTAGCCATTAACATTTAAAAAATTTTATATGTACCTTGAGAAGATGAATACCTAAAAAGAAGGATCTTTTAGGTGACAGCTCCAAATGTCATTCTGGGTGTTTGTGAAAGTATATTAAAATTATTTCTTTAGAAGGGAAAAGGAGATTAGTTGTTTGACAGAAAGAAGAAGCAGTAAAAAAGGCATTTGAGTTTTGCTATTTTATGCTTTTGTGGTCATCTTTGTAGAGACAGGGTGAAAAAGCATTTAAGAAAACAAAAGCTGAAATCCTTTGCACCCCTGGTCCAAAGCAGGAAGAGCGGCCTGTGCTCTGCAGGCGCTTGGTGCCATCCTTCTCCTGGTTCCCTATTTTTGGAAGCCTCTGTAGAAGGTCAGTGGGAAACATAACCCCTGGCTCCTAAGGCAAAAGCAGCCTGGATTATCATTCACGAGAAACTAA
Organism: Phalacrocorax carbo; assembly: GCF_963921805.1. Lineage (NCBI taxonomy): Eukaryota > Metazoa > Chordata > Aves > Suliformes > Phalacrocoracidae > Phalacrocorax > Phalacrocorax carbo. The sequence continues at coordinate 55,874,867 of NC_087517.1, read as the reverse complement.
AGACGGATTGCTAGTAGAGAGCAAATAGTTACTCCTGTTAGTATTTCCTAGACGAATGCAAGCAGCTTGAATTTCAGTTGTTCAAAATCAGTTGCTGAATTAAAAAAATGTTTAGCTTTATTTTTTTTCACTTGCTCAATCATTCATTGCTTATATCTAATGTTTGAAATCTAATCCCTGTTCTTGAGAAAATATTTCAGAAAACTATCTAGGTAAAGCCTTTTAATATAAATTTTAAGCTATTTGTTAATTTGATAAGAATAAATCTTATATACATTAAGTCATATACTTTATATAAGTTTTAGTGTGCAATTGCTGCACTTATATTAAAAGCAATAAATACATATATTGATACTTTGTGTTTTATTAGAAATAGCGATTAAAAGAAAAATACAGAGCAAACCACAAAAAAGTTGTTTGGAAATTCCTCGTTTCCCTGATGGTTGTCCTGTATTGAGGCTTCTTGGCACTGCTCTCTCTGGTCAGACAGGGATGCAGTGGATATGTGTGAGCGGGCTGGGTTTTGTCCCTAAAAAAAAAAAAAAAAAAAAGGGTGCGACACATGGAGGATTTGACTCGGGTTTTGGTCCCAGTATACCTGTGCCCATCCTAGTCTTCAGCTCCCGCTCCCTAACAAGCATGCCTTAACAAGCACAGCAATGCTGGGTTTTCCCTGTTGTGGCCAGGGCTCTGATCCCCAGCACATCCCTGGCCAGGAGCTGTGGCTTTGTCCCTCTCGTGCTGGTCAGTACTGTGACTCTCATAAGAAATCTCAGTACATGCCTCTCCAAGGAAAGCTGGATTTGTGTTGTCTTTTAAAAATCTTATTATTAACTAAAACAATAAAATTTTAACATATATTTAGAAGTAGCATTTTAAAATACTAATCCTTCAGAAGGGTAAAAAGTGCCAATTTTGTCACTTGATGACTACCAAAAGCTGATTTATGCCTTTTTTTTTTTTTTGACACTCAGTCATGCAGCAGAGGCAAAAGAGCAGCTGGTAATGTGACCAGTAAAAGTTAAAATAAAGGAGAGGAAATGCTATATAACAGAAGCAGAGGGATATTATTAGCTCCTGCACTCTGCTAGAGATGATCCAAGGAATGAGAGAAGCTCTTTAGGAGGCCAGGGAAATTTCCCTGAGGGTCCCGCACCCGGCTCCCACACACCAGCTTTCAGGACTGGTGTTTCCCAGCAGGAGCCAGTCTGGACCACGCTGTGCCACAGCAGCGATGAAGGGTGATAGATGCAGAGAGGTGCTAGGCAATCCCACAGCTTGCAGTGTGTCTTTGCTAAGAGGGATTTCTTCAGTGTAATTAAGTGTGCTGGGTAAGAGATAAAAATGTCATGACTTGAGGCAGCTTGGGGAATTAAAACTGAACTTCTTTCTGCATGTTGCATTATCAAATTGGGCAGGACCAGGATGACCCTTCATTTGAAGGCGGGTGGCAAAGTATAGACCTGCTGGACAGACACTGATTGCACCTGGACTGCAATCCTCAGATGCTGCGTCAGTAACACATGGAAAATCAGGATTCCTGTTCCTGTCCTGTACAGCCCGCTGTCATGGGAAATGTTGGGCTGTGCGTCTCCTAACCTTACTGAGCTTGCTTTTAGGGCCTTGTACATCTCTCTGAGAAACTGCTCCAGACATTGATTGCTCTGACAGTGCAACCTCCCCTTCTTTGTCCTCCTATTTGTCCATCTGCTACCTAAGATGAGCCCTCGATCCCCTGAGCTCAGTAGGCTAACAAAGAACGTGAGATGCTGTAATGTGTACAAATTAAAATTTCTGCAAAGAGTAGAAAGGCAGGAAAAATGCCTTTTACTAATATTACATTAGTAATATTTACCTTAAAAAACCAACAAAAAAACCCCAACCAAACCAAACAATCCAAAAAGACCCAGAACGCCCATCCCAACTTTCTTAAAACAGAAAGAAGGTTTTCACATAGGAAACTGCAAAAGGAGCATTTAGAAGGTCAAAGAAAGAATTCAAACCCTGGAAAAAGTACACATGATACCAAATGAGGCCAGGTCTGGCTCATGATGGTTTTTGCGACCCTTCTGCACATATTCCAGATGAAATTCCTCTTTCTTAAATACTGTGAGAGGAGAACCATACTCAATGCACTGAGGGAGATACCACTGACACTTGCGTAGCAGCACGAATGCTTCCCTGCATCTGCTGAGGACTCCTCTTGTAATGCAGCGTAAGATAGCATTCACTGTCTTCATAAGCGCATCGCATTGATGCTGATAGTTATTGCAGGATCAGCGCAGGCACACAACTGCTTCTCAATCATTGGCAGCTTTTAGTGAGCTCTCAAATTGTAAAAATAAACCCTTGCAATTGGTCTCGTGCATTTAACATTGTGTTTTATGCTATGGAAAGGTCACCCTCACTTGCAGTTTTTTCTCAAGTTTAGCCTTGTATACAGCAGCCCCCAAATTCCTTTCTGCTGGCAATGTTTTTCAACTTAATTGAAAGATTTTGTCTCTGTCTCAAGATAGTGAGGGAAAACACTGAAAGATCTGTCCCATAACTATTCTTGACAATTTCTGCCAGTAATTTTTCTCCAACCTGATACTTCTCAAAAATACTAATTTCCATTTTGCCTTGGCTCAACTTCTCAAGCAATTTACAGTTTCTCTGGTAATCTTTAATCCTCTTTTGAGTAATGTTTCTCCTGTGTCACCATGTCAAATGGTTTACTAATGTCCAACATGAGAAATCTCTTGCATCAGCTTTCATTTGATAAAAGTTTTCTAGAAGAAAAAAGTATTGTATGTACCCAATTAAATTGCTAAGTCAGTTGATGTTGTACACTTGTTTTCCCTTTTGTCTTGTCAAGCTTCTCTCTCCTCTCCTTCAAGATTTCTTCAAAAGCATTAAATACTTAAATGTAATTCTTTGGAGTAATTTCTCCGAGTTCTATTTTTAAATATCAGCACTATATACTTTTTTATCAGCTGGAAGCCTCTGTGACCTGGAAAACTTATCATAAAAGCTTAATGTAGCTGTGTCTGCCTTTCTTTCGCTTCTGCGTCCACAGACCTGGATATTTTAAATTTATTGATTTTTGTGTCTTAGTTGTGATCATCTCTCATCCTCATTGCCATTATTTATATCTCCCTGATCCACCTTCAAAGCTGAGGTCACATTCTCATTTAAAGCTGTATCTAGATCATCCTCGACCTATGTCCTATCTGTATTGTATGACGCCCTTTTTTTTTCTCCCTTGCTGTTGTCCTCTTATTTGTACAATCTTGTTGTTCTGAAACACAACTCTTCAAATTTGCAAAATGGCATTTTTTCAAACTGTAGTCAAAAATAGAACAATCTTTTTTTATAGCCAATGTGAAATTTTTCATATGCCTTAAACTTTTTTACTAAATCCATTTTGCACTTTTTAAAATCAAGTGTGTTTTTGTGTCATCTTAGAAAGTGAGGTATGTTTTATTATTTTAAAAAAAGAGCTAAAAAGAAGCAGCAGCTCCCAAACTACAGATTGAAAATTAGTTTGTCCTGAGCAAGTGAGATGGTTTTGGCAGCAATTGCACTAAACAGGGTTTTTCCAGTCTTGGCTGCTAACATGAGATTCCTTGTTTAGGATCACATTGCTTGCAGATTACAGAATTGGCCACAGAATAGACACAGTACTCAAATGACAGATTTGTCCAACCTGTGCCGTGTTACAGGAAACGGAGCCATGTTTTGTAAACCAGAGCTAATATTTTCCATCTGTAACCAAGTACAAGACTGATGAAGGACATAAAGAATATTCTGCCATGAAGAATGCCTGGAAGAAGAAATCCCTAGTCTTTTGTTAAAAAAAATAATTCAATTTCATTTTTGTTTTTCTTTCATTAGAATGTGTAGTGTCCTGAAAAAAATATTTTCTAGAAAAGTGTGCCTTAAACAGCCCAAAGCAGCTATGAGCAGATTCTCCAGAGGCACTTTTGTAGCCCTTCTGCACTTTATGACAAAACATTTCCATTTAGTAGTTGACTTTGTAATATTCCCATGAAAAGGCATTGAGTATGTTGTCGGGCAAAATCTCAATGATGGGTCAGTTATGGTGTGCTTCCTGTCCCCCTCCTTCCCACAGGACTGAACAGGCTCTGCCAAATTTTATTTTCTACTATAGCCAAACTTGCATATGTTACGAGAAAACCAAGACTCCTACTTCTGTTTTACCTCAGCAGTCCCCACTGAATGTGGCAAATCTAGAAATGAAGTGCTAGATATTGGCCATAAAGAGCTTCCTATTTCTCACACAAAGAATGAGCAATGGTAAATATTTCATGTGTGTCCATTTCCACAAATGCCTTAGTACTTGGAGATAGTCAGCTTTTGGTTACTGTTAATAAATATTTAGCTTATAGCGCTAAAAGGTCCCACCAAGTACCACTTCCCACCTGGGGAGGGGGGAGAGGGACTCTCCTAAACCACTGAAGAGAGACCTACATTGGAGCTCCTCCTCTTTGATAGTCCGTGGACAAAAATAACAACGCATGTCTTCCTGAAATAGGTATTTCCAGTAGGCTGGGTGAATCCTGCCCTCAACTGGCCACTTCTTTTCCCTGATTGTAAAGGGAGCATTCCTGATCCTCAAAGTTGCTGAGCATCTTGCAGCCTGTAAGTGTAATACGTGAATACCTGCCACCCTTCTGATTTGTCCTCACTAAAGGAGAGCTTGCTGGGAGATGCTATTGCATTTTCAAAATTGGTTTAGAGACAAGGGGAGGCTCTGGCTGGGGTGGCAGCAGGGTAGTCCTCTGTCAAGGGCTCTTGCTGAACTCATCACACGTGGCCCAAGTGTGTGTGGACAGGAGTTCACATTTGAAAGACTGGAATCATGTTTTAGAAGACAGGGCCAGAAGTGCCAGCGTGAAAGTGACAGCTGTGTAAGCTTTAACAAACAAACCAACCATAATGCCCTCAATAGATGACAGCAGGGTGCAAGAGGGGAGGTGCTTGCCAGGCTGGGACTTCCAGGGTGCTGAGGCAGTATACCCAGAAAATGATGCTAGTTTGGTGTGGAACAGATGGCCACAAAAGTTTCATACTTGAGGAAGGGGATTTCTAAAAGGGCAGAACTTGGTTTGAAGTGTTTCTCTGTGGTTGTGGTGCCTGCAGCAGTCATGGGGCCATGTTTTAGCCACGGTATGAAAAAAGCTGTATGTATAAAATAAACAGTCCTCTACTTAGTTATATTTGATAGCAATGACTACGGAAAGCCCATGAGTGGCTAATTCTTTTTTTTTTTTCTTTTTTTTTTTCTTTTTTTTTTTTACAAAAAGCTTGTCAGTCCCGTAAACCATTGCACACAATTCCACCCTAATTTCCACCTGCACAGAGTAGCATATGGCTAATCCAGGACTGTGATGGAGGTGTACCAATACTGTAAAGTGTTCCTAGAAAGTAGGTTTTCTGTATAAAGATTAGCAAATCACTGGTGGGAAATGCAACTCAGTTATGTGTTTCAAGAGAAATAAAGTAGCAGAGGTGACTTTCTTTTACCAGACAATGGACCTGGTTGTAAAATTTCAGTTACTAATTATATATTTCTGCTATATAGAGAGACAACTTATTTAACTTCTCAGTGCTCATAAAACACAAAAATTCTTTCAAGTAAAGTTTAGTATCAAATGAAATGTTTTTTCTCAAACTGAGTAACAGACTTTTCCAGAAGGAAACAGCTTATAGTGATGCTAGAGCCCCAGTCTTCAGTGGGCAATCTAAGAAACATTGGCACCCTCTCAAATGGTAACAGTATTATAGACTGTTACTTCAGGAAGCTGTAACCCTGCCTTGGGTAGTCAATGTCTATTAAAATAGTGACGGAAAAAATTAGAGACCGTGATTAGGAGGTGATTCATCTGGGGGAAGGTGTACCTGCTTAAGTTGACTGCTGTTCCAGCCTGGGAGTTGGTGCTACTCTTACTGTAAACTAAACTAAGACTTTGAATCATAGAATCATTAAGGTTGGAAAAGACCTCTAGGATCATCAAGTCCAACAGTCAACCCAACACTACCCTGTCTCCTAAGCCATGCTCTGAAGTATGTACCACATCCACACATCTTTTAAATACCTCCAGGTATGGCAACTCCACCACCTCTCCGGGCAGCCATTTCCAGTGCCTGACCACCCTTTCAGTAAAGAATTTTTTCCTAATATCCAATCTAAACCTCCCCTGATGCAGCTTGAAGCTGTTTCTTTTTGTTCTATCACTAGTGACCTGGGAGAAGAGACCAACACCCTCCTCGCTACAACCTCCTTTCAGGTAGTTGTAGAGCGATGAGGTCTTCCCTCAGCCTCCTCCAGAATAAGCAACCCCAGTCCCTTGCAGTTTCATCTGGTAAGAAAGAGTGAGAAAAGTTCTTCCAAGTCTTGAATTTGCTTAAGTTTGGGGTTTAGGATAAGAGCTCTCCTTGGGCCAAAAAATAGGTGTACTCGTGTATTTGGTAATATTAATTCTTGTAGAGTGACCATTGATATTTGTTTTAACGTATTACCTTTTTCACCTTTTAAAGCAATAATCATTGATTCTCGGTATTGCTTTTGCTAAGGTTAAGTCTAGCGTTCCAGCTTTGCTTAGGTTTGCTTTGAGCAACAGAGAAACCGCATTATTAACAGTTCACGTTACTCACAGGGAGATGGGACAGCAGAGCCTGGTACCATTTCCCAAATCATCAGCTAGAAGGAATTGGAAGAGCAGCACTTTGGTGGTTGCTGTGTGGGAATAAAATTAAGTTTGGGATTGGAGAACTTCTTTGACCTAGATAACAGAGATACACAATAAAGCCAATCCTCCCAAAACGAGAGCTGGTATTAGAAGAGCTAAATGCTGCCTTACTCTCTGAAAGCAGGTCAGGACAGGCGGCTGACTTTACTCACTGGGTCAGGGCTTAGGGTAGTGTTTTTTCTGGCTGGTTTAGATGAAAGCTGGTTGTCTTGGCCAGGCCATTTAAGGGTAGACATTAGCTGGCCCATGCACAGGCTGCTCCTCCTGTCTGGCAACAAACTTGGGAAATGGGGTTGTTTTAGAAAAATAGAGGTAGCTGAGCCTCTTAATGTTTGCAGCTACAGGATAAAGGCCTGCTTTAGCATTTACCAGAAATACCCATGATAATTGTGACTAGGTCTGCTAATTGTGCCTTTGTTTATGAGTAGAATTGGAGCTAGCTTTATGGCTGTCAACACAGGGGATTCAGACACGTTTATTGTGGGTACATAGTCCTGCATAGGTAGGATGAGAGCCAGCACTTGCAGGAACCTGCTCTTCCTTGGAGGAGGGCTAAATTTTAGTTTTCTGAAACTGAACTAAACACTTCCGTAGTGTGAAGGCAGGGGTTAGTGCTGAGATGGAGACTGCAGCTCAGGAAAGCTCAGCCTGTTATCTCAGTTCTTGAATCCTTGTACTTTAGTCAAAGTTGGATGAAGGAGAACGCCTTGTCATGTCCACTGTTGGTCAGGGATACATAATCTTGCTAAACTGTGCCAGCCCTGTAGCTCCCACTACCACAACCACAACTGGTCCCCTAGTTTTGATTCAACAATAAGTTACCAACGGCCAGATCTAGTGGTGGGAATGCAGACCTGCTTCTGCTCTTTGCCCTGCCTTTCCGGTTTAGACTGGAGGCTGGGTCTGGGTATGTGGTTCTCTAGTGACTGATCCTGGGGCAGTGCTTGCAGGTGGGATTAACACCAGATTAAGTAAAGCTATGGGACCAGAAAGAATTAAACACCTTATTTGTTCAGTTCTTCCCATTGTTTCCCATTTTGGGAAGTTTACTTTTTAGCCTGTGTCCAACTCACTCGGAAGCTCCTTTTGTGGGTGATACGTGAATCTCCAAGCACAGCTCTGACCCTTTACATGTCTTTTCAATGGTAAATTATTTATAGCAAGAAGTTTGACAGAGGCTGTGGAATTATTGGCCGTATGTTTTATAAAGCAAGCCAAATTAGGAACAAAAATAATTTGGATTCAAATTGTTCTAAGCCCAAGCTCTGCATTAACTCTGCTGCTATTCATGGGATCCATAAAAATCTGCATTAAAGCCTTTCAGATTTGTTCAGTTCTTCTATTGTCTTACAGAATTTGGACCTTTAGTCTCATTAAAACCTAGAAAAATAAGAATTTGGTGTAGCTGGAAATTTTATAGTAGACATGGAAGAAGATGGTGCATAAACTGTTAAATTGCTGCCACGCAAGGACACAGGCAGCTGGAATACATGGAGCAAAGGGGGACTGTGGCATTACTGTCTGGGAAAAGCTGTTGCGTTTTGCAGTTTCTCTGGGATGGGGAGTGACCTGGGACACCCTGGAGACATACCTGGGCACCAAGTCAGAGTCATGTGCTAACACGTGGCAAGAGGCTGACTAGCACTTGGCCCTGACCATTTCCTTTTCCATTTGCACAGCAAGTCGATTGGTCACCAAGCAAGCAAACTAAGAGGCTGCCATCTTCCTGTGGCAGGAGAGTGAGCTCCTGGGGCTAGGAAAGTCAGTGAGAGGGCAGTAAGAAAAGCCGGAGCCAGATAGGATTGTAAGCTGCTGGGAAAACCCTAGGTAAGAACAGGGAAAACAGTTGCAAGATTCATAAATATCTGCATCAAAGTGTGTATGTTGGTGTTGTGAAAAGCTTTGGCAGCACTTTGCAAAGAATTAGGCCTGCAGTGAAATAGGAGCAGATTAAAAACTGGAAGTGATTGAGCTAAATGTTAGTGAGGTTTTACCCTTCCAAATGTTCACATGGGTCAGCATGCATTGTCCTAGTTTTGATCACCTGCTTGCTGCAGAGTATTTCCCTTTCCTCCTTGGACTTTAATGGTGCAGCAGTCTAACAAAGTACTGGGTCTGTGTGTGTTGAACCAGAAGGTCCCGGGAGCTGCTCTCCCTGCAGTGTGTATCATCCTCCACACTTTCCTTGCCATGGGGGGCACCCACGAAGGCTGGTATTTCATATAGCCACGTTGCTGTGACTCTCCATGACAAGGAGAAAATTTCAGTCGCTAGTCTCATTGGGTTGCAAACCTTTATGAATACCGCAACTAATAGCCTGGGTAAGTGGAAGATTAATTTCTATACCACCTGGCGGCAAGCTGTGGATTAGGCTGCTGTCCCTTGTGTGGGTTTAACATTGGAGGAACAGGGCACTGGAGTACCCAGACAATCAGCCTCTTGTTAAACAATGATCTTCTCGGTCTTGTTAGCCAGAGCTCTTAAATTTTCATTTTATTCTGGTATGCAGGCTTGTGTGATGTGGAGAATTGCTTCAGCACAGAAAGACTGTAAACCTGCTCAATTAAAGGAAATGTTCAGATCCAGCTGTTGGCATCCCATGAATGCCAGTGCTCCTTGCAGAGTAAATAAGACTGATACACTCTTCCATTGGAACAGATATGACAATTTCTGCCTTAATTCTCCTGAAAAAAAGAGCCTTTGTTGGGGAAGGACAGTTGGGGAAAAGGGAAGGAATGCAAATCTTGGTGCAGAAAGTGCCCAGTGAGACAATGAGAAGATAACAGCGAGATCTCTATAGCATGAGCCTAGTAAAAAGGCGCTGTAAGAAACACATACAGTATGAGCTCCTGTTACAGCTACAGAATCATCTTGTAAATTTTGAATGCTTTCCTGTCTTATGAAAAAAATGTTTCAGGGGAACTTACCCTATGCTTTTCACTTCCAAAAAACAGGCTAACAGGCATATCTATGGTGCGTGCATTTGCCCTGTGTGCAGGAGCATACTCTGTGCCATTTTTGTCTGGGTTTTCAGTTGCTTTGGTTTTGGTGACACGTCACTGCGCTCATTGTGGGGCAACAGTAGTGTTAATTGGTCACTCCAAGTGTCTTTTTTTATTTTGATCTGTCTAACGCTATATGTATATACACATGTAAATAAATATATATGTACTTATTTGTGGTTCTGTGTATGTGTATATATATGGCATTTATGTACATGCACATATTGGAAAAAAAAAAAGCCTGACTTCCTTGCCAGGTTGAGGATGGGCTGCAGTGCTTTCAATAAGCGCAGAAGATGCAGTGGCCATTGGGTTAAAGCTTTGCAGCTTTTCTGATGTGTGATTCTTGTTTCAGGCAGCAGCTGAGCCCACAGCCTCTGTGCAAGCAGTTTTGCTGAAAAAAATGCCCTCTGGCCTAGCCGCCTTTTCTAATGGATGGTGAAACGCTGGAAGACCTTTAAAGGACTGCAAAGGATGGAAGGAAATTGTTACCATGTTTAAGTGAGGTGTTACTAGCACTCCTTATTATTGTGTATTTTAAATACCCATTACTAGTAACAAATTGAAAGAGCTATTTTGTAAATCGAAAAATAAATACTTCTACCATTCAGCGTGATGTGATATATACATGGTTTTCTTTCAGCTAAGTTAAAATGGCAAAAGCAGAGAAGAGGTGTGGTCCAGTGGATGAGGTGGTGTAAATTGGCCTGCTGAGCTCTTGCCCCACAATGCACTGGTGTGCACCACATACCTCTCATGTACGCTTGCATCACACACACCATACTTACTTATGTGGCCCACATGAGTGTTGTGTACATGATACAGAACTTGCAGTGCACAGTTGCAGCACAAAGCACTCGGGCATTGCACACATGCTCTTCACATTTGCTGAACACCTGAAACACACCCATGGTCCTGCTGCACATGCAATGCACCATGTGCTGTACATGAGTAATACCACGTTTGCCACACACGTGACATACCACATGTGGCACCACACATTACACTTCCACATATATGCTGCTGCACATGTCAGACCCCCACATGCATGACATGTGACACTGCATCTGTGATGCACCACACACAAAACCACATGTTGCGCACACATCACACCCCCCCCACACCCCACACCGGATGCCACACACACCACTACACAGGTGCTTGCAGACGTGACACCACAAATGCATGTTGCATACCATACATGACACTGCACATGCAGCTTGCTTTCAGGCATACCAGTATGTAAGTCATGCACAGTACTAAAAATACAGCTGGTTACCACAGCAATAGCCACTTATTTGCACCCAACTATTCAACAACAGTGGTTAATTTCAATGGCGATAAAGTATCTGCTTTGCTTCAGTTGTCTGAAAAAAAATACCCAAAACCAGCAAAAAACAAACAAAACCAAACCCCACCAAAACCAAACTACCATAAGCTTTAATGCCTTAGTGGTATTATAGAGGAACCATCTCTGCAGTTTTGGGCTTCAGTTTGGCTGACTTCAGTCACAAGTCTCTCATCAGAGCTTGATTTTATTTGCTAGGTATGAGTGCTCTTTCCCAAGTAAAGCATTTCATCTAAGCAAGCTGGTTATCCACCACTGGGATCCACCTGGCTGGAGAGCAGCTCTGTGGAAAGGGACCTGTGGGTCCTGGTGGACAGGAAGCTCAACATGAGTGAACAGTGTCCTGCTGCGGCCAGGAAGGCCAACAGGATGCTGGGTTGCATCAAAAAGGGCATCGCCAGCTAAAGAAAGGGCTAAAGAAATCATCATCCCACTCTACTCAGCACTTGCCTGACAAGCACACCTGGAGTACTGTGTACAGTTCTGGTCCCCGCTGTACAAAAAGGATGTGGACAGGCTGGAAGGGGTCCAGAGAAGGGCCACCAAGATGATCAGAGGACTGGGAAGCCTGCCATGTGAGGATAGGCTGGGAGAACTGGGTTTGTTCAGCCTTGAGAAAAGGAGGCTCAGAGGGGATCTCATCACCATGTACCAGTACTTAAGGGGTAGCTACAAAGAAGATGGAGACTCCCTTTTTACACGGAGTCACATGGAGAGGACAAGGGGGATGGACACAAGTTGCTCTTGGGGAGATTCCGATTGGACACCAGAGGGAAATTTTTCACATTGAGGACAGTCACCCATTGGAATAATCTCCCCAGGGAAGTGGTTGACTCGGCCACGTTGGACACCTTCAAGATTCGTCTGGGCAGGGTGCTGGGCCATCTTGTCTAGACTGTGCTCTTCCCAGAAAGGTTGGACTAGATGATCCCTGAGGTCCCTTCCAACCTGTGATTCTATGATTCTGTTATGAACACACCTTCTCTCCCCTTTCAGGAGAGCCACAGACACAGTACAGCACCTTCAGCTAACATTACCTCCACAGAAGCAAGTCAGAGGTAGCCCCCAAGGAACTCAGTCTGTGCCTGTGCTGTGGCACAGCAGATGCTCACCCATGAGAGCCACAGCTTGCTTCTCTGTGTAACTCAACCCCACCCCAGCCACAGCTTGAATGTTTCAGCTGTGAGCATGCCTTAGCAGGAATGCTGCAGGACAGTGCTCCTGGCTGTTAAGCATAGCTTTGATTCAGGATCTGGTCACACAGCATCTTCCTGCTCCCTGTGGGCACCTGTGCGCCTAGCAGGCAGATACTCTGTACACCCGGCTTTCTCACATCTTAACCACTCCTGCTGGTACTAACAAACCAAGCCCAGAGCAAGAGCCATATTTTTGTTGAGCCTGGACAAAGTAAAACACAGGCATTGCTGTGGTGGAAGCCTGCACTTTAAACAAAAAAAAAAAACCAAACACCCACCAAAACCAAAAACCCACACACAACCAGGCACCAAAGCCGTTAAGCACTACAAGCTGCTGCATGGTCTGCATTAGGGTGCAGGCCTGAGCACTGCCATGCTGGGTCTTTGTCGTCTAGCACTGTCCATAGCCAGGCACCCTATGAGCCACCTCCCAGTCAGGGCTGCAGGACTCCATCACTGCAGACCTCCAAGTTTAAGACCAGATCACCCAGATGCTTCCTCCCTCTCTGCAGTCAGCCAGTGCCTGCCTCCAGCATCCCTGTTTGAGGCCCACATTGTGGACAACTCATGAAAACATTACCTTTTGCTTATGTAGAATGAGTTTCAGTTACAATACTTAAAGTTTGAAGCACACATACCCACATGCCAACCATAGCACTTGACAGTTAACGCTTATGCAATGTAAGGGAACACTACTGTAAGATGCCTGTGAAGTCCATAACACTCATTCTGGTCCATAAAGCTTATGTTAAGACAACCAGTTCCCAAAGGAGCTACCACATTAGTTACGTTATTATTATTCATCAGGTTACTCAGTGTCCTGTACATGTGAATACCCCCTTACTTTTGGGCTTTTAAAAATTATTTATTTATTCATTGAGTCAGAAACAGTCAAGTGCACCCTCTTCCCATCTGGAGTCCATCAGCATGTGAGTGCCCCTCTGCTCACCAACAGCCATCCACCAGCAGATGCTCACTCACAGCTTGAGGCTAGCAGCAGCCCATGCACATGAGAGCTCAGTGCAGGGCAAGACAAGGACTTGACCTGCAGAGCCTATGAAGCCTGGACATGTTGAACAACTGAGAATTGCCACATAAGGAGTACAGATCTTCAGTGCATCAGACTGCCTCCAACTATACCCCTCCAAGGCACTGTTACCAATTTAATGAGTATTAGCAGTGGAGTGGTACAAGGTAGTTTCTCCCAGGCCACGTTGAAGGGAAAAGACACCCTGGATCCTCTGTTATACCTGAAAATGTTTTAAATAATGCATCCAGCACCTATTTTTAGAAGGGCTTTGGTACCACTGAGAAAGAATGATATTGCTGGTAGGGGTGAGTGGGACCTGAACCCCTTGCTGGCAATGGGTCACACAATGAAAAGGATAGGTAACAACATTCACTGGTGACTTTTCCCATCCTAAGACTCAGGCAGATCCACTGCAACCTGCTGGCCATCCCAGGAAGCCTCACCAGTGTGGAGGAGGATACTCAACAAGCAGCCAGAGAAACCTAAACCAGTTACAATCACATCAAATGGTGAGTTCTGCCTTACATAAAGATGTACAGGTAAGACATCGGTATAACTACTGCATCTGTGAAATCCATGAGCTCTTGGCACCCTTATTCAACATACCTTACTTCCAAGGCAGACGTGTGAATGGATTATACCATAGGCACCAAGACCAAGATATTTTTCTTCCAAGCTCATTACATTCCTCTGTTGCACAGAGCTCATATAAGTGGCATTCTTATTAAAACATTTACTATGAGCAAAGTGAAACCTAATTAGTCCAGAGTTTACAAACCCACTGGTTTTCTACAGTTCTCACAAAAAAGCCCCTTTAAATTTGTTTCAGACTTTGCATGCTAGTGCAGATTAGGCAATCTAGCACAGCTTATTACAGCATAACACCATGTCATGATGCCATGAAGTCAGAACATCTGCTGGGCTACCACCACCAGATCTCAAGTTTCAATGTAGTACAAAGGTTTACTCTATTGCCTCCAACCTTAACATCTTAAAAGGAAGTTTCTATGTTACACCAAAATATTCTGACAAGTATATGCTAAGGTATACAATACTTAACATTTAAACACTTATGGACAAGACCAGAGTTGCAGAAACTGAACAAAAGCATCTTCAGAGGTCATCTAGGCCTTCCCACCATTACGCTGTAGTGCAGATAAATCTATGGGGCCTGACATAGATGTATGTGCATCTGTACCTGACCCATGCTGTCAGCTATGTAATGCAGTCTGTAGAGCCCCTTGTGAAGTCTGTAGATGAAGTAGTGCTGGGCAATCTTACTTCTAGGGCAATCTGTTGATTTGTCTAAACCTAATCCTTTTCTTTGGCAGCCATATTTCATCTTCCCTTTTCCTGAGGCCAAACAGATAATTTCCTTTATTGCCCCCCTTGGGTGTCATGTTTTCTAGACCCATTTGTTGTGGATTTAACTCCAGCGATCCAGAGGAAGAAGCAGCCTCCTCTGTCTTAACTTAATGGCCAGAAAAGCCAAGGAGCAAATCCCCCTGGAGTCAGTCATTTTTATCCTGTGACCTAGGAGACATCATTCATGTTGTAACTTGGATGATATTTCTGGAGCAAGATGTGAAATATTAGTTACTGGACACTGGGCCTATGGAAAGCATTCCTGTTTATCACTGCCACCGAGGGCAACAGGGGCTTTACACAAGTGTCTTGGACACAGCCATGTTAGACTGATCAAGTCCAAACCGACAATTTTCTAGAGCATTAGATTTACCTGTGAGCATCCTTCAGGAGGATGATGGGCATCATCCAATGAAGCCTAAGGTGCATGGAGTAGACAAGTATAATTTTGGATACTTAGTAGGTTAATATTTATTTGTGCTTTTTGTAGAAACTGGAAGGTTTTCCTGCTGTTTACAAGTTTCTGTAACATTTTAATCAGTTGCTTATTTGTCACGATACTTTCTGGCTTTATTAGTCTAATCATCTGGATTAGCACATATTTATTTTCATTTCTATCTGGCTCACAATCATTTGTTCTCAGCTTAAAAAGTGGAAATGACAAAAAGAAAATGACTCATTGGCCCCATTACCATGTCAGTCATCCACAAACAATGAGGCTTGTACATCACAAACATACAGCCTGCCGTAGGAGTTTAACATGCACCTTCTGTTTCCAGAGTTTAACAGTTTTGCCAGTCACTTTAGAAAAGTAGCATTTACCTGGACCCACTGCCTGAAGCCACTTTTAGTCCAGCACTCTGCATGGGATGGTCACAGCTAATATAGGTACTTTTTCTAAATCTAGGAATAGCTTCGGACCAGCTGCCCTCACTGAAAAGAAAGGCAAGAAAGACTTATTTTGCCCTCTTCCTCCCCAGCCTGTAGACACGTAATATGTTCTGGAGATTTTTAATATTTGTAACAAGAGACAGTCATTTGTCTTTATGGGCTGCATCAAATGGTGGATTTGAAACAGTTGGAAGTGTAGGGAGTAAGGGTAGGAATGAGGAAACTTGGTTTGCTTCCTTGGTAACAAAGTCTACAGCACAGCAGGAGAACAGAGCATGATAATTAGGAAATACAGCTGTTAGTCACAGAAAATATGCTGCAGTTGCAGGTCAAGGACCTGAGGTTGTGGCACAGGAAAGAAAACTGTAATTCAGAGTCTGTGAGGAACTCACTGCATGCATTAGACTTCTTGCTACTTTTGGTATCTCTACGCCTGTTTTCCGGGGCAGAAGTCAAGCCAACAAGAACATAGATGAACAAGCACCAAGGAAAGAGAGTTTCTCTATGAGAGTCAGGAGAACTTTTGTAAGAACCACTTTTAATAAGAAGAAATAGATATTCTGTCAGCTCCTGTTCATTGCCCCTCCTCATCTCTTGGCAGCCCTCCTTCTAAGCAGGACAATCAGAAGCATGAACTTTAAGATGAGGGAAAGGACAAAACTTGATCCACAGAGTTATTCTGTGAGACAGCAGCTCCCTTAAGAAGTACCAGTTGTTACAATGGATGTATAATGCAAGTCCCACTGAACAGGGCTTGGCTTGGAGACCTCTCTGTATTAAGCCAGAGCCTTGCGTTAGTTTTCTGCAAGCGGTAGTTGTTCCTGAACAGAACTCAAGGACAGAAAGACATATAAGATCCTCGGACAAAAGACAATACCCCTTTATTTTCTTAATTTCTTTGCCTTCACCTTACCTACCTCCACCCTGACCACACACACCCACCCCCACAAAAAAAAACCCACAACACCAAAAACCCAACACCACAAAAAAACCCAAACCCCACACCCATCCAAAAAACACCCCAAACCCACCAAACCCCCAAAACACCCCCCAAACTAGTCGCAAACTCCAATCAAAGGCACAAGAACAAACCCAACAGATACCCATAACAACATCATTAAAGCGACTCTGGTTATAGTTTGCCCAAAAGCCATTTAAAAGTAGAGGACCTGATGCTATAGTTTGTCCGAGATGCTCATCAAGTGCCTTCTGTGAAATGCAATGCACCTCTTCTTTTTCCAATGGGAGCTGGTCCATCCCAGAGGACTACAGTTACTGCACACTAGAAACCTTCACCTGACTTCAGCCGTCTCCAAAGCTGGGCAGGAGGCTGTCATGACGATACACTTTCAGAGGTGGATTTTTACCTGGACAGAGACTTTATGACATTTTCCTCATCATGCTTCAAGTGAAGTCGTACATAAATGATGTCCAAAGTGACTAGAAAACTGGACTCATTTCAGTTGAGAAAGAGTGGCTTTTCTGGACTTTGAAGGGTGTTAAGTTTTAACATTCTTTCAGTGAGCTAAGGAAATTCATAGAAGATAACCATGTTCATACTGCACTGATATGCATGACTCTTGGAAAAGCTCATCTATGAAACCTGTGTGCTTTACTGTAACCTTTGATCCAGCTAAATCCTCGGAAAATAGTTCCTCATTACCATTCCACTCAAGAGAGGAACTTCTATTCATTTCCTTCTCCAAATCTCCTCCACCCTTTGTTCCACACTGGTCATGTTTGTGTTCAGGGTTTTTTTTTTTAAATATAATCTTTCTTTACTAACATTTTAGTGTGTGGAAAAGCATATTCCTTCCTCCTCTGTCCTTAAATCAAGCTGCTTCAGAAACAGAGAGCCAACTCTTAAAGGTGAGACTGGAGCCTAAGGCAACTTGAGGGAACCTAAATCTACTGAGGAACAGAAGAAACACCGACCATACCCTGAGGTTGACCAACAGCTGGCAGCTGCTTTTCTTCAGACCTGCGCCTGTACAGCATGACCACACAACTCTGATTCAAATGGCCAATACCAGGAGACCTCAAGCCACAAGGCTCGAAGCTCTCCATAAAGCATAAGCTGCTCTTTCAAATAAGATGTCCAGCATTTCCTTGCTGTACTAGCTAGCAGCTTTGCATCACATCTAAGCCAAACTCATTCTTTCCACAGAAGAGCAGCTATTAATAACTTCCTATCGCCCAGCCCAGCCTGCTGACCACTAGCCAGGCCTCCCCAGTTCTCCTTGAAGGCTGGCAGCATGCCATCCAGATCAACTAATTCAAACTATTTTAGGCAGGAAGGTATTTCAGTGTCCCAAACCACCAAAACGCCCTACACTGGCCTCTGTTTCAAGGTGATGTGATATATGAATTCACTTGCTGCTCACAGCTGTGTGAGGTGTCACAGCAAGAGCTCAGAGGTAAGCAAACCCCCTGGGCTCTGGGGTAAAACCCACCTCTCTGTACTCTGCCAGCTGTCTGGATGTCATGCTCTTCCTGACCTTGGGAGCTCTGGGGACAAATGGTAAGTGCTTATGCTCAACCAGAGCAGTAAAATCCTTTCATTCTCCTTCATGAATTGCCCAGCCTAGGGCCTATGCCTCACTCAGGGCTAGCCATCAGCCATATGGTTCACTCACTTGGGGGCTGGGGAAGTCATGCCAAATGCTTCATGGAGACTTCCTTCCTGCCCTGTTTCTGGTTATTGGCAAAGGCAAGTCAGCTCCCAATCTCTGTTCAGAAGACAACCTGTATTATCCACCTTATTAGGATACAGCACCTCAAAGAAGAGACAGTGCTGCCATTTGGGATAGAATTCCTTCACATTAAGAACAAATAGCTGAGATGCACCTCAGTCTTGTATCTTTCACACCAGAGCCACTTACCCATAATAATGTGATATCTGGCTTTAAAACCTTCCAGAGGAAGGCTGTAATTTGCATTTTAGAGCCCCATGCAGTGACTTGCCCTATTACCACCCACTAGTTTTCTTGCTGGTACTTGTGCAGTCATTTCTCTAGGAAAGACAAGGCTTCACCAGGTCTTGGTGCAATGCAGCCAATACATCTCAGTAAAGTTTCAAGTCTGTCCTGATAGCGCCAAGTGCTTGATACCATTTTTAGCAAGCAGAATAACTAAGTATTTAAGGACAGATCCTTCCCCAAATAGACAAGAGCAGCCAATCAGCAGCTGTTTCTCTGGAAAGATTTTGCCAGCACTACAAATGCTCCATATGGAAGCAGAAAGATGCTAGTTCTGAGCAATAAATGCATATCAGATGACACTGCCACTAAATATATGTGGTGGCTGTTAGTGCAATTGTTTTGCTTCCAGTCTAGTTCCCCTCTTTGGTGTGGGCAGCAAGGGCATCTTAAATGAAACAACCCCAATATGAATTTAGTTTAAATCACTGAGTGTGAAGAAAAGGGGGGCAGGGAAGAAGGAAGGAGAACTAATATTAAGTGTGGAAATTAATACAAAAAGCTGCTAGGATATTAATAGTGTGCTGAACTAATAAGATGCAGTCAAAGCTATGAAGTTTCTGTAACACCGCAGCAGCTGCTACTGTGAAGTAAGAGACTAGAGTGGATCTGTGTATTTACAGCAGTCATCTGAAAGCCTGGGCATGTAATTCCACTCAGAATCCCCACCAACACAAATACATTAAAAGCAGACTCAAAAAGCTCTTATAAACCCACTAAGCACAATAGCTAAAGTTTCCACAAGAAATAATTCATAGCATTACAGTTATCCTTACATAGATGGGCTAAGAGCCTTACTGGAATGAACACAGAGCAGAAGCTCTTGCAAAGAGCAGGCTATACTGTAGCAGCCCAAATGCCTTCCAGTCCTCTTGATGGCTTAAAAAGTCTTCTGGGGCCAGACCCTTTAATGTAAGTCTGCCCCATATAAGTTTATGCTAGATAGTGACTGTTTAAAAGCCTTAGAACCACATTGGCTGTTTTTTTTTTTTTAATGCTCCTACAAGAAAAGTTGGTGATGAGATGAAGCATCTGTTTCCTTCAGGAGTTTGATTCTGGAGACAAGAAGCCCCTTTGGCCAGGCTCTCAACCCTGCTTCAGCTGCCTCAAGAACTGGAAACCCAGAAACACCTGCACCATTCAGGGATACATCAACCACATGTTGAAGGAATATCAAGGCATAACTTCACACCTCTGAAGAGGGAAACCAAATTTTTCTTTGGAAGCGTTACCTCCATGCTGTTTCTTGTAGAGAGAAGACAGCCATAGGAAGTCAAAGATGCAGCCTGCACAGACTGCTAAGCTAGCAATACACAATGCCACTTAGTAAGTCTTTGAAGGGTTGGTGCTCTAAGCAATCCCTCAGTGGTGGGCCTGCCCTATAGCTCTTGTTTTGGAAAGAGCAGGGGTTTGTAGCCTAACAAAGGCTGCTGAGTATTTGCATGTCTGCTGCTCAGCTCTTGTTCTTCCCCAGACAGACTCATTGGAGTTAACACTTGCAGATGGTGGAGTGACTTGGCATTGGTGTCTGGCAAGACCCAGCTGCAGTCCCTTCCTGTTTCAGATTCTTCTATCTGCTTGAAAGACCCAGTGGATATTTGAGACACACCAGGGTCTTGGATAAGGAAATAGTGCAAAGGTTGCTTTGGACACAGTCCTAGCAGGGAGTTCTGGGCTGACTACTCAGATGCTTTAAGCTCATGAGCCTTCATGAAGTTAAAGACACACATTTTCTTCTATCAGCAGATCACAAGAAGGATCCAAGTGCAGAGAACAGGCCTAGGCAGAGACACATCCCTACAGAGCTAGGGCAAAACTCACAGCACCCACCACGCAGGGTGGGAGCTCTCTACACTAGCTGGTAGATGACAGCAACGTGCTCAAGAACAGCTCTGTCATGCCTTCTGTCCTCAAAAGGCCACCCATGGGCTTTTACACATCACCACAACCTTGCAGAAGGCTGAAGAAATCTACATGATTGAGGTCCCTTCAACAAAACACAACCAAGGCAGTATTCAGTGAACCCTATGGAAGAGGGGTGGGAACTCAACGCCATGCACATATAGCACCTGCCATGCTAGGGGCACGCTAGGAAGAGCTGCAATCAGAACAGCAGAATAAGGTACTGCTCTTGCCCAGAAACACTATACCTCTGGGTATGGACCAGGATCTTATATTATCATGTTAGATAAAAAGAATATTCATGTTATGTGCTTATTTGGGAGAGTAGATGAACATGGTCTCTATACAAGACGACTGCAGTCAAACAAATAGGATCGCCATGATCCCCTTGGACTCCTCAGCAAGATAAGCAGTAGCCCTAAAGTGCCTAAAGCCCTTGCCTTGATTAACTCTTCCAGTAAGATATCTCTGAAGGCTGAGCAGCAGCCAACATTTGATAGCAAGACATTAAGAGACTAATATATGCCATTTGTTAAGGAAGCTTTAGAGAATAGTTACGGTCTTGAAGACTCATTTTAAGCCTTCATCGCTAGCAGGGGAGGGGAGAAGTCAGGTTACCTAACTGCTATTATGACAATTATCAAATGGAAGAGACCAGTGACTTGAAGAGAACATTGCAGTTCATAGCAAAATTCCACTATGCTTTTCATTAGGTGTGTCCAATTACTTCCAGTATAAATTAGCCAGACAGTTGAAAGCAAGTTTGCAGAAAATGAGTTTAACACTACTATCAAGTGGAAAAAAAGAAGGCAGAGAAAGATTCATTTCCCATGAAATAGTCACAGAAGTCTAAAGCTACTTTGGAGATCTCTCAGACCCTGCAAAATCTTTTGGGCTTCCCACGTGTTTCGTTGACAAGATCCAAGACTCCTATGACATTTGATTTAGAGTTCGTGCAACAGTTCTGGGAGTCAAAAAGAAGAGCTTACTAGGGGTGGCTCTACTAGAGCTCACTTCAGAGTGCACTTCCAGGCTGCTGAGCAACTGCAAATGCAGGCAGATGGCTCATAACAACACTATTCTAACAACTTACTCATATGAAGTGTTGCTAGTAGAGCCAGGCAAGTAATATTACAAACCCTCTCCCCAGTTCTACTAGAGGTTCAGTAACCATTCATGTTTCAAACTAACAAGTTAGCTTCAGCACCTTCAGTTAGACCAGAAAAAGTAGGGAAAAGAAAACAGGAGACTGATACCATGCAACTCTACCATTGGTAGTGTGGGCTGTAGTTTTCTAAGCGTTTTGGCTATCCTGCCAGCTCAGACAAGTTTCTTCTAAAAAAACAAACCTTCTTATTTTCTATTGTACTGATATGCAGAAAGAGAGCTTCATTCTATTTGCAATACCCATCTCCAACGAAAGCAGTCAGTACATCATCTTATTTACAATAGGAGACTTCAAAAGCAGAACATGTATTAAAATCTTGTTGTGGTTAAAGCATCTTTTCTTTACATATGGCAAAACTGCAAAGGCCTATTCACTTTATCTCCACTTCAAAGTAGAGGTAGGGAGGTGTGCAAGAGCTAACCCAAGGACAGAAAGCTTGGAAGAGCCTGGCCTTTGCAGTAACCCCAGGACAGCTCCTCCACAGGAGGAGGGAACACTCCCACCTGTGCCCAGTGCCTGCTCACCCCAGCCTTTCCTACCCCCATCCGCCAGAAAGGGCCAACCCTCACCAAGCCAGCTCTTGGGAGTGCTTAACAGGATTACATACACAAAGTAATCAGAACAGCAGCTTTGCCTTTTAAGGAGACAGGCATACCACTGGTTCAAGGCACACTGCTGTCAGGTAAGCAGCAAGTTTCTCAGAAGCAGTTTATCCAGCCTACGAAATGCTAAGGGTTGTTTGGACTCCAAATTTGATCATTAGCTGCCTGAGTACCACACAGCTTAAGACTACCCTCTAGAAGCAGACAAACTGGGGCCTATTCTTTCTTTGTCAGAAAAAGACATGGGGGATCTACACAGAGGGCAGATGAGACCCCAATATCTTCTCCTCACTGAGGGGGATTAAGTCTGGAAAAAGCTTGATTATCTGGAACAGTGCTGTGATTCTACACTTTGCCTTTTTGCAGTTGGGTGGAAGCAGACTGGGCACACAGCAGTGCAAGGGAAGCCATGCACACATGACTGAGATAGGAACAGACACTAACAAAACCTCCAGGGCTTTCTCAGACCACCCTGTCATCCAGTATAAGAATCACAGAGGAAACAACTCCACCTTACCTGAGCAGGGCATTGAAACTAGTCAAGCTCAAACATTAAATGAGCATACACTCGCTCAAGCACAAGTTAGTAGTACAGAAATAGGCAAGGTGGTTTTTATGTTAGCAACCAATTTCAACCAGAAAACATTGGCGAGATCAAGCAGAGACAGTCATGTTTTACAGTGACCAAGATAGAGTTTAAGAATTTCACTATGATATCCCTTTTTTCAAGGCAGAGTTTCATCCAAGAGGCACCAAAGACAGATTATTTTTTTTTTTCATTGCAGAAGGCTTGTTCTTGAAAGCAACATCTGTTGCCAGTTACAATAGCCATATATGAATACCCTGAGCCCTTACTACAACATAGTTCTCATAACACAAAGTAAAAGGTTATAGTATCTAGACAATCAGATATGGTAGCCCATGACATTATCAGAAACATGAGTGAATAGGATGCCTGCATTGAGCTTCATGCAAAACAGCTTTCAGTGATGCTATCCTGACTATGCAGGAGCCAGGAAAGAACATTAAGATTTCATAGACTTTTAGAGAAAGTAACTATACATGCACACGCTCAAGTTAAAACCCACCACTGCACGCAGTGCCAGGAACCAGGTGCTGCTGCAGCAGATCAAGGGTCTCTCAGTCTTCCCAAGGAAGAGAGTTTCTATCACTACTCTTTGCAACTGCCACAGTGGAAAGCATTAATTTCACACCTACTCAGAAAGGACAGCGGGCTGTCCTCTCCCACATGGGCTGTTAAAATGCATCCTCCTCACCCATGGAGCTTTGTAGCTTAATTGAAGCTCATGCATATAGCTATAAACATTTGTTTAACTAATCAAATTATTAGTAATTTGATACATTTGCCTTCATCCACAGGCAGATTTCAACATGGTCCAAACATGTAAGGTTTTCCCATCCTGTGCTCAAGACCAGCCACTGCTTACTTATCAGAATCCAGTTAGAGAATGTTTTAAAATTAGCTAGGAAAAAGAGGTAATGAATTTAAACCCTATACGTGATAAACTTAAGATGTGGGGGTCACAAACTAAAACAGGTGTTGAAAGCACATGCAAAAGCCAGCAAGAAAAAACAGGCAGAATGACCAGCAGGAGAAACCGTGACAAGCAGGTTACAGAAGTGATAATAGCAGAATCATTTGCAATATTGGGACTTCACTAAAGTCAGAAGTTTACCAACTCTACAGACAGGTAAGAAGCATTTTCATTTACTTCCATCTAATCATACAAGTATCAATTCTCTTCCACCAGAATGATCTCCAGACAGTGAAACCTGGTCAGTGCCACAGGATTGCACAGGAGTATGGGGCAATTCTTCCCCCTTCCAGCTTCCGGGGTATTTTGAGAGTTTTGGTTTCCCACAAGCCAGCAGGAGACTTCCAAGCTGTCACAACAGCCCCAATCTAGTAGGAAGTTAGTTTATTGCTTTAAGTCTTGCACAGTGTGAAAGCCATGTGATAGAACTGTGCATGGAAAAAAAGGTCTTACGAATAACAGATTTGATTATTAAAATCAAAGTTCACACAAGAAACATTGGCTGAGACAAAGGTGGCATTAATATGAAGTTTCCTATTAGACTCTCCTAGATCTGAGTCTCTTGACCATACTTAGTGACAAGCAAGAGTAGCCATCAGGGTCTAGGAAGAACCACAACAGGTCACAGGTTCAGTATTCTCCACACAACTGGAGGTCTACCCCAAGTGTTTAGAGTCCCAAACTGAATGTACCTGGAAACTTGTGGGATTTATTATTCCAGATATATGCACCAGAAGTAGAGCTCCAGTAAAGATGAGAATACACAAATACAGTAAAACACTCCTAGGTTGCTGTACAGCAAGCTGACCATGATGGGAACGCTCTCATTAGAGACCTGCAGTTCAGTGTCTGAATCTAACCCTTGGTCTCACCATCCCTAGATATCCAGGACTTCTGTAACTGACTTTATATTCCTCCAATTCTGGAATTCTCTTCCAGACTTCTTTTCTGTACTTATCTTTTTATTCCTGTAGCACCTTTTACTCAGTAGTCTAAAGATGAGCCAGAGAAAACAATGAACTTAAATCCCCTAAAAAAATTCCTACTGAAGAGCGAGCGGTAAGTTACTGGAACCACGCTGAGCACAACTGGAAAACAAAAGCACCTCTGCCTTTCACTCGAAGGTACAGTCAGGTCTTGCATACAGACCTCCTTTCCATGTTGTTAGGAGATGATTAGCCAAGAGAAACAGCTGAAGGGCAGGTGTGTTGAGCACAAAAGCTCCATCCCCTTTCCTGTGTACCAGGTGGCTGCAGGCCTGGGGATCCTGCCTGGATTTCTGGGGTTACTCTCAAGTCTCACCCACAGCCTGTTTTTTGCCCCCATCATTTTGATCAAAATGCTTTGATGTTTTCACCATTCCTCTGGGGCTGACTATGACTAGATATCCCCTGTAAAACCTCAAGCCTGCAATGGAAGGAGGTTAGTAGGGGGAAAAAAAAGATGCTTGCACATAAGCTCAGTAACCCCATTTCTGAGCAAGCACCCAGAACTGGGCAGTTAGCCATTGGCAGTGAAGGCAGCAAACATGCTTGTTACACAAGCAGGTGACCACAGACTGATAGAGTCTGTCCTTTTTCTCAAGTCCCCAGCTCCTCCCAGCTACGCAGGGCTTATCTATCAAGAATTTACCACTTGCTCCCTCTCCACATTTTTTCAATGAGGGAGAAGTGAGGAGACAAAGGGGCTGCTCATTTGGTATTTTTGCTCACTGCTTCCATGGTGCAGTGACATCCTAAACAATACCAACCACTCTCTACAAAATTTTTGGAAGTCTTAACTCAAGGGACCTCACAACACCCCCATATGTTTAAGAAAAGGATATTGGCTCATACCACCCACCACTGAAACAGACACTTCTAGGCTGGAACGAAGCAGCTGTATGACACCACGCAGCAACACTTCACAGCATTTTAGGGTAGAAAGCAATTAACCTTTGGCTGAATCCCCTTAGCTCCAACCTACAAAAAGAGTGTTTGTTCTGTTTTCTTCTCTACCCCCCACCGCCCCCAAGTCTGCACAGCTCTGGTGTTCTCATTAGCTCACTGCCCAGGCTGTCTTCTGGACCCTGAAATGGAGCAGTTGTCATCAAATTAATGGGCTGTTTATTCAGATACTACTTTTGTTTTTTCTTGCTTCTGCTCCAGAGTAGTGGCAGCCAATTCAGATAAAATTAGGGCGAGGCTGCAGTACACTGTGCTGCTGTTAAGACAGTAAATACACTAGAGCTAAGATCTACTTGATATCTCAGCTGTACTTTAAAGCAAGTTCAGGGAGTTAAGGCAAGGTCTGAAAAGAGCAACTACTTCAGCTAAGGGAAGACATCTTTCTGCTCACCACTGTTTCTTTCTAGGTCTAACTGAAATTTAGCATTATTTTCTGTACTTACACAGAACTTTCCTCTTCAGGTCCTGACCGAAGACAAAGCTTTCCAGGTTCCAAGTCTGCCAGCTACATTGTAAAAGCCTGGAAATCCCAGCAGAGTAAGATATCCCTTAGATTTTAAGCCCCGAATGAACATCCTGTGTAGCACAGGCAAAGAGTGAATGATTTCAAAAGTCAGAAGGCAGATAAATGAAGATTTAGGAATATAATCTGGGCCTGACCCATCAAGCATGATCCCCCCACTTCAGCCTGAGCACATATTTCCAACTTCATCTGTCTCATAAGCAGAAAATGGGTACATCTCAGAGGCTACCGTCAATTTAAGACAGGCCTGGTGAGTCCTGCCCTTGAAGGACCATTATCTCCATCATCTAGGCTCACTCTAGTCAGCTCCTGTGCCACACCATCTCTGTGCACTCAGCACAGCTCTCTGTTTCTGCAGAGGCAAAGATTGGTTTTGTGTTGTCCTAAAAACATGCATCAAACTCTACATAGGTACATGCAAGCCCTGAATTTAAGTCAAACTAGTTCCCAGTCAACATCAAGGAGATGCATTAAATGACCTTAGGGGTTACATTACCTAGAGAAAAACAGTATATAAGCAGCACCTAGAAAGATAAAGCTGCTACTCAGCTTAATCGCATTAGTCTTCCACACTCTTCCATAAAGAGTGTTCATAAACTGATATGGTTTGTAACTGTATCACTTCAAGGAATTAAAGAAACCACTCAGGACTTCATTTCAGTGCACGCATCTAACAGTAAGCTTTCCCAGAGCATGCTCTGTTCTGAGCCATCAGAAATTGGAAGCTGTGGCTGAGGCTGTGGTCACCTGCAGGAGCAATAGGCAAGCAGAACCACACCGACAGCAGTTTATGAAATGCAGGACGGAGTGCAAAGTCAGCCTGACACAGGGGCAACATATTTGGTGCTTTGGAAGGCACCCTCAGGAGTGGCCTTTCCAGTAGCCTCCAGGCACCACTGAAGACCTGCCTGTTCACAGGACCAACAAGTGCACACCCCCTCTAAGTGGGTGAGAGGAGCAAGCCCACTGCAGATCCTCAGCCCCACACCAAAACCTATTCTGCTACCTTTTGTTTCCATCACTTGATGACATGAGACCTTTCAGCAATCCTTCCCAAATTAAGGTTCTCAACTAAGGAGTGAGCCAGGTTGATGACACAAAGCTACCTGGGTTTAACTCTGGCTCTTGGCTTGGCTTTAGGTAGTTACTCATCTGAGCCTGCCAGTCCCCAGATCTGGTCACAGGCAGCAAGGGTCAAAACACAGCAGTGCTTTCCATTCTTAAAAGTCAGCCTTTAGAGTGATGCAGGCAGGAAGACAGAGCCTGCATTAGCAGATACCCTGCAAGCGGGCTTAAAGGAGAAGGAATCCATAAAACCTCCCAGGCATTCCAGGAGGCTGGGTACCCAGGATCACTTTCACTGTTTAGGAAACAGTTTCATCTCAACCCCCGCAAACTGACCTTGGCAGAACACAGAAAATTTGCACATAACAGCCATGATTCTGATGTGACTAATTCAGTACTCTAAGTTAATGCTCCATTTTGTTGGTGGAACAAAACATCTTATCTTATAAATAACACATTAGAGGGGGGAAAAAAAGAACTAGGCCACATTAAAATTATACTGATAAGAATTTCTTAAGTCCATTTAACAAGATCCTTCTACCCATGGAATTTCATCATTTTGTGTATCTTCATGTCTTTCCCCCATAATTTGCAGTTTTACACATTATGACATTTTACCAGAAGACCAGAAAAGTACATATGCTCAGGCTGAAACAACATATGCAGGGCAGTTAAATGGGGGAGTAGCTTCTTCAGAAGCAACCTAGCATGGATCTTTTGATTACTCACAGATTAGCGAAAGAAGAGATGAGTGAATAAATTTATGGACAACATATATAGCCTTACAGTAATATCTTTCTTTTGCTCTACATTTTGTCAAGCCTATTGCATACACTCAGAGCTAATCTCATTGAGCTCTGCAGTTCAGGTTAGACACCCACTGTGCACCCGAACATGACGGGAGACTGTTGCCTACTGCTGGCCAGCAAGGGAAGGAACAGCACACTGGGACAGCCTGAAGTGGAATATTGGATAAGATAGCATGTAGGTAAGCAATCAGCTTGGTTAAAAAAAAAAAGTACTGCCTTTAGGGGTTTGTAGCTAAGTTGCATTTCTGGTTTTTATTCATTTTGTCTTCCAACTTAATAGTTACAACAACTCTCCCAAAGAAAGTCTAAGTAGACACAGGCAAACATCTAAGGAGAAAAATTCAGGAGTCTCATCTGTATCCTATAAAAGCTCCAAGACTGCACACCAATACTCCACAAGACTTGCTTTCATCTTTTGCAAAAGAAAGCAACTTCAGCAAGTAATCTGTGGCAATTACATGAAAATTAGGTCAGGTACCTTCCCTATATTACAGCCATACTTGTAATCAGTTTAGATGACCTCTGACATATAGCAATTTCTGGAAATAAGAACTAATGCATTTGGCCAAATAAACTGTAACTTGGGGGGGTGGGAGCAGTAAGAAATAGTTCAAGGCTAATGAGGAGTGACAGTCCAGTGGAAGAGAGATGCCTGCTTTTCTAATGAGAAAAGATGCCTATTTCTAGCCCAGCTGGGCCAGGTAACATGAACTGTTATAATTTGCTTATATTTAAAAGCCTTAATCTAGAGCCAGTGACAAGCTGGCTTTGTCATAGCAAGATGTTGAAGGAGGTGAAAGCATGTAGGACAGATTTAAGTTGTGTCATGTCTTTGAAGCTCTTGCACTATTTGGCTTTAGAAGGATCTACAGACAAAAGGAGAAATAATGCATTAAAAGTGTGTGGCATCCAAGTTCATATAGCTCATGGCTTTGCAAGTTCTCACAGAATTAGCACATTCACATGCATTAAAAGGTGGGTATATAAATAAACCATAGCTTGGCTGCATTAATACCATGCTTATTAGTACCAATAGTATTCACAGGCAACCCTTTTCTCCTGTCTCTTCCATACAGACGCTGTAATATACTGAACGGTTATTAAAAGCAGTTCATAGGTATATGATTCCAACATTAGTTGAAGCTTTTCCCCTCCAAAACCTCAGTCACTGTGCTGTGAGTTCAGACATGCAGAACCATCTTGCAAAGGATGACTGCTCAGCCTCCCAAACAATTTGAGAGCAAAGACAGGAGCTGATATAGTGAGGAAGTTAAAGGTGACTGATGGTTTCCCAACATCTGAAACACACCAGGTAAGAACAAAGTCACCAATCCTTAGGTAGCAGACACAGCATAAAACCCTAGCAGTTTGTGCCCAACAGATGCACATAGATGGGCAGGCTGGGCTCAGGGGGTGAGCACACACCACACTTGCCACCTTCAGAAGTTCTACAGCTTTTAGGCTGACATCATGCAACTGCAGCTTTTCTGTATGAAAACAGGATGACTCCCTATGGTTACTCATACCTCCATGGTCCAAGCAATATAAGGAAAATTACAAACCATCCTCTCCCCTAGCTGTTCCTGTCTCTGAAAGGTGAGCCTGGGCATGGATTCATCACTGAAAAACAGTGGCTGAAGAGCAGCCCATCAGAACTCTCTGCACACCACCCACAGTAACTAGCACACAGTGAAGATGAACCACTCCACAGGAAGGGCTGTAGAGGCAATTAACTACTCTGGAGCAGAAAGAAAAGGCACAACTCAGAGGTGTCTGCATACATGTTCTCCACAGACTGTTCCCAAAAACAGTGCAGCAGAAAGTACTACACCCACATACAGAGGATCCTTGAAGCAGCATTCCCCAAGATGGGGGTGAAAGTATTACTCCCAGCTCCTACCAGCCAGTGACTTCCACTGTGTCAGTCACACATGCAGCACACAGGCTTCCTCAGCTTTCCCCACGGATTTACATACAGGCTTTTTGCTGCTGCAAAAAGGGAAGCAAATCAATAAGAAATGCATTAACTCAGTGTTATCTGGCAATGCTGGGAGTGAGAGAACAAGCATTAAGCAGCTAGTGTAAACCCGCTATGCAAATAACTGACAAGCTCCTGGAAGACCTATAAAGTGTCCTTTCATTCTTGCCTGCCCTCAGATGGGCAGGTGCAAGCAGTAAGGCAGGAGTGCAGAAAGAAAGTCTTAGCCATCCAGACAGTATAGTCTCCAAAGCTGATATTATGGTCAAATAGCACAACCCATAAACCAGCCCTTTTCTATCTGTCATCATTCTTGCCTTATTGTCCTGGGCTTTGCTTTGTTCGCTGTGAGCGGGCATGCTCCATTTCTCAGCCACATGCCAGCAAACATGCTGGCATGCTGCCCACCCTAAGTACCACGTAGGCAGAATGGCGCCTCCAATACTTAAAATGATATTTAATGTTTTACATCATTGTGGGCCCGTAGATTATTTTCTAAATCCACGAAGCAACAGTGGATCAGCATGTGGTTTGCTAATGCTGCACAAGGAAATAATGCATGAGGGGAAGAGATTAGTGTGGAGCACTTGAAATTACAGTTGGCATTAGCTATAGAATAACATATAGCATGTGATGACCTACTTGTCCCTAGCTGCAGTATATCTAACAGTGGATGGAAGGAAAGCTGCCCAAACAGCAGTTCACTATTTTAGTTCTAGCCCCCCAAATCTTTGAAAAAAAAGTTTCTTTAGGAACTGCTTAGATGAAAAGTATTACTAAATATTAGTAGGGACATTGCTTTCAGAAGAGAGGATGCAAGTGTAAGTTAAAAACCTTGAATACAAGCTTGCTTATCATGCTCAAGGGAAAAAAAAAAAAGTCAATACAACAGGCAGGGAATGACATGCTGTGGTAGATACTGACATGTACCACAAGCTTCAAGTTTATACTTACAAAGCATCAATGTTCTTCCTCCCACTGGTATTAAAAGTCACCTTAAAGACCTGAGCAAACACCATAGAACTGAAGTGATTAAGGTAGTTGTATAATATGTAAGAGTTCAAGAACAGTATCATGAGTGAAAATATCTGGCATTTGTTAATAGGAGAAAGTTGCCTCAAACCACATGAGGATACCTTACACTGTCTTCCCAAGCTATACTTGCTTGTTCAGTGATTAACTATTATGAAATTAATTTTAAAGGATTAGTGGTTAGTTCCTTTTGGTTGCCTTATATTTGTCACTGGCGAGAGTGACAGCAAGGAGCATATCTGCATTTCCAGAACAGAAGTCTGACCATAAAAACCAAAAATCTGTCCAAGATGAACACTGGTGTCTACTGACCTCAAGGTCAAGTGACACTCAAATACTGCAGTTCATGAAGCCACCCATACATTTGCACAGAAACACCATAGTAGGTAGTTAGATCTAAGACTAATGCACTAGACACTGCAGGTACCTAGGTTGCCTGCCCCAGCCACCACAAGGAAACTAAGGCAGCAAAAAGAGATGTTTCCCTTAAAGATGAGGTGCTGACAAAAAGAGGGATTAGCCATTTTGCCACACAAGCGGCCACCTCCGAAATCCAAGTGCCTTAGTCCCACTCAGATCCTAACCAAGTACAAGCTATTCTTGTCACGGTGACTAGCCCTGTGCTTTTCAGCAGAGTCATTTCAACAAGACACTGAAGATTTAGCCCTGGCTATCGGGTTGCAGTCATAGACCAGAAGTGACTGAGTGCGACATGGACACCGAGATCAGGCAGAGCATAGCAGACAGTCCTTCCCTTCAAGAAGACACTGACAGCAAAGCAGCTTATCTTTGTTTCAGTACTAAAAATCTTTAGGACCAGGCTTCAGAGAAAACATAAGCATGCTTAAGTGCATTTCAAGAAATTAAATACTAACTGTTGAATTATCTGAACCGACCTTAAACTCAAGTAGGTTTTGGCAAGGTTTAACTAGGAGATCCTTCCCAGCTTATCTGGAGATGTCTGTCGTTGACCCATCCCCTTTCCTCCCCCCGCAACATTACAGAAAACACTATATCTTGAAGTTACATCTGCATGGGAGCTCAGGTACTGTTCACTATGGTCATTCTTGTTAGCTTTTCCACTTCATAGCCTTCATTCAGTGGTCAGAACTCTTTCTGGAT
This sequence comes from Phalacrocorax carbo, assembly GCF_963921805.1. Lineage (NCBI taxonomy): Eukaryota > Metazoa > Chordata > Aves > Suliformes > Phalacrocoracidae > Phalacrocorax > Phalacrocorax carbo. Next base: position 55,842,599 of record NC_087517.1, on the reverse strand, counting down.
ACAGAAACTTGAATTCAGACCCTTCTACTGCTCTGCTAGGCTCATGGGACAGTGTCAGCAGCTTTGTAACATACATGCTTACCCTACTGGCCACACGTAAAGAGGCAGAGACCCCCACGTTCCCTCCAACAGGTATCTTGGAGCTGTTCATTACTTCTGAATTCTACCCTATGAAAATCAGATTTCTTGCTTTTATTTAGAAAGAGAGTTTAAAAATCCCTGAAATTGAAGCAGTGTCTTGTTCTTGGAACACATTACTGCTTTCTTCATCCTCTAAAAAGTTTGTCTGTCCCCAGATAATTTTTCCTTGCCTGTCCAGCCAAACTGGAGAAAAATAACCAATTATTCACACACTTCTGGTTTCCAGCAGAAGTCTGTTCAAAGGAAGCTTTATCATGCAGCCTTCAGTGCTAGTATTTTTCCAATACTACAAGAGCTTCCCCACACATGCTTCTCAACACTTTTCCACTTCAAAGAGGACTGACTACTGAAGTCATCTAGTGGTGCCTTCTCTGCTTATTTACAGTACTGGAGCAAAATGCATTTTTGAAGTTATCTGTATCCTATCAAGTGTCATTACCTCACATGGAGGGCAACTGTTATTCTTTTTACATAGAACTACTGTATTTACTTACTGGCATTTTTCTATTATTTATCTGTAAGAGAGAGGCTTCCAAGTGTTGCTGGATACAAAAATGCACCTAAAACAGTTGTGGTCCAGAGACATATGCCTACCCTATGACTCCAAGATTATTTCCTCTAAAATTTGATAGGGAGATGTGTACTACTTTGTAGTACGATCCATTTCAACTGCGTTCCAGCAAGGTAGGTAATCCTACACTGTCCCAGTTTTATAAGAATCCAGGCAATTTGAATTAATAGCATAAAAGTATAGCACTTGCCATAAACATGGAACAGTTGCTTTATTGCACTTGTCAAATGCATTCCTTCCTTTGGTCACAGCTATGGTCAAAGAATTTAACAAAAAAATTAACAAGCAATTCACAATAAAAATTAACTCAAAAAAGTCAAAGCTGGAGAAAGCATCACATACCCTACAAGTCTGAATTCTTATGTTTTTTTCCAGCCTGGTTCTCACTCTCAGTTCAGTGAGTTTCTTATAAGCCCCATCCCTTGTTCAATACAAATTCCAGAGCAGAAAGGACAGAGAGGCTCTTCCCTTTAGTCTCCCAATAAATACAGAGTAACTAAACAAGCAGTTGTAAAGGTATTTACCAAGCTCATTCCAAATTCTTTTTCTGTCTGTATCTACACTGCCCCATAGACTAGCCAGGAAGAAAGAGCCATCCTCACCATCTCACCTACTGAAACATGCTCACGACCAGCTTTATGGTGGACACCACTGCCTGTGGGAAGTCTCAGGGCTCCCACGGCTTGAAGCATCCCTGGACACTTTGCACAGCCTCCAGCTATTCCCATCTGCCCTACGGTGACTGGGGATGACAGCTTGAGAAGTATTGCCCCTCCAAACTCCTGAGGGCCAACAGGAATCTGCAGATCATCTAAGGTCATACTGAGTACCAGCTCTTTACATGAATAACAACACAGGGTCCAGGCACCAGCTTGGCAGAGGACTGTCCCAAAATTCACATGCTTCAACAGGTCCACCCTTGGACAAACCCTTAAGATCATGGGGTTCAGAAGCATTCTGAGCCCTGACACAGACTACCACCTCAAATCAACAAGACACATCACCCAATTTCCTTGGGGTCACCTACTCCAGAGGAAGGCATCTGAGACTTATAGTCCACAATTTGTAAGAGAGGACAACACAACTTACACAGCTCCTTTGAAAACCATTGCTGATTGCAAAAGATTAACAGAAGATGTGGCTGGAAACAGAAACATTAAACTTTGAGAAAAATGAACGGATGCTGCATGCAGGATAAAGATCTGCCCTATTTGCTAAATAGAAACAGAAGCAGCAGCTATGCACAGAATGGCTGACAACATCATTGTCCAGGTTATTAACATAGATGGCTCATCATGTGTACAGCCGTCTGCCAACAGCTTAGCTTTGAGTCCCAGGTATCTGAGGGACAGCCCACAGGCTGCTGTGCCCCCACAGAGCATGGCTAGAGCAGACAAATCCTGCAGCACTGCCAGCACCACACCCTCAACGTGCTCCCAAGCCTCAAAGCTTGGCCACCTCATTCCAAGCTGGCTACAGAGCAAACACTTCAAAGTCTAAAAAGTTCTGTTTTCCAGCAGCAGTGAAAGAACAACAGTGGATAAAAAGAAATCTCTAACATGATATTTAGAAAACAAACCCCTTTATTTTTAAAGCACTACAACCGATCCAAAAAAATCATGTTTGCTGTAGTAGGGGCAAATAGCTTGACAGACCCACTATAAAACAAACAATTTACCATTTTGATGTGGCACAGTGGTGGTAGAAAGCATAATTTTATCTGCTTTTACTGCAGTGACCTCTGAACCTTTGCATTATAATTTGAGAAGCAGCTGTGTGTTTAGACTCACAACACCCTGCTCTGTTCCTCAGTCTGTCGGGTATGGCAAGTGTCACTCTTGGTGATTAGCACAGCCACTGAGAAGGCTGCCGCAGGGGAAGACCTAGTGCCCCCTACTCGAGACAGGTGCACAGCACTGTCACATCCCCAACAGGCGTACTTTGGGCTCATTACCAGAATTGTCAAAGACGACTATTATCAGTAAGTGCAACATCACACGAGAGACTCCTAGTAGTTTGAATTTAATATCTTAGTGGTGCCTGTCAAAGGCTTATTTTCTTCCAGAGGTGTAGCAGGAAGAGTTTAAAGATAAGGTATTGGGTCAGAGCAGAAGATGCTACAAAAAGGTTTTTTTGTTGTTGTTCTCAAACAGAAAAATAAAATTTCCTATTGAATAAAACAAATTTGAAGTCAGCAAATAAATTTTTTTCTTCAAGTCTGCCACAGGCCTACTCAAGAACTGTTCTTGCACACAAAGCGTAAGAGTCATAATATAGCAAAAACTCATGTAGTTTTTTGTTGAAAATGAAAAGTTTAAGAACATAAGTGTCTAATACTTGTCAGTCATGGATGTATTTCAGCAATCCTGCAGGCCCAGGGGTCCATACGAAGGTCCCAAACACTGCCTGTTACTTGAGAAAGCAAGGGGAACCTCCAGCACATTAGTGTTTTGGCCCTGATCCAAGAAAGCACTTAAGCACGTGCTTAACGTTAAGCACGAGTGCACCCACCCACATAAAAGGACCACTTATTCACTGAAAATTAAGCATCTGCAGAAATACTTTACTGTATCAGCTTCTTTGCTGAGCATCTTACAGGATTACACCCTATCAAGTGACTCTCTGGAAGAAGAAAATACCACCTAAACAGAAGTTGACTTCAGGCACGATTGCTGATTGCCAAGAGCTGCCTAAGCACATGTGGCACTCCCCTATGGAGGCCCACGTCCTCCCCAGCTCTCACAACAGCTGCACAGCAGCAAGGAGTCTCTCCCTAGGGCAGCGCGTGTTTAGAGCTGCTGTTTCAGCCTTTGCCTTGTGGTTCTAAAAAAAGTTATGTAGAAGGTAGTCACTCTAACCAAAACCTTGCCTCTGCCTCACTGAAGGCTGGGATGTAAAAGCACAGACCTGCACAAGGCACTACACCGCCTACATAAGGTGAGAGTTGCTTCCAGTTAACATGAACAAGGTGTTAGGATGAAACACCAATTGATTGCTTTGGATCAGGCTCTAAAGACCTTAAATTATATACAGAAGGAGGTGGTGAGGGGGTAAGAGCAGCACAGAAATTAATGTATACAGGCAGAGGATAAGGCAGTAAAAGCCAATTCTAAGCAGACAGTGGAAAAAGATTGTGTCATGTCTCCGGCATATATTTTTGGAAGGTCATCACAATCAAATACTATGTTTCAGGCTCCCAGAGGACAGTAACACTCATCAATTCCTCCAGCTACATTTAGGAAAGCAAAATTACTCCTAGTGATAGATTAGGTATCCCTAAGGAAAGTCCAAAGCCCTTCTGAGACGACACCTACTGTTCCACACTGGATCTCCCTCCCTGGGAAAGAAACCTGGGTGCCAAAGGCAGGATCCCAGTATGAGCAACTGAGAAACTGCAGGCTCAGGTGTTCTGCAAAAAGCGCTTGCCTTAACACTACAATTTATCCTTAAAGTTATCATGACTGTTAACAGAGTGTAGAACTGGTTTTAAAGTAACAGTTTATTACTAATTCCAAGCTACTAATACCAGTTAGTTAGTGGCAGAAGTTTACAAGACATTTGAGGGAAGCACTGGTGGAAACAGCAAGATAGCAGTTTACGGTTCATACAGAAATACTAGTCTGATCAAGGCTGCTGGACCTGTCTGAGCAGCTCTGCTTTGAGATGCAGAATAAATCCCCATTTTGCAGCGCAGTTACATGGTGCTGCCAACCCACCCTGAAGCCAGAGCACAAGCAGCAGCCAGCACACTTTAAGGAAAAGCAAAGTTCCTAATTTCTGCACCAAGTAATGCAATGGGCTGCTCCTGAGCAAAGAATTTGAGTTATTTGTACTGAAGTCACAAGCTGGCCACCCACCACGCAGGTTTCCTACCTGCTGCTCCACACCAAGGCACACCCTGTGTGCAGGACACCAGGACGGGCACCTGTCTGCCCCCATGATTTGTGACCCATCTGACAAGGACGGCTGGAGCCACTGTTTACATCCCAGTGTCACTTTTGGCTGTGTGTGTTCCAGCTGCTCTTGTTGGAAGCACTTTCCTTACAGGTTCAGATCAAAGGCTGTACCAACACAAACACATGAGTTTCACAAGTCAGTCAGCTGTGCACTGTAACAAAGGTGTGCCTGAGATGCTCCATAACATTTCTCTCACCATGCCTAAAGCTGGGATCAGCCTGTGCAAGGATTAAGATCAGGTAGACAGGAACTACCAGCCACGATGTTGGCACCAGAGGACAAGGTGACTTTAAGCAAGACTTAGTAAGTAGTATGTGCATTCAAAACAGGACCGAGCCACAGTTCTTACTCAGCTTTCTGTAGTGGACCAAATGCAAACCAACGTTTTTACTACCTAATCAGGTACATGGACTACTTCAAGATCTAGATACACAACCTCATGGCATGTGACAGAAAGTTTTAAATAGTCCTGTAAAGAAATCCTTCATGGTTCTTAACTACACCATTTTAAGATTAGAACAACAATTAATCTTGCATAAAGATCCAGCACGCAGGTCTTGTTAAGCAAGAAACAGTGATGCATGAGGCGTGGGGTAGAGTCACTGACCAGGCTGAAGTGACCACAACAGAAGTTAAAGCTTCCTGCATCATTATTTTGCTAGTGACTCCTAACTTCAAAATTTTATGAGGAATAAGACAACCATTTCCACATCTGACTATTTCACTTTCAAAGGAACTTAACCTAGACTTAGTTATTTTCTTTCCACCTGTATCAGGTAAGGATATATTTATCACCAAGAGATTTTCCTCCTCCTCTTCCCCCCAGTTATCAGCTCTTGACTTTGTGTGGCCCCTCTACGCCAGTATATTGTTTGTGCTTTTTGTAAGACCTTACTTTAAAGTATGACATGTTTATGTAAGAGGCGTTGATGGCTAACACAGGCTTGGGCTCAGTAGGGCATTTGGGATGGTGTCACAGAGGAATGCTCTCTCCTGATTTATGAGCATGTTATAGTTATTCAGGTGGAGTGGCAGGACCTGGCAGTAAGCACCATCATACAGATCAAATGTGTTTTAAGTTCATAGATCAGGCTGAAGCACTGCCAATCGCCACAGGGTTGTGGCAGTGGAAAGTAGGCCCTCTATTTTTAAGAACAAAGCAGGCTCTGAAGACAAAAAACTGCTCTCTTCCTTAAGCCTTACCAAGCAAAATCTTACACTGTTCTTATGAACCCTGTTCTGCAGTTTGGTGATGGTGTATGTGCAGATACAGAGACGGATGCTTATGCTAGCCTACAGGTTTGACTTATTACATATTTATTTTTTTAAGAGAAGTGTGATTCACTTAACTGTTTCCAGATAGTTCAGATATTTCTTTAACTAATTGAAGAAAGTCCTTCAACTCTTCACCTTTTAATCTGCTTTATTTATAATGGGTACTAGTTCAAGAGGTGTTCTTCAGAGGCACATGACTGATGTTTTCATGTTTATAAGCCCACTCACTCTACCCCCGCCCCCACGAAAACTAGCTTTGGGGCATCACCTGCTTCACCAACAGCCAAGCCCCATAGCCAGTGTTGGCTGGACCCTTTTTACACAAGGTGTTTCTTTAATGTCTTCAGCTCTCAGTGAAATAAGTTCCCCTCATTTCCTTCATCATGTGAGTAGCTTCGCAGCTTGCACCTTTAGTTAAGAAGTATGCAGCTTTATTTTTCCTTATGCTGTTATACCTTCCTCCGATACTATCAATTTGGCAACATAACTCCATAAACCTGTTCTCATATAAAACACCTAAATGCTGAATGAATCGCACCTCTCATGAAGTAACAGGAGTGCGAGTCCTTCACAGTTTTGTAAGAAGGCGGGAAGAAAAGAGGAAAAGAAGTTCTTTTCAGTATTTTTCATACTAAGGCTCCTGGAGTTAGTTAAGTGAGGCCATTTAGGATACTACCTGTTTCTAGAAGAAAGGTATAATTACTTTACTCCTAAAATTCTGTTTAATAATTAAGTGAGCTTTATGCTAGTGCTCTTGCAGAGCTAGCAAAGAGGTTACCTTGGCATGCATGACTTCAAGTCAGGGAGTTACTCATCTCTACAGTGGGCATACAAGTGATATAACACATCATGAAGAAGTCTTCAGTAGTTTTTGCTGTCTTGACCAACTCAAAAGTCCTCTTTCAGAGAGGGCAGGCACCCTTGTACACATTAGGGTCAATAAACAGACTCAGAATTCAGCTCAAAAAGCTCAAGACACCCAGCCAGAAATAGCTCGTTCACTGTTCTGTACGTAGCAGTTACATGTGCTGATAGCCAGCTTGTGGCACATGACTTCAACCATTCCACCCAGGTTTCCAGACAAGCAGTTCATGTTTACACAAATAAAGGATGATTAACTTCCCTACAGATACCACTCCAGCAACAGAAGGAAATGCCAACATAGTCAAAACCTGAAAGAAGTGAACTATTTTAAACAGACTCATAAGGCAAGACCCAGGAGAACCACCAAAGCCTCAAGTACCTTGGAACATACCTGACTGCTCTTCTGCAAGACCATCTGTTATAGAACAGATTCTGGAAATTACTTTTAATCTCCCTTGCACCAGCTACAACTCAAGAACAATAAATCAAGCTTCAAGGGTCAGTTACACACTTTCTAAACATAATAAAAGGCATCAGAATCTGTTACTATATTTCCTTACACTCAAAAAAAAAAAACCCAAACCAAACCAAAAAACCCAAACTCACAACTCAAAAAAATAAGCCCCAACCATACTAGCATTTTACCCTTCAGAAATGACCTTGTACTCACTGATTATCAATTTAAGATGGAAGCACTTTTCAGATGCTCATTGCTGCTCTGTGAAAAACTTCACATCAGTAAAGCCCACTCTGGCCTATACACCTTCCACAAGCTTCTGTCTCCCCTACTGTTCTCCCCCGCCACTGCCTTTCACCTTGGCCACAGCAATCCTGCCCAAGTGCCCACACCTGCAGCTGGCCTGGCCAGAGAGCCTATGGCTGTGCTCAGGTGCAGTGCTCTCATACTGCAAAAAACACAACTCATGGAGCAGCTCTGTCTCACCTCTTTGCAAAGTGCACTCAACCAAATTTCTGTTCCCTGAGACCTGTCCATTCTCCTTTACAGTTACAGTCCCAGACTGAGAACCGATTGAGAGATGAAAAAACAATTCTGGGGAGTGCCTCAGACTGGTTTCCAGGTGGACAAGGTTCCAGTGAACCAAATCTGTGAGACATCTGGAAAAGGAGAATAAAAGGAGTCACCTGTAGCTGGGTTAATTTTAAGGAATATCTGCTACTATGGGACTAGCCCAGCTGGGGTAGGCTGCGCTAGTTGATGGTTCCTGCTGCCTCTGCTCAGTACACAATGACCATAGATAATGGAAAAGCCAATAATACAGCTTGCTGGATTTGAGCATTTTTTTAGTCTGCTTGCACATTAGCACAGATAATATGAATCGACATAAAGTTGCTCCTCTTTTTTTTAAGCAATAAGCTCAGGGGTAATGATCCTCTGGTTTTGCTACTAGTGTCCTTTTACCTTGCTATTTTTTTGTGCCAGTACTATCTGTGATACAACATTTATTTGAATGACTTAGAAAAGGTAAATGTGCAAAATTAAAGTTTGATGATTACCCCAAAATATTCTGCTTGAAACAAGAGATTAACTGTTAAAGCCAAATTCTCTTCTTCCCTGACCCCTGAAAGAGAAGAAAAAAAAAAGGTAAGCAAGTCAAAACCTAAAAATATGCTGGGTTGTGGGGGCTACCCTGCACCAAAGTGCTGGGATGAGTGGAGGCTTCCCTAGATTCATTCTGCTTTTGTTTGATTTGCAGAGATTTGAAATGCAAAAGAAAAGCCAGGTTTGAGTCCCTGTAATTGAAATCATCTAAATATTATTTACTAGCAGAGTAAAAGAGTAATCAAAGATTAGAGATTAACAAGTAAGAGTCTATTTTCTTGAAGAAATATAGGATTCCAATGTCATTTTCAATTCTTCAAGAGTCATGTTTGGACTTACCCAACTTTTTCTTTGCAAAATAGTTATGGAAGTCTGAGTGTCTGGAAAGAACAAGATGAACTCTTTTTATTAGCTACCATTAAAGAAAATCCTTAAAACTGGATAAACAATTTAACTGCAGTTATTATGGCACTGAAAAGTTACCATGGAAGATGCTTGTAGCTGAGATGGGCTTAAAAAAAATAAAAAGGACCATTAACCACAGGTAGTTTCATTATTGGCTTTGCAATTGTTGTTTCATGCCAGTGCATGACCAAATCTACTTTATTCCAGATAAACTGGTTGCAAAGCACATTCCATTAAAAAATTCTCCATTTACATGGAATTCAAGGTGCTATGAATTACACAGGAAAAAAGCCCTCTGCAAATACCACAGAATCACAGAATCACAGGTTGGAAGGGACCTCAGGGATCATCTAGTCCAACCTTTCTGGGAAGAGCACAGTCTAGACAAGATGGCCCAGCACCCTGCCCAGACGAATCTTGAAGGTGTCCAACGTGGCCGAGTCAACCACTTCCCTGGGGAGATCATTCCAATGGTTGACTGTCCTCACTGTGAAAAATTTCCCTCTGGTGTCCAATCGCAATCTCCCCAAGAGCAACTTGTGTCCATTCCCCCTTGTCCTCTCCATGTGACTCCGTGTAAAAAGGGAGTCTCCATCTTCTTTGTAGCTACCCCTTAAGTACTGGTACATGGTGATGAGATCCCCTCTGAGCCTCCTTTTCTCAAGGCTGAACAAACCCAGTTCTCCCAGCCTATCCTCACATGGCAGGCTTCCCAGTCCTCTGATCATCTTGGTGGCCCTTCTCTGGACCCCTTCCAGCCTGTCCACATCCTTTTTGTACAGCGGGGACCAGAACTGTACACAGTACTCCAGGTGTGCTTGTCAGGCAAGCGCTGAGTAGAGCGGGATGATGACTTCTTTAGCCCTGCTGGCGATGCCCTTTTTGATGCATTTTGATGCCCTTTTTGGTACATTTATCTTTTTAATTTCGACATATTACCACAGAACCACAGGCACATACAGTTGGCATGGACCTCCAGTGGTCTCTAGTCTAGTGATTAGAGTACAGCCTGCTCAGGGCTTGTACTGTCAAATTCTGAGCATCTCCAAAGATAGAGACGCCGCCTCCTCTCTGGGCCCCTGCTCCAAAGCCTAGCATGCTCTTTGGGAATATTTTTTTCTAGCCTGTAGTTGGAGTCTCCCTTGCTCCAACTTGGCTCTCTTGCCTCTCATCCTGTGCAAGACAAGTCTGACTCTACCTTCTACGGACCCTCTCAGCAGGTAGTTGTGGACAGTGATATACAGGGCCACACTTTCACCTTCTCTTCTCCAGGCTGAACAAGCCCAACTCCCTCCCAGTATACCACATGCTCTGGCCCCGGTTCATCCCACAGGAATCACAACTGATGTCTTATGTGTTCCACTTACATTCACCAGAGGGTGCTTGTGTGGTACGAGGCCAGGCTGTGTAAACCTGGCTGGCAATCCCATTTTGAGTCCAGGCTGTGGGAAAGGAAATAAAAGTTTCCTTTTTTCATCTACTGAAATGCTTTTAGCTCCTTTCAGATTTGTCATAACAACAATACACTTAAGGAATAATCTAATGCTGCCTTAAACCTGTGTTCAGTACAGACTGCTAAAAATGCCTTTCTCAATTTGATACACTACACTGATGTATTGCACCTTTCTGTATCTGTTTCATTCCCTTATGGTGGATGAAATTTAAAGGTATTACACAAAGTATTAGATAGCCCCAAGTGAGGCAGCTAAACCCACAAATCTGGATGTGCAATGAATATGATGTAGTCAAAGCTAATTAATTGCTTTATATCCATCATCATTCTGCCATTACAAAGTTCCTTCCCCTTCCTCTCAAGGGCTTTTTTCCTTCACTCTGTGCCACTTCCAACTTCTTCCCACTGATGCCCAAAGCTCTAAGGCCCTCTTACATGAACCTAGGCTTCTTCCCTAGGCCTACTGGTATCATTTCCATGTTTGTCTGAATTTCTTGCTGTTTTCTTCCAAAGGATGTGTATCTTGAGTTTAGTCCTGAAGATCTGAATTGAACACAAGTCCTCAGTGCACTCTGGACACGCTTCTGTAAACGTCTGCTGCTCCAGCTTCACTCTCCGAGACCTGTTCTGAAGTCAGCAGAGACAGCAGCAAGGAGCTGTAACTACCTTCTCTCAGTATCTCCTCTCCTCCTGTTTCAGTGGAGGGATGACTAGCTGGGGAGCAGACTTGAGCCTTCCTTCCTCATGCCCCTCTCCTTCCCAAGCAGAGGCCTAGGCGCACCCACAGAGAGGCACCACACTAACTGGCAGCTGGCACTGTCTGTCTCCCAGCAGCAGGGCATTAATAACCATTAACAAAATGCTATACAGTTCCAACATGATGTCAGTGGTATTAACCTCTGTCATTCCTGTATCAGCACCAGTGAATGACCTTTTTTCATTTTTTTTCTTTAAAACTTACCTTTGAAATATTCCATAGTATTAAATCCAACAGTGGCTACTTAGAATAGCTCTTATTTTCCAATTCTGAAAACAAACTATCAGTTTTCAGTAGTGAATATGTGGAGCAACAGCTGAATTTATCTCATTCATAATTTTTTACTGAGCTTTAAAAAAAAAAACAAACCAAAGCAAATCCTTTATACCCTACAGACTTGTGAGCAGCTTTTTGGAAGTACTAAGGATTTGCCATGTATTAGAGAAGATAGGTGCAAGAGATTTGGGAGTTTTCTGGAACTGATATTTTATGAGCAAATTGCTCTGAATTGGCGTATAATAGCAAATCTGCCTCTGCTTTCAGGAGTATGAAATGTAAGTATATTTTCTCAGGTCAAACTAGTGACCAGAGCACAAGCAATTCTTTTTAAAATGGTATAGTCATAATAAAACATATTGCAATCTTAACAGTATCTAGGTATGCATTGCTTCCCAGCTCAAAACAAAATGAATACAAACACTATAAACAGGTGAGATAAGGTCTGTAGGGAAAGAGTTAGTATCATTTATTACATTCCTAAGGATAACTGGAACAAGATACTGTTTTTGATGTATTCAACAACATCTATCTTCTTAGATCACTATTAGGAACACTCCTGTTGAGTTTCACTGTGATGATTCAGGGTCAATATGTCTTAAGATGATTTGAAAGATCACTCGATTTTCAAGACTGTCCTTTTCTTTTTCGTAGTTACAGATTAAGAAGGTCATATCCCCATTGATTACATACTTTGCTATTTACTGGCAAAATCCAGGATATTAGATATGGCTAATCCAAGCTCAGGTTAAGTGCAGTTACATCCCCCTACATCCTACAATGCTTTAAGATGTCCACTTCATCACAGTGAAATCTTTGGTTCTAGAAAATAGGATAGGGCCATCATATAAGTGTTTGCATGACAAACTAGTGCTGCTCATCAGGTCTACACTCATGCCTAATACCTATCACATTTAGTATGTACAGGGAGTCGACATACAAGACCTGATGGCATGGGAATGCTTTGTACTCCCATGCACTGTATCAGCTACACGATGCAGTTGTTTCTCCAACTTTGGTTCAACATGTGGGGTTTTTAAAAAAAAAGCTTTACCTCTCCAAAAAACCCAAGAAGTTCATGTGATGTAGAAAGAGGATATCAAGGATTTGCCACTTTTGATTCGTGTGTGTAAAGCAGCTGGTCCCAGTGGAATAAAGGCAAGGATAAACCCATCTTCTCTGTGAACAACATGGCAACAAGGGATACTGCCACCAAAAGCAAAGTCCGCTCTGTACCAGCTCAGTACAAACCTCCATCACATGGAGCGTTTCAGGGTGACTGAGCTGACACCACAGCACAGGCATTGCAGTCATGTGGAAGCAGATGACAGGAGGGGAAGGATGCAATATTTGCAATTCTTCGGCCCTACTGCAGACCTCCTGAGAAAGTGTATGCTTCAGGTTAAATCAGGTCTCAGAGACAGCCTCTATCAGGCAGTGAACCAGCCAGCAGCACCTAGTGAGAGGCAAATCCGCATCCCTGTGGAAATGGCAGAAGACTGATTAATGCCATTAATTTAATCCCATGCCCTTTCTAAGAAAAGATAGTAAGAGATAGTCAGGGGCAAAATTTGTACAAATGTACCAGTGTCTTCTTCCTTCTCTGGCAGAGAAAAGGAGGAGTAGATTCCACATGTCCACCCCTCCCCTGATCACAGCAGTCAGTAGAAGGGAGAGAAGCAGTTTTCTGCAAACCCTGTGCCTTTGAGGCAGCAGAAGGGCAAGAGCTCAGTTTTACGACTCTTGGCCCCAACACAATTTACCATTTACAAACTAATCCTCCTCCGTTCAAGGGCACAAGGCCTGCTAAAGCTCTCATGTCCACTTCTCTGATTCTTCATTGTCCACAGTGACAGAGAGAAGCCGAAGACCTAATCGGTGTGTAATTCAATCGCTGTCCATGCTGTGTCACAGCACAATGCTCTGCTTGTAGTGCCACCAGTTAAGTCAGCCAGCTACTGTTATGCACCACAGCAGGTGTGAAGAATGTCACTCGGTCTAACTGTATGTTGCCACTCTGTCAAGGTCCGTTTCTGACACTACTTTCACTCACCACTTAATGATTGTTTTTCCTACTGGCAGCAAGCTAATTGTTGGCTGTATGGTAAAAGGGCACTTTCAGTATTTTTCACCCTGAATTAGGAATCCCTGTACAGCATAACATAGGCCTCATACAGAGTAAAACCCTCTGTTTTCCAGACTCCCAAAACATGGAGGCCTGCTAAAAAGCTCTTTATTTCCTGAGTCTTAATCTAGCAATTTGTAAGTTATGACTTACTACATCCAAAGTGCCTCACTCTCATTCCTCACCAGACAGCACACTGGACCCTGCCACACCTTTTGGGAATAGCTTAAATGGGGAAAGCTCCTCGGTACCTAATTACATTTAAATCAGCAAGAGACAGGTGCTTAAAAAATTCTTATCCACATGCAGGTGGTTAAAAATCTCAGGAAAAGAAAATTAAGTGTGCTGCCACACTTAAATATAGATCTTGGGCCACTGTGAGAATGATATTTGGCTTGCTTTTTAAAATCTATTTACTGCTCCAAAACGAGTAGAAAGTTGCATTTCCATTTTTCTTGAGTCATACCACAGTGCAAGGAAGCTGAGGAAGAGAAGTACAGAGGAAGAAGGCAGGGCAACACCTGCCACTTCATCGCCAGTGAAGCAGCAACGGGTGTGTGAATAACCCAGCCATGCTACCAGGCAGATAAGGAGACTGGGGAACTATTGCTGATAAACACACAGAAGCATGAGTGAACTGTAATTTACTAAAAGTGGCAAAAACATAGGGACAGTAACCAGGAGCACATCAGCAGATGTCCGCCCCTCCCACAGATGTACATCACGCACTTGTAATAGTCATGTGTGATGTTTCTTTCCATGTATAACAGTGACATGTCCAAGGGACGTCAGCACAGAATGAGCACAGAAACCCCCTATTTCTAATGCATCTATTTCATTCATGTGGAGTTCCTGATGCTATTTCTCTAATTCCTTAATTTTCATGTAGAAGCAATACAAATAGGAGGAATACCTGACAGAAGAGCTCCACTGGGACAGAAGTTGTACAGGCCTGTACCAGCATGAGTAGTTTTTATCTGAAAGAACAAAGAACTTAAGTCAGCTGGATAACCTGACCAATCCAAGAAAAGGATAAGCCAAAATGGAAACAATTTCCATGCCACCACATAGGTGATCTTAAATCAATATATTTGGCTGTCTAGAGTATTTCTGTGTAATTCTGTACAAGAATTATGGTTACCAATTTTACCTAACCCTGTAAAGGGATGAAATACTTTGTCACACTTTCAAATCCTGGGAAGACAGCAAGGAGATGAAAAAAGACTACCCAGTTTCTTACCACTTGCTACAGAAATGGTCATGATATTCGTTATTCAAAATATGAATTGGACATCTGCATGTACAATGTTTAACAAGTCTTGCTTAGTGCTGAAGCCAAGCTGCTCATTTCACCCATACTCATCTACTGTCATCATTGACGGCTGATTTCCAAACATGGCCAGACACCAGTTTACATGGCAGGGGTCATGAGACATTCTTACATCCTGAATCAGGGTTTAGCAATGCCATGTGCCAAGCCTCAGAAGCATGCAGAGCATTTGCAACTGAGCACCTGCGGAAATCCCATTTCCTGACAAAGAGAGGCCTCCAATATTCATGTTTTTCTCCTGCTCTTAGGCCATGCTGTAATGAAATATGGCCTGAATAATCCTTTCATAGCTACACAGGGAAATGTCCTTGCTTAGCATTTAGCCCTCCTTATGGAGGTTCAGTGGGAACTTGGTTGAGCAATCAGTAAATGGAATGAAAAGCCTGGCTGATGGAATATGGCTGAAACCATGCACAGGGTAGGTATATAAAGTGGATGCAGATTATCAGAGAAACTGGAAGGACTCTTGTAACTTTAGTGAATATAGGTAAGAGAAGAGGAACCTAAGGAGTCATATTAAATTTGGTGTTAATGCCGACAGTGACGCATGTGGGCACAGCCAAAAGAGGGACTAGTGCACAGTCAGGGAAAAGGAGGCCAGGAGGGCTGTCGCTGGCAGCACATGAATAATCAGAGAGTGCAGGACTGCACAGAGACCCCTCCCAGGCCCGTGAGAATACTCCAAGGGGAATAAGTTGAAGGCAGGCTGGAAGGGATTTAGAAGGGACTCGTTGTGAGACCAGCAATGGGAACAACCTTGAACCACTTGTGCTGTAAGACTACCCACTCTGCAAGACATTCCTAGAGTACCTCCTGCTTCAGGTTAGAGTTGCCCTTACTCTAAGCTGCCTTCGTCCCTTTGAAGGCCACGGTTCATTTACCCCAAGAAACCTGCATCCTTGACCTGTCCCCTTCACTCTAACCCTGGGTTGCTGCTCCTCTGCCTCTGACATGGGCTATCTGTGCCCCCTCCTCAAATTCTGGCTGCTACCTCCCAACCATCCACATTTCTCTATGCCCCCATATTTGTCTCATCACCCTCCATTTCCCTGACACTGTCCCCTATGGCTGCTTTATAACCCCAGATTATGTCTGCTTTTGTTTTCTTCCCTTGCTGCTGGCTTTGGCAGTGTGAGTGTGAAGCCCAAGCTATCACATGTAGCAGATTTTTAGCCTGTACGCTGTTCTGCATCTAATCTCATTTTTGCCAGGCCACTCACTGGAGCTTTAAATCAATGACTCCAAACACTGAATAACTGTGAAACACTACCAGCCCTCAAAATTTCTCACACACTACCATGTACCTGTATCATATCTTCAACTGACAATACAGGCTTGGCAGTTTAGAGGTCTATCATTTGTCATGGCCCTACTGGTCTTCAGTGGTCCCTCAGCCTCGTTTTGGGAACCATTATCCATCACAGTGCTGTGCAGGCTCAGTACATGCAGACTGACAGCCGCTATTTCCCATTTCCAGAAGGAAATGCTAGAACAACTTTTGTCTGCTAAATGCAGGGTATAAAAATCAGGTCTCTGTGTCACACTCCCTTTTCCTTCCTTTCTGCTGATCAGCTCTTCTTCTGGGTACTTCAGGGGACCTACCCCCTCCTCTTGGCCATGACAGTGTACATTCAAACAGCTGCTACGGTTGGATGAAGCACCTGCTCTGGGCAACAGCAGCTGGAGTTCATTTTGGGTCCAAAGGGCCGAGGCCAAGCAGGCTGACCGCATGTGCACTAATCCAGTATCATCACCAACCCCACGAACAACAGGTGCCTCTTTGAAGAGGGAGGGAAAAACTATTTGGGGAGGAATCAGAGATTTATAAAGGACATTATGGGCCAAGTCCTCAGCTGGTACATGCTCAGTTAAAGCATGTACTCTCCTCAAGTTATATGAGTAATGCTTGCATACACCAGTAAAGGATTTGGCCCACTTTCAGTGCTGCTTCTCTTCTCTTTTTGGTTTTCCTAAGGATTTTCCAACTCCTCTCTTTGCTCTGCACTGATCTTCCTTTAAAAAAAGAAACCTTCCCGTCCCTTGCTTCAGACCAAACAGCTGAAAGTCACAAGCTACATATATCAGACTTCAACATCCGCCTCTAAATAGGTAACACAATCTTACCGTTGCCTGACAAGATGTGTCCTTCAGTCCTGCTTGAGCCCTGGAGTCCAGATCATGAGCATGCATCACCAGGAACAAGGGCAATCCCATTCTGGAACAAATCAAATCAAACACTGTCAAGGTCCCTTAAGAGAAGTCTTTCAGCACAGGCATCATAAGAATTGCCATGCACTTGCTCAGGCCAGTTGTCCACATAGCCCAGTGGATTATTTCAATGTATGGCCGCTACAGAATGATGTGGGAAGAGTGCAAAAATACCCTGCCAGAAACAGCTATTGGCCAAATTGGCTCCAAGGAAAATTTGCCTTCTTATTTCATTTTGCTAGAAGTTGATTTACAAACCAATGCATACAATTCTCTTTTCTAAGCTCCTCTTAGTGTATTACTGGTAAATGCTTCTATTAATGAAAGCCTCTATATTTTTTCTTTTCTGAGTCCTGCCATTCTGACCTCCAAAGGTCAGTTCTGCAAAGCTGGTCTCACTCCTTGCAGTTACTCTTGTGCTTGTTTCTAGAGAACCTGGAAGTTCTCTGCAGCCTGAGAATGAAGCTGGATTCACAAAGGCAGCACTGCAGAGCACTGCCAAAAGCACTCTGCTCACACAACATGAGTAAAAGCAGGCTTTCCAAATTTCTGTCGATGCACTATTGGAGGGAAACATGACCTCGCTACAAGCTGCTCACATGAACCAGTCAGAGCCTTCATAACTTTGTAATCCAAAATTCATTTTCCTGAACTGTATATCTTTTAATTCATGACTTTTCCAGATTTAGATTCATTTAAGTCATCTTCCCCTTGGGACCATGTCTTAGCTGGATTATATTACAAAAAGAAGCAAAGCAGAGACAGTTGAAGGAGCAGAGCTGGTGGTGAGAATAGCACAGGCAGAAAAAATAGTCTCTAATCCATAACAGTTACTGGCATCTCATCCACAAGTACACACAAGTGTAAATTGTACTGTGTTGGCTTGCCCATTTAAATAAGTCTCCAAGAATTTCCCTTGACAAACACTGCACTACAGGCTAGACAACACCATTTCCTCACCAATGAAGAGACGTTCACACAACCACACAGGAACGTTCAGTGCTAGCAATATATTCTCAGCTGCTGCAGACTCGTGGATTCCCTTTGAGGCTTTAACCACAGTTCCAAATTTGGAAAACATCAAAGCATGTATAAACATACAAAGAAGGCAATATTGCACACTTATGCATCAGTTTTGTCCGCATATACGTCTGAGGGAACCACATGGCAATCACCACTTCGCACACTTAATACTGAGCAGTATGGATACCTATGTTACTGACATTCACAGAAAAAGCAATAAAACAACCCTAGCCCTGACAGGCACAGAGCTCTTCTGAACCCTTTGAATCCTCTCTGCGGCTTCCTGTCACTGGGCACATTTCACGCAGACCAGCTGCACAGGATTTATTCAACCAGTTTTGGAGTATCAAAGCTAACTTTTTTTTTGTCTTTGCCCCAGGCAGGCGCTTGGTATGCAGGATTTAATTCAGAGAACAAAATGTTCTGTGAAATTTGTAAATACTCACCAGAGTAATATCTAAATTCTAAAAAAGATAGCAACTGGAGCTAGTGGTTTAAAGATCAAAAAGTAAAGCATTCACTGCATCACTGTAGGTAATGCCATTGTGTCCTAAAGACCCAAATAAGTAACTTCCCAGGATTATCAATTAATGGTGCTGACTGCCTTAAGTGATAGACGCCAAACACACTGTGAGCTACACCTCGTGATTCCAATGAAATCAGGAGAATGCCCAACTCAACAAATGCTCTGCATAAAGACACTGACATGGAAAACTATTTGTTTGATCCTTGCAAAACGACACAAAAGACTTTGCCTGGGACATACTGCCACAAACAGACTACAATCTAACGCCTACCATTACAAGATTTTTATAATGTATTTAAAGCCATTAAAATGGTAATAGGCAGAAAATTATACGGAAAGAGGCACCCTAGGGAATCATGACACTTATGCTATGAAGGACAATATGTAGACAGCCTAAAAGAAGTGTTTTGAGCAGAAAGCAGCAATAGAGTTATTTGTGACTGTAATTAGAAAAGGAATTACTTAACTGGAATTTAGCATGGCCCCTAAGGTCTATGAAGTTTGAGAGAAATTATCCACTCCTGTCTGATTCACCACCACCAAATCCATATTAATACAAAATTTAAAACAAACATTTAGTTGATAAATGTTCACATTAAAGTTTCAAATAAAAAACCTTTTTGTATTTTTTGTTCTCAAGCAGTTCCATTTGAACTTTGAAAGGACTCTTTTTCAAACTAAAACTGTGAAAAGGGTTCATTCGTTATTTTTCGGTGAATACAAAAGCTAAAACATTTAGAATAATTTCCTCTTCACCTGCAAACATTTCGCACAGCTCTCGCCACATCTGTGGCTTTAACTTCTTTGTCAAGCCAAGTAGCAAATGGCATCAGTCAAACCATTTAACTACCAGGAGTACCTGTACTTCAGAAGCAGGTGCTCTTGGTACTAGCAGGGACTCTATGAACACTGATTAACAGTAGCATACAGCAGCAAGACAATAAATGGGTTTTGGACCTTCACTCCTTGCCCATAGTTTACTTCTGCTAGCCCAAATATTCTGAGTATGTACAGAGTGCATCTGCTCATGCTCACCTCAAAGAGGTAGGTCTGACGCTCCCTCAAGGGCCATCTGGAGCACAGAGTGCACCTACCAAAGTTTACACTGCCTGGAAGGCATTATAGGTAGTCACTGATTTCAGAAGGCACAGACTGTACAAAAAAATGCACTGCCCTTTTCAACACGTCAAGTCTTATTTTCTCATTTGTCCAAAAGTAAGTACAGATTCGTATCCACAGCTGTGGAAAGGACGGTAAAACAGAAAGGTACGGTACACAAACTATGACAGACTTTAGGCAGTTTGGGATTGTACACCCTCCTTATGCAACATGTTGCCTGGGATGCGCCGCATGTTTTCAGAAACTCCACAGAATCCCCTTAAATTTGCTCCAGTGCTGAGACCCAGTGGCCTGCAATAAGTGACTGGACTTACGATGCACCATGAACAGATTGTAAGGATGAGCCTTAAGTTTGCTACCCTATGCTTTTTTAAACGTGGCTTAAAATAACAATTGCAAAATCTCAGAGGCAGATGAACCCTGCCAATTTATTCTAACTTACTCCTAAGCACAGCCTCTTTAAAAAAAATCTAATGGGTAGTATCAGCCAGTTCCACTTGAAATTAATAGTCCACTTCAGCTTAAGCATATTCATAAGAGAAGAAATGGAGATTGAAGGGCCAAGTATCATGCTGCTGACTAGGCTGAAGCCTGCTCAGCCTGGCTACCAGATCTCTGCAGCCACCAGGCAAAGAAGCAGGGAGCACAGACAGCCTCTAGGGCTCCAGCTCTCCTCACTGCCTCTCTGCCCAAGCCAAACCACAGGCTTCCTCATTGGTGGCAGAGGCAGGTCTCTTTTAAAGACACAGAAGAACTGAGAAGCCTAGTCGGCACACCTAACAATTTTGTAAATACGAGGAGAAAAGACTAGGGGAGAACAACTCGGTGTAGGTGATTCATCAACATTTAAAACTACATTGGAAAAGAGTGATACATGCTTAAGAGGCAATAGTGATATACGACTCTTAGACACAAGTTACTAATGGCCACAGTGCTGTTTTACCTGCAGCCCCAGCATTAAGAAGTCTACACACACGTGCACAGTCACACACTCAAACACAGCCATATGCAGCTTGTCTCGAGATGCAACATGATAGCTAAAGGTGTCAGACATAAACCAGGTTGAGGCAGGACAACAGTCACAGCTGAGTCTACCTATGCAGTTAGCCGAGATGCAGTTACATCTTCTAGGCTTGACTGCAGAGCTCCCCACCCACCCCCCCGCCCCCCGCCCCCAAACCTGCTGTTGGCATGGAGCTTTCCCAGGGGCCCAAAGAAGGGAGGGCAGGAGCAAAGGGAGAGGATGAGTCTGCCTGAGTGCTGTGGTTGTGGCAGCAGCTGGAAAGAGCCTACAGGGAGAGAGAAGAAGGGAGGGGTGCCCGAGGACTGGCAGGAGGATGAGGGCAGGTGCTACCGAGGCAGGATGTGCCCTGAACACCAAAGCCACCTGGCAGCTCTAAGCATCAGCCATAGTGGCCATGGAAGTTCTCTGATGCACTGCAGGGCACTGGGCCTCTCCATATCCATGCAGCACCCCGCTGAGAAGGAGCTGAGGCTGCCTGTCTCCTCACGGCATTACCTGAAGTAAACTCTCTGCTACTGGAAGGGTCCCATGGTAAAAGTAAGCATTTATTACAGACAATCTAATTTAAATGCTGCAGAGAAGAAAATAACATGAATTAGGAAACCCTTCTATACCTGTTCTGTGACACAAGGTTAAAGATAAGCTTTGCTTGTGTTTCCAAAACCCTTATGAACTTGTCTTCTATGCCTGTTTTAGACACAGACATACCCATAGGCTGTGGGCATATTCCGTTTGAAGGACAGATATCAATCAGTAAAATTTCAAAGAGCTCTCTATGTATCACGATGTTTTATATTATCCAGCATTTGGAAAGTTCCTTAAGGAAGAACTTCACCACAAAAGAAGACAGACAAATAAGCCAACTTCTCAATATCTGTGCCATGCAGACTTGTGTCAAGGAAGCCTATGGAACTGAACTGCCCGAGATAAAAGTTACATCAGAGGCACAAAGTGTTGCAACTTTATAAGGCTACTGATGCAAAGCGGGAAAACTGAATGAAGGCAAAAAAGAGGTAGCTGTTTCCAGTACAAGTGAAGAACATCCTCAAACATCTCAACTGGCTTTAAATGCTGCAGTAATGGATATTTTGCAAATACAAATATATCAATGAGAGGAAGAAAATCTTTGACTCTCTAGAAAAGGAAAGCAATAGAAAACTAAGCTTTGGAGTATTTGAGGCAAGTGCCAAAAAAAAAAAAAGGCACTTCAAACATTAGTTCAAAAATCAAAATTAATTCAAGTATTTTACAAACAGGATTTCATTGTGCTACCTCATTTTAGTAAATTGAATGCATATAAAATATGTGTAGATACAGTACTGCATAGTAATTTTCAGCACCTATAAGCCCAAAAAATAGGCTCCTGTCTGTTCTGTTTGATACCAACAAGATCAAGACTCTGACTTCAAAGGGACTAGACTCTAACTTTTACTTTTGGGAAATCCCTCTCCTGTATCACTAACACATGCTGATTTCACAGCACTACAACAAAGTGGACCTTTCTATTTGCTCAGTGACATACAGCCCAAAATAATTTTCTAGAATGTCTGCCTCACAGCCTGGTCACAGTGCTATTGTCACCCCAGGGCCGTCTCACATTTTGCTGATGACTACTTTTACTGTGAAACACTTAAAAAAAGTTATTTTTCTATGCTGACTTAAGTAGTAACCTCCCAAATTTCAGGCTGCTTTTTCAACTTTATGAGTCATACAGTGCAAAAAGGCAACAAAACAACTCAGAAGTCTTGCTGGGTTTTCCTCCAGGGAAAAAGGAAATAAAAAAGAGTGGCATCAGATAAAAAAGTGAAATGAAGCACCTGTTGAGAATGGAAGAGCATACAGATAAACGGGTTAAGCAACTTATAGTCCAATATAAGCAATTGTGAATTCATGGGTGTTCGTATGAATCATTCTCCCATTTCCTGCCTGAGAGCTTAGGTTTCACTTAATTATGAAACAGAATCATGAATGAAGAAGGCTAATTCACAGGCATACATACCATACATGCATTTATTACTTTTTTTCTCACATAGACCTCCATTTTCATCATAGCTATTGATGGGCACTGAATAATCACCTAAGAAAAAAGTTTGACAGCATTAGATACACTATTTGCAAAGCACATGAAAAGTCTGTCACAGCTAGAAAGAAGCTAACAGATAGTAGCTGGATAGAAGCAACAGCCACAACTCTGGCTACCTGTGGTTAAAGAACAAACAATATCACCTCCAGACTAATTGCAGCTTAAAGAGCCTAGCTTTAAATGAGAGAGAAGCAAGGGAGAAAATGGCCAGATACAACTAAACGTTCGCAAAGTAGTGGCAGCAGAAAGGATATTTTCAGGTGATTGCTAAAGCCCACTGACAGTAACAGTCCCCTCTGCCGCACTCTGCCAACAAATAAAAAGGGTGAGGGGTGGGGGGGTGTGAAGTGGGGGGGGGGTGTGTGTGTGCAAGAGAGCTTATTTTGCTGGAATTTTAATTACAGTTCTGTATACCACGCTGTGGTTATTTGGCTTCCCACTCTGCCATACACTTTAAACACTCTTTAAAATATGTTGTACCAAAATAATGCCAGATCATAAAAATTAATGAAGACACCTTTCATCAAGGCATGTACCTAACATTAAGCATTTAATTAACCCTAGATTATGGGAATAAACAGGGGCAATCCTATTTATAGATGTCACCAACCCTTTTGGCAATGACTTGTACATAACTACGTGCTCTTGCTTTCCCTCTGGCAAGATCACTCAGTGCCCAACTCTCTTTACCCCAACAGCAGCTCATCAAGGAAATCTCTAAAGTACCTTCATACTTCAGGACTTAGATTAAGGATCTAACCCAGATTCACTTGTACCAAAGTCCTATTGTTACCCCAAGCAGGTAAAAACTTTTCTAAAGCATACAGTTTGGGAGAGAGACGCAAGACTTTCCCCTTCAGGTCAGGGCAGGTAGGAAAAAAAGCAGCCTACCTTAAAAGCAACCCTACCTAATTGCAGGCAGCTGCACTTTCTCCATGCCTTGTTGAAATGTAGTAACTAACTAAGAAACAGAACAAAATGCTCATTCCCCATGATACAGCATTTCTTGAAAACCAAGACTTGAGATCAGAAGTTTATGGAACAGATGAGAGTTTCCTCAGTCCAGATACAACTGGCATCTGACACCACCTTGTCCTATGTAGCAAGAACCCCTATGTTACTTTGTAATGGAATTTTTCCACAATACATTCTCTTACAGTACAAATGACCTGTATTTCCTTTAGTGTTATGAAGAATAAAGCAAAATAAATGGAATGGTGTTCTCATAAAAAGAGGGGTTAAGGAGCATATGGAGATTAAAGAAATTTAGAGTCAGTTTTCAGATCAGCCCCACACGTCACAGGTGGCCTTAAGGTAGCCTTTGCATCTTAGTTCTCCATCACCGAAATAGGATAACTTAATACTGACTTACAAGGCACCAGAAGTCCACTAATAGAGATACACGCTTCTATGAGCTGATATGCTCAGAAATTATTGTCATGAACGCCCACCTAACAAAATACAACTATAAACTCCTCCACAGAGACACTAGCTAATTTGCTTTCTGTTGTGATTTCACACTTCAAGTTATTTGGACTGTCCACAGAAAGGAGGTCGCCAAGTATTCCATTTAGATGAGGATGTCAACACATACATACACATAGGTACCACACTTGCTTTTCCTCTTCTGAGGATTATCCTGGAATAAAAAAACCACTGGCAACTATTCTACTAGCTAAAACAAAGACAACTGGAATGCAGGGAGCTAAAAGGTAACTGTCAGAAGTACATCTTCCCATTAAAAGTTCCTAGTGCCCTAGTGAAAAAGAGGACCCTTACCGAGAACTTGAGAACAAGGTCATATATTGTTGAACTGTCTTGTCAATGAATATATTGTAACTTATGAATTTAGGTACTTATTTTAGCCTTACAAACATTACAGGCATACCTTACATGCAGTTTTACTCAATGCTTAAGAGATGGAGGCACTTAACTAGAAGTCCATAGATTTCCCATGAGCGATTTTTTCACGTTTTACAACTACTCTCAGATGATGTACACTCTGCTGTAGGCAGTCAGATCCAACAACAATTAAAATGTGCGATGGAATTATGATTCTGCTATTAGCATCCTGGTTTTGTGGGGGAGTAGGGTGATCTACTAGAAAAATATTCCACCGAACAGCACACTACATTAAGCAAAAAGTCACTGAACAGAAAATTATCAGATTTGAAGGGCGTTGAGATTACTCATATTTCCACTCCACTGGCTTGAATCTATTACAGGTAAACGCTCAAGTAATAACATGCAAAGCTCTGTCTACAGGGTAAAGCAGCTGAAAGAGTCAGAAACCTGAATTTTGAAGTTACTGTACAAACTAAGGATCGTTAAGTTACTAAAACACTGAAGGTGGTTTAATTTGCCTAGGTAGGACCAGTTTGACACAAGCATTTTCAGCCCCAAATCAAAAGAGAAAAAGACAAGATACACATAGATAGTTTAAGTTCCTCAGGATTATTTCCCAGGTCGCTCCCTCCCCACGGCCGCATCTGACTGCAAGCCATCATCAGCTGCCCTGGCCTCGACTCTGCCACGCTGCGCTTTCGCGCATTGCTCGCTGCGAGGAGGGTACCGGTGCGTGGCCGCACCTCGCTATCGGCCCCCAAATAAGCTGTAGAACTGAGGAGCCACCAGTCGGCCCTTCCCGCCCTAGCGACCGACGCTCGGCCGAGAGGACCTGCGCTGGGCTGAGGAGCGAGGCTCCGCGGGCGGCAGGGCGGCCGCGCCGGCCTACGGGCGCTGGAGAAATGGCGGCGCTGGCCCGGCCGCCGCGGCCCCCGCCTCCCCCGGCGGCGAGGGCGGGCGCCCCCGCGCACCTCCCGGCGGCGCGGTCCGGGAGGGAGGCGGGGAGGGGGCGGCCCGGCGCCGCCGTGCGCGGCAAGGTGTGTCCCAGGTGCCCGGGCTATATCAGGCGGCGCGGCGCGGTGGCGCAGCTGCCCCATGGCAGCACCCATCATGGCCGAGCCACGCTCCAAGCGGCCCCGCGTCACCCTGCCCGCCTGCCCGGCGCACCGTCCGCTGCCCGGCAGCCGCGTAAGGCAGAGCTTTCCGCCCGCCGTGGAGGAAGGCCTCTGCGGTGTCACCGGCGCCCTGCTGGAGCTCGCCTACTGCCTGCAGGCGCTGGTAAGGCGGCAGGACGGGGGCGGGGAGGCGCCGGGAGGCGACCGAGGGCGCAGCGGGGGGACCCGGAGCGGGCGGCGGAGTAAGGAGGTGCTGGGGCGCTCAGGTTCAGTCGGGCGGGCACAGAAGAGCGGTGCCCGCCCCGTTGCTCGGCCCGACGGGGCCGCAGCCGGGCCCCGCAGCGCAGCAGCGCTCCTGTCAGAGCCGCCGCCCGTGCTCTTACCCCGGCGCGGCCGCTGCCCTGGCTGGAGAAACGACGAAGGTCTGGAACGAGCGGGTGATGAATCAGGCACTTGTGTGTTTTGGATAATTCACATGGAGAGTTACGCCTGTGGAAAGAGGGATAGGAACAGGAAACGCTAACAGCTTCGGAGTATAACTCTTGGGTGTTTTTTTCCCAAATTTTGTATGTAAAAATGGTGCGTGTGGTTAACTGGTAGAATAACAGTTTGTGAACATCACTGTTGGCTTAGGGTGTGTTTGCTTCAGGGGCAGGAACGTTGGACATGAATTTAAGAAGTTATCTCTGATACTGTGTAGCATGCATGTCAAAATTGTGTCTGGCTACATATCAAATGTTAAGGCAACATATATTTTAACAAAGCCATCAAAATCAAAAACCAAAATGATCAATGCTATCCCTTCTGATGCCAACCATCCACTGAGAAGCAACACAAACGATATTCAATATAGCTCTAAGATCCTTTGATCAAGCTTGGTGTCAATTAGTCCAATAAAAATTTAAGCATGCAGTAGAACCTCCGCTTGTTAAGCATAAAATAATACCAGTGATTGGCAGCTGGGCAGAATGGAGAAACCTCAGTTAGAAATTGAATGTGGGTAAATCAAACCTAGAAATGTGAACATTTTAAGCAGTTAATGGTTGACATAAAAGACTTACCTTAACAGTTAAGCAGGTGTGGCAACCTGTGCTCTACTTGAAGTCATGCTGCACTCTTGCACTGAGGAACTGCTTATAAAACACTGAATCTTGACTCTTCTGTCAACAGAAACATGAATTAATGACTTCAGGAAAAGGATTGGGCAAATATTGCAAGGAATGTTTGTAATAAAACATTCCAGTATGTACTTTTTTCTTGAATGGTTTATGGTCACACATATGTATGTGTCACAGGTTTGGGATATCCCAGATGGCCATAAAAATATAGGAGGAAAACATAAACTTGTGTATATAACTTTTCTGCATTTTTTTTCTAAACAGAGTAACATAGATGGAAGACAAGTATTTTGTATTTAAGTAAGGTAATAGATGTAAGTAGGGAAGAAGCAGAAAAACTTATGAAATGCACATACTTATTCCTCATCCCTCCCAGGCAGGCTGCAAGCTGACAGCTTGATATGCAGTACTCCAACCCAGAGTATGTCCAAGAGACAAAAGCTGTGCTGTGTTACATAGGGATGTTTAGGGAAGCAGGAGATAAAGACACTGTGGCTCCCTCAATTTGGCTGCTGGCATATTCTTAGCTGCTGCCTCTCATTTTCCTCAACACTGAAGCTGTGCAAAGCCAATATTGAAACTAGTATTACCTGGTGGCTTTCCTTCGCTACCTGTCTGTAATAGATTCTCCTCATTGGACAGCAATACCATGGATAAAATTCCTCTAGATAGGTCCATTAGTATAGTTAAGTGGTTGAAGCTGTTAATTTCCCACATAGAACAGAACAAGGCTTGCAGTGGGTTTAGGGCTGTAATACTTCTGAAGTGTTCCTAGGCATGAGCTACGTACAATATTAAAGGTGTATACAGCATAGTTCAGTAGCAGTATTCTTCATTTTGGAATAACATTATCCATAATTAAGCTGATAAATAGATGCGAAGTTGTGCTTTTTCTCTTTTTGGTATTTGCCTCATCTTTCTCATACCTTTGAAAGCTAACTTTTCGCTTGAATGCTGACCTGAAGGGATAAATCTTATGTCCCCTGTGCTGCACTATGTTTAAAGAACAAAACAAAAAAAACCCAAACAAAACACAACAGAAAAAAAGCCACAGTAACCCCCTACCTCCCAAACCACTCATAAGTAAAATATTCTGAGGATCTCTGGCTGTTACTGAGAGAGAACATCAGTACTACAGTTACGTGTCCAGTATTAAAGGACAGGAGTTCTAGTAGAAGTATAGAGATTTTTCATTTAAGACCATAATGGTCTTAAATAAAATAAATTTTATAATTTATAAAAAATAAAATGAAATTAAATAAAAATAAATACTTCCTTTATTGCAGAAATTTGGATTAAGTTCTTCAAAGTGATTGTGCTGGTAGAACAGCTTCCATTGGAAGGGTCTCCCAAGTTCTGATAAAGCCATGTTTTGCTGCGAGTCCCAACTCCAGCAAATCTTAACACTTGGTTTTTTTCTGTGCTTAGGGTGAATATTTTGATCAGTCGCACGTGGCTCTACCAAACGTTTCAAAGTTCTTCTTGCATCAAGCTCTGGAAGAAAGAAAAGCTGCAGAGGCTTTGATGAAGTATCAGCAAGAAAGAGGAGGCCATTACTGTTCTAAAACTATCCAGGTGAGTAGTAGACAACAAGCTTTCAAGCAGTTGCAATCTGCAGTGGTTAACTTCTTGCATTATACTGTTGGTAGTACAGCTTTCTGCATTCATCCGCTATTAGATTTCCAGATACAGCTTCCCTGTCATATTAGTGTACATAGTTTTGTTCCTGATTGTGATGCCTAGAAACTGTCAGACATACAGTCCTAACTGTACGTGGTTGCTTTCTAGCCCAAAAGAATATGAACAGTGGTCTCCTTTTACTTTCATTTGGCTGGAGACTGCTGTTTCCAGTGTGCTATAATGGATGATCAGTCTCCTTAGAGAGTCTCCATAAACTGGGCTGAAACAGCCCATTTGTCTCCTTCACACTAAAACTAAATAGAAGCCTAGAAGCTGTTAGCACCTAAGAAAGGTGGTAAGGAGGGAGGTAGGAGAAACACCCAGCTTGGGGCAGTAGTTGATTTGTTGGAGCATACCTCAAGATAGAATTTGAACTAGAGATCTGACTCAGGCTTGCACAGTACAAAGGAATAATTCAAAGTTATCAGGAAAAAAATCCCAACTCATTCTTTGGAAGACCAAGGGGCTGATTCTCTTCTACCAAACCAGTATTCCATAAATAGCTAACACAGAATGCTCTTCGGCCTATCATAGCAGTTTTTAAGCTGTAGAAAATAAAAAAAGTTTTTCAAGATGACCTCTGTAAAAGTATTCAGTTTGAATTAGGGAGGACCTTGTAGGGGACTTGCAGTCCAGGGGCCTAGAGGAAAGATGGGGAGGAAAGACTCTTTATTAGGGAGTCTAGTGATAGGATGAGGAGTAATGATTTTAAACTAAAAAAAGGTAGATTTGGATTAGGTATTAGGAAGAAATTATTTACTGTGAGGGTGGTGAGACACTAGAAAAGGTTTCCCAGAGAAGCTGTAGATGCCCCATCCCTAGAAGTGTTCAAGGCCAGGTTGGATGGGGCTTTGAGCAACCTGATCTAGTGGAAGGTGTCCTTGGCCATGGCAGGGGGGTTGGAACTAGATGATCTTTAAGGTCCCTTCCAACCCAAACCATTCTATGACTCTGTGATAGGGTTTCCTTGTGTAAGAATGCTCCTCAGGCATAGCTCCTGCTATCTAAATCTCTGTTCCTTGAAAAAGTGCTTGGGTTTTGCCACTTCTGTATGTTTACAGCCATCCAACTCTGCTAAAAACAACAGAGGCTCCAGACTAGGAGCTGTTGCAAAATCCTAGCACAGCTGTTTAGAGTACCAGGTAAGTTACAGGAAACCATCAATGAACAGAGTAAGATGAGCTGTTCTTCTGAATAAATGTAACTTTGTCTTTGTTTTTTAGAAACCAAACTGTGAGTACGCAGTCGGTCTGATGAAAGCCCTGGAAGTAGCAATGGTACAGTGGAAAACTATGATACGATACTTTGAAGAGCTTTATGCCCTGAGTATTGAAAATGCAGACCCTCATAGCGCAAGCACTATCAAGAAACAATTTATCAGGCCCAAAATCCAGAAGATCAAGCTGATGGGAGATCTACTGACCAATGCTCGCAGGCTTGACTGTTCCCAAGATGGCAGAAATAGTCTTGGGGATTACTTTATGGACCGGCTGCAGAAAGAGTTCAGAACAGGCACAGAGCCAGAGTCTAGTCAGCACTGCAGCCCCTGCCCGCCTCTTCAGCAGCATACAGGAGCTGCAGGAGTACAGGAGGGTCTGAAGCGACCCCAGAGAGACTTCTCCCAGCACAGAAACAGCATAGGGCCAATATATGCAACCATACACTGCACTACCATGGTGCCACAGTGTAATGATGGGACAGGAGCAAAAGTGAAGGGACTTTAATGCTGTGGCTCTTGCAGCTATGGGGCGGCTCCTAAGGCAGACCTGTACAAAGGGTGGCCTTGAGACCAGAACTCAGGAGACATGGTGTTGTATTGCTCCTCCTGCTTTATACCCTGTCCCCTTGTCCTCTGCTGAGCCACAGCTCAAAATCTAGGACATACCATTATTTTGTTTAAATGATAGCAAGGTTGCTACTTACCTAGGTTGTCAGCGTTAGTCATGCTTTTATCTATGCAATTCCGAAAAGTGAAAGGCTTTCAAGCCTCTCTTCTGTCTTAAATGATTAATAGGATTAGTTAGTGCAAATTATTTTTAACAGTGTGTATATATAAATTTTACTGGGGGGGGGGAAACCTAAATGCAGCTTTAGTATAAGGAAACTTCTATGTGGCAAAAATCCAAAGATTTAGTTTTATATTATTAATATTTTATATTACTAACAAGAATACTAACATAATGAACTTTTTTTATAGTTGTTTTAAAACAAAGTTTTCTTGTCTTATTTCTATTGTAGTAGCAATTTAAATAAGTAGTCTTTACTTATCACCCAGCTATTTTTAGTGGTATACTTCTCCAAGATGAAGGATGCAACACTTCCTTAACAGTAGAAATAAGACAATGTGCTGGTTTTCTCCACAGTTATTTGCCTAATTGGCTACTCTCATCCTCCGAAAGTAGATGAGAGATAAATTAGAGGTTCTCATTAGATGTGATATTTACAGGTTCTGGTGCATATTTTGCAAGTGTCACTGAAGACACTAGCTCTAGGGCTCTGTCCAGACCTAACCTAGGATGATTGCTTTAATTACTACACAGACCCTCTTTCAGCTGGCAAATTTATGGTATTACTATGAGTCCTGGTTTTGGCTGGTAGAGTTAATTTTCTTTCTAGTAGCTGGTGTAGTGCTGTGTTTTGGATTTAGGATGAGAATAATGTTGATAACATAGGGATGCTTTGGTTACTGCTGAGCAGTGCTTATACAGAGTCAAGGCCTTTTTTGCTTCTCACCCACCTCATCAGCAAGTAGGCTGGAGGTGCACAAGAAGTTGGGAGGGGACACACAGCTGGGACAGCTGACCCCAACTGACCAAAGGGATGTCCCATCCCACATGATGTCATGCTCAGCATATAAATTAGGGGAAAAGCTGGCTGGGGGTGTCCACTGCTAGGGAACTGGCAGGGCATTGGTCATCGGGTGGTGGGCAATTCCATTGTGCATTTCTTGCTTTGTATATTATTTTATCATTATTATTTTCCCTTAATTTTCTGACCTATTAAATTTTCTTTATCTCAAGCCACAAGTTTTACTTCTTCTCTTCCCCACCCCAGTTGTCTCCCCCATCCCACAGGGGGGGAGCGAGCGAAGAGCTGTGTGGTGTTTAGTTGCCTGACAGGTTAAACCACAATGCTATGGTACTAGTGCTACTTCTTGTATTACCTATCTTGGTCCTCAGTAGAGGAATAAGATCCTAGTGAAAATGCAGCACACTTAATTAAAATAGCATCATAATGAGTGGCCTCTCATTAGTTTTGCATTTCAGTTAGGGTAGTGTTCAGTTAGGGGTGCTATTAGCACCACCACACCTAAGACCTTCACTTTAGCCAGCTTGTTTATGTTCAGAGGTGTCCAAACTCCTCCTGTTCATCTCCTACAGAAGTGCCTCTCTAAACTGGCTACCAAGGTCACCTAAGAAGAGCAACTGCCTCAATAAGCTGCCTGCAGCTAGGGTTCTTTTGTCTTTTATGTA
Organism: Phalacrocorax carbo; assembly: GCF_963921805.1. Classification (NCBI taxonomy): domain Eukaryota; kingdom Metazoa; phylum Chordata; class Aves; order Suliformes; family Phalacrocoracidae; genus Phalacrocorax; species Phalacrocorax carbo. The sequence goes on along the minus strand of NC_087517.1, from coordinate 55,810,670 downwards.
ATCAGGGTTTGTTTCATTGAAAGATTGTTTTACTCTTTTTTTTTAATCTTGTTTTACCCTATGTGACACTGTAAGCAGTAGTTCCATTATGCTCAAAAATAAATTCAGTTAATGTTAAAAATGGCACTTTGCATCTACACTGTATTCCTCAATTTACCATATAGGCATGGCCTAGTGTTCTTCTCAGAGTTTTTTTTTCTTATGTATACAAAACTGCACCAGTACTTTTTCTACTACTAAGAAAGTTGCACAAGATGGAAGAGTAGATCACAGAACGAAAAGAAATGTCAGAAAACTGCATTAAGACAAGAACACTGCCCAATGAAACCTTTTCAGTAAACTCTTATACACAGCTGTAGTTAAGTAGCCATTTCTGCAAAAAACCCCACCTAGTTTCTGTTTGTGTTGTAACACAGGAAAGACAATTATACTGCAGATGCTTTCCCAGTCTTTCTTTGGGGGGGGGGGGGGGGATCACTTTCAAACAATCCCTGTATTCATTTGTAAAAATACTGCAGTGTGCCACAAGAACAGCTCGAAGCACTTTTATCAACATGCTAGATTTGCCTATTTTGAGATGGCTGCTGTCTAATACAGCAGTAGTTTGAAAGATATTTCCATCTGGGCTAGATTCCATCACCCATCCTCATGCTGAGCATACTTTATTCAACAATTAGTTCCACTGACTGCAACTCAACATGAATAAGAGCAATGGAATCCATCCCCTTCCGTATTAAAATGTAGCTCACTAAGTATAAACAGAGCAAAGCTACTAACTAGTCATTATAAATTAGTGCCATATAAAACCACTTCAAATGCTACTGGTAATGTTCAACCTACTTCTACAATAGTTGTCTTTAAGAGTTGGCAACCTCCTGAAATGTAGGTACAGCCTCTTCCATGGGTTCCAGCACTTAAGATTGTCTTTTACCTTAAATGAATTACAACATAACAAAGAGCCCAACATTTACATTTTTTAAAGCAAGACTTACTTGCCTCTTCTTTTTCCCTGAAATGCTACCATGTCTGTTTCTCAGAGACTCTCCTCCTACTCATCTTTGTAGCCAAATGTATCCACACATTCTCTGACTTCAGGTCTTCCCCCCTTTTCCAAAACACATTTTGGGCCCTCTGCCTGAAGAGACAATTGTGTTAATTTCAGATAGGCTTACAATCACTTGTTTTCCCAGTCTCTGTCCTCTGAAAAAGAAAAGATAAATCAATCAGCTGCTGTAGATAACAAGCTTTTTTTGTCCACATGCTGCTTCTGCTGAAAGGGCGCATATGCTTGTGAATATGATATCAAACTTTGTTAACAATACCTGTCTATTGTATATAGGATGAGTTTGTCCATGTTTCTCAGCGTAGGAAGTACAATCTGCCTCTGCCTTCCCATCTTCCTTTTCAATCACAGCCTGAAAAAAAAGATGAAGGATGAATGTGGAACAGGTGGAGGGGCAACAGCACTTAGAGAAACTACAAATTCTCTTTCTCTGCTGAATGTTTGTCATACACACTCCTGTATCTGTACTTCCACAGCAATGCTCAAAGCATCCAAACAGACAATCTGGGGAAGCTGAGAATAGCTCTAGCAGCACCAGTACCCTAAATACAGCATCCAAACTGCAAGCTCTGGAGAGACCTAATCTTTACTGAAATTAGGAGTTACAGCCACAGAGGCTTCCAAATGGGCATTAACAACTGCATACTTCTAAATGCTTGCCATAAGCACTACCTGTGGTTGCACAGAAAGGGCCCTTGCTGCTGCCTACTCTCACAGTGAGGAATTCACTCGAAGTCTCTAGGTGGAGATCATGCTGTCCTTCAACCTCTCCGCTATGGCCACACAACAGTGGGCAAAGCACCTCAGGATTTGTTCTTTGTAAGGACTTTTCTTCAGGCCCCACCATACAAGGCAACATCCTTCTGGACAAACCCATCTTCAGAAATAATACTGGAAAGTGAATGTTAGATATGGTGGCAGAAGCAGGGAAGGAGTCCCCAAGGGCATCTTCACTGGAAGATCACTCCAAGCAGAATTCATCATCTGGTCATGGCCTCCTCCTGACTTTATCACTTAGGTGAATTCATGCATATAAGCACATTCATGGGCAGTTACCAGCAGTCTCATCATATTCCTTGGCCAAGTCCCACCATTTGTTACCACTTTGCCCAAGGTAACTACTATGCACGCAAGTCCCAGAGTGCATTTTCTTGGGGTAACCTATAACCTAGGAACCCACAGTGGCAGAATACACTACAACACTGGCTAAATATAAGGTAAAATTACATTTTCCACAAATTAAACCAATGATCTGGTGAGAGTTTAAGTGCCTTGAGTGGGTCACACAGCCAGGTCTGAGCCTTGATATCCCAATTTACATGTTCAATTGTTACAGCATATAACTATTTCTCATTTAGCAGCCTTACTATGCATTATTGTATACCTACCACTACTCTGAATAAATATTATTTTTACTTTTTAAATTGTTCAATAAAGATTTAAAAAAAATCTGTTCATTTCTTCTGGATCAAAGAACCTCTGTAATAACAGTGAAGTGTTTCCACAAGTTTGCTACTCTGCCTCTCAGAAACAGCTGGGAAATACACTTCTAAATGTGTAAGGGTGGTCAATAGTGGATCCCCTTGGGACATATCACTTTTCAGCACTGAATACAGTGAAGGAACAAACTTTGTACAGAGTTTTTTCTTTAAATAAAAATTTTCTCTTTTGGGGATAATGACAGAATGTGACTAACAGTATCTTTGTCTGTACTCAAAGACATTTAAGTAAGTAGAAAATGGGGAATGCAGATTAGGAATTTTTGCAAAAACCAAATCATTTAACAACAAAAGAAGCCACCATCACAGTAGCCCCTCTGAGAAGTCATAGGCACAGGGACTGGGGTCTAGATCATTGATGGATTTTTTTTTTTACTGATTCAGATTCACTCAGTCAGCCCTTTGGCCCACTGAAGACAGAGCTTTGCCTTTGATTTTGAATGAGCTGAAATTTCACCATTTATAATTGCAGAATGGAGATTAATTTTAGCTCATGGTACATTAAAAATACCCATAACTATTTTAATCATGAAGCCGATGAAATCACTCAATTGAATTGCTGAAGTGCTTCTGTATTGGAAAAAGAACCTAATTTCTGATCTCAAATGATGTGGCAAAACTAGAATAAAAACTAGCATCCTTGAGAGATGTTACCAAAAACCATCCCACTTCTCCAGGGTCCAAATGCTGCACTGCTGGTTACCTGAAACAGCAAATTCTTACTGCACAAGCAATCCAATTGCAGTCAACAAGAGGTGCAGCAAAAGGCTACTTCTTCATGAAGTGAAGTCAATCTCTTCAAGGACTTCAGAATAAAGGTAAACAGAGGCTGGAGTTGAAAGACGAATGTGAAATGCAAATTTATACATCGTAGTTCATGTGAAAAAGAGTCATTTGCTGAAGTGATACATGAATGTAACTCAGGCCTCAGCTCTCCACCAGCATGTCATTACCAAACTACTACTGCATTGCTTTATTGGAGGAGTCAAATACTTCCTGTGATAAATACGGTTGCAACTGGCTGAGGTGCTAGCTGGATGGCTCAGCCACTCCAGACCTTGCCCTCACACACGACCTCTTTTTGCTCTGATGTGAAATAGTTCCAGTAACTGTGCTTGAGTCTTGCTGACCATTTGCCATCCTCGGTAGCTATCTCCGAGATGTACCTGGGTCAGACGTGGGCAGGGACACCCGGATTCCTACGAAACAGGCTAAGACACCCCAACGGGCTCCGGACGCATCCGCTTTTTCTGCTGGGAATTTCCACACACACCCCGGTGAGGGCAGAGAGCCTTTGCTCCACAGTAACGGCTCTCCTGGATGGCCCCGCGTCCTCCCTCTTCCGGAGACCCGGCGGCTCCTCTCCCTCCCGCGGGAGCGCCCCTAACACCTGCCCCACCCCGCAGCCCCCGCTCCAGGCGCGGAGGTGACGGAGGAAACCCCCGGCCCGGGCGGCCCGGGACGGCGGAGCGCGGCGGGCCGCTACCCCCCCTACAGGCGGCCACGTCACGCCGCCGCCTCCCGCCCAGCGCAGCGCCACCAGGCGGCCGCCATTTTGAGCGCGGCCACCCCGCCGGCTCCCCACGGCCACGACCTTTCCGACCTGCCTCTCCCCTCACACCCGCTGACCCCCGCGGGGCGGGCGCGGTCCCGGGCCCTGCGCGGCCGAACCCCGGCGCCTCGCCGCCGCCCTCAGGTGCCGCCCTGAGGTGCCGCCCGCACCGTCCGCTGTCACGAACGCCCCCGCAGTAGTTACCCTGTGGCCGCAGAGCCGCACAGCCGCGGCTGGCGCGGAGAAACCTGTCCCGGGGGTGGGGGTTTCTTCCCTAGGAAGAAGCAGGGGAGCCGCTGCCCTGCCCGGCTCTGCCCGGCGGCGAGGTGCGCACCGCCGCCGACCACCGGCCGGGACGCGCAGGACAACGCGCTGCAAAACGCCTCGGGCTGCAGGGCACGAGAGCGCGGCCCCGCCGGGGCGTGCGGGAGAAGCGGGGAGCACCGCTGTCCCCCGGGGCGAGCGGCCAGCGGCTGCCGGCGCCTTCGGGCATCGGGGAGCCTTGCGCTCCCTCACTGGCTGGGCAGGGCGGGCTGCTTAAAGCAAAGAAAAAAAAGGGCGGGTGGGGGGGAACACAACTGTGCAGCGGAGCGCCGGCAGCGGCTGGCGTTAGCTCTGCAACATCCCCGGCGCCCCGACGGCGCCCCGCGCCTGCCGCACACCACCCCCCCGCCGCTGCTCCGGGGGCTCCGCGGCCCCCGCCCCGCCGCGCCGCGCCGCGCCCCGCCCCGCCCCGACCACCGCCCCGGGGGGGCTTCGGCATAAATACGGCCTCGAGTGGCACTCCCGGGCCGGCGCCGCTGGGGAGGGGGTCGGCGGCGGCAGCCAACGCCGGTGGCCTCGCTTGGGAGAGGGTGTGAGGGCCACCGATCCGCGCACCCGCCTGGCCCGTACCTGCCACTGCGCAGCCCGATCGAAGCCCTCTCCTGATCCCCTCGTTCATTCCCTCTGGCCCGGCTGCCATCTCCTCCACCGCTCCCATGGACTTACTGGGCCCCATGGAGATGACAGAGGGCTCCCTCTGCTCCTTCACGGCCGCTGATGACTTCTACGATGACCCATGCTTCAACACATCGGACATGCACTTCTTCGAGGACCTGGACCCCCGGCTGGTGCACGTGGGGGGTCTGCTGAAGCCTGAGGAGCACCTGCACCACCATGGGCACCACCATGGGCACCCGCATGAGGAGGAGCATGTCCGGGCGCCCAGCGGGCACCACCAGGCCGGCCGCTGCCTGCTGTGGGCCTGCAAGGCTTGCAAGAGGAAGACCACCAATGCCGACCGCCGTAAGGCTGCCACCATGAGGGAGCGGCGGCGGCTCAGCAAGGTCAATGAGGCCTTTGAGACCCTCAAGCGCTGCACCTCCACCAACCCCAACCAGCGCCTGCCCAAGGTGGAGATCCTGCGCAATGCTATCCGCTACATCGAGAGCCTGCAGGCGCTGCTGCGGGAGCAGGAGGACACTTACTACCCGGTGCTGGAGCACTACAGCGGGGAATCGGATGCTTCCAGCCCCCGCTCCAACTGCTCTGACGGCATGGTGAGTGCCCCAGGGAGGACACCCTGCCGCTGAGGTGCCCCAGATGCTTTTGGCCCAAACGTGCGCAGGGCGAGTTGCCTCCTCCTGCCTTTCCTATAGCAGCATACCTCCCCAGGCAGAAGACAAAGTCCTTTCTCCTGCCTTGAGCTCCAGCAGCAAAGGGAGATGGGGTCCCTGCATGCCAGGACCTCAGGGAAAGAAGAAAAATCTCTTACTACTTTCCCTGGGATGAGAAGTCAGGCAGCTCCCCCTGTGTCCCAAGAATTCGAGGGGAGAGCTGCTAGCTGCTGGGGGAGCACTTTGGGAAGCTGCCTGGGATGGGTGGCTAGGACATGGTGAGGTCTGAGTCCCGCCTGTGCTCCCATAGCTCCTGGGGCATTTGTTTCTATCTTCTGCTGTATCATTACCTTTGCAACCTCTAAGGACAGCAGAGAGGGAGGTCCCCCTTAGTCATGGTAGTTACAAGGGAACTGGTAGAGTCTGGGTTTTGCTTTCTGCCATTCGTCATGATAACAGGAGAAGGCTCTAAGTAACAGGAGTTGTTTTTCTTCACCCTTAAGAAAAAGGTTCTCCATGTCTCCTCTCACGTCACCCCTTCTGTAGACATTTACCAGCAGTAGGAAGGAGACCCCAGTCTTTTCAGCCCTGCTTGTACGTTACAGGGAGGGGAGAAGAAGGTTGGGTGCCAGAGATGGGGTCTCATCACTGCTTCTTTTCACCAGGACTATAGGCTCAGACTCTGGTCTGACTCTGGGGTGGTGTGACATGGTGACTGGAGTGCAGGACAGCTGTCTGGGATGGTGTCTTGACAGCACTTTAAGACCTGCGGGTTTTTTTCTGTGCTCTGGTGGGGATAGTCATTACTGAGTTGAATATCTGCAATTATGAGACAGTTGGCAGACTGGAAAGAAGATTTACACAAATGATCCCTCCCCAAAATACAGCCTTTCTCTTTTGTCAGAAAGAGAAATTTCGCTGTGGATTGAAGTATTGGAAACAAATATACTGGTCAACATTTTGGGCCTTTTTCTGTACAAAATAGAAGTGGAAAGAGAAACTAAAGGAAATAAGAAGGGACAAGGTAGACTGTAAGCTTTTTAAGAGGAACTCATGTTGGGAAAATCCTTCAAAAAATAAATGATAAAAAGGTTCCTTCCCCTCTTGGTCTCCCTGTTGTAAACTGAAGGTACATGTAGGGCAGTATCTGATCAGAATGCTGGAAAACCTCATCTCATTTGTAAAGCTACAGCATTCAATGAAATAACAATAGTAATTTTCCTTTGGAACAGCTGTGCCACATAAAATATTTGGGGGTGAATCCCCCTCTAGCCAAGTTAAGTTCTGCCTCATTCAGAGAAACTACAACTTGATGGCATTTCAGCCAGGACTGGAATCATGGCACAGACTAGGGACTGAAATACAAAATTGGATGGTTACTGGGATTTCAGTAAATGCTGTCCCCAACCAGGGACCTCACTCAGATTGCTCTCCTTTCCAGATGGAGTACAGCGGGCCTCCTTGCAGCTCTCGCAGAAGGAACAGCTATGACAGTAGCTACTACACAGAATCACCAAATGGTGAGTATGTGCCGTAATGGCTGTGTGAAACACGGAGACAGAGCAGTCAATATAGGAAACCTCCCCATGCATTCTCCATCCCCGGTTTCTTAGCTGACCCCAGCTGCGCTGAAAGAAGAACCTGCCTTTTCAGCCAGCGAGCTGTTGATGCTAATAGAAACATTGAATTTTCTCTGGATTTATTTGCAAATATTGGGATATGTTACAGCTGCATCTCCTATTTTGCAGATACAGCATCTGGATGAAAATATATTCCTCTCTTCAATGCATTTTCAGTGTTTAACCATGTTTTGCTTGAAGACTCTTCTAACTCTATAATTGATCCAAATGAAAGAAACTGTTGATTGATTTCAAGTCTTCCCTTCCCTTTCTATGGCCTGAAGTGAAGCCCTGGATCCACCCTGCCCCAAAAGTAGCATACTTTGGTTGAGTCTCTCTTCCATTTTGAAAATTACAATCTCTGTTTTCTGATAATTGGCATCATTCACCAATGTTCATTTCCTCTGAATCTTTACATGCTCACAGATGCATACTGTCAGCCACTCACTAGGGTTTTGTGAAAGAGCTACATCTACTGATGTTAAGTACCCTTTTGGTAAACTCATTACCTTTTTGTCTGTTTTTTAGATCCAAAGCATGGGAAGAGTTCTGTTGTTTCCAGCCTCGATTGCCTCTCAAGCATTGTAGAGAGGATTTCCACAGATAACTCTACGTGTCCTATACTGCCTCCAGTGGAAACCGTTGCTGAAGGGAGTCCCTGTTCCCCCCCAGAAGGAGCAAGTCTGAATGATACCGGAGCCCAAATTCCTTCTCCCACCAACTGCACCCCACTTACCCAGGATAACAGCACCAGCAGCAGCAACCCTATCTACCAAGTGCTATAAAGGCAGGTCCAGCTGGACTGCACTGGAAACAAATTGCTCCGTTCAGCCAAGCTCTGAGAGCTGCCTTCTAAGACTGAAAAGACTTCTCAAGACTTGTTCCAGTTTTAAAATATCACTGAAAATTCCTTCAAATATATAACTTTTCAAACCTGTATTACTTCAAAATAAACCTAGTTATTTATTGGTTGTTAAACTAAAGTTATTTAATATGTCTAGAGATAAAATTGTGTACCATGAAATGGCCAATGTTTAATCTGGGCTTTGGGGAATAGGAACCTGGCTCTTGAATGCAGAGGAGGATAGAAATCTACAACAGTGGTGGCATGACAGATCCTTCCTATTGCTCCTGTTCTGGCCAAAATAAGGTTGTGGACCATTTTTTATAAAACTTTTTGTATAATTGTAAATAAGAGTTGCTTTGCAAAAAAAGGGGGGAAAAAGAGGAAAAGAAGGAAAAAAAAAAAACAAAGGCAAAAATTAAAAGGGAAAAAAATTTAAAAATATTTAATACTGCTTGGTTTGTTGTGTCAAACTTTAACTTTATATATTTATACGACGTGGTTGCCAAGAATGTTTTCAACAGTATTCTAAATAAAGACCCTTATTTATAAAATCTGTGGTGTTATCTTGACTTTCATTACGGCTTCTAGAATTACTAGTGCATTTAGGAGTGGTATTAAGATCACTGCCTTGGCAGGAAGAAGATACAGGCTCTGATTCAGCAAAGAAATCAAGAACATACTTCAGCTGCGCTACTTTCAACTACTTTTCATAAACAAAATCCTGAAAAGGGGTCTACTTTCTTCATATTTTATCTTGGTGATTTCCAAACAAGGTCTTGCACATCAGAGATCATTATTAAAGCAATCTGTATGGTAAATAAGCATGTTTCTCTTCCTCCCCCCAAAGTTTACAATTACATTATAGGACTTGATCTTACAAAGATGTGTTAGAACTAGGAATCACAATAAATTAGACTCTCTGTATTCTAGGGTTGCTACTGAAACGTAAAAGTTGTACAACAGTATCTCATAAGACCAGGTACTACAATCTTGGATAACTGTATAGATTTTTCATTCCAGTTCTAATTTTCAGGTGTTCATACCATGTTCCTATATTCTGAGGTATTAGAAAATTAATTGCAAAGGATTTTTTTTTCATAAAGTTCAAGGTATAGATTACAGATTTCCTCAAGTTCAGGTTGGAATTTAGGCCAAAGATAGGCAGTTTTAATTTGGATTTGAACTTTACACATCTCTGGCAGCACTACTCTAGGGATTTACTTCTTGTTCAGAGCCTCTCTAAAAATAACAAGAGCGCTATGTTTCATTCAGTATAAATGTGTAACCTTGCAAGTGTGCCATGAAACTGAAAAATGTTAAGCCCTGAGCAGGTTGCCATTGGTAAGTAACCAGCAGGACATTTCTGTACATTTGGACAAGAACAGCCAGCAGCTACAGACAGTGTAAAACAACCTGTTTCATGTCATATCCCTGTGATTTATGGCTTTTAATCAGAAGTCACAGTTAAAAAAAACACAAAAACCCCACCTCCAAAACCAACCTAGATACTGCATCAGCTCTAAATACTTTATGACAGATCAGTCATATTTTCTGTTATGTGACTATTAAAGAGGGAATCTGTGCAGCTTTTACCTCTTAAGCAGGGAAGTGGGAACAGCTAATTCCATGGGAATGTCTCCCACTCCTTTAGTTGTGGGGACCTTGATGATCACTGCTCCATGGAGGGGAGAGGAGAGGAGTGGGCGGCCTTGTGTGGAGCAGAGCAAGGTACTTGATTCTCCTTCCTCCTGGGGCAGATGTGTGCTCCAGGCTTGCTGTTTTATCTGAAGCCAGAGGAGCGGGGCAGGTAGCGGCCATGGGGATTCCTTCCCCATCTGTGTGTTTGTGACCACAGTGGATGATAAACTGGCGTCAAGGCACAGGACCACTCTGCAGAGCAGGCCAGGCTCCCATGGATCAGAGTGGACTCTGAGGCAGGACTGGTCCTCAACACCTTCATAGACGGCCAGCTTTGTAAAGGTCTCCGGCTGATTCATTGTGGGCAGAAAACAGTCCAGCCATAAAGGTTGAGCTTACCCCTTTCATTTTTCAATTAAAAATAAAAATTAAATGAACTTGAGAATGTGCTAATTCATACTAGCATGAATCAGGAGGGTCTCTACTAAGGTCAGGAAATTCCCCAGGTTTGTTTGAAGCCAGTGTCACTAACTTACAAAAACTAAAGAGAGACAGCGCCTCAGAAATCAATGCCTTGTACATCAACCTTAAAGTTTTCATTGCCTCCAGCAAACACTTGATCAGGCCCGTAATGCAAAAGATCAAAAGATGCTTTTGCAAAATATTATCGCTCTTGCCATCCCTGTACTCTGAGGCTGGTAAAAGTATCAATTTTATGTCATGTAGATGGCAATGAAGAAATATTTTGCCACTACAGAGATGCTCTACATACCAGCAGCACAAAGTTCATGCCTGCCTCACTGCAGCCCCCCACTTCTGCAGGACCCAATAGGGTGTACCTGGCTGTCAAGCTGGCACGGCAGGGTGGACACGGGGCGCTTGTGCTCAACAATGTACATGCAGTTCCATGTGAAGTCATGTATATTGCATTTCACTGATTTATTTTAGCAACCCAAGTTTCCACATACTGATGTTAATGTTACAACAGAGAACAAGCATTTAGCACATCCCAAAATAGATGGATGGATGAAGAAGAAAAAAAATATTCACAGATTTCCTATGCAGAGCCCATCTTTTTCCCACTGATGTCAGTGAGAAAAGTCCACTGGAATACAGCCAAAGGGTGTCAGTGCTGATAAATACACGTTTAGGTTACAGCTATATTTATTTTTGAACTTAAATAAGGAAAATGTGTTCCCTGTGCAATTTCTTCCTGTCTATTTCTAAGGTAATATATTTAAAACAAATGCCTCAAGTTACTCCACTCCTCCATGCATCAAGAGGACAGCACGTTAGTGACAGAAGTATGTCCCGGTCTATGTGCAAATATTTCAAAGCTGGAAATATTTGGCTTCAGAGCTTTAGTTTAGTTCCGACAGTGGCAGGGAACGTAAGCAGAGCTGAGGAACAGATACAGCTGATCCAACATTTACAAACTTTGGTTCTTAAATTGGGCTCGTGAAGGTGTATTGAGGCATTTAGGGCTGATTCTACAAGACAAACTGCAGCGTAGCTTGGGCTACAGAAACACTCCAGCATGGGCTACAAATGCATACCAATACCCTGAAATCATTGGTTCATACCACAGAGGTTCCAGTTCAATATTCTCCAGGACGGGGCACCTAAAGAAACACCATCTGATTTAAAAAAGAATCTGAATCCTACAGATTGCACTGACATGCAGAGCCTGGGAGAAACTGGGGGCGACTGCAAGCCAGACCGTTCCTTTCCCCGAGCTGCCTCGGCAGGACAGTACAGAGCCTGCCTGAACATGGGTTTGGGGCTTCTCACTAAAGATCCTAGAATTACCTGGTGTTTCCTATGGAACACTACCTCCAAACGGAAGGTCATACAGCTACAAATAATTAAAGGACAGGAGCTGAATTTGAACATAAAGATAAGTGTGTGTCTTAGGAATGTTTTATTTGGTAAGAAATCCCTACTGGGGCTGCATAACAAAACCAGTATTATCTGTTTATCATATTCAAACTATTGCTATGGAAAAAGTGAAGATGAATTAATTTATACCTCACTTATATATGCTAAGTGCTTTGATTTAAATTTCATCAGGTCATTTGCAAATATGAGAATAAAGAGCGTCCTTTTTCTACTTCCAATATTTCACAATAAAGAAGTGCAATAAAGTTGCTGGTTTTTAAAAATAACAATATTATACACCATTTCCATATTATAATTGAAGCTGCTGTAGAAATTTTTTGCATACTGAAAATTCAATTTTAGGTGAAAGAAATACGTGAACTATTCCTGGTATATTTTTTCTTTTAAAAATATTTTATAATCTGTATCCAAAAATATTAAAGAAATATTAAGTTGGCCATTGCTTTGCACCAGATGCTGCTCTTTTAAATAACTTGTCATTTTAAACACAAGATAAAGACCTTATAAAACCCCACTGAATGCGGAAGGAAAAACAGTTTTCATTTTACAGCTTGTATTTTGCAGAGATATTCGAAAGGGTCAAATTGTGCAAAGGGCAAAACCTGCTCATTTTACTCATAAAAATAGTATAATCATCTTCAGAAGAACTATACTCAAAAATGAGCAGACCAGAAGACATTTGTGCCTCATACCACTCAAATGTTAATGAGAATAAATTAATATTTCCCTTTTGTTTAAAAATTATTAATCTGGTCCTTGAAATCAGTGGCAAAACTTGCAACTTCAGTGGGAGTGGGGCATTCCTCAGTATGTCATTAAGTACTATTTACTAATGCTTCTTAGCTCACCCTCCCTCAGCCGTTCAAATCACTTGTTTTCCAATAAATCAGTTGAACAGTCATGACTTTCTCTCCTTGATGTATGCAGCACGCTCCCTTCTCAAAAGGTTTATTGCACAACTGGGAATGTCGTTAAGTGGAGACCAATGGCTCTCCTTTCAATATTAGAGATTTCAGGGCGAATGAGGGAGAGAATGGTCCCTAGCATAATACAGAAGAGCCTCCAGATAGTCCTTTCCCACCCAGGACCCACCAGGAGTTAGGAACATGGCTGGCGTAAGGCCATCTGGGCTAGTAGAAGGAACCCAGATATTCCCCTTTGGACCCAGAAATCTACCTTTCGCATACACAGACACTTCTGAATAAAGACCGTAACACTGTAAGCTTAATATTGAAAAGTGACCTATCCTGAACCATAGGGTGATAAAAAAACCTCAAGGTTTTCCCAATAATACAGTCAGTGTAGTGCTGAACTCACATTTTCTTTCTAAAACATCAATAAATTTATCTTCTACACACATCTTAGTAACATCAACAGGTGTGCTATTTTGTGTAAGACTCGATGAATAACCCCACATTCATCAATAGGGAGACAAATACTGTATATGAAGTGGAGCTTTCCACTATTTATAAAAAATTTATTTAAAACTCTGACAGACAATAACCCACTTAATCAGAAGACTGAGGGAGGCTGTGATTGTGGTTGGGATGTTGTTGGCTTTTTTGCTTGGAATCAAATTCACTCAGAAGTCTGTGTCTCAGCACAGGCAGCTAGTGTTGCAAGTCCATGGTTGTAAAAGAGGTCTCCCAGTCTCAAGGGACCAGATCTGGGGATGCTGGATAAAATCCTGGAACTGTTGAAACCCTCTGAAATACAGTCCTCCCTAACTCACCTGAACTGACCTTGAGCCGGTTTTTGGTCCAACAGCATCATCTGCTGGATAAGACATAAATTGCAGCTCTTGCTGAAATCTCGGTGAATTCATTGTTCTGTTTTCTCATCTTTCTGCAATAGAAAATCTGTTGGTGGGGAAACAGCAAAAATATTCACGGTCTTCAGTCAGTATCTGGAGCCTCATACACTATGACAGCAGGAAAAATATATTAGAAAAGTCAAGCTCTTTGCTACCAAGAGCCTTCTGCAGAAACAGAGAGAAAAATTGTAGTCGTATGGGGTTTTTCTATTACTACACAAATTTTGGGGTACCACTCTGTTTTTCTTTAAGTAAAAAAGAAAGACAAAAAGAGAGAGAAAGCAGAAGGTCTTTGAAGGTGTGGTATGGCCTGTGCTGCGAGCAATGGTCTGGGTGAAATAGGTTGCTTACCAGAAGGCCGGTGGGGCAGATGCACAGAAACAGGAGATGACTGCAGGGCCACAACGCGATTCTCTAGTGGCCAAGTCCCTCAGTGGGGTGCAGATCGTCTCGGCATGCACAGTAACCCCCACCTAACATATAGGTGTAGGACAGGACAAGCTGAGAAACTGTCTTGCACATTTGGAAAGACCATTTGAAGCCACACAAGAGAAAGGTAAGCAAGCATAGAGGCAACACACCTAAATAACATCTACCTTATACTTTGGCCATACAATATTCCTTCATTTCACATTGGTGCTTTACTTCTGAATCCTAAAACAAATGCGCTTGGCTGTCGTGACTGAAAAACAAAACCTGAAGAATTTGTGTTTTATCTGTGGCTTGGGATTCACGCTCTGTGAGGACAGAAGGATCCTCATGGTTCACTGACCACCACTGTGTGCAGAACTCTGTCCGACTGACTGTTGGGCCAGGCTGGTTTTTTTCAGTGACAATCCATCACATTTAGGAACAAACATCCTATGAGACACGTTCATCCAACTCGTTACCGTTTTCTTACACGTGGTTCTGTTTGAAGTCAGGGGTTTCAGATGTCACTGTGTGACAGACTGTTATGAACCTGCCATTTGTGAGAAAGGATTTTTATTTTAGTCGGTTGTTTACAGAAGAGTCAGTGGGCCTGTACTGATAAACCAATACCTTTTTGTTACAAATGTCTTTACTTGATCTTATGCCACCTGTGGGATTCCTGAGGCTGCAGCCTAGAAAATGCATGTGCCTGTCATGCTAAGAGGTACATTTGATTCCTACTTGCTGCAATGTAAGTGGAAACTACATTATTGCGATCAATAAGCAATATGTATGCTTTTTTTCCAGACCACCGGAGGGCAGCATTTCTATGATAAAAAGATGAGTCGGATATAATTTCTGTAGTGCATACGTATATTTTTTTTCCTAAACTTTTATGTCTAACTCTCCCTCAGTTCAGGTACAGAGTATCATTTCACACCAAGACAACTGAAATTAATGAGCTGGAATCCTACCTGGTGTAAATTCTTCAATCATATTGGCAGTTGACCAGTATTGGCACCCTTATCTTTGGAATTATCACAGTAACTCATGGCTTGCAAAGACACACTTCCATGTGAAAAACCACAGGCTTTTGTGCCTATATAGCAAGGTATCCCTATGAGTTGCCTAAAGGTGGTTAGGCGGAAGGCCATCTCCGCTCTTCACACATTGCAAAGATGCAAAGCATTTATACAACAGCTTCTATAGGGGTTCCTATTCTTCCAATGGGGCATGTAATGCTCCCATTACAGATATAATATCACAGCAATACAAGTGTATGCAGGCAGAAACATGTGTCATACTCGTCACTTCATTCCTTTTGTAAAGCAAGTGCATTATGTGCTGAGAATGCATGCTTTATATTCTCAAAGGCTGTCCTCTACAGAACTAGACACTTGAAGTGGCTTGAAGTTTAAAGGCAGCTGCACAAAATGTAGTCCCAAACATACATTTCAAAAGCTTCACAAATGCCAATTACATTAAACTATATGAAAAAAAGAAAGAAAGAAATGTGCCTTATTATCAAAGCTAGAGATGGAGCCAGCCATTTGGTTTGAAGTACTTCCAAGAGAGACGTTAAATCCAATGGCCAGGGCAACTATGGAAGAAGTAAGTTAACATGCTGGGTTAATATTTCAAGCTCTGTGGAGGTAAACAGTGTGTGTGGTGAGGGGAAGCAAAGGTAAAAATATCACAGGGTGCTATTTTGTTTGTTTGTTTGCCAAGGACACTTTAGCTTTTAGCCATTTATTATTCTTCATGGTATGCTAGAAAATATGCAAGATATAAAAGTATCAGCATTGCATCACTGGATTTACTAAATTTACCTTTTTCCCACCTGTTAAATCTTAGCTTAAGGTCAAGAGAAACTGTCTTTTTGAGTGAATGAATAACAGGATAGACACATTCACAGAAAATACATTAGCAGTGTATTTTTATCTTTAGTACTACAAGCAACCACAGCTTAAAGATTCCTCTCACCATAGGACTTCTCTGAGAAATAAGCTCTGGTGGCTTTTTCAGAGAATGCCCTGTGCATGTCTTTTGTTCCACAATATTTTTTTCTGGTTCTCGTAGCTAAGAACTGACTGATAGCTGTCTGGTTCAAAAGCTTAGATACGTGTCATTGGGTAAGCTAAGGCCATCACATATTCCCAAATTCCAGCAAGTACAGTGGTTTAAATCCTTTCCAGTACTCATCTGTTGGCAGCTGTTTCCATCTGCTCCTTCTTAAACTGTTCTGCCCGGTCCCTAGGGAAGAGCAGGAAGGTTGTCACGCAATGAACTTGCTTGTTGTGAGCTGGCTGCTCATGTTTTACCTGAATCTGTCATTTTGCCTCGTCTGCTCTCCAGCCTCTTTTTGCAATAAGAATCTGAGCTCTGCTTTGCATCAAAGGCAAAAAAGAAAGCTATCCCTCAGATGTGGATGACAAAACGTTATTCCCTCTTTTAAGTACAAATAATTATTATCAAAAAGAGGTACAGAAAAGATTGATCACTTAATCCTCACAGCCAGGTATGTAGTGTTTCCTGCATGTATGTTTTGTAGCTGAAGCAACTTATCTTTTCCATGTCTTTGCGTTGTAGTAACTGAAGGCATACGCCCTTCAAGCACTCCATGACCACCATTACCTGTGGCCTGTTTTTTTGGTTTTTTTTTTTTTTTTGTGGTAAACCACACAATGTAGAAAGATAAAAGAGACCCAAAACATCTATTTCCATGTCTTCTATTTTAGACACCAGTGGATACGTTTCCAGACTTGCAGCTGAACCTTTAGGAACTTTAGTTGGCTGAGCAGATGTCTATGCACATAAGGCTACTCTATTAATTTGTCCCATTGCTATTTATGTACTTGTTAACCTGCTATCTAAAGACTAACATTAATCGGGCAGAGTGAATTAAAAGATTTTACTTTTTCTTAACCAAGATAATTAGTTTTATATTTTCAGCTCTTAAAGTTTTAATTCATATTTTGATATACCGCCTCTAGCCTGATTTCCAACTGGACCAAACCCGCTTCAGATCTCTTGGGCCTTCAAACAGGTGTGGCTGAAAATGCAAATGTTTGCGCATAAACATATTTTTTTTCCTTCCAAAGTACCTCAAAGTACACCCCCAAATATAAGCAACATTCTGCAGGTCATACTCAGTCTTAGCCTGGGAGGGAAGAAATAGTCAACAAGACAAGCAATGTAACATAAGATGGAAACAAAGCTGAAGAAGAACCCATCAGCAAGCCAAATGCAATCAGCTAGGTTTTGTCCCAATGAGAATTATAGGTATTTGTTGATATATAGACAAAAACACCCCCTGAGGGCTGCATGAGCATACACCTAGGAAAACTGACAGTAATTTCACTGACTTCCCACATGACCTTTTCTGTGGTGCACTGTTCTTCTGAGCATACATCCCTCTGCTTGGATTATGCAGTGGTCAAACTCGGCTACAGAAGAACAGCACCGTTGTATTACTTCTGCATTAAGACATTTTCATATACTGAAGGCTTCTTAGTGGGTTTGGAGTGATAAAGCAAATAAGAACCTGAAATACTTCTAAATATAAAACACAGAATGCAATCTTTTTCTCCACTTTTTAACAGGCAGGATACCTATAAGATAGAGTATGATTTTAAAAGAACACGTAGAAATGTAATTTATTTTTTATTACAGTCTGAAAAATTCCATAGAAAGAAGGCCTTTACATGGATTTGGGAACTGGGTACCCCTTTCTTTCATCCCTTCATAGGAAAGCCAATAAACATGCTATTGTAGGCTCACTTATAGGATAGGAATCCATTCCTGAAGCATAGAGAAGTCCAATTTTGCATGAGAAGAGAGCATATCTGAAGGAAGATCCACTTCTGGTTTCTTGCTGGCAAACTCTGAACATCTTGTGCCACTGTGATCTTTTTCTGCTTCCTCATTATTCCCCAACCCCTTCTACTTCTGGAATACCTAGAGGCAAAAAGTACCACTGCAAAACCTGGTAGAATCCACAGATGAATCAGACTGAATCAGTAAACAATGACTAAAAGTGCGGTGTCTTAGGAAAATGCATATCCCTGTGCCTTGTAAGCTAAACCGTTTAAGTACAAACCTGCTGCAGAGTCTTGTATGTTAGCAGGAATCCTAGCCATGATCTGGGGGGCTGGTACAATCCTATTGCACTGAGATTCCTACAGATTACTTTCCCGGGTCCTGGAAACTGGGTACAGCATCTTCCTGTTCCCTGGAGTGCACAGACCATTAGTGTACATCCCAGAATGGGAAAGCTGAGGACAAGCTAACAAAGGTACCATCTTTTCACTATTCGCCCTGATCTAGCTCTTAGCACCTCATTTAGCTGGAACAAAAGGCTGCTGTTAATGCTGAGCCACAGGCTCAGGCACAAGTCCGGATCAGAAAATCTGCACTCCCAGCAGCTGGCCTAAGATTTGCAACAGAAGGTGGATTTTGCTTTCCATTCACTCACACTTACATTGTATAAATTTTGGTTATTTACAAAAGAAACACAACAGATTTAATCCTTGGTGCCAATTATTTAACTTACATCACCAGAGCTGTTATACTTTATATGTCTTCATATGCAGTATACAAAAAAATTACTTCAACAGGATTAAATGTCATATCTCGTGGGACTGGCTGCAAACCAAATGTTTACAAAGCTAGAGAACAGCAAAGACATCTCAGAGTTATTGATTTGTGTCAAATATTGAGAAGCTGGGTTAATCATTTAAGCAATGCTTTAAACCTTTGAGTCAGCATTGTTGAGATTTATTTGAACTACTCTTACCTTTCAACACACAAAGTTTTACAAACCGTTTATAACAATAAAGATTTACAGGCCATTTTCCCATCTGCTTGTCTCAGAACATTTCAGTCATTATTGCAAACTCAGAGTAGGCTGGAGAAGTAATAACAGTTGTGGAAAGTGAATCATTCAATAAAAATTAAATTCTCGCTTCCGTTTGAAAAAAAAAAAGAAGAAGTAAGAAATGTTCTAATTATTTTGATGTATTAGAGAAAGAGTGAGCTGATAGGCGAGCATATATATTGTAAAAAATGGAGCATGTGCTATACTCCTCAGTCAGAAACACACCCCTTTTTTTTGTTGTTGTTATGGTTAAATGAAAAAGATATACTTGAGGCACTGAGAACTGCATGCCTTGATCAAGAAAAGACTAGCACCTCCTGTTCTGTATTCTGTATATAGTATATGTGAAATATCTCTATCTGTGTGTTTGTTTCTGTTGCTATGTTCATGCACCTGCAAATTGGCTGAGATTTTAAAAATGTAGTGACAGCTTTAGTAGAGTTTTGTTCTCAGAATAAGCTGACTAAGCCAGTCTCAGAAAGGCAAGGACCTTTTAGGACTCCCCAGAGCAAATCATCTAATAAAATAAAGCCAAATCACTAGCCATTTTTGAAACTCTAGTTATAGTACATGGTAGGAGTTAAATAGTTCAGATCTATGTGCGCTGGTTTACTCTTTCAGAAATGTACATTTAGAGCCTTCAGGATAACTGTACTCAGCTCATAGTAACACGTATTTAGCAGCTTCCATAAGCATGTTTTTGTTATGCGTTGACATGAATCTTCCAACTGTATAAACTGAATTTTCCTTGTCACCAGCTGCTTGTTTTGCTGGATCACGCCTAGAGCAGCATAAAGAAGACGAGACAAATCTATATCCTTCCTATAACTACACATTGTAACAAAGCGGCACATTAGCCAAGCTGTATGCCTAATTTCAGTTACTTAAAGTAGATTTTGCTGTGATTTAGCCCCATGATTTTGTGAGGAACACTTCTTTCTGTTTTGGGCAAACAAAAAAGACAAATCCTGACACTTTTACTACAGCCTTGACTAAAGTATGTCTAGGAACTCACACTGTTCCAGATCAATATGTGTGCTCCAGAGAAGCATCATGCCTGACCCAGTCCAGCTATGTGCTGGATTCAAGCAGGTGCTGGGTGTAAGACAGACAGCTCAACAGTTGTTTGCAGTACTTACTGCCCCTCTTGCTAGGAAGGAGCAATCTTCGCTTTCCCTACAGGAAGGTCCTCTAGCAAGCAGCAGAACACTGCTTCTACCACCTCACTCATGTGCACCATCCCTGTTGTCATATTTACTCCCATCTCCCATACATTTTCAGCAAAATCAATCGATTCAGGTGGGAGTTTCTCTTAGTTGATGGAGTGAGTAAAGACCAATGATAATCTCTAACATATCACAATATTACTTCCTTTTTTTTCCCAGAACAACTTCCATTTATCTGACAGTTTGATATACATCTGTGCAGCACTAATGTTTCTATTCCAGCACTTTTTCTGAAGAATCCTAAAGGTATCTGCAAAACAAAAAGAACCTTCACTCACAAACAAATGCAGCCCAGTATGAATGGATGGACTACAAAATGCAACCCAGCAGCAGAAAGTAGAAAATGTGTCTCAGCTCAGAGCAAAGCCATTCAACACTTGAAGAACATAAATAAAAATGAAGGACAAGAGGAAATGGCCTTCCTTTTGTCAGGAGAGTTTTACATTAGATATTGGGAAAAAATTCTTTACTGAAAGAGTGGTCAAGCATTGGAACAGGCTGCCCAGGGAGGTGGTGGAGTGTTCAAAAAACATGTAGACATGGCACTTTGGGACACGGTTTAGGAAGCATGGTAGTGTTGCGTTGACAGTTGGACTTGATCTTAAAGGTCTTTTCCAACCTTAATGATTCTGTGATTCTATAAGTACATAGTCAAGAAAAACTTAGGTAATTAATAAAAATATGTCTAGCTAGACAAAAGTACAGGAACTAGCATTCAGTCATAACTTCTGCTGCTCTGGCTACTGTCATAAAAAGCAGCATGACTCCTCTGAATCAGGCTTTGGGCCACACAGCTCTTCAGACATGCAGCACCTCTATGATCTCTCAGTCAACATCAAGCACCAACCTACTATTTTCTCCTCCACTCTCATTCTTTCTATGGAAGGCTTTTGCCCAACTATTGACAGTTCAAAGGTATCAATCTAACCTTTCAGAAAAGTGATATCATCTATGCAATTGCAGCTTGCTTTGTTTTTAAATGAGTTTCAAGGACAAAGTGAATACATTGCATGCTGAAGTGCATCACAGGTTTACATCTGAAGACCTCAAACCAAATTATTTACAAGGATCAATATTAACAGATAGAGCAGTTCAGAGTATGGTGTAATCTAAAACAGTTAAAGAACTGCAATGAAATACTGTTGAGCTGTCATGAATTTAATACAAGAGAGCACAGACTGAATTATAGCATTCAAGCATCGCAAACTGGTGTTCCAGCCCTGGCTGCCTTTTGTTTTAAGGTTATAACTCTTACAAGTATGTCTCTCCCTCATCTTCCTCCAGCTTTAAAACATTTTGAACATGCTCTCCAGTTGTATTCATAGCTGCCCACGAAGACACAGGTTCTCTGAACTTCTCTTTTCCCTCTTTATATTGTTATATTTGTTAGAATCGGTCAAGTTTTTCATAATAACGCTTTTCTTTGAATATAAACTGTCTGATGAACTCAGATGAGGTAGGTTTAAATGTCAGGATTGAGTGCTTCATCAGCTGTCACCCATTATTGGTATCCTCACCAGGAACCGCAGTGAATGAAGAGGCTAAAGAGGTGTGCAGAATGAGATACTCTTGTTATACTGGTAAAGCACCAAAGCATACAGCAAAGCTTCCCTATGTGTTTTCTGTGCCTACACAGCACACCATGATTTTGATCTGTCAATCCAGCATCTTCCATAACTGGTAAAATATCTTCATACAAAAATAAAAATTTTTAAAAAATTAAAATTTCACTCCTTTTATGAGTTACTAAGATTAGGAATATCAAGGAATATATGCTCAGTCATCCCCTACATTGAGAAGAAATCTTCTTTGGAGTTAGATTAGAAATCATGGCAGTTTTCAGCTGAAGCAGTAAGTAGGGGAGCGTTAACAAATGAATAGCATGTGAACCCACAAACTCTTTTTTTCTTTGTAGACAGAAATTAGACTTCTATCTGAAAGACAACCTGCCTTTCATGGTACATTATTACCCTAGGGATGCTGAAGCATAGGACAACAAATATGATCCCAGGACACCAGATACAGAGGTGAAAGAAGGACTTACTCTTCCTGTGTCATCAGAACACAGGAGACAGTGGGGTGAACTAACACGAGTGATAAAATTAGTAAGGGGACTTACTCTCTTCTGCTGTTCCACAGTAGTTTAAAAACTAAAATAGATCTATGGCTTAAAGCTATTCTTCCACTGTCACCATTAAAAATGTTGATTTAGAAGAACAGCTAAAGTTATAAGTAGACCCAATGACTTTAAACAGAATGGCTCAAAGCTCATATATACTCTCCTGGGTAGTAGCTGTACAGCTCTGGCCTCTCAGAAGGCTCCCACAAGGGATGCCTTTAGAAAGGCCTTTCTAAAGTGTACAGCTTATTTTTCCCACTTGTGCCAGGTTTTGGTCAGCCCCAGCTCAAGCTAGATCACCAAAATCTCCCACCAGTTGTGAGAATCAGCTCAGGGAACAAAACGTAATTCCAAGGCTAATGTCTTTTAATGCATTTTTAAAAATTCTGGTAACGTTACTTGCTGTTGCTGCTGTATCAGAATGCTTTTTCAAACAGACTGTGAACTATTTGAAAAACCTACCAACTCTATGCCTCCC
This sequence comes from Phalacrocorax carbo, assembly GCF_963921805.1. Taxonomy (NCBI): domain Eukaryota; kingdom Metazoa; phylum Chordata; class Aves; order Suliformes; family Phalacrocoracidae; genus Phalacrocorax; species Phalacrocorax carbo. Next base: position 55,788,032 of record NC_087517.1, on the reverse strand, counting down.
ACAGAGGTCTCCCAGCACAGTTAAAGGTAATTTAGTTCTTTTTAGCAAGTGAAACTTAGTAAGGTAAACTAGTAATTTAGCTTAAAACAACAAGAGATATCACAGAAAAACTAGATAATTCCTGGATGTACATATCCATCTTCACATTAAGTCCTCCCTGCCTAACTTCTCTTTCTAGTGTAGAGAAGACACCCAGCAGGGAAGTATAGAGAGGGCTGCTCTCAGTTCATTGACAAGGGACCTAAACTTTCACTCATTCATTCGTTTCATTCATTCTTTCACTCCACTGAAGTCAATGACATTATATGAATGGCCAAATACATGTCCCTGCTTCTGCAAATTGCTGTGTTGTCTCCAAGGCAAGTCTAAAGGCATAGAGAAGACACACAGCTATTTTGAAACCAAAAAGACTGAATATGGGTATGTCTAACTGCAGCAAACTCATTCACATGTTCATCTCACATACACAGGGAATTACAGAATCTCATGATAGCCTTGGAAGTCTTTGCAGAGTGAGGGGAGGTCATTCAGCATCCCAGCACCTGAAGATGGAGGCTTCTAGTCTGAGACATCAAGTCTGCATAAGCAGTTACTCTGCAGCCAAAAACAATCTTTAGAGATGTCAGATATGAACCAGGACAAAAAAAAAGTTATAATATTGTTATTTTTCAGTAGGACTAGGGGGACAGAACTGCCACTATACAGTTTGGGATTAACCAAACTTCTGTGGCAATTTTTTTGTCCTCAACCTAGATATTTGAAATTATTTGGTTTGTTTTGTTTATCATAGTCCAAACATTTCACATTATGGAAAATTATTTTTTAAAATTAAACCCAAATTTTATATCACTATATGGCAGGCTTAAAGCAAAACCTTGCTGATACACAGTACCTGCTAAACTAACTTTAAATGTTCATTTTGTGTAAATCAGCAACTACCTAGCTGGTGGCATCAACTATCACTAATTAAACAAATGCAAATCATGCTATAATCCACAGTGCAAAACGAAGTTTTTGTGTCTTAATATGCAGTTATTTTGTGCCACAATCCTTGTTTAATAAAGATGTTCTTTTCTAATACTTTCCCCCTCAAACTTCAATATAAGCCTCAAATGTGATATTATCTTTCATTCTCCACAACAAAATAATGTATGAACTTCATTTTCCAATTTATATTTCTAAGAGAGCTTCCCATTTCAGCAGCTATCTCACTCCAGATCTCACAGCTCCCCCCTGCCCTTCAATCTCTGATTTGGGGCCCTCTCACACATCTTTTGAAATATCCAACTCTTCCATGTCTACCAACGCTCCTTTATCATTTACAGCCTTAGTACCTTCAAAGAAACCTTGCAGGTCACTTAAGCGTGGCCTCCCCACCTGAGTCCATGAAAACTATCTTTAAACAAGCTTTCTGTTTTTTAACACACACTTTCAAATAACTTCTAAGATCCTGTACCACCCTCTGCAGATGCCTAGACAAGGAGGGAAACTGAAGCGACAGAAGCTGCAAGATATATCCCTTTCATCCACAGCCACCTTAGATCTCAACACTGAAATTCCTGAAGAGGAATCACTGATGCTCACATCAGGTGAGGTGGCATGGAAGGCAGGACCGAGGGAGCTGGGAAAGAGCCTCTACAGTTGTAGATGTGACTAGAAGAACGCACTGGCCTAGGATTCACAGGACCTTAAACCTTGTTCCTGGGTCCCCTACCTTCCTCAGCCTCCGCAACTCTCAGAAACTACCCTATGGTGCTTTCCCATTGATTCCCACATCTATTGCTATCAAAAGTAGTGACTTACTATGATTACAAAATAATTGTCACCTGTATTATTTCTGCCATTGAGTCACCATCCTTTTTTCCTTTTCTAATGTCAGGCTTGGGTTCACAGACGGGCACTCTTCGCCCTTTGTGCGCTCTGTCTGGCAGTTCTTAAGGATTTTAGATAGCATTTCTGTGCTTGCAATTCTCAGATTTCTCCCTCTGTCATCCACCTTTCTCCCTTTATTCAATCCCAATGCTCAAGTGGCTGTCTGGCATCTCTTTCTGGAGATTTTGTCATCAGTTTATGCTAGCTGAAGTGCTGGGTTGCCTTGGTTTAGCCTCACTATCCCTTTTCTCCTTCACTGATGACAGCAGTAACTTACTCCCCATTTTCACTGCTTTCCCTCCCTTTTCCCACAAGTCACGCACAAACAGGCCCCAGCTCCTGGGCCTTCCTTCAGCCCCGCCAGCTTCAAGACCAATCTGTTATCATTTTTACAGACAAATCTGCTATTTAGGTCTCTTTGGTATAGCCTATCACAACTATAGCAAAGTCCTCCCCTCGGCATCCCAAACATGCAGTGCTCCTTTGCAACCCAAGGAAGCTGTGGATAGCCAAACACCTCCTCTCACAAACCTGATGACACCTCTCGCTCCTTGGCAGGCCTCCACTTGCTCTTCACCTGCTGTTCCAGCACATGCAAATCTCTGTCCTCTGTCAAGGCTCAACCTAACTGCATTCCCCCAGTCTACCCTCTTCTGTTGAGCACACTGCACTCCAGCAGTGCTCTTCAACTATATACCCTTTAAGCATGTTTCTCCACCTCATCCACTCATCATGACATGACCTCCTATGATTCAGCTCAGCTTTCTAGGCTCTCTTATAAGCCCACTCCTCTTGGGATACTGGCAGCAAATAAAACAAAATACAGAACATACCTCCATTACATCCCTTCCACACAACCATCTCCCTGCTGTTCTTCAAGTTCCGCACAGGGCAGGAACTGTTCATTTTGTAGATGTGAAAATTCCCTTGACTTTCTTTGTGAATTAATGAGAATAAAAAAAACCAAACACCATGAACCCAAATCGCAGCCTCCTACCAACCGAGGCTTTAGGGGGGAAACAATTGAACAGTACAAAAATAGAAGCTAGAGAAATGGATCAGGTGTGTGGGACCACTTAAATGTGCAGTGCAACAGGGAACGCCAACCCTGGGCACCCCTGCTGACGATGTGAGAAATTTATGCCTCGGGAGATCTTGAATTTTCCTCTTTGCCCTTCAGCGAGTCCGGTCCACGAAGGACGAGGACAGCCGTGACTTTCTCCAGCGGCCCTAGGGAGGGTCACTCGGGGCCGGGCGCGGGGCGGCACTAGGACACCCGGCGCTTCCCAGAGGGGATCCTCAGCGCCGCTGAGAGAGGCCGGTGACCGGGGAGGTGAGCGGAGGGTGAGGGCGCCCTTCTCCCAGCCAGGGTACGGGGGCAGGGAGCCCTGTCCCGGCACCTGCCGGTAAGGAAGTACACGACGCGGCGGCCGAGGAACCGGGGCGGCGGCGCGGCCGGCGCTAGGACCCGGAGAGCAGCGGCGGGGCGGGAGCAGCGCGCCTGCGCGGCGCTGGCCGGCGAGCGGGCGGGCTGCACCGAGCCGCCCGGCTGCACCGAGCCGCCCGGCAGCGGCGGCGGGAGGAGCGGCGGGAGGAGCGGCGGCGGCGGCAGCGCGGGTCCCCGCCGCCCGCTCCGGCAGCGCGCTCCGGCCGGCGCAGGGGCGCAGGCGGCGCGGCGGGAGGAGCGGCGCGCGGCGCTGTCCCTTCAGCACCGGCGGGCGGGCGCCCCCCCCCCCGCACCGCCCCGCACCGCCCCGCACCGCCGGGAAGGGCGCGGGCACGGCTCCGCCGTAACCCCGCGGGGGCTGCAGCCGGCGCCCACCTCCGCTTCCCGCCCGGAGCACCTGTGGGCAGCGCCGGTGCCGAGATTTTTTCTCCCCCGCCCCCTTTGTTCCCCTTTTTTTTCCCTTTTTAAATTTTTTTTTCCCCCCTCGTGTGCTTTTGGCCACGTCCAACCAGGGGAGGGCCCTCCCCCTCCGGCACGTCCCTGCGCCCCGGCACCGCAGCGCCCGCTCTCCCGAAGCATGGCCCCCCCTGCCCCTGCCCCTCCGCCGCGGCTGCAGCTCCCGCGGCCCCCGAGTGCCTGACTTCAGAGCGGGGCGGTGCAGCGCCCGGAGCCTCCGGCCGCGGCTTCCCCTCGGAGCGCCGCGGCCCCCGGGCAGCAGAGGCGGCCAGGGCCCTTCGCCCCCGCGGGCCTGGAGCGGGCTCCGGTTAGGCACCGACTGCTGCCGAGCAGCCGTCCCCCTACGGGCTTGCCGCCTGCCGTGCTTGCTTGGATGAGTCTGCGACATGCCTAATAAGAGACGAGATGGGCCAGGGCGACGAGAGCGACCGCATTGTGATCAACGTAGGAGGGACTAGGCACCAGACTTACCGCAGCACCCTACGCACCCTGCCCGGCACTCGGCTGGCCTGGATTGCCGAACCCGATGCCCACAGCCACTTCGACTATGACCCTCGCACGGATGAGTTTTTCTTTGACCGGCACCCGGGCGTCTTTGCCCACATACTGAATTACTACCGCACTGGCAAGCTGCACTGCCCCGCGGACGTGTGCGGGCCCCTGTATGAGGAGGAGCTGGCCTTCTGGGGCATCGATGAGACCGATGTGGAGCCCTGCTGTTGGATGACCTACCGGCAGCACCGTGACGCCGAAGAGGCTCTGGACAGCTTTGGTGGGGCGCCCCTGGATAGCAGTGCCGAGGACGGAGACATAGATGGCACCGGAGACTCTGGTGATGGTGAAGAGGAGCTGGAGATGACAAAACGCCTGGCACTTAGTGACTCCCCAGATGGTAGGTCTGGGGGCTTCTGGAGACGGTGGCAGCCCCGCATCTGGGCACTCTTTGAGGATCCCTACTCCTCCAGATATGCAAGGGTAAGCTACGCAATCAGCACCCTCATCAAAACACTCAAACCTCCCTTCAGTCCCACTCCCACCCAGCATCATCAGGGTTATCTCCACTGCCAGAGTAGAGGAGCCATCTGTGTGCGTAGCCATACAAAAATCACGCACAGGCTCTGGGGACACAACCCACGTTCTCAAGCAGGTCCCATGCATGGGACACGAGCGGACACCAAGGCATGGGCTCATGTACTCATATGTGGGCTTCCAGACACCCTTATTTTCTAACAACCTCCTAAAAACCCACAGTGTGGGGCAGGGTCCCATTCACGGGCCAGGGAGAGCTCCATTATGCCAGGTAATTTCCCTCCATGCACAGATTTCTACAGTCAGTCATCCCCCAGTAAAGAAAGACACCTTGTCCAGCCTTCTTATGAGCAACGGCTCTCTCCCCTTTATGAGATGGAGGAGGGAGCAGGGGAGCAGGCAGTCCCTGTGGGACCAGGGGATTTGGAGAGTTTCTCAGCCTGGGCTGGAAAGGGAGTCTGTTCCTTTCTCTTTTCTCATACGTACTATGTTAAATATTTATGATCATGCTTCTCTGAGAATGAGTGATTCAGTTGCTCACTTGCCTCCTCATTCTGTCTTTTCCCTTGTGGGAAAGGCAAAGTATTAATCAGAGGAGAGGGTTCATTCATGTAGAAGGGACACTGTGTTTGACAGGTTTCTTGCCTGGCTACTGAAGGACAACTCCTCCCCTCCTGGTGCCTGCGGTTGTTTTGGAAAGGGAATGCACACTGGTGCAGTTCATAGCATAGCTGTGGATAAAGATGGTCTTAAACAGTCATCTGATTCCTCTAAGTAGGTACCTTTCATACATTACATAGGAGAATAATTACATTAATTAGGGCCTGATTCTGCTCCTGAAGCCAAAAGGAAAGAAAACATTTACTTCAGGATCAGCGGCAGGATCAACCCCCAAATAGCCCTATTGAAAAGCAGGAAAAGAGATGAAGGACAGTGCCTTCACAAAGAAATTGGTTTTAATTCTCTCTTAAATGTACCTTTGTTACAGCATAATTGCTGCCAGCCCTCGGTAGGGATGAGTGGTATTTAGTGTGGGAGGATGATCAGTGTTCCTGAGGAGGATCAAAGAAGTGAGATCAGATTAGGGAGCAAATTGGATGGATGGAGGAAAGAGAAGTGGAAATGCAGGGAACAGGGACAGGGGAGCTGGTGGCGTATGAATATGTGGTGGAACAGCAGCTGCTGGAGACTTTTGGTCGGAGCAGAGATCTCCAGCAGGGAGCTGCCAGGTCTGCAGACTGAATGAATGGGGAAAGCTGGAGCAGAGCCTAGAGTTATATCGTGGTACATTTCTAAAGATTCTTGTTTGCATACACTTTGGAGATTTCCTCCCTGAACAAAGAAGTGAATATTTTAATTGAATTCCTTTAAACAGCATGGAGGATAAAGGAATAATAAAATATTTACCATGAGATGAAAGGATGATGCTGTTGAATTGCAGCTTCCAAATCCCTGATTTCTGCCAAGGGAACATGGAAACGGAGAAGGAAGGCTGGAGGGTATCCTTCAGAAGGCTTAGTTAGCTTCCTTTAATCAAGCCCAATGTTAGCAAGCGTTGATTTGAGTAACATCTCTCTGGTGCCCAGGAATTTGTTCAGAAAAGACATTTCAAGTCAAAGCAGTGTGCTTCTCCAAGATTTTGTGGAATGGTCCAAAAGCCAAATGGGTAATGCTGTCCCAGTGAAAAGGACACAAACAGAGGCTAAAACACCCTTGGCTTGGAAGCATTATGATATTTTAGGTCGGAAGACAAAACCTATAACCAATATTAAGAGTCTTTGTGATGTACAAGCTGGAATTTTAGGAGGATATACATTCCATTTTCTAATCCTCCATGGGTATTTTCATTTAGGAATAGGCATTTTATAAAGTGATTTGGATTTGGTTGGGTTTTTCGCAGTGGTTGTTGTACCATTTATTCACAACTACGTGTGCATACGTGGTAGAATTCAGCCTCTGATTTACCTCTGACTTGCTCTTTCCTTAAAGGATTGTTAAACTAGAGAAATATGAATTCTGGGCAAAATTGAAGTTTATACTGAGTATTTCATGGGTTAAATATGATTCTTTAACTTGTATCTATGGAGATGTAGGCCGTATGCATTAATATTTTGCATGAAGAAAGATGGCTTTCATCATCAACACATGCACACACTGTCCATTAAGAAGACATTAGAAGACACTTAACATTTTCTAATAAAAGCCATATGTTATGGTTATGGATGTAAAGAGAGATGGGAGTTTGATTTATGCTCCTAACACAGACACTGCAAAAAGACCTCAAACTCACAATAGCTACTTTACAGTAAAATAACAGATAGCATCATTAACAAGTGAATGGTATATTAAAGTAATCATTAGTAAAGTAGTCAGGCAGCAAATCCACTGTTACCTCACTTTTAATTGTGTACACTATTTTCAGTTACAAATTTCAGTCATGCAAAAATTTAAAATCACATTGCCATTTTGTCAAAAAAATACATCACAAAAGTTCATCATCCTAACGGGATCTGAGGCTTGTATTAATGATGGTTATTATATACATGTTTGGTGCTTATATATGGCACCAAAACGTATGTCAAAATAACATCTTAATATAATCATTGGTTTACGTAACCGTTATGCTGTTACACTTGGGCAAGTAAAAGGAACACAGTATATGAATATTAAATGAAAACCTGCATAACTGAATAAAGCAAGATTTCTCTGGACAATATCTGGTACACTAATTCAGTGAATGTTTAGGAACTGTCTATGGAAAGCTCAGCGTGTACTCAAATCTAGCCATTCTTAGAGCATTTTGATGGACACTGCTTATAAATATGAGTACATTTGACTGTTTTGCTTCACCAGCAACTAACTCATACTAAATTACATCTGATCTCATTGTAGACGGACAGGGAAAACTGGAAGAGCATTTGTGTATGTCAGGCAAAATAAGCTAACTCTGCAAATTTTGTCTATTTCTCAAGTTACTTTGATGAAGCATAAGCTCCCATTCACTAATTGTTTGAAATTTAGGTGCAAGATGGTCAACGGTTTCTTGTTAGAACAATAGTGGCCGAGTTTATTTACATTCTAGTTTTCTAAACACTTATTTCTTAAATAAAGTAGTTCTTTCTAAAATGATTAAACACTTTTAAAGTTGTATCATCTTCTAAATCCGTAATAAGAAAAGGTAGCTTGTTTTAAATCACAGGTTGCCTTAGACACCTACCTTTATAAGACAAACGGGTGTCACACTTTTCCGTAACTTAAAGAATCCACATTTGGATAACAGAGGCAAAGTCTAGTACCTGGAGATCTGAACAGAGTAACAGATAAGGTGATGGAAAAGATCAGATTTACAGAAATACTAGGTGCATATGTAGGTATACAGGCATCCAGGTGGATTTTTCCAAAGCATCTGATCAGGCAGCTAAATATCACTGCATGTCAATGGATATTGTGTCTCACCTAAATCGATGAGACATTTCTTTAAAGCTTATTAGAACTGTCTTTTTATGCATCATCAGGCAGCTTTGTAAATTTATTTTTATAAGGAGTTGCAAAGGGGGAAATCGAGTCACACAGAAAGCTACAGAGATACACTAAAACAGCATATGTGAGAGTTAGGTTGTAATAGAGTTCCTGCCTTCTGCACTCATTAAGACTTCATAGGCTCCTCAGTACACAAATGTGTGAAAAATGTTTTCTTAGCATCCCCTTTCCTTCATATTTATGTCTAGCATGCTGTTCTTACACTTGCGAAGCTCCCGCTGACTTCCTCGGGAGTTTGGCCTGCAGGTATCTAACATCTTTGTCCCCTTCCTTCTCCTCCTCCCCAGCAGGATAAGGCTGTGTTTTTGTTAATTCAAAGTTGTTAGTTTAGTCGGTGTTTGGGAACCAGAAGCTTTCAGCTGAGATTCTGCGCTAGTGCGCACATCTGAATTGGACAATTAAGCTTCATTAATGAACCCTGAGGAAAACTTTTGTAGTCCTTCCAAATAAACATTTTTACTGTTTTTAAATAAAAGCTGATTGGAGTCCTATGGGAAGTCCTCAACAGCTGGACTTGCCATCCTGGCATATGCTATACGGCTCTGATCTGGAGGAAGACTGGCTTATGGCAAAACCCTCTCTCACCGAAGCCTCATGTTCTCCCTTCACATCCTACAGAAGGATCCCCTTTTCTCAGTGGGTGATTTTTGAAGGACAAGTTTCTGACACTGAGCAGGAGACAGGAAAAAGGATATTGGGGAAAAGTTGAGAAAAAGTTATTCCCCAGGGATTTCTTCCAGCTTTCTTTTGTACATTCAAGAGCACTTCAACCTTGCTGTGTTCATTTACACTTGATTTTTCTCTATATAAACTATATTATGTAGGTATGAGGAGGCTTATGGGATCCTAGTTCCTGAATAACCATACTGTCTCAAGGCTTAGAGGCTTGGGTGATTTCTGCTCATCCTTTGCCCTAGCCCAGTACAGCTAAGCTCAGGAACTGGGGAAATGGAGTGGGAGTAGATACTCATCACCCTTCACAAGGGTCTGCAGCTGTCTAACGTGGGACTTCGCACAGGAGCGCTCCACAGGCAGTGCTCTGAGGGCTCCCACCAAGCGTGAGCAGATCGGCAGAGGAAGGAGTGCCGCCCCACACAGTTTCCCCTACCCACAAGCACCCCTCTCCCCAGGGAGAGATTTCATCAAAGGGGCCCCGATGGAGCTGCTCTCTCACCTTGGGCCTTTCTGCAAGGTCTCCCCTGCAGAGGCATGTCTAATCCTGCACTGAAGCTGGCTGCAGTGATTCACACTATATACTTTGACAATTAACAAGAAAGCCTAATTTTAACTGCACGCTGCATTACAGCTCTGGAAAAATGAGAATCCTTCCACATTAAATGAAGTTTCCCCTGCACTTGTAGTATAATGGAATTACAGAAAGACATCTATTAACTACCATTCTTTCATTCATTATTAATATAGTTCCTAAAATCCCATTTTATTCCTATTTTCTGCTATCAAGGGACATGTTACTCCAAATCCTTATATAACCTATTATTAAGCATGGTATAGTCTTCTCTGCATCCTGTCCAAAGAAGCTTTTGCAATGCCAGCTAGAAGGTGTTCACTACTCACACCAAGTCCCACGTTCAGTCCCTGTTGAGTTAGCCGGGGTGGAATCAGGCACACTGACAAATAACTCTTGGGAATTGTCCCTCTGACTTCAAAAGTAATAAATTTTAAAACCACCACCACAAAAAAAAATAAAGTCATTGCAGCCATGCAGAATCATTACTTCATTGGTTTGAGTTGTTCAGAAACACGTAGGAAGATATGATGTCTGCCCTAAACATCTTACAATCTCTTTGAAGTCACAGCCTTACAGGGAGACGAGAGGGATGATGTTACCCACCTGACAAATCTCTGGCTGACTAGTACAGACTTAGCAGTTTCAATTCAAGGAAGGTTTTTTTAATCCATTTGCCTATTTCCAATTTTATTTCTATTATTCTAAAACCTTAAAAAAGAACAGCATCTGTTGCCTTTTTTTTTTTTTAAATCTTACTTAATTTTAATGTTTCTAGGTTACAAAATTTACTTGATTTAGCCAAGGCTGTGATTGTATGGATCATACCATCATATGCATACACATATATATGCCTTCCTATCACTGCCACCTCCTACGATGTTGAGTGGGATTTCCATATGAGGAAGGACTTCAAAATTAAACCATCCCAAAATACTTCTGAAAAATGTAACCTTGGTGCCACTGAAATCTATACGAATTAAGTGGCTGGTTTCTGTATATTTGGTCCCTTCTCTCTTTAATCCATCCCTGTGTGCCTTCAATTATTTTTCTTTGCCCTTCTGCTGACATTTGCTATTTTGGTTAGGAAAAAAAGGCAACAAAATACTGGTATTCTTGGTTGGTGTATCATGAGACAAAGGATAAAAAGATCCATGGATCGATTATAATATTTCTATTTTAAAACTGCTCACAATAATGTGATCTATTAGACTATACCTAGGAAAACTATTTTTCCATCTTGTTTTTTCTTCTGCTGTGCAGTCTAGTATTCAATGGTATTCATCTTTCATATTTTTTTAAAAATCCGTGACTGATCTGTGTATATTTATGGTAGTACTTTAGTAAAGTCTATACATATTGCCTTTCTTTTAACATAAGGAGAGCTGTTAGCAAATCAGCAAGAGAGGGCCCAGCCTAACTGTTATTGAAATTCAGTGCCAAAATTACCACCAACTTCAAGGATAGAAATGAATTTTCCTGCAGTATGGTTCAGGATAACAAATTAATTGCAGCATACTTCTTTTTTAATAGATACATTGCATATTTTCATTCCAAAGCACTGAGGCGCAATAGATCTTAGCAATTTATTAGGAACAAACATATTTAAATATACATTTTCATAATTGTTTAAAGGCATGAGCATCTTTAGCACATTGCATCAAGACATAGAGCTCTAATACTGACAAAGCTCTTCATGATGTTACTGGCATTTTTTACTGCAAAGGACTATAGAATAATCGCCATTCAAACCACATGACTTCAATTAATGTTCAACCGAATAATATCCAAGTGCTGTATTTCATAATAAAAAGGGCAAGCAGGGGTATTCAGATTGAAAAACTGGGCCCTAATTGAAACTCAAGTGCATAATTCTTTCTCATTCAAATACAGATGGCAAAAGTGAGTTTCCATTTTGCATAAGCTTGATTTTATGAAATTTCAGTGCATTCTTGGGGGATAAGACTAATAGAACAGCCATTTTGAGATCTTTGCAATTGTATTACAATTAGCTTCTCAGTTACTATATGCCAAATTTGATCTGAGGAAAGAACAGTATTAGAAGGCTGACTTGGCTTTCTCTACTGAATATTGCATTACATAAATATGTGATTCACTCCAAATGGTACACAGGAGCGTTAGGATTGGATGAAATCAGAGAAATCTATGAATCTATGGAGAATCACCCCCTCCTCCAGGAATACAAACCGAATGCTGTCATTTATAGAATAATTTTTACTTCTTTTTCCCTTGCTCAGTAAGGACCCAGATTTTGCTATCTTCACTCCTACTCTTGTAGTGATAGCTTACTCCAGGAATATTGCCATTTCCTTCAGGCTGAGAAAAAGGTACTACCCAACATGGGTAAAGGTGAAAGGACCAGGCCCTAATTGATTTTCATTTCTTTCAGATATGATTTATAAGATATAACGGGGACTCTAATAAATCATGCTATAAAAATTATTAATAAATCTCAGCGCAAAGCTTTTTGCAGTGATTGCTTATGATGTAAGACCCTTTAATGACAGTAAGTTAAAATTGCATTGTAATGGCCCTTTGTAAATGCAATAAATCTCTGATTTCAGTGCACTGCGGCCAGCCAGGCGATGTGTGTGCTGCACACGAGCTACCAACACAGGCACACGCTGCTGGCACACACTTACGTAATTATGTTGATACTTCAGGAGCAGCAGTAAATCTTAGCACGGCTAGACTGACTTTGAGAAAATGTTCGGTCAAGACCACTGAGGTGTTGTGACTGCCTCAAACCGTTTAAAATAGCCTACTGGCTTTTTACTTGAAAATCTGGGAAAGAATGTGCCTTTTAAGAAGCCGTAAAATGGATTATTTAGTTTTAAATAACAAAGGCAAAACCTATTCCTACAGTGTCTTATAACTTCCCAGAGACAAATGCGAGTTAAAACAGGCATTTTGTTCTGCACAGCCAAACTGAATCTATCTACTTTCCTGAATTTCCTGGATCAACTAGTCAGCATTCACAAAAAAAAATTTAAAAGGTGCACAGAAATACACCAACAGAATAGCAGCTCCTTGTTTCAACTGCAGCAGAATCCCTATTTATGGCCACTTTTGCCCTCCAAAAACACATTTGAAATATTATCTGCATTTCCCTATTCAAATGCAGAAAGATCTGGTCAGTTCAGGTTGCATATTATTTGACATGCATCAGAAATTCAGCTGCAGACTTCAGTTTGAAAATTCATTCCAATAACCGTGTTCTATTTTTCAGTTTGGATTCCTGTAGCCTTTGTTATGCCGGATCAATTGACAGGTATAGATGGCAGAGACCAGTTCTGTGATTTACCTAGTTATTAATTAAACAAAAACCTTCAATCAGAATGCTTCTAATTTGATAACAGACTTAAAAATAAATTAATAGGGAGAAAGCTCTAAAAATGCTGAGCACCTACAACTGCCAGCAGAAGGGAGGTCATGTCCTACAGCAGAAAAGGACATGGGCAAGGAGTTAAGAGACCATCAGTAAAATCCCATCCCACCTCACCTCATAGAGCCAGTAGGACCCAGCCAGAGACCCATGCAGACCTATTTCAGGCAAATTTTTTCAGGACAAGGACAATTATGTAATTGCCAGAATACTCAATGCAAAAGGTCTTGCCTTCACAGCAGCCTCTGATCTTTACTCTAAAAACAAGACAACATTATATCAGCCACATTGTGTTATTCATGTTTCTGTTTGTTTTTAGCGTGGAGGTCCCCATTGCTCACGGTGTAGAGTTTTTGCAAGAAATCTAGTGACAGTATGTCTTAGCGCTTCTCGAGTATGTGTCCTGCATACTGCAGAACTGATTTTAACTCAGACTTTTTCAGTAAAGCACTTTGTAAGGACAAACCAAGAACAACCTAACCATGCTATAATAGCTCAACCAATACAGACTGAGTCAATTGCTGGGTGGTGGTGGTGGTGTTTGGGGTTTTTTTGGGGGCAGGTTGCAGATCAGCTTATATCTGAATTTTGCTTAAGTGATATCAAAATTTAATGTTCAGCTGATAGGCGTTCAGTGTTTATCTTAACAAGAAGTCCCAAAGGTGCTAGTGATTGTATTAAAAGACCTAATGTAAATTTCAAAACTGTATAGATTACTTGAAATGTTAGTTATGTCTAAGCAGCAGGAAATCAATAGTGCAAAAGTGCATTCACTGTTCTAAAGAAAACATCTTTTGGAGAACCTGCTCCACTAAGAAAAGCAGCTCATTTTACCTCACAAGTGTCACTGACATAGATTAAAGGCAAGTGAAAAGTTTGAAATTCAATAGAAATTCTATAGCATCTTCAACTCCAAAACACAAATTTATCTTCACATATGTACTACCATCAGGTAAACAACTCCTAAAACTGCACATTTACTGTCCTCGAAGGATATCTTGGCTAGGACAGCAAAGTAAGCCTTTGTTCTTATTAGGTGATCTTTAACATTCATTCAGAACGGTCCATGCATGTCCACAGAAGTATACCCAGACCTACATGGTGTGAATTTCCTAGAAAGCAAAAAAACCCACCAACCCTAAAAGAAACACTAAAACCTGAGATTTGGACAGATGATTGCAAGCAACTGAATTGATGTAGGTTATCAACTGAGCATTTGTTAGCAGAGCTGACTGAAGTAATTATTTGTGCACCCGACTTCATTGCATATGTCAGCTCTGAAGTATCCTCTTAGGGGTTTCAGCTAGCATCTACAGCATGCCAGTAGTATGAAGGCAGGCCATATTCATACAGCTCAGCAAATGAACAGTTGCAGTGGCACAATCACACAAACAGCACCTTATATTAGTTCATCAAGCCACATCATTTGGATTTCGGCCCTTCTCATTTTCTATGCATTTTACTGTGTGTGGAATCATACAAGACATTTAAACTTAGTACGCCATTTTCAAAATAGTAAAACAACTCTTCTCAGGTTACTTGCCCTGCATTTTTTCGGCTCTTCCTCACTGCATGTTTACTGCAGTAACTAGCACAATAAGGTTATAATCTCTGTTGACACATCTAAATGCTATTGCCATTAAACCAGCATGTTAACAGTAAGTATTCTGGGAAGAATTTATGCTATACTCAGATGTGGTGTTTCCCAAACCAACTTGGACTGGAGCGGAAGATCACCCAAAGCTATGATTCTTCCAAAGGTGCAGTTTGTGTATGACCTGTGCCAGCCAGTGCTAAGACAGCAGGCATAGGCACCCCCCCACCTCTCTATCACTTCATCGTCACAGAAATCTAGCAGTCAGTTTCTACATCTTCACTTCTGAGGCGAGACTCATGAAAGAATGTAGCCATGCAAGTTTGAACTTACAATTCGCAAAACAGTAACCCTGCAGATACAACTTTTTAAAATCCATATTAATATTTCCCGGTGCCTACAGTATTGTTTCTGCCTGCACCCAGAACTGCTTTAGTATTGTTGGCAACTACCTTATATCAAAGCCCTGGTAATGCCCATAATTTTGCCTCTCTAACAGGCACAGTCCTTTAAATGTACTTGCAAATACACACTGAATATAAGCTCTTTTCAAAAATATGCTCAAATGAAAACAGGAGATATTCATAGTGTGAAATGGTTTCCCGGATGCAATAATCCACTGGCTACAGTTTTTTTGCTTAGAATGTGAAATTTCAGGTTTAATATCTTCCTCCAGCTGCAGGATTTCAAATTTTCATCCACCTCTGCTCAAGAGACTTCCCAACTTCAGACAGCTGCATAATCCACCAGGCAGTTAGTAAAGTTGATCCAGTTTGCACAGCATGAGGAATTCACAAAACCAATATATTGGGTATGTGGCAAAGCAGCATTTCCCAGTCATGTGGAACTGAGAAGCTGTTCCTGTGTGGCAATTTTGGGCTATTGAATTCAGCAAGATTAACAGCAGAAAACAGATATATGTAGTGACATTGTTAGAGACAGTGTAACTTTAGCATGTGACAGTGCCAGTTTTTTGTTTTCAATCGCTCGCTAGCTCAAAGCCACTTCCTGCTAGGAAATAGCCATATGTCGTCATCATGCAGTTGACTCCAAGATGAGCCACGTGCAATGATTTTGTGTTCTCTGAACAACCCCTATGGACAAAAAAGTATGGACAAAATGCACAAAAAAGTATGAGATGATATGCAGAAATAGCTAATATGGAGAAATAGAGATAACTTTTTCAGCCCAGAGTCTGAGCAGTTCTGCCGCACTGGAAAGCGAGCTCCCAAGTCAGTATAAGGACACATCACATCATTTCTTTTGAAAAGACCTACATTTCCCAGGGCTATCAATCTGTCACCTTTCAGTCATGCCACATAAACACAAGCATTCTTAAAATCTTTGAAGGCTGCCTTTTCATCAATATTTTAACATAAACATTCTTTTAATTTAAATGGAAATTGATTACTTACATTTTATTACTTTTTAATATTTCAAAGTGCATTATCACCATTGAAGGAAAGCAATCTAAATTAAACTATTGCCAGGATAAATTTAACTTGGAAAAGCACTAGAACAAGTCTTTGCAAGATTAGGGCCTTTTATAGAACGTATGCTTTAGCTCTGGCATTAACGACCAACACAGAAGTGATCAATAAACATTACAGCTATTACATTTACTGCCTTCATGATACACATAATACTAGTTCAAAATTTTAGTGGAAACTGTGAAGGGTATATTGTTAAATATCCCTCTCTACTGTAATTTACCTTATATAGGAGTCTTGCCAGGGGCTCTAATGAAGCAGAGGCAGTTTTGCAGTTTCACCATCTGTTATCAAATCTACATCTGCTATAACAGAAACACAATTGTATTAGAATTTAGAAGTGACAAATATTGAAAAAAAATTTCTTTCATTGTTTAAATAGCTTTGCTTTGCAGTTTAAAGAACAAAACATTTGGACAATAAATAAAATGTTTTAAAAACTGATTTAATTACAAAACAAGACACAGCAAAAGAATAATGATAAAGTTGTTCTACATAACTACAACACAACAAAGAGGTATAAATACGAAATCATGTTATGTTCCACAGCCTTCAGATTTAGATTTTAATTCAGGGAAACACATCCTATTTTTATATCCTGCAGAAGAAAAAAAGAATCAAAAATCCCCTTAGAAATATGAATGGGATTGAAAATTTAAAAAATGCTACTTCTATGATACCTAATATAGGACCATAGGACCAAATTGTAGAGTACTCAGCAACTGAATCCTCCTATAACTCTTTCCATCCTAAGGATGGACCTGCAGGGTAAAAACTCCAAAGAACACTACAGTTTAGCTTCACTTATGTGCAATGGACTAAAAATGAATACTTAATATTTATATGAATCATTGTCAGTGTCAAGTAAAATGAAGCTTATAAAAATAGAACCAAATCAGGGAACGAGTTTTGGGATTCAGTGGGTAAATGCCTTTTTATATACGGTATTATTTATAGATATTTTTCTAATCTGTTCTGTCATCTTGTCTCTTAAATTATTAGAAAGGGAGAAAGGAAGGACTACGGCAAACGTAGCTGAAAGAGAAATCTTACCGTGAACTGTGGCAGGAATATGAACAAAAGCTAGGAAGTTTGGAGCTGTGTTCCTAGGCCTCTTCTCTGTATGTTCTACGTGAAAACCATTCCAATCTATTTTGTAATATGTGCATTCTTTTAACTACTGTCTTGCAACGAGAAGAATGGTGTTTTCAAGAGTCTGTGTTTGGCTTCCAAAAGGCCCACTACTGCGTCTGAAAACATGCTGAAAACAAGCTAATCAAAAGCAGGTTTCAGACATTGGGCTAACTCCTGTGTCAGTGGTCTCGCTAAGCCTTGGACATCCTGCAGTAGCAAAATTGCCCTTTAGATATAATGCTGATCTCACAAAGAAGGTCACAACAGGAATTTCAGCACCAGATCCTGATTTTCATAGCTCCCCTTGAAGTCAGTGACAGCTGTAGATGGTATCTTCAAGTTGATCCCCAAAGGTTCTTAAGCAAGGCATTGAAAAATTTTAAAAGTATCAGTTATTATAGCTTTGTGCATCTGTTTATCATCATCTGATAAGGAGACTGCCAGTACTAATATCTCCCTGCACCATGAAGGTTCTAGGAGTCTTAATTATTTATGAAAATACTTTTTAAAACTTCTACAAAAAGGACAAGGTATAAACAAAATATCATTAGAATTTCAAACAACTATTCAAAATTGAAGTCCAGAACACTCAAGACAATTAGGGTGGAAGTCACTTTGTAAGAAAATTCAAACAAAGGGGGCACATCCACAAAGCTTCTGCTGGGTTCTTGCAAATAGAGGAAAGTTATCTTACACATGTAGGAATCTGGGGAGGTCACCCTTATTTTCATTCTGTGAGGAGGTGAACTCTGCTGCGAAGCAATTAAAGCCATTTTTTCTCTTATGCAGAGACTCACATTACACAACCTCCATCAGACAGGAATTAAAACTAGGTAAAGCCGGTATCTACTCTGTTCCCTGGATCCACATGGTTATGGAATATGGCACAGGGGGACATGTATCCATAGGCTATTGTTTTGATAATTTGAGAACCATTTTCATAAGCACCGATGTGAAGTACTTTTTTGTACTTTCTTCGTCCAGGTAGGATTTCGAAGTAGCTGTATGTCTGCTGAGAACAGCACACACAACTGCTCTTTGATTTTATGATATTTCATGCAAATATAAGCTTTTCCTGCTCTTGACTTCAGCAGCAAGGTCTAATTAAGACCAGTGAGAAATTTCATCTGATCTCTTTTTATCCTGATTTTTCTAAAACTATTTTAGAAGTAAGATGTACATGTTTACAGGTGTGAGAATTGCGGTAAGTTTATGCAGAGATCCTAGACGTGAATGTTAGGAAAAAGAGTTCTTTTTTTTGCCACAAGGATATCTGATCACATTGTTCATCCCAACAGCCAACCAGGTTTTATTTAGCAATGCCAGTCTAACACATGTAATTTCCACTTACGGTAGCCGTGGGCACTTCATTAATTCTAGTCACTGCAAAACTTATAGTAGAAATCCCTTCCTGTGGCATCCCTTGCTGCTCACTTTGACAACTTCAGAAAAAAAAACAAACAAACAAACAAAAAACAAACCCCAAAACAAAAGATTCCTACAGTGAGCTTGTCTGTACTTGTCTGTACATGACTGTCCAGACACAAGAGTAGTTTGGCCTAAAGATCTTTCTACAAGAGCTGTAATGTACACAGACAGCAAAGGGCTCAGAAATACATTCAGAAAAACACCATAGAGCATTTATGTGGGGAAACAACATTCACAAGCCCTGTACTTTGTTTATTGAGGGACCAGAAGCTGTATTTTGAGAGGCATATCAATAAAGATTTGGATACACATGGAAAAAAAAAATCTTCTCGTTACTACCTGCACTGCATGTGATACTAGCTGTAGTCAAGAAAAATTTCAAGGTGACATGAAGCTATCAAGCTGCATAATTCCTGCTAGTGCTCACTGCAAGTGCTCACCACAGTCCTGCTACTAAAATGCCCACATGCCACAAAAATGCTCTTAAACCAACTCACTACCCCAAATTATGAAGTCTTCTAGTTAACAAAACTCACCACAGGCTTGCAGCTTAGGGTAGAATACATTTTTTCTTAAAATACACCTACCTTCATCAAAATGCTAAATAGTCACTCGTGGTTTTGAATCTTCCATTATGCTGAGGCAGTGATTTTATTTTTTAAACACACACACAGAAAGAGATGAGCCAAAAGTAAAGTCACCATGCATGTCAGCAGCCCCTCTTCAAAATTTATTCCACAGCCATATTTGTCTTTCAAATCCAGCTACTCATAATGACTGCAAGGGAGGGAAAAGGTTGATAAATTTTTTGGGGGTTGTGTTTTTGGAAACTTTGCAGATGATATTTAAGAGCTTTCTCACAATACACAGACCTTCTGACTAAGAAACAGGTTTTGGAGTATCAACAGTATTATATGTATTCTGCAGTTTCGGATCTAGAGCTGGTCACATAGTGTAGAAACATTTTCTTTTTGGCCAAAAAAAGGGGGGTTTTCTCCCATTTCTCCCCTCTTCTCACAGAAGTTTATTCAGTTTCTCGCTTTTCTCCATGAGAAGAATCCCAAAGATCTTTTTTTCCCCAGTATTAGTTTCTTTTTCTCCCCTCACGCTTACTTAATAAAAAACTGAAAGCGTAAAATGGTAGTAGAACAAACCAGCAAAGTTTAAGAGGGAATGCTGAAAGATTAAAAAAAGCAAAGAATTTTCTGCACAAAATTGTGCTAAAATGTTTGGATAAGGATAGAGCCTTGCCAGTTTGAAGTCTGCAGGACAAATATGACAAATTTTGTTGAATGTTTGCAGGGAAAAAAGGATTTCTTCTTTCCAAATTGCTTTTATAATTTCCATTGTGTTATTTACAAATACAGATCATCTGCTTGCAGTCCTTTAGCTTTTTTGAGGTGGGGCTTTTTGGTTTGTTTTTAAGTGAGAATAAAAAACAGGTTTCCATGGCGATCAGGAAAATATGGGCTTGCTCATGATTTGTTCTTCAAATGATTCTCAGCCTGGCTCTGTGTTTCTCGAGCCCTTTCTGGACACGAAATCACTCTTCCTTTTAGAAGGATCAACATCATCTTGTCCTTCTGATTGTTCCTCTTCACACAGAGGCTGTGGCACCAATTCTGTTTTTAAATAACATGTTAATTGTTGTTGGATAACTGATCTCCCGCTCACAAAGCACGGGCTGCCATGCAGCGGAGAAACTGCAGTCACCATCAGACATTAGAAGGACACTCTCCTGAAGTGGAACTACAGAAAATAGTGGTTCCATTGTAAGCAATGAGAAGGAAGATGCCTGGAGTAGGATGTAGCAACAGTAAACAGGAGATAGGAGGCGGCTTCAGAATTAGAAGAACAAATCAGTGTGGGGAGAGGGAAGTCTCACCCTTCAATGTTCACTAGACATTGGAGAACAATGGAAAGGGAATGTAGGATGACAGATCACCAGCCTACTAATAGAGAAACAAGACTGTCAAGAGCTTGAAATCTCAGACTGTGGCACCTTACGGCAAATCCTTTTCCAGCAAGGCGAGAACAACCTAATCAGAATAATTCAAGTGAGCTAGCAATATGCCAGTACATTCTGCATGTGCCACAGGCAAGAAAGCAGCCCTCACAAGAGCCCAGGAAGAACAGAATTTACAGTAATAGATTTTGTGGTCAAAAGAGCAGAGTTTGTTGTTGTGAGCTTGCCAAAGAATAAAAAAAGAGTTAGGCTTCACAGGGAAAAGCCTTATGTATTATCACCAGTGCTAGCACTGGAGAAGCCATTGCTGTAAGGACATCTGAGGATTTTGGATGCACTCAGTTTTTTCTTTGGCCTGTGAAGGTCAAACACCTTGAGAGCTGGCAACAGCTTGGGGGCGGGGGAAGAAGAGGCCAACTTCATCTCTTTAAGAGCTCTAAGGCAGAGACTTCAGCATTCCAACCTAGCCAAACCAGCTTTTCCTCTTAGGAGTCCTGCACAAGAATTATGGTCTTCACCACACACAGAGACTCATTTCAGCTGTGATCCAAGACTAAATGGGATTTCAGGAGAAAAGAACAACTAGCCTAATAAATATATAGGGCACCTGTGGAAGTGAGAGGGAGCCACAGGCTCTTGCTCTGTCAGACTAAAAGATGCTGTGCAAGTTTTGGCAGCAGTCCCCATAGGTATTATTCTGGGGGCGTTTCTCATTGTGCATTAAAGCCATGGGATAATTAGCACCCCTTTGCCCTTGTTTGATCACATCAATTAAAAAAAAAAGTCTAGAATAAATGGGCACCCTTTAATTGAGAATACGTGTTGTCTAATGAAAAGATGTGGCTTGTTAATGTATTCTGTTCACTGAGGAGTCCAATATAACTGTATGTTTAAGATTCAGTGGCAGATAAAGTGATGGAGCTGAAGCAACAAGGAGAGATAAGGTAGCAGACAGAAGCGGTACAATCTTGTGCAGGAAGAACAGGAATGCACCAACTCTTGATCTGACTTCAAATGTGACCTCTGGCAAGTGGCAACTTCCTGATAGTGATTTACATCTATAATCAGAATAATAGAACATTGTTTATCTACCTCTTCTGGGTATCGTGGAGACTAATTAATGTTTGCACAGTAATTGGAAGACAAATTGGAGATACTGGATGAATTTCCAGTGCCGTGTTTGCTTTAAGCAGGTGAAGTGAGGACATCTTTTTGACACAGAAAGAACTAAAGTTGGTCTCAAAATAAATCAGAGGGATCAGAAGGCAACTTACCTTTGCTTCATTCTGATTATTGTCAATAAGATTGACAGGAAATGAGAAAGCAAAGCTTTTGTGGACCAAGGAGGTGAAAGTTAGGAACATTTAACACTGTACCTAACAAAACTTTTCTAAACAGCAGTTAAAAATTCAGAAGATTTTTTTGTTTTTGTTCTTTCAGATGCAAAATTAATGCAAGAAATGCACAGTAGAATGTGCATAAGATCTACTAAACTTTTAATTAAATAACGACAAAGTTTAAAAATGGAATTAATATATGCCCAGATAGATATTTTAAAACAAAATGTACAAATTTAAAGCAGCAGCAGACTTAATCATACCCTAATTTTAACTGGCCCCAGTTTGCAGCACCCTCATAAAGCCAGAAATTAGTCTAGGTGAATTAACCCATCATCTCCATAACCTGTGTATTCTGAATAGAGATTTCAAATTGAAGGAGCAAGTTATACATCAGCCCGGAAGTGGCAATAGAATGAACCCTTGATTTTTATCTTGGCTGTTGTCAGTAAACATGTTGCCTTCCCAGAACAGGCAGACTAAGCAAGAGCTGAGAGCTGCGTCTAGCAAAGTGGGTCTCTTCCAAGAAGACCAACACCCTACAGAATAAGATGCTGGAGCAGATGCTGTATATGCTGAAGCCTCACATATGCTGAAGCCCCCTGAGCAGTCATAGAAAGGCACAAAGCATACTGGGAACAGACACCTTTTTCTCAGCTGGGTTGGCTTTATCTCCAGGACCATCTTTATATTATAAGACCTCTGACATAAAGGCATCAGACAGATACTAAAGATAAGCTAATTGCTGAATGAGGAAACATTCAGCCAGAAGTGGCAGAGGTACTGTTATAGATCAGGATGAGATGCAAGGAAGTCAGGACAGACACATTAGAATGACACTTGGACCTCTTCTGTCACTGGCAGTATGCTGGGACAGGGAGTAGCCTAGTTAGTCCCCTGAAGACTCAAGGAGCAGGGTAGTTGATACAAGAGTTGCACATCTGCTTTGTAGATACCAATCTCTTTGAAAATACCCTTTGACTAGGATGCAGATCACAGAGTATACTGGAGATATGTGAACAGCACAAGACCCACCCGCTGGTGCCTCCTTCCACTGTAATAGTCTGGTAATTCTTGCTACAGGTGAGCAGAAAATGGCTAGGTGCCTTTGATATTGCTCAGGGGCCATTGTGTTCCTCAAAAAAATACATTGCTTTTGAAGGATTGATTCTAACTCATATTGGCCATGATTTTGTTTCTTTATGGCATGCAGGGATAGCCTGAATTTGCTTATGTACTGGTTGTCTAATTCAAGGGATCAAAAGTGTCAAATTTGATCTCCCTGGTTTTTTTTTCCTGGAGTAATTCCTGAAGGTACCAGGAATTACTCCTCTTCCAAATGGAAGAACAAGGGAAAGCTGCTAGAATTTTAATGAAAAAAACCCCTTTCTTCCCCAGTGTTCACTGATTAGAATTAATATGAAGTTAATCAAAACTCAAAGCAAAACAAAAAAAAGGTCAGAAAGCAATTATATTAGAAATATGTTCCCCAGTCAATTGCTTGCTTTTCAGGCTTTAAGCAATGTTGTAATTTCAATACTTATGCAACCACCATAGAATTTTCTAGGTCTGAATTTTACTTCAAAAGCAGAAACTCCTCACCAACCAACCCCTTCAGGTCCAAGCGCAAGAACTTTTTTTCTCATAAGAGAAAAAAAAAAAAAGGAGAAAAAGGAATGAGCTTCCTTTTAAGTCTCCTTCACACTTCCAGTCTCCTCCGATGCCACCACTGCATCACAGAAGAAGCTATCGTGCACCTTCCTTCCTGCTTACTGCAGATCTAGTCAAGGGCACTTTGAATCATCTGGGAGACACTGCCTCATAGCACACAGCCCTTACAGAAAGAAATCCTCTGGGGAAATCAGTTTATGGCAGATTTCGTATTGTGCCAGGTTAACAGCATATGTATCCCTGTCCTTTTAGCACAGACTGGAAGAAACAGTATTTGCTAAAGCTATGTAGCCAAAAAGCATACTTTAAAAATACACACTGTAATCAAATGTCTGTTTGTAACATTTATGACTTGGCAGATTGACTTGCACATCAGGCACACATTTTGATGGTTAATTCTGAGCCCTAATGCAGCAAAGCAGTCTTCTATCTGGCTGGTGTCTATCCTTTTCAAAAGGCAAAGGAATGCATAAATTATGTTTAAAAAGAGGTAGGCATTTTCTACCCACAGTGTAGAGTCACTGTAGGTGGATTATTATCCAGGAATACTGAAGAGGTAGGAAGTCTGTGATTTAACCCATTCTTTGTAGTCTCCTTGCCTGCTATTGTTTTTACTGCCGACAGCCTGAAATTATCCATATGATAGGATTTTTCAGGTAGTTCAGTAGCATAGCAGCTGCATTTCAGACAGTCAGCAGGATTCAAAGCCCTAAAGCAAGGATTTTATTCTGAAATAATACCAGGTAAGCCCTGCAGTAGCATCCAGTTGCCTCTGCTGATATTGGCAACTATGAGGTTGTTCCAGTTTACTCCTGTTAATATTTCACTCACCAGACCCTGCCATACATTAGCAGAACAGGATGAACTCTAAACCATCTTACAGGTGACCAGCAGGATTTTGAAGCCTATTTTTTCTGCAGTATCTTTACTACTGGGAAAATAGAAAGCAACAGCTTTCACATTGCAAACTGAGACATTTGTATGTCAGGATATGGGCATGACCTTTAGCTAATACAAATGGGCATAGAGATGTTCCGCTGAGCAGAGCTACCTGCACTTACTCTAGCTGATAATTAGGCCTACATGGAGCTCAAAGAAAATATTCTGAATTGTGATAAAGAAAAATAATCGGCATCGGGGTTGAGCATCCCTAAATTGCAGTGATTTGCTTACAAGTTGCCAACAGTGAGCAGCTTCAGAAATAGGACCTGTAAGAATAGCCAAAACAGAGAAGTATTTATAAATGTTTAAGATTACTTTTATCTTAAGTAGCACTGTTCATCTTCTATATTTAGTACTTATGCAGAGAATAATATTTTGCTTGTCTATAACATTTTTTTCCAGAAATTACTTAATCCTTTCAGTACCTCAAGTGACAAATGCAAGTATTCTTCCAATTTTACTGCAAAATGTGCAAACTGAGGCACGGAAAGATCCCACTTTTTTCCTAAGCTATTCAAAAGAAAACATTAACAAAAACGAGAAAGGAATCCTGCTTCCTACTGCTTAAAAAAAAAACCAGATTTCACCAGACTCAGCATTGTAAATAGGTCTAAATAGGTCAAAAGCAGTAATACTAAATCCAGCAGTACCTGTGCCATGCTTAGTTGCAATGGATGCTGCTCTAAAACCAACCTAGTATTTCTTCTCCCTGAGAATGGTAGCAAAGGCTCAGTATTTTCCAGGCAGACTGGCATCTGTCACAACATCTTTGTCTCCTTCCCTGAATACTGATCTTTGTTGTCTAGAAAGCAAACCAACCTCTTTCTAGACTCACTGAGTACCACCAAGATGCAGGCAGGGACATAGGCTTGTCCCCATCCCCTCCTGACCACACTCAGGGAAGACTCCAAGAGCTGCTGGCCAGTGCAGCCTCCAAGAGAGAGACCAGGCAAGGTGAGCCAAACTCACCTTTTGAGAAGGGTGAGAGGGGGTATTTTGCTATTGTGATGAAAATAAAACTGCACCATGTTAGTCAACAGAGCTGGTCACGCTTGAGGACGCAAATGAGAGAGGAATCCCTCAAGAGAGGAGGGGAGTACAGAAACATTTCACTCCTCTCCTTGGCAGCAACACAGCAGCTGCCCTTCCCACCTTCCTCCTTACCATCCTCTGCAGACGCTACCCTTAGTGACTGCGCCATACTCGCTTGCAAGGTGCTCAGTTTAAAACTATCACAAATAAACTGAAATTCTTATTTCTACTCTGAACCTCGGGGGCACTCGGCAGAATTTCCATCATGCTCAGATATCTCCTACCCCATAACAAAGAACACTAAATAATACCAGAACACCTTCACCTTCCTTCAGCAGCCTGTGCATGGGATTGCTTACGGGTCCCATTTTAAATCCCACACGTGTGGAATTTATCCCTTCACATTTCCATTTCTGCTTATAGCAATAGTTCAGTTAATCAGCTAAGATCAGCTGTCATACATGGAGCATTGAACTTCAGGCTCCTTGGAAACAGAAGTCGGGGCAATGACTTTCTGACTACCTTAAACTCCTGAGGGAGGTGTCTGTTAAATAAAGCACTTCTCAGCTCTTCTAGAGTTCCTGAGTAGTTGTATTTTGTTTGATTGTTGACCCTTGCCACCCTGCACTTGCTGGTATAGCTGAGCTGAGATCCTTATCTGTGATCTTGTCAGGGATGAAATTTTTGTTTTGCAACTATTTCTACCCCAATAAGAAAGAATACAAAGGAATGAGAATTTTATTTTCCCAATCTTTTGTAACACAAATTACAGGGAATTATTTTAATATAACATATGAATTAAGGACACCATCAGCATAAATCTAAATTCTGTTTCGAGGCTGCCAAATGCTGCTGCTCAGGAATAGATAGATATAGAAATTTCCAAAAATAACTTTTTTACCATAAAAAATTCACACAAGATTCTGACAAAAAACCCCTCCAAATTATTTAAAAAGAATACTACAGCCTTTATTACTTTATTGTCCTGAATGTTATTCAGTACTATCTTGGAGAAACACCCAGAGGCCCCAGTAAAGAACAAGGCCATGCTATGCTAGCTCATTTAACTAGGGAGGCTGAGATTATGTTCAATGGTAATTAATATGAGCAAAAGGACCTTAGTATATATATCCACATATATCCACATATATATTTAAACTCTGAGAAACTTCTTTTCTACAAATGTGGAGCCTAGCTGGAGACTAGAAAAGACATCTTTCTACTGAAAACAGAGCAGAGATCCTCTCCCAGCATTAACCTTTGGGACCTTAAGTCATTACATTTTTTAATTTAGAAAAGTTACTGGGATTTTTAAAATAAGTTTTCATGCTCTTCTTGAGCCCTGAAAAGATAAACCGTCAGGAACCTATTTGTTTCTATAAATGTGACTTATAAAGCATTCACAAAATCGTTGTCCAACAGACTCAACAGACAGCCATTTGTGGTAAGGCCTTTGGCCTCCTATATCGGAGTCCACATATCAACTCAGTTTTCCCTTTGCATATTCCTACATTTGCGCCCCTCTGTAAGAAAAGGATAACACCAGTGGAAACAGTCATTTAAATGTTATTTCTCAATACCTGTAGCTATATTTTCTTTTATTGCCTATATACTGTACCTTTTTCTCAGCAGAATATTTTCCCATCATAAGAAGACAGAAGCTAGGGCAGTACATTAATGTCCATGTATCCGATTTTAAATCCCATGCTACTCCAACATATTAAAATCAATTTTTCCCAGGGAAAAGAATACTTTCCCCACGGATGGCTGTCATCTTGGGTCTTGTCAGCTTTCAGATCTACTAACTGACCAGGTTTTACTGATACTTCAATAATTCTTTTTAATCATCTTTTGTCATGGACCACCGCAAGGGAAAAAACAGATTGAGAAGCTACTAGTTTAAGAAACTGAAAACAGGAGAGGGTAGAGCTTGTTAAGGCATCTGATTAATTCAGGTATATACTGTAATGTGCTACACTATTTCTATACAAGAATTAGATGCCACATTACTTATATAGTGCACAGAGTTATTGTGGCTTTCTCAGGAGACTGACTTTACATACCTCTAGTTTGTACCCTCTGTTAAGGGAAACGAATGAGGAAGTGGCAGCTTTAGGTTTTTATCTGACTGAAGCAGGATGCACTGGCAGGCACAATAGTGGGATCTCAGAGATCCAGCACAGCAGCCTGGATGTTATCCATCTAATTTAAGTATCTAATCTCTCTAGACACTTATAATATGCCACTCACTGGTGTGCTCCATCTTAGCTGATAGTGAAATCATCTAATACAAGTGGGTAGTGAGGTAGGTGACAGACTGATTGATGGCAATGTCTTCACTTAAAGCTATACAACAACACCAGACAGAGGTCTAGAGCAGCTCAGGAGTAGAGATCTGCCTAAATTTGTTGGTATCTGTGCAACTTTATCATGCCAAAGCGTGGCTTATACAACCTACTGAAACATTTTCCTAAAAAGAAGTTGAGCTACCTCAAACCCATTTCTTAAAGTAAAGAGCGTCAGCATCTCACAGGATACTTAACAGTGAGTTTAAAGTGAGAATTATCATTTCTCCCTCTTGACAGTGAGAATCTGCTTTTCCACTACCTGATGGTAAGAAAAAAAAAAAAAATTGGCTTCTTGAAGCTACCTGTATTTTAACTGCTCTCTCTAATTAATGCCTCAGTGGCAAAGGTGCTGTCTGACAACACGCATGTACATACACCAACACTGTTCATGCTTGGTGTCACAACTCTGCCCTGTGCATCATGCGGGTGGGCATCAGACAGACCCTTTGAGGCAAATTTGGTGTCCATCATTTGCTACGAAGAGATGAGGGAAGCCAGCAAGCACCAAAACCACAGATGGAAATATAGAGATGCTCCTTTAAAGAGTGGTTCCTGCCTATTAATACCTCTAATTAAAGCTTGGGAAAGCCTTTGCCCCTCTATTTCTTCATGGCACTCCTGCTCAGGGATCCCAGAAGCACAGAATGGATCTCACAGGGAATGCCATAAAACCCCCATTCTTGATGAGCTTTCTGTCAAAGCCTGAAGGAGAAGGGGGCTGTACTGGGTTTAGGGAGCAGGAAGGTCTGTTCCTTTCCTTTAAGGGCCTTGAGCACATCAGGCTAATAATTCGTGCCCACTTTTCTTCTCTATTCCTTAAGCCCAGCTGGTTCTAGGGAAAGCAATGGCAGAAGAGTCCCTGTCCACCCTTCTATTGCCATGGAGACACAACCTGACTACAATCTCTGCATCCATAAATTTCCTCAAATCCAATGGGTTTTTAGTCTGTAGCCAACCTCTGATTCTCCCTTAAGGTAAAAGATAAAGGCAAATTAGGTCCTTTGCACCTCTACCAGCATGCTCATGGAAACTGAGTCCAGATAGTTTCAAACCCTCTGTTCAGGATTGACCCACACAAGAGCTTCTGAATGCGTATTTATTTAGCTCCTGTGGAAAAATCAAAACATGTTCCCCATAACTGATCAAAGAATATCTGGAGATGGTGGCTAATTCTGTCCCAATTCTTCCATGCTCCATTCAGGCTCTACATTGTAGGGCTGTTTCCAACCCAACAGCAGCACAAAGACAAGCTTTCAGTAAAACCTGCACTGCTCAAAGTGCTCAAACAGGCATAACTAAAAGCATTTCCCTACAAAGGGCTGAATTTACATTATTTGCAATGAGACTGTGACATACCAGCATTTTACACCCTTCAAACAACAGGGAGATGAAGAGAATTTCTATGCTAGTGATTGTGTTTCTTAATGGAAGAGCTTTATCTCTCCCGGTACCATGTGTTGCTGCAGTTTCTGTGGTAACATCTGACTGCATAGAGAAAGACGTGGTAGCACAGAAGTCTGTAAATTGCTAGCATGTAAACAATGGCTACCTTGGGGTCTGTTTTACACACATACATTTTTGATTTGGATTACAATCAATTTCTTGATGTAATTGTTGGAAGGTAACTGTTAATATGTACAATATTTATTACTTGTATTTTGGAAGCCATTGACTAAATGTCCTATATGACATACTTTATATGCCATACTTTGCCAATACGTAAATGCAACTTCTAATTTAGGATAAAACCCATTTGATTTTTGTCCATACAGGGAAAATTAATTCAGCACAGCCTAGAAAATTGGATGCAAACTCTCTCAATGAAAATCACAAAATAGAAAATATTAAAGTATAAAGTATAAAACATATACACATATATATGAGCAAACCAAAGCAAATAGAAAATTACATTATGTGAAAGATAAGAGCAGGTAAAGCTTTTTTCTATTCCATTTTCATGGATGAAGTTGATGTGTGTTAATCTTGGGGAGCAAACTCAGGTCAGAACACCAAAGCTGTGTAAGCACTTCAGGTGACTGAAATGAAGTGATGAAGAGGACAGGGCTTAATAGCTTTCATTTAAAAAGGCAGTTCATATTCACAGTTAAGGTTTCAGTAACCATACGGAAAACCTTTAAAATAACTCAGGAAATGCCTTCAGAAATCAAGACGGCAATGGTTGGTGCCATTTCTTTCACTACCCACATCTCACACCCTACTTCTCTAGAAACACATTCTCAAAATGGAAGCAACTTCTCAAGCACCAAGCCGTGTTTCTGGTTTACTGAATTCCTGCAGAGTACTGAAGTTTCATTGAGTAGAACTAAGGCATCCAGACCAATTTGTTTAGTCATGAAAATAACAGAAGAATGGAAGACAAACAAGTTGCAAGGATGGAAACTCCTGCACTAGTTTTCCACCAGCTTCTCACAATCCACATATGTTTTATGAAATGTGTTTTTGTTGGCTAGGAGACAGGACTAGCTGCTTAAAAAATGGGGCACAGTCATTCCTCTCAGTCCGGCTCTGAAGAGTGTTCTTCAAAACAGAGATTTCAGGCTGCCATAACCACAGTGTTCTCAACTAAATTACTTTCCTACCTGAAGGGTAATAGTGATACCAAACATCCCACAGAAATATCTTGACATACACCAACCACTTTGCAGCCCAAATCCTACTGCAGTCAGCAACAGATTTATGCTAGCAGACGCAAGATTGAGCTATTTATGGACATCACTTGATGTACTGGTTACATGGCCGAAAACAAACAGCCCCAGAACAATATATTGTGCTTGAAAAGCCCAGTTGTTCTGCTGTTGGCTGTGGTACCCATGAGCCAGAGTAGTGGAGGTTTCCAGCTTGTCCTGGAGCACTCAGACTCAGCAGTGCTACAACTGCATTTCCAGCTGGTACAGCACATTCTTTAATATTATATTACTTCAGTTTCCGAGTGGAGGTGGACCTTGAGTTGCTTTTCACAGGGGAGTCCTCCTAGGCAGTGCTGCTCTTTAGCTTTTAGCATTTCCTTTCACAACAGGCAAAAGCTATTGTCATCACCTCCTGGCTGTTTGTTACTGATCTCCGTCATATCAGGCTGTCACCACCAGGACTGCTACAGACCTGCAAGCATATTGCAGTCAGCGCTGCTTCAAAGCGCAGGAGATGCCCCTTGAAAGGCAGGCAGCAGCCCTCTTCCAGTTCAACAGCTGCTCTGCTTGGGACTCACCCAGAGCTACTCTCACACCAGAGGCATGGAGGCTGCCCAGTATTATGTTGTAAGCAAGAAGAAGGAAGAAAGTAAAGTCCCAAAGACCACACTAAAGATATCCCCCATGGATAAGCTTTGTTTAACCAATTAAAATTACACATCTGCCATGTGTCAACAGAGCCTTCATTTCTCCTTGCTGCAGGTTCTCCTTTGTCTCTCAGTACCATCACTTTACCTCCTCAGTCAGTTCAGAGGGACAAATATAGGCTCAATCCACTTTCAGTTTGGGCCTGTTACTACTCAGGATTTTTAAGTAACCCTGTGTTAGAAGGCAACTAAGATCCAACCCACATCCTCAGGAAAGGATGGTGAGCAGCTTGTCTATGCAGAGGCCTGATTTTGAATGAAGAATTCAGTGCTCAGTTCAGGCACCCATTTTCATGAAACGTATTACCTGGTAGATGCTGAAAGGCACCTGATGGGTACTGAAAGTGAGTTTTAAAGCATCCTAGAAGTACTTGGTGCTTAAGTTTCCCAAAGTTACATAATAAAGAATTATTTCAAGAGGAATTGGTACCTAAATTAAGAAATCCCATTACTGATTTGTCTTTTTGAGAAACAATCCTCTGGTTAAGTTTTTTAACTATAGAACAACTTCACTAGTTGATATTTTCTAAATACAAGAGAGAGATGAATATCCATTATTTTAAGAACTGCTAACTCTGATTCTACTGAAGTTAGCACAACTTTTTCAGATAGAAGTTAATAAATTTGCAGGTTAACTACAAATTTGCTAATTATTTGGCCAGCACTTCATTATATCAAGAGAAACACCACACCCTGTTTTTATCCACTTACAGGGGAAATATGTCTCATTGTGTATGTACATAAACCATCACCTACTTTTTGGTTTAGAAGATAAATGTTTTAAAATTATGATTGGCTAATATTCATTGTAGAGTTAAAACAGTGATAATATCTATGCTGTCCCTCAGACTTAAATAATCAGACCATTATCCCAATACAAGCAGAAAGGAGAAGGAAGGTATGTGCAAAACAATCAGGCATTTGAAGATACTAATTCATATTTCAAGATGCTGTGGGTTTAAACATTTCCCCAGATATTAATTACACTGCACATGTTGATCAGCAAGCATTTCATTATTGACTGCAATAGGAACAGAACCTCACCTGTATTCTGTTCTCCACACTTAACCAAACAATTCATCTGATATTGGCAGATGTCTGGGACAGCAGGACTTTTATGCTGCACTGATGCTAAATACAGCAATTGGCAGCATTCTCTCTGGCCAAGTGAATTTAGGCCATCAGAAACAGCATTTCTGCAAGTACTCCTGACCAGAAGAATTATTTTCTTGAGTATTTTGCCCAATATTTTAAAGCCTGTATTAATAATTTGCATGCTCCTAAGCTGAATGGCAAGCTGGTGCCAATGTTTTCTTATGGTCTTGTTCAGAATCCCTTAGCAGTCTAACTTTTCCTTAAAATGTAGATGCTTTTCAGTTTCCTGTGATATATGAAGAAGACAACACATGATCGGCATGACATCCCCAAAGTCTTTCAAGACAATGTCCTCGGCCTCCCCTCCTTCATATTATCAGAGTGCTGTAAGAAATAAAGATCCTCAGACCAGTGTCAGCTAGGAACAGACTGCTGCCACAGCTATCATAATCTGTTTAGGTGATGGTCCATGCTCAGAAGTCACCATCAGAAAAGGAGACTGCTTGAGGCTGCTGCTGACCACACTCCACTATGGAGCAATGCTTGGGCACATGGAGACACCCTGTGCTCTTGTGGGCAGGTCAATGATAAGGAAACACCTCAGGTGTACTAAAGACATGTAATCTGCCTTTTCTGCCCATGTGGATGGGCACTGGTCAGAGCGCAGTCTTACCCTGTGCTTCTGGCTTAGGCAGCTATTTCTTTCTGGGAACAATGATGGGCAGTAGAACAGTATATTAATGACCATGGTTTCACATTTCTGTTTAGCTGGGAGGGTTCTGGCTAGAAGCAAGCCTTGGATGCCAAGACATCCATATAAAGAATATAGCCTTAGTGATTAGGTCCTGTGATGTGGGATGCAAAACAAAAACAAACAAACAAGAGCAAGAAACAAAGATCTATATATATGATCCAAACCAAGAAGCCAAGAGTACTTGTGGAGATTCCTATAACAAAGGAAGAGCAATGAATGAGAACACAAAGTACTACAAAATTGTCAGTTATTTAAGGCAGAACTGGTAAAAATGAATTGGAAAGTTTCCAAAGGATGCCTTTTTGCTCTATTATTTATAATGGCGACTGCTTTGTATAAACTACCTTACACAATTGGTTTTGCCTTCACCCTGGTTTATCTTACTTCCCTTGACAGATTCTGCCAGAATTGTTTAAATAATAACTTTATGTGCTACATGCAGGTTTACCCCGTCTACCCTCCACCCTCATATGCACACAACCCAGCAGTCTTACTGCAAATTGCACAGGGATCCACTGTGCATTTTCTCTATGTACAACATGCTGCTTTGCTTTCAGAGGTTTGACTTTATTGAATGCCACCCAGAGACACAAGAAATTTGGGGAGGGGAAGACATTATCACTGTGACACAAAGACAATTGTCTCCTTAGGGATATACCACACTCCCCATTTGCATTCTCTGCTTCATCTGCATGCAGAGCTTTCAGCGACACTGGAAAAAGAGCCAGATAGGAAGAACAGAACTGAGCAATGCAAAACTGGTTAACAATGTAGAGATTTTCGAGCACATTGCCCAGCTAAGAAATCAAGTTATTTTGCATGGACTTTTAAATTTATGGTTTCTAAAGTGCTTTGCAGTGTTTGAAAAATAATATTAAAAAACAATGAGGTTGAGAAGGGGTACAAAGATATAAATCCTACATAAGTATTAGTTCAAATTCAATCTGAAATAAAAAAAATCAGTGAAGTAAATACACTGACGAGTACACAGATGACAGGAGCTGCAGGAGCTGATAGCAGTGAATGGTGTGGAACAGCTGTGACTTAAGTCCATTATAGAACAACCTGAACAGTCATGGACATAGACAGAATTTGCTGGACAGGTTGGAGTAGGACATGAGACAATTTGCAACACGCCAAATATAAGAAAAGGACATAACCGAATCTGTTTGTAATTTTGCTGCAATTGACAGTAACAGGAAACCATGAGCCTGTTAATTTTGCAGGGTAGGCACAGAAGGGCATGCCTGAATGTTACGTTCAATTTTTTCAGTTGCGTGTTCAAGTCACACATGCATGCTCCCCCAATTAACTGAATGAAATTGGTTGGACAGTGTTTTAATTAGCCCATAGAATAACATCTGGACTAGGCACATGATTTTTGTATCATTTTTTGTTTTGTTTTGGGTGGGTTTTTTTGATACACACTGAATTCAGACTTTCTAGACTGGAAGGAAATAAAACAGATGCCGGATCTTGATGTGCCACTAACTTGAGTAGTACAACAATGGTGCTTTCATATACACAACCTGTTAGCTAAAGTCACTCAAACTTACGGTTAAGAGCAGCTAGACTGTTAACTTCTATGTGGTGCTTTATGACAGAAAGCTCTCCTCCCTGTGTCACCTCTGTGAAGCCATGACTTGCAGATGCTTCTAAAGTTCATTCAACGAAAGGCTAAGAGCTTTAAGTATACTTAAGACCACAACACACTTCAAAGGTCATTATTTATCACCATTCATCAAACAGAAAGCAATTAATTTTTAATGGAAAATCAAGTCAATACTTCAAGGGCTTTTTTTGACATGCCACAGCTTTATAAACTGCTGGGAGAAAATGTAGCTGGTAGGGGAGCAGGAAACCATTTATTTACTAGTGAGGAGAATCCTAACAGAAGTGTCTCTTGTTTTGTGGTATGTAAGATAAAACACAGCCAGATATTAGGACAACATTCAAAAACACATAGCTCAAATATTTCCCTCTCTCACACAGCCTGTTTTTCTTCTTTGCAAATATTTACAGTGAGAGTTCATTTTCTCTCCTGCTTACTCTTTCACCAAGCAGAAACAATGTTATCAAAACACATTCACACAACCAAAATGAAAAAAAAACAAAAAACAAAAAACACATAAACCAAATAAAACATAGTCAGAATGAACCAGGCTAGTTTAATCTCATTCTGATTTAATGAGGCTGTTTTGTTTAACAATTATTCAACTTCCTTAGGAAAAAACAAAACCAGAGAGAAACAGTGCAACCATGCTGCTTCCAAGAACCAATTAGTTTACACAAATCTCCTCTGAATAACATGAGATGAATTGAAGAGTCTTACAGTCTCTCCCCTCTTAGGGGAGTGCCAAGTGCTTTCGGAGGGATGCTAACGTGGAACATAGTCACAAAGTCCTCCCACCTTGGGTCTGGCCCTCAGGCCTCAAAGTCATTAATGCCTCCAGAGGCAAAGACTCTCCAGAAAGATCGCATTTTTATCAACTTTGCTTCAGACAGCCCCTGCAACTCGGCTTGGGGGACAGGTAGAGAAGGAGAGAGAGGAAAGTCCTTTTGCATACTGGTATACCAAAGCTTCTGTTGCAGATGTAAAGAGACACTGGCAGCTCAGGGACTGCATGATGTGGAGGTAGGCATTTAGCATCCAGCATATGCCAAATGAAAGGGATGGACAGTCAAGTGCTCCACAAATGCTGTATCAGAGAGATCTGGAGATACTCCAAACTCTGCTGATCCTCCCCCAAGATGCAAGATGAAACGCACATTCCTGCAAAATGGAAGTCACATTCCTGATTCCTCCTGGCTGGGGAAGGAGGGAAATACTGCACAGAGAGTAAGGTAGTGTTTCCTCTCCCAAAGCATCTCTAAAATATCAGAAACTAAAGTATAATAGAAAGCCATCGAGTCTCCTCTTACCAGTCACTGAGGGGCTGTGGATCCTGGGCCTGGCAGACGTACAAAAGGGCAGATGAATATAAACACAAAGGATGAGTCTAGCAGGCACCTGGGACCACAGGACAGAAAGGTTCACAAGACACAGCCATGGCCCAGTTGTGGACAGCCACGCTCCAGAAGCAGGCACGAGACAACCACTGCAGGTGGCCACAGTCATCCAACTATAGAGCTGACAGATCACGCCCTACAGTGGATAAGTGCCCTGGTAACCAAGAGTGAGACATGCTCATGATTGCTATCATACCCACGTGGTTAGGGCTTGCTCACCCAACAGCTCCTGATTGGCTCCAGTTGACGCAAAAATCACACACCCTGATGGTTTTCCATGCTAAGGCAGAAAACTAAAAGGAATTCTAGGCTAGTAAGCATAAAATTACTAGCTGTAACAAAAGAAAGTCTTCCCTCCTGCCCGCCCAAATCCAGCTTTCCTGCCGTCTTTGGCACTTCTAATGTGTCTGTCTCTACAGAACAACTACACTGCTAGGACAGGAAGGAAAAACATGATACTATATTTTCCAGCCACAGGATAAACAGGATGCTAAACTCAGATTAATTCTTACTAAGATCATCTAACAAAAAAAATAGCAGCAATAAAACATTTCTTAGTCCTTCTGTATGTGTTGCAGAGGACATCTACACCAGGGCCTGTGCTACGGGGCTCAGTGTTAACCATTTTGCCACAGAGCTTGCTTTGTGAAGGGACAAAATCTTGAAAATGCATTAGTCATGATTTTTTTACAAAGAAGGAGAATAAATTAATTAGAAGTGAGACTTTTCTTCATTTGAATCTAGCAGGGAGCAATGTTTTAGGAATAAAAAAGAAGAAAGCAATTCCACTGCCACCAGCATATCATTTTTATTTTACAATTGCCACTCTGTGGCGTTGCATGGATCCTCTGAATAGTTAAAGCAGGTGGAAAGCCAGGTAGGCAGACAAGTATGGAGGAGTAAATACTGATGGTGTTGGCTGAACCAGCTGGGTATGAACCACAACTGAAAATGCAACAAGGCATTTCACAGTTTTTTGAGCAAACACTACAGTCTCAGCCCTTCCATAGTGACTGGAATTAGGAGTTAATGGATCCAAGTATGTTCTCACACCACTATTACCATGGTCACTGCATTAATTTTGGACTAGTTTCTTACAGATTTACGAAGAGTCCCAAGAGATCAAAACCAAACCGCTGACCTCCCTGCTCCTTCCCTTCTTATATCTTACTGCCAGACAGTCTATGACAGAGTTGGTCAGATTTAGCCCTACCATAATTCTACTAAGTTCAATCTGAAACCTCTACTGTAATGTGAAATTTGGTGTTGTTTACTGTACTTAAAGTTCTAAAGAGATTGTTCTAAGCTTAGCATAAATCACTATGGGAAAAAGTCAGCACACAAGAGTGAGGATTTATAGACTACTTTGTGAATAATCTGTACTCTCCATTTCATTCTAATGAAATAACTGGAGCTCTCTGATCCTACAAAATGTCCTCAGTACCAAAGAATCATTATTAAAGATACATAACTGTGATCTTACACAAAAAAAAACAACCCCAACCCTGCGTCCCTTGCCCTGCAGTTCTAAAATGAACTTAAGTTCAATGTAGTCCATAAGCATCAGAAAGTATTGAAAGTCTGCCAATGTCCACAGAAAGATTAGTGCTAATTGGTAGTGATCTTTGAAGAGAAATCAGTTTGGAAATGTTAAAAGGGAAATATAAAGTGGTGACTTACCACTAAGTCATGGGAAATATCTTTGCAAAGCAGTTGCACTAATTAGAGAGAGAGGGGAAAAAACTATGACCTCAATCTAGCAAAAGGCTCAAATAACTTAAACCCATATGAACTGGGCATCAAAGTTATTCACTCTTCAGAATGAAACATGTACTTCTTGCTTAACTGGACCAGGGCCCAGAAATAAGTGACATAACGCATCTCTTGCATCTCTCCCTTTCATTTTGAAAACTGCTTTAATTATATGTTGGTGATCCAAGTAAGGATTAACTCTCAGCTCTTTTGAAACAGCATTCACATTTTGCAGTTTTCAGACTGCCCAGTTTTAGACCCATAGTACAAAGCATCATGCCAGGTACTTGCCTGCATAGATGGCCCAGGTGCCGGGTGCTGCATGCAGCACAGCATGGCATAGCACTGCAGACTCTTGGCATCGGCCTCCACCCTCCCACAAAGCTGAGGCTGCTTCAAGCCATGAGCCTGTCCCTCACTCTCATCAACAGTCAAACAAAACTCAGAAGTCTGTTAGCCCACCTCCTGGAGGAGTGCACTTTTCTTAGCTGAGGGGTATCTGCCTTCCCTGCCTTACCCCACCCACCTGCACCCCACAGTTGGGTCTGCGCAACTGTGCCCATCTGCCTTGTCAGTCTCACAGGAACACAACCCATTTCCTGTAATTCTTCTCTCTTACCACTAACATTTCTGTAGCTTCTGAAAGATGTGGCTGTTCTCCTCAGGCACCAAAACTTTAGCTAAAGGGCAAAAGCCTGGGATGGGGCCCTTCTTCCCATTAAAAAGCAAATGATAGGTATTTGAGAAGATTTTGTGATCCCAGTAAGAATCACAGAATGGTAGGGGTTGGAAGGGACCTCTGGAGATCATCTCGTCCAACCCCCCTGCTTGAGCAGGGACACCCAGAGCAGGGGGCACAGGACCATGTCCAGGCAGGTTTTGAATGTCTCCAGGGAAGAAGGCTCCACAACCTCTCTGGGCAGCCTGTTGCACTGCTCTGTCACCCTCACAGTAAAGTTTTTTCCTCATATTTAAGTGGAAAGGGAATTTAAGAAGGGAAGATAATCAACATTTTCAAAAAACTGGTCCATTTTTAGCTAGAAACTAGCTTGCATCCCGTAGAGCCCTAACAGCCAAATAAAAAGATTCCCTGAACTGGCATCCCATTTTGCACTCTTGATTTCAAAGGCAGGTGTTCAGGATCCTATAGCTTACTGTATTCCTTTGTCATTTGGCAATTAAGAGAGGGTTTTTCATACTATGTTCATTTTATCAACTGTTTTTCCCCTTTCAGAAGGCCTACAGTGAATGACAGCACCCAATGATTTGAAGGAGGGTCAGTATTTCAATTCATCTCTTGTCTTGAGGCTAATCTCTAAACATGCATAAGGATTGCAAGACGGTGCGGCTCCTTTATAAGAATGTGAAAATTCAAGGCTAGTGATAGGCCTGAAACACTGGTTGTGCCCTGGTCAATATTTTTCATACAAAATACAGACTTCATTCTCAGCTCTAGCACTGAAGTATGGCCAACACCACTTATCTGCTTATTCTTAGGCAGAGGAATATCAGTGTTCTTGGCCATGGCTATGAAGTGATGTAAATATATTGTAACACCGTAAAAATCACTGAAATGCAATAACATTGTTGCACATTTATTCCTTTTAACCAACTATAAAAACTAAAACGTAAGCTTTGTTTCCCTCCATTGGTTTTGGGAGAAAGCCAACCCTCACTCCACAAAGTGTTATTTGCAAAATGCTCCTACCTTGCCAAACCATTAGATGTAAACCTTTTTAAACAGAGCACAGGATATCATAAACCCCAGATTGGCTTTGAATGACTCTATATCTTCATTCTTTCCCTTTGGAGTCATACAAGTGCTATTTAAACATGATACATGTTTTAATACACCATCATTACTTCATATCTTTAGTCAATTACTTTCCAAGCACAACCAAAGTAATTCTTTTCACTTAGCGTTAAGGACTTAGAGACAGGGCTGTCATGGAGGAAGATCTGCCTTAAGGATAGCCAAAGATTTTCTAGATACCCTCAGAGGAGGGATGAGGTGAGGGGTCTACAAGTCAACTAAAGCACTTTCAATCCAAAGTGTTGCATTAATTCTAATGTTATATTAACTGTGCATTAACTGGATTGGCCCAAGCAATCATCTTTTCCTTATGAAGTGATTTTACTTCGTCACTTTAATTAAAAACAAAACAAAACAAAAAAAAAGAGTAGAACCTCAAGTCCAAATCATTTAACTTTTAAAGAGGCTTGACATTTATTTCCAAATTCAAATCCATAAACAATTTCATTTTGCTTCCAGGTTCCACATTTAAAGCTGCAAGGAAGCATACATACTTTTTTTGAAGAATCTAAGAGATTCATGCTTATTTATGCAGAGCCCTAACACACAAACATAGCTGGTAGGATTTTCATTCCTCTTAAACTCCAATTGCAAAAACTCCTTCCAGCCTGATCTAGCATCAGTACCAAGACCTACTTTGAACCCAATCAGGACTCTAAAATTAACAATAGCATCTGGTAGGAAACTTGAAAAACTGTCATTCAAAAGGTAAGAAAAAACCCACTTAATTCCAAAAAAATTAGGAGAAATATCCTACCAGTAATATTTTCTTGGCTTTCAAAGAGAATGCTCTTCCTGCTTGAAATCCATTCACTTGGCAGACCTAGATACAGTTTTCTACTACACAAACTTTACATTTTTAGTCTCTTTTAATTACTTTGATTTAGACAAAATGAAGCCACTTAAGGCCTGGCAGAAAATAACCCAATTAATATTCCCCTTCTCATCAAGTCTTCAGATTAATTATGGATTCTAATAAAGGCTTAAGGACTTGTTTCTAACAGCTGCTGACCATTTTCATCTTAAACCAATGCCTTTAAACACATGCTTAACTTAAATTGCCTAAAAAGTCCTTTCAGAGTAAATGGTTCTATTGGTAGCCATAAGAAGTTAGGCAGAGGAGATGAGAGAACCTCAAAGCTTAGGACCTGGCAGGAAAGAAAACTTTTTAAAAGAAGAGATAAAATGATCTAACTCGAAAAATTTAATGAAGCAGGCAATAATTCCTGTTTCTCATGTCTTAATACATATAACACTTGTATCCTCTAGTCTATGTATTCCTTCCAGTAAAATGTTCTAAAGATTTTGTGTTCCAAATTCATAAAGGAGAAAAAGTAGTAGAAAAAATTGAAGCAATAAGAATTAAATCTTCCCATTTTCTCTGAAGTCTCTGAATACAAAAAAAACTTACCAAAATACTTTTGCCCTGGCAATGAGATATGTAGACACTGTGGTTCTCATCTCATTGTTCTCTGCAAAAAAAAAATTTGACACTGGCACTACTGAGAATTTCAGCCAATCAAATACCCCATGTAAAGGATGATGAAAAAATATCATTGCCTTGTCCCAAAAACAAAACCACTAACTGTGCAAGTCTATCTGCAGCCCTGAAACCAGGTTATCTAATAGCCAGATCCGATAAACAGGCTCCTCATTAAATTCACATTTACTGCCAAAAGAATACTATGTAAGAATGAGAAAACTAGGTCTAAAGAAGGTGTTTCTAAACAGAGTTTTAAATAGAAATATATTTATTCCAAGTTCAGTACAAAACACAAAATCAGCAAATTAACATAGTTGCTACTAAGTGTAAAATAAATTAGCTAGTGGAAATGAGGATTAGAACTGACCAACACCAACAAGTATATTTCTACGGTCATGAGATTTGCATAAGGCTTGAGTAAATTAAAATGTACAAGTCTCAAATTATGAAACATCAGCAGAGCTACTTGTCAGACGTAAGAGTATATAGACAATCTTCCTTATAATTTCAACAGAATGAGCATGATAAGCATACGATGTCCTGCTCAGCCAAGAATTCAGGGATTGTATTCCAAGTCCAAAGACTAATTAAGTACTCTTTTCTATGCTTTTACACAAGAATAACTGGTAACAGTTAAAAATAACAACAACAACAAAGAAAACCCAAAACCCTCACAACTTTTGGCCAATGTAGTTTTGCATGAGCTGTTGGTAGATAGGTAGGTACCAGCTGTATTCCTGGCTGTGACTGCCTTCAGCTCTCTTAAGCAAATCACATAGAAGTGATCCAAATCAGAGATACAGGACATTTTAATTTCTGTCCTTTGATTTACTTGGTACAAAACAGGGATAGCTAATCTCTGTAACTTCACCAGTATTAGAGCAGTTAAGGCTTTTAAGCACTTTAAATATTAGAAGTTTTCTATGAATTTAAGCAATGGCAAAGTCCTTTGAAATAGGGATGAAACTAACCTGGACTTCGGGATTTTACCAGTGCAGTTCTGAGGCATCCACAACCGAGTGCAGGAAGGTAGCAGCTACACAGTGCTATGAGAGCAATGTGACCATAAGAAAGGTATGTTCTGCCCCGCACACAGATAAACACAGTGAAAACCCTGTGTGATATTAAGAAAAAAAAAAAAAGGAAAGCAGAAGTAAGATTACCAGCCTTGTGATTTCACAGAGTAGTTGGCCAGATTTTGACTACATTCAAGAACTGACACAAAGCTTGCTGAAAATAAGGGCAGGCTTTAAACTAAGCATCATGAGAGCTCTGCTGGACGTGTGCATGTGCATTAATGACAGTTATTTTCTGGAAGAACTCCGCACCTTTTTCTTTGCTGAAGATACCTGAAAAAGATCTGCTGGTAGAAAACATGATGCAGTGAATGCTCAAAAAATCCCCAACCCCCAAAAAACAACCCCAAAACAAAACCACGCCCCCACCCCACCCTGACTAGAATCCTCAGCTTTTATTTTTTACTTTTCATGTTGAGAAATAGTTGGTTATCACTCTGGGAGAAAGATCTCATTACAAGCATAGGATTATCTAATAACTGCTCATTACAAGCTCCAGTACAACTAAGAATACCTTGATAAAACCAGAACCAACAAAGTGACTTGAAATTTTATTTCAAAACCCTGCCAATGTAATCAAACAAAACCATTATTCAAGAAATATTTAGTAGTTTCTTGATCCGGCTTATGTTTTCAGTGTTTGCAATGCATTTCTTTTTAATTAGGAAGAAAATAGCTTTCCCTCCTCACTCTCCTACATTCAATAGCTCATTGAAGTTCAACATTGCATGACCTAATATGAGGGTCTTAGTTTATGCCCTGGTATTTCTATTTGGTATGAAGCCACTGCTGTCAGGTCATTACTTGTTTTTGCTCTGTGTTCCAAACGATGATCACAGGATGCAACCTGAATGGAAAACAGCAGAAGCCCGAGATATAATAGTGGAAGTTCACACCAGCACTGAAGGGGAAAAAGTGTTCTGCATTGCTATTGTTAGTTGTTCTTTAAGGATCCTAAAAAGTATAGGAACAGTTTTGTTTTATGCTAAGACAATATACTGTCCACTATGCTTAGGAATAGCTGAGGCTCTGTTATGCTTCTTCACGAGGGTATCACTGGAGAAGAGTTTCTGTCAGGAAGCTCAGTTCTAGTTTTGAACTGCTGAAATTCAGCAGTGTTCAGATATGAAGGCTTAGCTTAGGGCCCATATGAAAGGCAGGCATGGGTCACAATATCCAAATCTCCTTTCTTAAAGATCTAAATGGAAAGAATGACAAATCAGACTTGGTGTCTCCACAGCCATCTCTAACTGAGAAAGTTTTCACATCAATAAAATAATTCTGTTGCATAACTGGATGTGATTTAAACTACTTTTCTGGGTTATAGAAAATAAAATATGTGCAGGAAAGGAAAAATCATCTGAATTCACTTCAGTGACTGAGTCTGGGCTGAGTTCCAGTCTCATTAAAATCAGAAAATCATGGACCAGTCCAACATGTTGGCACAGACACATGAGCAATAGAGGAGTTCCTCCCTGTTTTCCTCATTGTGACATTCACATATGAGGACAAGGACGAGTGTCGGTATTGCCTCACATAAACATATCAAGAAGGAGAGTACAAATAAGCTGGCATAAAGATTTCTAATAGATGGTCAAAGAATGCAGCAGGTAGCACTTCTGCAGGTGTATGTAGTTAAAAGGTACCTTTGGCTCAATAGTTTGCTATTCTGGAGATGCACTCTGCCTTACCAATGCACACAGCTTCAGCCTTTTGGAAATCTGAAAGTTTGGGTGTTGGGTTTTTTTATTTTTCATTTAGACAACTAGGATACAGCGGAGGAACATGGGTAGAGTATGGCTTTGTGGAAAACATGAGCCTCTGAGGATCAGTTTCTTTCTCAGCTCTGCTCAGGGAGATGCAGCTGCCCAGACTCAGGGCTGTTTGCAAAGGACAGCATTCTAGCATAGAGAACATTTTTGTGCCATTTGTACGGTAATAAATGCGCTTCAAATTAGTATGATCAAACGATCAATAGCTACTTTCCCCCCACAAATAGTATTGATCTTAAAAGACAATTGCTTCCTCAGTGCCCTGCTTTGAGGAAAGATATCAGCATAAGAAAGTTGGGTATGTTTTGTGCTGTTCTTAACATCATTGCTCCTCTCTGAGTGGAGATCCCTGTTGAATTAGAGCTAGTCATTTCTGACAGATCAATGCTACCGCGACTAGACTGGTTGTGAAGTTGCTATGGAATATCAACACTTCAAAGAATCTAATACAGTTACTATTGATATCCTAATTCTCTTTCTTATGACGCAGATTTGTAATGGAGAAGAGCTTTTAATGATTGATCCTTAACTAATGTGAAGGAAAAAGTTGTTTGCTTTGTCCTTCAAGCAGCTCCTCCTTTCATCTAACATCCAGA
Organism: Phalacrocorax carbo; assembly: GCF_963921805.1. NCBI lineage: Eukaryota > Metazoa > Chordata > Aves > Suliformes > Phalacrocoracidae > Phalacrocorax > Phalacrocorax carbo. Next base: position 55,743,389 of record NC_087517.1, on the reverse strand, counting down.
GCCATTCTCCAACTGGAAACAATTCTTTAAGAGAAAAAAAAAAAAAAAAAAAAGATGTCAAAGACAGTTTCTGATACAAGTGAAAAGAACCTTTGAAAGACAATCCTTACAGATGTACCCTGCACAGAGCACTTGTCATTAATAACAGAAACTTGAAGCTGAAATTAGGAGCAGTTTTAACATGCAAAAGGAATTAATAGATTAGACACTACCAAGGAGGAGAACATAATGTATCTTTCAAACAGGTCTAGATGGAGTTGACAGGGGAGAGGCTAACCTGAATTAGAAACAAACTGAGGGGAAGAAAGATCAGGGCACAGAACTCAATTTTTTGTTGATTTCTTTATCTGGGCCTTATTTAAGTGATTCTTTTAAGTTAGATACTTTCACTGTGACTTTCCTGTCCTTTAAAAATGCTAGTGCTGTAAAAAGAGAGGGGCAAGGAGAAAGAGAGAGAAGTATTGGTTGTATGATCACGGTCCTTGATAAAACTAAATTTACTTAAAATTATTCAGCTGAAATTCTGAAATTGTTTTCAAACATATAAGTGATTAGAGCCTGCAAGACTAATAACAGATATTACACAGGGAGTATAAAACTTGGTTGAAACTCAATGGCAGAGTTGAGATTAGAGGAAGAACCATTCTTTGAAACGGGATCTGGTAAAATACACTGGTTTGTCAACAACATTTGGCTTTAACCTTCCTTTGGGATAGGAGAAATATTTGAGAGCTATTCTCATTCTGCTCTCCAGATCAGACAATTTCTAAGTCATGCCGCAATTTTTACCTGTAAGGTCTGGGGAAGAATATCCCCAATTCTCATTTTCTCCAGTAATGAGATATCCCTCATAGGAATTACAAATCTTTGGCCTAAAAGGTCAAAGAAGCAGCTTTTTTCATTCTGGAGTAGAACTTTTACCATATTTACAAGATCTTTACACACCCACCCCCCAAACACTCTATGTGCGGTCAAGATTTGCCTTTGACTAAAATCCTGCCAGTAAAATCAAAAAGCTTTATTAGTCAGAGGGTGTGGGCCCATCTTGATCCATGCGAGTTGCAAAAGGTCACCATGTACCAAAACAGGGACAGGGGCAAAAGCATCAAGGTGAAAGAAAGAACAGTAAGGTGCAAAGAGGTTATACTCTTCTCCAAGGAAAAAACAGCAGACATTTACAGGGCAAATAGACACATTCTCTATTCCTGTGAAATGGTTTAAGTCCTGAATTTACAGCAACACTTCTGCAGCTCAGCTCCTGTACTGCTAGCACCATAACAATGCTGAAACTGCTAGATTTAGGGGACATTAATGGAGCTTCTAACCCAATAAAATGCAGGTATTTCTGAGGATTTTTGGAGGCAGCTTTTACTGGGAAGCTGTGGGATATACTGCATGCTGTTAAGTTTAACACTGGGTTTTAACTGAGCTTTCTTGATGCCAGCTGAGTGGGTCAAATTCATTCCTAACGCCTTCTGCAATACCCACTTTGTGGCTCAAACTGGGAATGCAGAGCCAAACACAGCAAAGAGAAAAATAAAGAAAACAGTGTAAATAATGGATAACTACAAACTGAAAGTAACATTAAAATACTACAGAAATAATTCTACAGATCTTTTTAATAAAACTTGCTCACTAATTACCCGCTTCTCTAAAGTTTTCAACACTATCTTTTCTTCAGAGCAGCTGTTCAGAATCTCAACCTCCAACTATTTGCAGGCTGGTTTTTGGCTGTGTCATAACGCACAGCAGCAAACCTGCTTGCCACATACCAACAGCTGTAATTTGTCCACCTGCCACCACCACCCGTGGCAGTACAAAGGGCATGATCATACAGCGCTGAATAAAAAGCCAGAAGTAGTAAACACCTCTGGCAGCAAAACGTTCCTACTCTCAGTGCTCCTCTTTGCTTCCTCCTTTTCATCAGTGTTCAATTTCCGTCTGCTCTCCAGGGATGCAACGGTGAATGCTGGTAAAAATGAAGGCAATGCAACACAAGGCAAACCACAACCAAAGAGGCACTCTTGGGTCATTTCTACTGTTGCCCTGAGAGAGGAAGGCAACCAGATGTATTCATTAGTCTGATGCTTAAGGTCTAAATGAAGTTACACACCAAGAAACGTGGGGAGGATTTGAGGCATGTCCTCCTCTCCCAGAATCCAAAGCCTGGTAAAGCTCAAACACAGCAATTTTTATCTGCCCCAAACTGAGAGCGCACGCACACACACTAGTATGGGTTACGTCAACTCATGGAACAGCTTGGTTAAAGTGGGACTGTGTGTATTGTGAGAGACAATGTGAGCTCTCTAAGTAGACTGTAAAAGCAACAGTCAAAGGAAGTACCAGTACGGTTCCCACCAAGCACTGAGCTTCTACCATATAAAGTCTTAATTCATTTTGAACAGATCAGAAGTGCTATACTTCAATTGCTGTTTCTCTGAAAGAAGATTAAAATATTTCTAGGGAATTGAAAATTTCTGGAATAACACAAAGGGGAATAAAAAACAGATTTTCCAGAACGTGCAAATTTAATTAACTGAAATCTAGTTCAATGGAAAATTCCTGAGTGTTGCCACCTAGTCTGGAAGGAAAGACACAAACCCTCCACCACTGCCACTATAGAGCTCCTGCCAGCTACACTTTGTGCACAGGGGTGCAGGAAGTAAGAGTCCCGGTCAAGCTCTGCCTTCCACTTCCCAGGGCTGTCGCCAGGGCTCAGATATAGACAGCCAAACCTTTTCTTCCCTCTCACACCGTACCTCAGGTTAGGACTTTGGAGCAGGAAATGAAAAAAAAAACAAACCTCAGCTAATGCTCAACTGACAGTCCTAAGAAGCAGCAAATCCCTACTTCTAAGACTGCTAATCCATATTCTCCTTACCAAAAATGCTATTTTTGTTCCTCCTTTAGTAGAAACAGCATGAGTCAACAGACAAATGCACTCTCTTTTCAAGAAAGGCATGACAAATGTTGTAATTTCACCTTTATATTGCAGATTCTCCCATTTCAAGAAACCAGCTTTGTTTTTAAAGTAACTGAAATGAAACATCAACATTCCCCTTAGAAACCAAGTGTCTCTTGCCGTTGCTGGAGTGGAGCAAATAGGGATTGAGATACAAGCTTATAAAGCTTCACAAATCACTTCCATACCTGACAGTTAAGATATCTAGGGCTGAAGTTAATACAGCACAGCCAGCTGAAAATTCAAAGAGAAAAACTAGGGAGCTATGGCAATTTATAGTGATTAAGGATCTGACACATTGATTCCAGTTCTTCTTTTCCTCTCACCAATGGAAAGCCGGAAGTTGTCTTATAAAAACAACAGAGTAAGGCATGCAAGCATAATTGAAGAAATGGACCCCTAGTTTTTGGTAAATACTGATCCCCTCTTCTCTACATGCATTGGACGAAGTACTGTAACTTGGCAGACAGGAAATCAGTTCTTTCACAGTTACAGCTGGATAGGGTCAATGCTTGGGATAAATTGACCTTGAGTAATCTTAAAAAAATAGTATTTCCTTGCCAAGTGATCCCAAGAGGCACATGTCTCTATAAAACAGTTAAAGGGAAGCTGCTGACTTTCACTCAGTGGGTTCAACAATTTGAAAATTATTAATTTTGTTTTAAATCTTCCAGACTCACACAACAGACAGCAAGGAGAGAAATTAATATTATTTTGAGATACTTCCTATTTGGAAGATTAAAAGATGGAATCATTGGTACATTACAATGAAATTTTAATTATCAGAAGTTTGGCATTGTGATAGATTTCACTGCGTTGCTTTGCCAGTGCACTCTGACTTTCAGAGACTTACCTTCACACCCAGCCTTGAGCTCTGGTTCATTCAGTTTGGAGTTTGCATCTCTAGAAGGTGCTCTGGTTTGGAACTTCTGAGGGAGGAAGGAGTCATTTGCCATTGATAAAGACCTCATGGTAGCTTTCTCAGTGCAGCTGTATCAGCCCTCCTGCAGTCACAGGGGAGATGGACTTCTGTGCCTCTGATTTTGAGGGTTGATCACTCTCAGCTTCTGCAGCATGAAATGAGATCTACGGTACGCTGTCTATACTGACAGAAGACTACCATTGCATGCACCCTCGCCCTCCTCTACGCAGAAAAGCAGTGGGACAACTAATACAGTAAACAGCTCCAATAGGTCTGTGCCGGCACATTACTCCTCTTTCCCAACTGGATTCCCAGATGGCCATTAGCGCCCAGCTATATGACTTGTATACTTTCAAAGACTCAGAGTGCAGTGTCTGCACTCATGCCAGATTCCCGTAGGGTAACTGTAACCATACTATGTTCACTTTAGCTCTTCCAGCAGGTTTGTTCAGATGTGGAGCGCACATGACAGTTTTCAGGCCTTTATTACAGTGCCAAAACATATGCCATGTTCACTCCATTTGATTCCAGAAGTAAGAAAACTCACTTGTGTATGTATTTTATACACATATGTTTTTTATATTTGTCAGGGTAGGATACTCAGTTGAGATAAACCAGAGTAGATTTAGAGATGCTCCAATTTATGGCAACAGAATTCTTGTGGATAGACACTTTAGGATAAAACGCGGTACAGAAAAGATGGGCATTCTTATTAGTCTCTGTTTTAGCCCTCCTACATAAAAGAAAAATTCAGTGATGTGGAAGCAATTCAGGAGAAAACACTGTTTTAATAGTAAGGGCTAGAGATTAAGTGTACAATTAACAACACATTCTCTGCATGTTCTTTCAGAGCCTACTGTGCTATTCACAATCACCTTGTCTATTTGGGACAAAGCTCTCCCTGGGCACCTCACCCAGGAGTAAATAGAGTTACTTCAAGAATTAAAATAAACTGCTGGAGGTATATCACACTATGGGAATTGCAATTTTCCTCCCAAGTATGAATCAGAGAGACAAAGCCAAGGGCTGCAGTAGGAGTGAGGCTGGAAAGGGGCTGACCATGGAGCAGGTAGGATGCCAAAAACATTCTCTGGAGAAGTTTTTCCTCCAGACCATCTCTGGGGTTTCTGGGCTCAGCACCAGCCTAAGTGGATGCCTGGGGTTGGTGCTGGGATAGAGACAAAGCAGAGAGCTGCTTTTGGAGTGGTGGAAAGGGGCTGCCTACCTTGCTGTTAAATTTTGGGTTTAGTTGAGGCAACCTGAATGGAAGGCTAAGAATGCATACCTCCTCTTAGGGCATCCCAGAAAGAATAAACGTGGCGAAAGGACATTGATAAGGTTTGATCTGGAAGGAAGGTACAGCTTTCTGCATGTAAGCAGAGGATAGTCAAGTGCTCTTTCCAGATTGCTGTGAGTGAAGAAAAATAATCTGTTATATTAATAAGGAAAGGCAAGTAACTAGAGGGACTTACAGAATCACACCTACTCACCTGCAAGGAAGGACAATTTTATACATAAAGCAGGAACCGAATACAATTGTTAACCTCCATAAGAGCTAGAAATAGAATAAGTCAAGTGGATCTGATTGTAGCTTCACAATCTGTATAAAGAGAAGCCAATTTCTTTTTGAATAATGTGCTTATATTTAGGATCCTAAATCTGTATTTGGAAACCTAAGGAACTGACCTGATTTTCTGAAGTATTCAGCACCCAGTGAATGAGTGGAAACATTTTTAAGAGAATTCTGTGGTAACTGCTGGATTCAAGAGCTTTGGATGGGGAGAAGGAAATAAAAGTTTCACTCTATTTCTTAACTTTGGGCTTACAAATCGAAGGCTTGCATATTTAGAATTCATCACACTGCAGTAGTGTCTGGTTTTGCTTTAAAAATTGTACTGCTAGAACTACTAAGTGTGTGGATTTTTAAAAAGCTTTCAGGCTTTTCCACTACCATTTAAATAAGGATATTTAACATAGAGTAAACACAGCCCACTTTGCTGCCATGCTAGTTTGGATAAAATAATCCCTCCAGCAAAAGCAAAGCTGTATAAAAAAAAGCCATAGCAAAGCCATATGAGAGCCACTAGTAAACTACATTTGGGAACATTCACATTATGTAAAAGGTACATTTCTAGTATCTCAGTTGAGGAAAAAAGAAGAGTTCTAATGATTAAGTAAACTGTGGAGGCCTCTATTTCCCCCAAAATGGCCTTTCCTCAGCAGATCCTCAACTTTTCTGAGGTCACTCTGTTCAGTGTCTTAAAGGGGCACTATCTTCCATTCTCTTTTATTCTCTCAGACAAGACTGTATAAACCTATGGGCTAACCAATCCATATCAAAACACAAGGGTACATCATGAATTACTGCTGTATTGTTTCCTCTAATGGCATAATAGCATGAAAATCCCACATATTTCACAATATTTGCAAGTGCAAACATTTTTAAAGTGTTACTGCCGTTCTTTAGAAGCTCTGAAAATTGGGAGAAAAAAATATATATTCTCACTACATTCTTATTTTTATTTCACAGTGAATATTTAAAAGTTTTAGTGTAATTCATAAGTTAATTAATATTTAGATGGAATCCCACCAAGAAAGTCTAAATACAGTCCTCTCTGCATGCCCTTCACAGAAGCATTGGGGTTTACAAATCTCATAAACCTGCCTGATAAATGACTTGTACATTAAAGCCACTTTTTAGAAAGCAGACACTGTGAATTAGGCACTTTTCTGCAGAGATAAGTTTTACAGTTTAGTATACTCGTCACAATATAAAATACTCACACACGGAGGGTACCATTATCAGCAGTCATGAAGCAAAGCTCATTAAAAAAAGACAATTGGAGTCTTACTTTTCTCAATGCAGAAATGCAACTACCCGGAACAAGAAAAATGCCAAGACTATTATTTTCAGCATTGAAATGTCTACAGGTGCCAAAAGCAAGGTTCACAACCCTTTATGATAGGGTCTACACAAATACCAGCTAGAGGTGGCCATTATCACCAGTCGTTACATTTGTAAACCGACAGACAAAAGACAAAAAGTGGAGCAGAACAGACATGACGCATGAGATCAGACCAGTGAGGAATTAAACAGACCCCCCCAAGTCACCCCTCCTGCAACACCAGCAGCTTTTAACAGGCCCAATTTACTCCCCAAATAAGCGTGTGTCATTTCTGCATTGTCTGAAAACACGTGCGTGTGAAGCGCTTTCAACACCAACTGTAACAAAAGCAAAGAAACACAACTGATTTTTCTACATCAAAGACTAATTTTGAAGTCTTATCACCTGTTTCCAAATTCCCTATTGACTGTGGATTGCCACTATCCCAGGCAAACAATTTTCCACACTCCTCAAAAATTCAGTGGCATATGGACAGCAAGTTCAGGCTCTCTACTGTCTGAAAGCTTTTATATCACTCTGGGGCAGAATTTCAGGGCAAGATTTTCAAAGCACTGCAAGGAATATAATCACTTTGTGTTATTTTCAGTGGAAAGCACATGAAACAAAGCCCGCAGCCCCTCAAAGAGCTCAGGCCAAGCTTTCCTTCAAATCTCTGACCAATGCTTAATTGTACAGAATCTTTTGAATAAACCCACCAAACCTGAATCTATACTAGTTTTCCTAGTCATGAAAATGTGTAAGAAACAGATTACTAAAAAAAAAAAGTAATTTCTTAAGGATGTCTTTAGCTGACACAGTTTTCGCTTAAAACAGCAGTAGAAGAAATATATGATCATGATATCTACAGATCAGTTTATTTATAAGACCAGTCATTCGGTGACCATGGCGAGTTAGAACTAAAACATACGCATTCTAGGGCAGGTGATGTACCCAAACACATGCACTAGCTGGACAGCACAATTATCCTGCAGCTGCTCAAGAGTGGGACACTTTCAGTACTATAGCTTTCAGGCAATGTAAAGCAGGGATTTAATAGAAAAGTTGGCTATTAACAAACTTAATAGACTGCAGACAGACATGAAATTTCACCATTAGACAGTCAGGTCCCAGCAAGGACTGAAAATTTCTTCCCTGGGAACCATTCAACTCATAATCAAGCAGTGACTGCAAGTTCTGGAAGTGGCAAGAAGTAAATAGCTCCCCACTGCTGCCTCCCGGCAAGGGTGTCACAGCACACACAGCGGAGGAGAGGGGAGCTCTCCTGCAGCCCCACAGACAGCTGAACACCCTGTCCTTCCCTAAAATGGACGCAGAAACAAGCACTCCTTAGCAGATGACATAGACCCTCAGGGACGGATACATCTCCAAATGTCTGAGAGCACTGGAAGAGAAGCTTGAAAAGGAAAGGGAGAAGAATAAGAAGGAAGCTTTAACTCCTTGATTTAAAGCCATTCCACCAAAGTACCGTACAGCCCAAACCACTTCTGTCTCCAGGATTAACGGTATGTGCTGCAGAAGAGAAGTGGTCTTGGAGATGTCAATAAGTCACACACACAAAGCCCAGAGGAAATGCATCAGAAATAGGCTGCTGCTTACAAAGCCTATACAGTACTGATTTGTCCACTGAAATGCAGCAAAATTTTCAATTAAATTATTGACTGATCTACATAGATTTTGCTGTTCTGTTCAAAGGTACAAAAGTTAAATGACAGTGCTTCTTAACTGCAGAAACAAATGGTAGAATACATAAACCCAAAGGATCAGAGTCCACACAGCAATGCCCAGAGCTGACCATCTATTTTTCCAACCCTCACATAAAATACCTAGTGGAAAGCATGGAAATAACCACTTTACAATCAGAAACCCAGTGAAATAATACTGATCTAGACTTTAAGTGTCACTTGCCTGTTTGTCCTTCGCACTGCATGTCAACTATTTCCAAATGGACTTCAGAACTCAAGCTCGCAAGTCTCAGTACAGAAAGAGGATCAGCACAATCTACAGACACAAAGCTCCCCACAGCTTGTAGCAAGCCATACACCTTAATGTTCTCTACACTGCAAAGGGATAGTCTGTGGTGTTTAAAACGATTTAGTAAGCCACAGTGGTTCAGACTGAATCCTTGAGTCAAACGGAACTTCTCTCAGACAAAACTGCTGTAGGATTAAGACCTGCCTGACTGAAGCGACAGCCTTCCTTCACTCTGTTGATGGAACAGAATTCCAGTGTAAGGAGAACAAGATGACACACACACAGTGATTTCCTCCTAAAGATACTTCAATACCATGAAAGAGAAATTGGAAAATAGGCAGCCAAGTTCTGTCTTCTGCTGGGGTATGACTGCTCAGCCGCTTCTTTAGGGTACAAATATGATTGGCAAAGTCTATGCAGAATCAGCTGACAACAAGATGTTAGTCAGGGGAATGCACAGATGTTACAAACACCTACACTTCATTCCAAAATTAACTTTTCTGTTAGCAAACATTTGACGGTCTCAGGTCTGCCTTAGAACAACGGTCTGCTCATGAATGCCTATTGGGAAAATGTTACCTATTAGTTCAGGTAATTTGATCTTAGAAGATACACATATAATATTAACTTGAGCCAATAGGTAGAGGAGAAAAGAAAGAGCTATTTAACCATATACTCAGCACCACTAATGACTTCTCCCTTGCCTACTACCACTGGTTACAGTCATTGATTGCACATGGTGATGTGTCCCAGATGGTTCAGTTACACAGTTATGGTGATAAAGCCATTTCTGATGAAGTTCTGAAGGCAGCTTTCCTGCCAGATTTAGTATTCACTTATGGTCCCAAGGTTTACGCTCTCCTGTACTGATTTTCTATATGCCGTTTTCCAGGACATTTGGTCAGACTCTCATCTGATGTAAGTGAACCTGGCAGCACTGCAGGGAAGAGAATGATTTCCTGTTCCACCAGCTGAGTGTCTGGCACATACTTTCTTCTAATTAGTATTCATCTTTAGGTCTGTTGAATTTGTGGGATGGATTTTGCTGCCCATGGAAGTCCTAATTTTTTAGAAGCTGGGACAATTTCCCTTGTAGCCTGCAACCCTTGCTGAGAGCACCTTAATTAATAAAAAAATGAGACTGTTATATCAATTGCCCTTAGTAAACTGACACTATGCAAACTAACATGGATGTAAACAGGTATTTGTGGTGCCCTTCAACCTCTCACCTCACATAGTTTTACAGTGAAGCAAAAAATACTATAAAGTAAACATTTTGACAACATCTTCAAATGGACATATATTTAAGGTACCTGAGTTTGAGTAGCAGAGCTGCCACACATTTTTTTGCTACTCTTGATTCCAGGTAGAGTCATAGATCGTCAGCACTTCTTAACAAACATGGTTATGTGAGCAGGTCTCTAGGCAGCAACCACTGGAAAACATTGATGGCAACTGTAGAACCTCCAGTCTTCTGCTCATTCAGCAGCTTGAAGTCAAAAAGACCTTTTCCAAAAGCATACTTTGGTTACAAAGTTAATGAAAATGCATTGGCCCATGGCCTTTAAAGTGCCATTACATGCACCAAATACAACACATCAAAACTCACATAACAGGAAAAAGTGCAACACAGGCCTCCAAGAAAATACAGATCTAGATCTCTTATGGGGTTAGATAATCCTCTATATGTACATGTACTATGTTACTAAGTTATTACTCAAAGGAGTTCATCAAGCTACACGTATCACTTAAAAAGAATTAGAACTATATGCAGGAAAGCGAAAGAAATAGTTAAAGAAATCACTGAGGTACTTCTTGATTATGCTGTCATGCTCCAGAAGTCTAAATAGAGTGAATTGCCAAGGCAGTAAATGAGGGGATAGAAATCCACTCAGTGCCTGCTGCCCTGGATCATTTCTGAATGAAAACAGATTCATCTAAATAAAACATAATTTCTACATAATACAGTCATTTCCAGGTGTTGTGGTTTGACCCCAGCTGGCAACTAAGCACCACCCAGCCACTTGCTCACTCACTCCCCCGGTGGGATGGGGGAGAGAACCAGAAGGGTAAAAGTGAAAAATTGTGGATTAAGATAAAGACAGTTTAATGAGTAAAGCAAAAGCCATGCATGGAAGCAAAGCAAAGCAAGGAATTAATTAACTGCCTCCCACGGGCAGGCAGGTGTTCAGCCATCCCCCAGAAAGCAGGGCTCCATCACGCGTAACCATTATTTGGGAAGACAAATGCCATCGCTTCAAGTGTCCCCCCTTTCCTTCTTCTTCCCCCAGCTTTATATGCTGAGCATGATGTCATATGGTGTGGGATATCCCTTTGGTCAGTTGGGGTCAGCTGTCCTGGCTGTGCCCCCTCCCAGCTCCTTGTGCACCCCCAGCCCACTCGCTGGTGGGGTGGGTGAGAAGCTGGAAAGGCCTTGACTCTGTATAAGCACTGCTCAGCAGTAACTAAAACATCCCTGTGTTATCAACACTGCTTCCAGCACAAACCCTAAACACATCCCCATACTAGCTACTGTGAAGAAAATTAACTCTATCCCAGCCAAAGACAGCACACAAGGTCCTAGAGAATTCCAACCATATTTGGAGAAAACCTTTATTTAATTTTCTTTGAGAAATTTGTTGGGAAACTATGGCAAATTTGGTAAACAGAAAAGTAAATAGTTGTGTGAAGGTTTAGGATGTTTTCTAGAAGCACTGAAATAATGGAAGAGTCAGTTATCAAAAAGTGACAGACCTCTAATCCCACAGACGTTCAGAAAAATGCAGCTTAAGTCTTCCTGAAATTGCTTTTAGCCTCCTAAGTCACCTGGGCACATTTAATGTTTTAAAACCAGATACACACACACACACAAACTACTCTAGACTTTCAAAATCATGGGGGGAAACGTTAATGAATGAAAAGGAATTACAGAAACACTCTGGAATTCTGTCTGTTCTCTCCCACCTCCTGTCAACATTGTCAAGTACGATCTAATCTACAAAAATATTCTACATTTTCATTCTTTAGTCCATAGGCCATTTATTTTTCTTCCCAAAGAAACACCTGTCTCAACTTCCATTTCTTTTAAGTCATCATTTGCCCTGCCTTTAGGTCCTCCCATCAAAAGAAAAAGACTTTCAGAGCTAAGGGACAAAGTCAGACCATCTATTACAAGGGTGATTTGCACAGGTGCTAGGCACAAATGCTGACTCCAATAACTGGTCAGAGTCAACACAGCTGGAAATGCTACTAGCTTCGTGAGGCTTGGTTCTAGATTTTAGACACTCAGCTGTGACTTCTTTCTCTTCTCTCTCCCTTTCCCAGCATTTCATCCACTGTGAAATTTGAGTGAGATCTTTATTTCAAATTACCCTTCCAAAGGGGGCCACTGAGGCAACATATAGGGTACAAATTTTAGGAGAAAGTGTCATCAAATGAAATGCCAACATGATTTTCAGCACTAAGGCACACCTACATATAACGAAAGAATCTTTCATTTTATACAAGTAGTTTAGAAGGCAACCAGCCTTTCAAAATGACAGATCTGCAACTCAGTCTGACTGAATGCATTGGATACCATGGCAAAATAGCAGCAATTTTCAAACTCTTTTAAAAAAATTCATTTGCTTGCAGTCAAAAAGCTTAAGACATAGGCAACACAAATCCCAGTTCCATGACAAACCTCAGACGCTTCTTTAATCTTGGATACAATCACACACAGCCTCACATAAAAAGAGAAGCCATTAAATAAGAAAATGCACATGCACTTTTAGAAAATAATAAGCGTGGGAGAAAAAGTTAGAAGGTAGTAGCTTCCATCAAGGATTACCTTCATAAAACTCAAGCTCTTGGTTGATACAGGAAAACTGCAGTGATTTGTGTGAAATTTTCTTCTGTGAATAACAACTGAACTGTGTTTGGGTTTTTTTTGCTGGAAGAAATAACTGATGTACCATATAGTTAGGCCTGATTTAAGGATTTTAATTCTGAATATCTCCAAATAGAGGCCTTTGTGTTTTTACATTAAAAAGATAAATAAGTGCAGAGCTTTTATAAACATAGTCCCAGGCTTGGCAAAGCTCCAGACCTGTACAGGATGCTAATTAATGGCTCCTTAGCTGATAATTACCTATGTGCATTAAATTTTACAATTAATATTTTATTTCCATTTTCAAAAAATGTACACCTAATTATACTGAATGCTTCTCAATAAGGACTGAATTTGATCTCTCTGACCAAACTTGCACTTCAGGAGTCAGAATCATAGAATGGTTTGGGTTGGAAGGGACTTTAAAGACCATCTAGTTCCAATACCCCTGCCATGAGCAGGGATACCTTCCACTAGATTGGGTCACTCAAAGCCCCACCCAGCCTAGCCTTGAACACTTCCAATGATGTGGCATCCACGACTTCTCTGGACAACCTGTTCTAGTGTCTCACCACCCTCACAGTAAAGAATTTCTTCCTAATATCTAATCTAAATTTGCCCTCTTTCAGTTTAAAGCCCCTTATCCTATCACTGCACTCCCTGATAAAGAGTACCTCCCCATCTTTCCTGTAGGCCTCCTTTAAGTACTGGAAGGCTGTTATAAGGTCTCCCCAGAGCCTTCTCTTCTTAGGCTAAATGGCCCCAACTCTCTCAGCTTGTCGTCACAGGGGAGGTGCTCCAGCCCCCTGATCATCTTTGTGGCCCTCCTCTGGGCCTGCTCAAGCAGGTCCATGTCTTTCTTGTGCTGGAGGCCCCAGAGCTGGACATGGTACTCCAGGTGGGGTCCCATGAAAGAAGAGCAGAGGGGCAGAATCACCTCCATCAACCTGCTGGCCACACTTCTTTTGATGTAACCCAGCATACAGCTAGCTTTCTGGGCTGCAAGCACACATTGTCAACTCATATAGGTTATCTTCCCCCTCTACTCTGCCCTAGTGAGACCACATTTGGAGTACTGTGTCCAGTTTTGGGCCCCCTGAGTTTAAGAAGGATGTGGAACTGCTTGAGCAAGTCCAGTGGAGAGCTACCAAGATGATCAGGGGACTGGAGCATCTCTCTTGTGAGGAAAGGCTGAGAGACTTGGGTTTGTTCAGCCTGGACAAGAGAAGCCTGAGGGGGGGATTTCTTCAATATCTATAAATACCTAAACAGAGGGTGTCAGGATGATGGGACTAGGCTCTTTTCAATAGTGCCCAACGACAGGACAAGGGGCAATGCGCACAAGTTGGAACACAGGAAGTTCCACCTCAATATGAGAAACATCATCTTTCCTGTGAGGTTGGCAGAGCAGTGGCAGAGGCTGCCCAGGGAGGCTGTGGAGTCTCCTTCCCTGGAGACATTCAAAACCCACCTGGATGCATTCCTGTGCTCCCTGCTCGGGGTGTCCCTGCTCAAGCAGGGGGGTTGGACAAGATGATCTCCAGAGGTCCCTTCCAATCCCTACCATTCTGTGATTCAGCCCCCTGAGCTGGTAGGCAGGGACGAGGAGCAGAATAAACCCCTCATAACCCAGGAGGAAGCAGTTTATGACCTGCTGCTCCAGCTGGACACTCTCAAGTCTATTGGACCGGATGGGATCCATCCAAGAGTACTGACTGAGCTAGTGGAAGAGCTCACCAAGCCACTCTGCATCAGTTATTAGCAGTCCTGGTGAACAGGGGAGGTCCCAGATGACTGGAGGCTTGCTGACGTGACACCCATCTACAAGAAAGGCTGGTTTAGGAAGCATGGTAGCATTGGGTAAATGGTTAGACTTGATGATCCTAGAGGTCTTTTCCCACCTTAATGATTCTATGATTCTGTAACAAGGCTCCAGACTTGAAGACAGAAGATTTTCCCTTGGCACACAGTGAGTCAGTCAAAGAATGGATTCAAAGCCTCCCTGGTTGGGAACCACCAAACTCCCACCTAGGGACAAACCATGCAGGTCACAGCTTGCCACTAGAACTTATGTAGCAAGGGAGGGACCAGAGTACACAAATCACAGAATGGGTGAGTTTGGAGGGGACCTCTGGAGGTTGTCTGGTCCAACTCCGCTGCTCAAGCAGGGCCACCTAAAGCCAGTTCCCCAGGAACATATTCAGATGCTTCTGAATATCTCCAAGGTGGGAAATTCCACAATCTCTGCTGGCAACCTGATCCAGTGCTTAGTCACCCTAGCAGTAAAAAAAGTGTTTCCTGATGTACATAGGGAACCTCTCCTGTATTTCAGTGTGTGCCCATTGCCTCTTGTCCTGAAAAGAGCCTGGCTCCATCTGCTTTGCATCCTCCTTTCAGGTATTTACATACATTAATAAGGTTCCCCCCCCCTCCCCCGAGCCTTCTCTTCTCCAGGCTAAACAGTCACAGCTCTCTCAGCCTTTCCTCACATGCCAGATGAACTATTCCCTTAATTACTTTTCAGATGAGACAACACAACATGACATTTCTTATTTTTTTCTGGTAAAACTACTTAAAAGGCTCACCTGAATTACCTAAGCATTTAATTGAAAATAACAGCAGAATGTTTCCTCTGAATGGTATGTAGCCTATACTACTTCAGGGATGAGGTAGGAAGAACATAAGTTCTCCAGAAAATGAGTTCCTTCAAAGCACCCTATAACAAACAGTCACGTTTTGCATCTGTTTGTTTCCCCCCTCACATTTAAAAGAGAACTTTTAAGCAGAAGGTGTATACAATGTTAAATCTACATTTTGGATATTTGCAATTAAACTGTGAGGATATATTTTTTCATCAGAGAAAAATTATTTTAATAGCCATAATCAACACAATCAAATATAATCAGTCTGTCAAGATAATCATATTTTAGAATAATTTACAATAATTTTGTACCTCACCAGTTCACATCTATATGAAGATGATTACACCTAGAAGAGATGCGCAGCTCTAAGGGTTTCTACTTCTATTTCAAAAACTGCTATATTATGTATTTTCGTTTTTGTTCTTCTGTATCCTCACCCTCCCCTCTCCCACTTTGTTTTAATTTTTTGAGACTTTTATTCTTGGTCTTTTCCTCCACTCTCTATATTCTCCTCTCCTTATACATATCTGTACCTTTATGCAGATGATTAGGATAACACATGGAAATTTTCAAAGAATCTTAAGAAGCATAAACCTCATGAAAAGTGAGGCAAAGATATTAGGTTTGCTCCCTAAACCTATTATTCTGGATTTTTTCCCCAAATCTGTGCACTAGCATTCCCCATTTATCTCCAACTATGTCTGAGACATATCCTACTGTGTCGGCCAGCTTCTCTGTTTTCATTTTATTCCAAACACCCCTCCACTGCTCTTACTCTGAATCTACCCCAACATGGATATCATCTCCTACCTTTCATCTCCTCAGTCTCTCATTGAATTCTGCTCCTCTGTCTAGCTGTGATTTTCATTGCACTCTTTCACTCTTGATTCTTACTTCCGTAAGAAGTCTTATTCTACTTCCGTCCCCGTACTGCCCTGCACATTAAGCTGCATTTGTTTTCCACTGGCAACTAGCAATACTAAATTTCAAGCTTACTTTTCTTTCTGAAGTCCCCTATATTGACCCTGCTTTTGAGCCTGCTCACACTCTGCAGAGGCTTCGCTGACTGTGGCTCAGACCTTTAGCCTGTCCTCAGTTTCTCCTAAGCAACTTGTCTTTGCTCCTGACATCCCATTAGTCTTTTTTTTCCTACTTATACTAATGTCTTCCACCTCTCCTTTTTACCTAGAACAGCTTGTATTTTCTTGGTCAAGAAGCACTCCCCTTTTTCTTCTTCAAACCACTTCTTTAAAATCCTCTCACGAGCCCTTCCTTAGCTTTTCAACAAAAAAGCCTGTGTATCTTGAATTTAACAATGCCACAGTTTCTTTGGAAGGAGCCAATTTCCAATGAAACCTGAGCACAGGTATCTCCAAAAGATGCTTCAAACTCTAGCAGGTATAATCCTCTAGGTATAAATACTGGATAGACTTCAAGCCCATCTGCAATAGGTCATTTTAATGTAAGATGCAAAATATACCATTAAAAATAATAATACAATTGCAGCTTTGATCTCCTGTATTTTGTCTGTTTCTTAGAGGCAATATATTCCAAGGAGGCACAATTTCCTACCACCTGCCCCCTTCACAGGGCATTTCCCAGACTCAGATAAGTTTCCATGATCAGATGGTTTTTCTAAGCAAAAAACCTGAACCCTATGTGCTGGACTACATCAGGACAGCCTCCTGGTTGTTACTGTTCCCCAAAATCTACGTTGACACTCTTTTCATTAAAGAAATTGATAATTTATTATTATCTTCTCAACAGTTTCCTAGCATAGCCTGTAAAATCTTGATTTAATTAGGAGCAAAATTTATCTGTTTACGGTCCTGGGTGAAAGACCAAGACATTACAATATACAAGATACACTTTCCCCTTCCTTGAAGCAATTAGATTTACTTCAAGAGCCAGATAAGAAGCTTAGTCTTCGGGACAGCAGTGTATCTGGGTACTCAGTAGCTTTCGTGACAGAAAGTTAGGGAGAAAAAGCCACTCGCTCTTCTTTAAATTATTGTAATTGCTGAAGGAAGTGCAACTAGGTTGAATTGTAACACATGAGAATCCAGTCTTCTGTCTTTACTGCAGTCTACAGATAATCAGCAAAAAAAGGTAGCTGTTTGCCTCACCTTCTGAAGGAAACAATTCTATTCAATACCATATGACATAAAGCCATGGTAGGGCATAGTTTCCTACTGAGATCACAAGCACAATAGAAAAGGGAAAGGACAGGAAGGAGGCAAGAGTCCACAAAGCCTATGCTGAAGACTAAGTTAGTTGTTCTTCAAGGGAACACCACCATGTTTGTGATTTATCTGTTGGATCTACTTCTCACTGACATAAAATTTCATAAAATTGTTACGTTGTGGAAAAACTACAGGTCACTGTCAGACCCATATTGTGCTAGCTTTTTTTGTTTGTTTGTTTTGTGGTGTGGTTCGTTGTGGTTTTTTGGTTTTGTGTTTGTTTTGGTTGGGTTTTTTTTAAACACAGAACCCCTGGAAGCAGGCCAAGGAACATGGGCAGTTTCACAGTGATGTTTATTATTCTTTGTTATAATAGCCTTCTTTCCTAGTTATTCAATACGGCAAAAGCCTTAAAATGCTTGCAAACACTAACACATATCAATTATTATTGATTCTCCCCTATGGTGAATGGGAAGGAACCATGAGTATCACAGAAACTATCTGGATATAAAAACTGGTGACAGCACAGTTGCAAGTCTTGGCTATTATTCCCTTTTTGCTAGAAGGAGTGCTTGAGTTCTTTCCGAAATCCTGTTGCCAAGAGCAGACCTAAGCTTTTCTCTTCAACTGGTTTTAATTTGCAAGAGCATCTGTCCTAAAAGCTCAAGGCACTGAAAGCTAGAAAGGTCTGGACTGTATTTTTGAGGGCTGATGCTAACGTTATCATGGATTTGTAACAAAAAGCTTCAGATGTAAACAACTCAGTATGTAATTCACCTCCATCTACAGGCAGTAGAGCCCTTCCTTAGCTCTTTGCCTGGTTCTTCCTCCTTTGTCATCAACCCTGACATGAACCTATCCCTCTGCCAACATGACTGAGACATTTTATTGCAATGGCAATACCATTAGCTTCTGCTTTTATTATTGACAATGCCTACTCCAGACAGATGATAGATGCAGTTATAAGCAGAGCAAGACATAGTGAGACATAGACTATATCTAGAGTTTAAAGTCTGGTTAGGCCTATCAAAAGGTAAAAAAAACAGAAGTAGTATGAATTACATTTTACCAACAAGTACTGAAAAAGACCAAGCCACTGCCAGAAGGAAGTTTGTTGCAGAGCTATGAAAAATCCTTTACACCATTTAAGTCTTGGCCCAGCATGTTGACTGACTGTGTACTTACTTCATTAGAGGCTTTTGTGGGGAGAAGGATCCTGAAGTGAAGAGGGTAGCACATGGAAGGGGATATTATATATTGCTTCTAGGACCCTAAGATAAGGTAATTTACAACAGCATTACCTAACCAGCGTTTTGTGGTTTGGGGCTGGGGGTTTTTTTGTGGTTTTTTTGTTTGTTTGGTTGGTTGTTTTTTTTTGTTTTGTTTGTTTCGTTTTGGTTGTTTGGTTTTTTGGGTTGGATTTTTCTTTTAGAGAAGTTCATACACACACACACAAAAAAAGTAACAAGACAATATTAAAGACAGTACTCAAGGAGTCTCAAAGGTATATAGCAGCCAGTCACAGACCTAAGAGTTCCTTTGAACAGGACAGCACAGTAACAGGCTGGGTTGTATTCTTTGTAAAATACATCCATTTCATGTATGGGAATGGATGGAGAGCTTTTTTAAAAAAATGCCACAGTGGTTTGGACATCTTATAAACATTTTTCAGACCCATGAAGACCTCAACACAGAAGCACAGGTTCACATTCTAGACATGGTTGATATGGAAGATATCTTTGTTTCTAGGGTACATAGAAGCAGACATGCGGACATAAATATAAATAAATCTCTACATACATACAAGGAAACAAGATCTCATCATTAAATCGCAAGGCCAAGAATCAGAAAATCTGTTTTTACTTCCACTTAATCTTATACTTCAGCAACTCTAGATAAATAGAACACATTCATTTCGGTTCACTTACTTACTGTTGTTTTTAGACTTCCAAAATTTGAAGAACAACTTCTGGAAATGCCACTTTCCTTGTGCCTCAGTTTCTTCCATGAGCAGCCAAATAATTCATGGGAAGAAGGGGAGGGGATGGATGACTTCAAGCTTTTTTCCGTGTTGGAAGAACTCATTTCCGTTGTTCTAGGGAGGTTCATGACCAAGGTCTTTACAGTCATTCTGGAGACAAAACAAGTCATTGAATTTGTGTCCTCAGCCTGGCAAAAAGGCTTGACATAAATAACTTTTCAAAACACAACCTACTTCTAAGTATAGTAGCAATGACATCCATGTAAGGACTTAAAAATGTATTCTGAACCATAAGAATTAAACCTGCCAGTTAAGATGAAAGAAATCAATACTAGCTTGAATTCTTAATATTCCTGTAGAATACAAGATATGATCTAAAACTTGAAGGTTACATACCTTTTTTCAAACTCATTCTCTGTTGTCACCTAGACTGCCCAATGTAGCACCTAGCTCCTAATTAGAAAGCCTTTTAGAACTTGCCAGCACCGGTTTTACATTACATGTTCTGAAATGTTTAGCAGACTGTTAACTAGGTGTTGAAACCCAGGTGAAATCATAGCACTACTGAACCTTGTATTAAGCAGCAGTGACAGCTTTTGCTGCAGTACTTTCTCAAAGCAGGCAGAGGCAGGAAAGTCTGACTGGGAACACTGAGGGAAAGCAACACTATGATTAGCAGACCCAGGGGACTGGCACAGAAGGCCAGAGGGAACCCAAGTGTAAGGAAGAAAAAAGGATAACAAATACAGAGTAAGATATGCTGACTACTATAGATTTAGCAGAAGCCCAAATTCTAGAATAACAAGCAGCAGCAGGGGGGAAACATTAATTTCTACCCTACTCACTGGACACTGTAAAAATAGGAGAGCTTGACTGAGGATGAGATTTTATCAGAAGTAAATCTTCAAATGCACCAAATCATATCATCAGCCAGTAAAAGTCAATGCAGTAGAGCTCCACAAAACCCCAAAACCACCACAAATAACACTCCCAGCACCCCCTGCCCCCAGGCTCAGATTATGAACTACTCAAACCCATTTCAAAATCTTTGCTCTCTGAGCAATTTCATTATGAGAGTTCATTCGTATCACTTAGAGATGCCCCATGCACTCTGTCAATGTTAAAATCGCCATTCAGGACAGCTTAAAAAATTAGGAAAACATAATAGAAGAGTGGCTTTGGTCAGAAAAAGAAAACCTAAAAGAATAAATGCTAACTTTCCCATATTTGTTTTCATAGCAAAAGAACCATCTTGATTTTTTTTTGTAAGTAACACACTTTTCAATAAAACCTTCAATATATGTTTCAATTTTTAAAAAAGCTTAAAAACAAATAAGTTTTCTGAAGTTAAAAAAAGAGCTTTGAATTTTCAAAATGGAATCTGCTTTTTAAAAAAAAAAAAACAACACGAACCCAAAATCTATTCTTGGTTTAATACTCTAGAATATATCTGTGCATTTATCACATTTATCATGGAAGTAGACAACACATTACCAGGGAGGATAGCTTCACAATATGAATCATGAATTTAAACATACACTAAAATGTAATTATATCTAAAATGACTTGCACCGGTCTCTAATTTGCATGCTGAAGTGAGGTGCAATGTTTCTGTCTCATTAATGGCAGAGACATTTTGGACAAAAGCTGCAAAAGTCCTTATTCATTGTGTATGCCCTACATGACAATCCAAAGCAAGGTGAACCTGAAATCTTTGCAAGTGCCATACATATTCCTTCTGTCAGCTGGGTACTTCATCTGGCTATATGTAAAATCCAGTTCGCAGGTCTTGGTCTTTTTTGTGTACTGCAGCAGTTTTATATATGGCTTTCTACTTCACGATCATTTTCTTGGAAGTTGAAGGAGCTGTCATATAACATTACGGGTCAACTTTCAATTACATCCATACAGTTGGCAACAGTGTCTTTTAAACAGAAGAATGTGGGGTTTGGTGCTTAGCTTTAATGTGTCTTTATTGCTTTAATACACCAGACTCATTTTTACATGTGAGAATAGTATCTACACTTGCTTGGGAGCTGAGAATGCAAAAGGATAGCCGAATATTCAAGTGCTTGCATTGCCTGAGCAGACATCAGTTTTGGGAAAGCGACTGAATGTTCATATTCCCCTGCAAGAGCTTTAGGCAACTAAATATGAAAATATAGTCCTAAAATGAAACAGATCTTCTAATTATGTGAAAAGAGTTACTATAAATATAGGAGAGAAGAAGAGTGTAAGTCCAAAATGTGTTCAGTAGAAAAGTAATTGCTCAGTTCTTCTGCCATTATCAATCTGAGGAAGCATTTAATGCTGAGATGGAATATCAGAGGCAGTTAGGTAGAAGAAAGATAAACTTGAAGCTAATTAGAAAATGTGCTTCACGTTATTCATCCACTCTCTAGTAACAGCTGTTTTGAGATATTGCTATAGGGATGATCCCACTGCAATACTGGCTTTTGAAAGCCTTCCAAATCCTGTAAAATGTATTAATCGGTGACATTCATATGAATAGAATGGCAAATGAAAGCAGTTACTTCTCTTTATTCTGATTCGTTATCTTTGTTTGATGTGGATAACCTATGCCAAATATGTATCCATGATACTTTTATGATTTTATTTGAGATGTATGTATTTTAAGTTATTTGGTCTATTTTGGGGCTTCAGCTAATGGAAAAAAATGAAAAAAACTGAACAGCCTTACTACACAAGAAAAAAATATAACCAGCTTCCTTCAATACTCCTTCAGAAACCCCAGATTTGGAGATCTTTGTTAAGGTAGTTGTTGGAATAAAAAAGATAGGGATGTGAAGGAAAAGGGAGGAAAGATGTTTTTCTGAAGTACTGCAAAATCTGCTACCCTCGGCAATCTGTACAAAAGTCAGAGGAGAAGGGGAAGATACTGCATGTCATAATTGAGATAGATTTGTAGAAAGGGGCAGGAGAACTGCACAAGAGAGCCTGACTGCAGAATTACTGAGCCAAGCCACAGGGTATCCTGCCTACTTTGGTTTTTCTTACATTGATTTAATGTAATTAAGAAGAAAGAGGCTCTTCTGTTTATCCTGAAGATGCAACACAAACAGCAGCAGCTGCTTGGATTTAGGGGGACAAGGGGGAATGGCACCACAGATGACTCCTGCTGCTTTACGGTAGCCAGGATGCTCTCAGAGCTGTTTCAAAACCATAGCCAACCCCTGGCTGCCCCACAGCACAATGCTACAGCTCTGCTAAAGCATATAGGGGCTGCTTGAAATCCCCAGAAGTCCTGTTAATGTAACCCTATCCCCTAAGGACATTACTGAGCTCTGCCATGCCATCCCAGCAGGGCTGGGGCCGGGGGACAGAAGTTAAGTATGCCCAGTCCCACTTCACAGTGACAAGGACATGCAGGCTGCCCAGAGGCTGCTAACCTGAGCTCTGGGTTTTGGCTTCCCATACCACAGCAATGAGACCTCTCCTCTTTGGGAAGTGCCTAGAAAAGCCTGACAAAGATCACCAGCCATATTTTGAAATTATAGAAACAAGAACCATTTCCTAATAAAAGTGGAAGGAGTTGAGAAGAAAAGAGGACCGCAATAAGGAAGGACCTGGAGGAAGACAAGGGAACAGCAAGCTTGGAGGGAGCTCTCAGAAGTCTCAGAGCCCCAAGGCTCCTGGCGCTTGCTCCTTGTTTTCTTCATCCTTCTAAAGCAGTCACATTGGCCTGGCTGTAACTTGGATGCAATTTGTTTTCTCTCCCCCCCGCAACACACAATTTGTTAGGAAAATGGAGGAAAAGGGAGAAAATGTTTTGTTTAAAAAGCTTCTGTCTGCATTCTCCTTCAGAAAGCCAACACACCTGAGATTACTGCCATCACAGTTACATGGGCTAGTACTTCATAAAAACAAATAAATCAGTGACCTGAAGCCACACTTGCTCAGCACAGAGTCCCCAACCTTGCTGCCAGTTTTTAAAACAGAAAGATTTGATCCAAAAGCCCAAATGGCTTTGGATCATACCCTAAGCCTGCAGCATATCTTATGTCGCTGGCACATTGAAACGGCATGTGAGGGGCAAGGCTTCCAACTGCCCTGGATAAAAACTCAAACAAATGGCAGAAAGGGAAGGGGGAGTCCAGGACAGGAAAATCTGACAGATGCAAGCCAGTTGGGAGTGCTGTTCTCCATGGACACAGCCAAGGGGACAGGAAAGAAGGGGGCATGAGCTGGAGAGAGAGGGGAGGACACGCTGTCATTAAAAATATAAATAGTTGTGTTGCATATTGTGTACAAGACTTGAAGTGTTTGCTGCTGACAGGGGTTTTATGGAGGGTTTCTTTTTTGTGGGTTTTTTGTTTGTTTGGTTTTTTTTTTTTAAACGCATACATCACATTACCCCAAACTGACAACTCTAGTCAACCGTTATGCCAGAGCGGCAACCCTGCAGATCCCCTTCTGTGCATTCTGCTTGCGTGGGCACCCTGACACTGCCTTCGTGACAGCTCTGGAGACCTTAGGACATGCTCTCCCTCTAATACACACGCAAACTCCCGGTAATGCTGATCATCAGCTACCCAGCCGAACCGAGCTTCCCCCCACCCTCTTTTTTTTTTTTTTTTTTTTTTTGTCCACAGCAGGTATTCTTTCATGCAAAATTGGAATCCCATGTCAGTAAGTCACTCAGTCTTTCACTACATGCTGGAGAGGATGTCTGATGTTTCTGTCTGCTGGTGCTATTCCCAGCCCGATTTTCTCACAGAACCTTTAGAAATGACATCCAAGAAGTAGCTGTTAATAGTCTGTCACAGAAGGCAAGTGTAGATATAAAGGAATAAAATGCATGACTGGCTTCTCAGATTAGATTCCAGTCATTATTTCAAAACACCTGAATGCATCTGTTTGCATCTTGCGAAGTCATACGAGTCAGATTTTGCAAGGAATCTTCAGAAATCACATGCTCCATCCCATTTAGCTGGGAAGAGTTCTGGGTTCCTAATCCACTTTGGTTCACTTACAAAAGTCCCAGCTCCTGCAGCTAACACCCTCAAATGTTTTATTCTGTTTCTGGGGCTGCCACCACCTGTAAACGTGGACAAAGCCAGTATTTTCTGAATGCCTCATCCCTAACCACTGGGAGCAGCACAAACTCAGCTTCCATTGTGGGAGAAAAGCTAAGAGTACCCCCTAGTGTTCTGGGTGCAACCTTAAAATGTGGCAATTTGAAACCAGAGACAAGCTCATTTTAGAATACAGCCTTTAGTTGCTTGGCATCCATTGTTTGCCTCTGGAAAAGGACACTTGTTCCAGTGTGATTATCTGAACATGCCTCCAAACCATCATGTTACCGCAGCTTAGTGTCTCACCGCTTGCCGAGTCATCACTAGCCACCTTTATGATTTAAACATACTCAAGTGGATTTATATCAATGAACCCTTCTGTGCATTTGCAGTGGGTTAAGGGTGTTCCCAGTCACCTAGAGCTGCTCAGATGACATGCAAAGGTCATTAGGGTTTTGGTAACTCAACAGCTTTTGATGCTTTATGGATCTCCTATGAGAATTGTGTGTCTTAATTAATCTGTCAAGTTCTTCAATATCCATGGAGAGAAGGTGCAGTGTAATGCAAGAAATTGTTATTTATAACTCTCCCTCTTTTCTGCACAAAACCTCACATCACCTCAGATTAAATCCTATTTTAATGACAGCAAAATTAAAAAGAAAAGCACAACTTCTGTTAACTGAATCCATTCCAGACATCTAAGTTTCTTGTCCTGCCAGGTCAGCAGACCAGCAGGTTCTGCCATTAGCCTCCTGCTGCATGAGCACAGCACATCTTTTCACTTTTCTGGGCTTCTCTTCCAATTTATCTCTCTAGAGATGTTATTCCTGTCAGGGTTTGTCACCACGTGCATTTACTTAGTAGTAGCAGTTATTTTGTCAATAGCAAAGGAAATTTGCTGTTGTTCTTAGCCATAGTCTTAATATATCTTGTCTTCATTGCTTTTCTGGAACAATAACAACTGGAGGTCAAGTTTAATTTAAATCCAGGGAGGCACATGTGGAGTGCATCACCTAGCAGTACATCCGTAGATGATAACATGCCTGAGCAGCCTGGCCAACATAGTACTTGCAGTAGTCCATCCATCAAGACTTCTAGCAGATGATGTAAATTTAATGATGAAAAATAAAAACTTAAAATGCCAGGTGGTAACAGCAGCTTATGGGGGAGAGGGGCGGAAGTCATGAAAGCCTGTCACCTAAACTTCATCTTACACTGGAAGAATATCTTCCTGGAGCAACTCAAGCATATTAATAATGCAGCAGTGCTAGCTGAGGAAAGTGCTGATTTGTAAAAGCAATTCCAACTGTAAGGGTCCAGGAAATGGAATCTCAACAGGATAAGCAACACTTACAAGCTCCTGCTAGGATAACTCCTTTAGCAGGCCAGAAAATAACTTACAAACAGGTCACAGTTTGCACTTGGGCAGCACAGTTAATACACATTCAAAGTGCCCAGTCAGGAGAGATAAACACTGCAATTATAGAGACAGCGTAACTTTTGCAGGCCAGGCCACAAGATGCATGTTGTGGGTCTTTCAGAGCTGCTTCTAGTTTCACAGGGCATGACATTAACACAAAGCTCAGCGCGGGTTTTTTTGCAGACACTGTAAGGCACACAGATTCATCACTTTC
Source organism: Phalacrocorax carbo (assembly GCF_963921805.1). Classification (NCBI taxonomy): domain Eukaryota; kingdom Metazoa; phylum Chordata; class Aves; order Suliformes; family Phalacrocoracidae; genus Phalacrocorax; species Phalacrocorax carbo. The sequence goes on along the minus strand of NC_087517.1, from coordinate 55,717,284 downwards.
TGTGATTTTTGTGAGTACTGATTTTTGGGATGTTTACTTTTTCTGAAAGCCTGTTTTGCAATTTTTCTGTGATTTTAGCTGGTCCAAAGATGTTTTGCTATTATTAAGTTATCTGGTTGCCTGCGCTTGACTCTAAGTGCAGCTCTGTGGTATTAAAACCAGGAACTGAAATGAAATGCAAGGCTGTCTGAAGCAATGGAAGATGAGCTGGATTCTCTTGGTTTTCCCTTAATCCAGGGCTCAGTATTGCCCCTCACCTGTTTCTGATCCATCAGCTAAGGTAGCAGTTCTTACCAAGCAATCTTAGAAGTATATTGTAAGGATCAGTTTGTCAACATTCACTTAAATCCCTGTAGATTGCTTTGAGCATAGGAAGCACCGAGATGCTGAGCAGGTTCACTGCTCTGATACACAACTGGATCCTTACAATGTCTTGCCAATCTATAAAGATGCAGAAAGGATGAAAGCTCTGTTGTTTTGGCTTTTTTTTTTTTAATTGGGCTGCATAAGGATTGTTTTCACCCAACACAACACACAAAAGCTCTTGCTGACAGTTTCTTTACTGTAGTTTTCAGGTGGATTATTTTTTATTACTCCACTATTTGGTGAGATTACTTCCCATTTTAACTGGCTTGCTCACTGCTTTATTACATGTGAGGAGGGTTGGGTGTTTTTTGTGGGTGTTTTTTGGTTTTGTTTTTGTATTGCTACACATGCTATAGCTTAGCAGCAGAGAACAGCTTTTCAAAGAATGAAGTGAGCATGCTACATGGGCCACCAGGTGTACATACCACAGTGCTTGAATGTGTGTGTCATTGTTCAGAATTACACAGCCCTGAGCAAAACACAATCCAGGCACGGTTTGTTTTCCTGTCAGGAAGCTGAACTGAGAACAAACATGAAACTCACATAAAAAGATAATAGAGCTTTTCTAGCTATAATAAGAATAAACAAACAAATGGGATATATCCCACCACTTATTTACACTCCAGTTCACTTGTGTATACCCACTGCTCCAGAATACATTCACACATAACCCACCTTTCTCTGCTGCTCCCCTACTACACACTACACAGAAATCACCACTTCAGTTCCACACTGAGCCCCTCTAGCTCGTAGTCACTCCCGTGCTGAACTCCACATTGCTAGAAGTTCTGCTGTGGCTTCAAGGAAAATTAAGAAGAGAACATTTTTGTGAAATGGGGTCACACAACAATTTATCCAATGCAGAACTTCTCACATCATTGTGTGACATCAATGTGGCAATATCTGCAAATATGCAGAATGCTGGAGGAATGTGGATGGTGTCAGGCAGAAGGCATTTGAAATGAGAAGCTGGGGGTCAGGGGTAGGTGGTGGCTGAACCTCTATGTTGAGAGATGGGGTCTGGGAGATCTGAGGACTGCTGAGGGGTTGCTGCTTCCACTGTCAAATATTCATTTTTGTGCATACAGTTGCAGCAATTCTGGTCCTGTTACAATGACCCCTCCTCCCCACACCATCACCAATTTTGATTTAACAAAGATTAACTACAGCATGCTGGGAAAACAAAGAACTTCTGCAGGTAACAGCTAGGAGGGTTGACTTGCCTCAGACTCAGTGGAAGATCAGTGCAGACTGCTCTTCTGATGCTTCATTAGAAAAAAAAAAAAAGATTTGTGAGCTCAGGTAGAGCTATTAAGCTCAGATATTCCTCCTAGTTTATTGAGATGATCGATACACAGGCAAAGTATTAGCTATGAAGTTTCTGCCTTCTGCTACCTACTGTCAAATGCCCTAGTTTGGCTAGTGAAAAACTAATGCCAGCTGTAACCTAATAAAGAAAAGGGCCTTGGACTTTGCATGCATAACAAAAGCCTGTCTGAATGACACTATAAACCTGCTGTTGCAGCGTTTGTTCTCTCAAAGGTATATAGTTCAGCATAAAATGAAGGACAACAGAGGAAGATAGAGGTATCTTTGGTGCACAGACCTGCAAACACATGAAATCCAATATTTTCAAGCTGAAGCCAACAACACCAACTTGCTATGTGAATTGTGAAGTGGGAATGGGTTAGCACATATTGTACACGTATCTACCTCTCTCTTTCCCTGCAAAAAATCAACAACTGCCAACTCCCCACCTCCCTCCCACCATCACTGGCATTACCCAGTCCTGAACATGCCCAGGAATTTCACTGCCTACCTCACTGATAGTATTTCTTGGCAGTCCCTCATAAATATGGGACATCATGTTCTGCCCTCAGGAGACCCACAGCATGAGAACCAGGAACCTAGTTTAAAAGGATAGGTGTTCCCCTACCACGAAGGGCCAGTATTTCTCGCTGACTATATGTATTTGAGTGCATATTCCCTGGCAAAATAAGGCAGTGGAGAGGGGATGAAAACAGGACTTACTTGATGTTCTAGTCTTCAGGCCTGGCAAAACCAAATATTTGACAGCTACTCTTCAGAAGGGAGGGAACTGACCGAACTACTAGGTTTAGGTAGTGGTTTAGAAGGATACCCCTGTAATCTCTTGCTGTCCCACCCAAAAGAATGACAAATGGCATCCACTAGTTCTGTTCTCATAGGATACCAAATTTGCATTTCAACAGAGACACATGAAGTCTCCAGAGTTCCCTGCTACATTTGCAGATGCAAGAGCTTTGGCTGTATTACGAAGCACAGGTTTATCCCAAATGAATTGCCCAACCTTTTCACTCATCACCAACAGGCACCCAATGCGTTACACAACGTCTCTCCATCTCCCCAGCAACTTCATTTTTGGTATCACTTTAACAGCTGCCACAAAATGTGGTTAACTGATTACAGGTAGAAAGGATAAACTTACCTTGCACTGCAAACTCAATGTAAAACACACAACAACAAGAAACTGAGAAAGGGAAAAATTAGAGATTGAATTTTTATGAATGAGTCTGGCTCAGTAATGAAAGGTTCACAGCCGCTCTAGTGAATGTAAACAGTTTGGACAGAGCACACACTTCACTGCTCCACAGACACCAGAAGCTGAATTATCTACACACTGAAACAACCAAAAAATATCTACCAATTTCAACAGCAGCATGATTCTGCCCTAGGTGGATGTTTTCTCTGAAAGAAGGAAAATGTGACAAGGATAATAATCTTGCAGCTAAAGCACTGAACTCCAAGAACTTGCATATAGCTCCTGACTGCAAGAAGCTTCTTATTTCACTTGTAGGCAAGGCCCTTCAGAGTAAACTCATCTCCCCTGGTGCACAATTAAAAACATCATATACTGATAAATTGCAAAAGTAATGACAGACGTGGGATTCTTATTCTCCCATGTGAATAGGAATAAATTGACCACAAAAGAAAGCATTCCTTAAATTGACTTTGTATGCTTCTAACCACGTAGTCCTGTGCAATGAGCACACAGACTCCATAATACTTTTTCTTCAGACACTTTAGAAGGAACAACTTACTACTTTTCCTAGGTTAAAACAAAAAAATCTAAAAAACCCCCGTGTGCACTGTTTTGTTAATCTAACCATGTATGACAAAGAAGTCTATTTTGGATATCTTGATGCCCAAGTTAAAAGGACAGCCTGCCAAGAAAATTGTGATCATCCAGTTTGCAGTCTTCAACTATTTCCATAAAATCTATTCTGCACACCAGCAAAACTTTAATTTTGCCAGAATAAAGCCAGTGAGCAGACTCACAAATGAAGCATATGCATGTACAGTTCGTCCTTGCTCTCCCACCAGTCTCACCACTCACTAATAGCTACTTGGGAATTGATTTCCTGTGGGGCTAAATTACCTTCAAGTGTGATATTCCTGTTACCTCACCAACCTCCTTTGTCACCATAATTTGGTCTGATGTGGACATTCGGGAGATAGAACATACACACTGTACATAATTTTAAGCCCACAGTTGAGAGCTGCACCCTGAATGTGGCCTTAAACGTAACAAAGTGCATTCCTGGAATCTGCTGGATTTAGGATCAGTATGAGGATAAAAAACAAAGCTATTTCTTGACCAACTTTATTGGACAACTATGCGCATTTAAATAAGCTACAAATGAAATTGTGACATGAAGCCTGTATCTTTACTAGTCTCACCAGTTCTTTAAAAAAATGAGTCAAGGAAAAATAAGCCAGCAAGCCCTAGCCTTTTTTGGAAACACAACATCCTTGGAGGTCCATAAAAGCGTTCTTTTTCTAATTTAAAACCAGCATGAAATGGACTACAGAGCTTTCTTTTCTGAATAGCCCTAGATTTAAAACATGTCTAACAGGCTAAAGCTACTGAAGACTGATGCTTGCATTTTCTTTTACTGTCCCATTAAGCTGTACCATTAATACGGCAAATGAATAGAAGTATCATAAGCCACAGAGCTCCACTATTTAGAAGTTGGCAAGCTCCTGTCCTATTTACAACTTCTGTCTTATCAGAATTTTCAGAGAAGTAGACTTAATGAATCATGTTTAGTCATGCCTGAATGCTCACTGACGTTGTAGCTTAAAAGCAATACTTGCTCTCAAGGGACATTTTTGCCATATCTATGTTCCACACTAAGTTCTAGGTTGTATTTATTTATTTCCTAGAAGCATGTACACTTCACTAGTGAACACAAACAATTTCTTCTCTGCGGCTCAGTCCTCCCCACCCACAAAGGGGAAACTAATGCTATCCTATCTCTTTTGTAAATCATTTTGAGATATGCTCGTGGGCAAAGCTGTTTAACACAAAAGGCACTGATTTCTAAGGAAGAAGGAGCAGAACACTATCATTTTGTCCCTCCCTTCTCCAACTACCTGCTGTTCTTCCCCTTAAATTAGGTCAAAACCCTACAAGTAGTCAAGTGCATAAAGTTATTAGTTGAAACTGAGAGGCCAGTTCTGCAATTTGACTTAACACTGTAGAAATAAGTTCCACTGGACCGAGGTTTGTGTGAGCAGATCAGAACCTACCTCAATAGTTTGCAAGACAAGAAACAAAGTAATAGGCCTCATATACATAAATCAATATGCACTACTACCAAACTTCCAGACGCAGTGTCTCAGGTTGGACTTTTAGTCAGGAATCTGCTGCCTCATCACACCTTGCTCAGGTACAGAAACCAACAGCAGGAACGTGACCTTCAGTGCCAGCAGGAAAAGGGGCAAGAAGCATCAAATCCACTAGAGTTGCTTCTACTACATAGGCTGTCAATGTGGCCTTACAACTGAAAAATTGATTTCTAGAGAAGATCACTGAATACCAAAACCTGATACCAGTCTAAAAAGCTTTCAGGAATGCTTTGTTTTCCTCACTAATGCATTGTTTTCCAGCCACTAAAAGTTTTTCTTTAACTTCAGCATAGTCTGGTTGCATTTGATGTGCTTTTCACACAAACATACCCCCTCCCCACACACTTTTTTCTTCTATTTAAAGCAACAAAGCCCATCATAATGGATGAAAAAATACACTATTTTCTGACATCTGGTAGGCAGCCTCACACATCTGAGATTCTACAAAGCTTTAATATCAAAAACCGCCAGAGGCATACCTTGTGCAGTAGGTTTTTAGCAGACTGAAAATTAAAGTGTCACTTGCAAATAGTAAAGGTGTAAAACTAACTAATCTAATTCCATGGTGCAAGGACCAACTGGAGCCACTGAGGGCGAGGGCTGTGAAGGGAGAGCCAGATGCATCCTTCGCTGGGGCATCACAGGGGAGGTGGGCTGAGGATCAGCTACGGTCATTCCAGCTAGCAATGCAGATGCCATTGGGTGCAAACCTGGCCACAGGGAGTTTCTGTAATCCTCTAAGTCTCAATGGTATGTTCTAGATGATTATGTGAAATGGTGGTGAAGATTTTATTTAATACGCTTTCTACTTTGACAAGCTCTGTTTTCAAGCAAGTTATATCCAAAATGCATATAATTTTCCATTATTTTCCCAGTGCCAACAAGCACCTGATCATTTCTAGCCTGGCCTTCTTGATTTCAGAGAGAAGAAATATGGCAATTTCCTCTTCTAGACTTAGCTGAAAGCTCTGCGAACACCTCTTGCTAAGCAAGGTACATAGAAACACAGATTTACATAATAAGCTTTACTGGAAAAATGAAAACAAAATAAGCAAATAAATTAGGTTGTGTAGCCAAATCATAGAATCACAGAATGGTAGGGGTTGGAAGGGACCTCTGGAGATCATCTTGTCCAACCCCTCTGCTTGAGCAGGCACACCCAGAGCAGGGGGCACAGGACCATGTCCAGGCAGGTTTTGAATGTCTCCAGGGAAGGATACTCCACAACCCCCCTGGGCAGCCTCTGCCACTGCTCTGGCACCCTCACAGGAAAGAAGATGTTTCTCATATTGAGGTGGGACTTCCTGTGTTCCAACTTGTGCCCATTGCCCCTTGTCCTGTCGTTGGGCACTATTGAAAAGAGCCTAGTCCCATCATCCTGACACCCTCTGTTTAGGTATTTATAGGTATTGAAGAAATCCCCGCCTCAGTCTTTGCTTGTCCAGGCTGAACAAACCCAAGTCTCTCAGCTTTCCCTCACAAGAGAGATGCTCCTGTCCCCTGATCATCTTGGTAGCTCTCCACTGGACTTGCTCAAGGAGTTCCACATCCTTCTTAAACTCGGGGAGCCCAAAACTGGACACAGTACTCCAAACGTGGTCTCGACAGGGCAGGGTAGAGGGGGAGGATAACCTCTCTTGATCTGCTGGCCACACTCCATTTAATGCAGCCCAGGACACTGTTGGCCTTCTTGGGCACAAGGGCACACTGCTGGCCATTGGTCAACTTGTTGTCCACCAGCACTCCCAGGTCCTTCTCAACAGAGCCGCTTTCCAGTAGGTCAAGCCGCCAGCCTGTGCTGGTGCATGGGGTTGTTCCTCCCCAGGTGCAGGACCTTGCACTTGCTCTTGTTGCATTTCATCAGGTTCCCCTCGGCCCAGCTCTCCAGCCTGTCCAGGTCTCACTGGATGGCAGCACAGCCTTCTGGTGTGTCATCAGCGAACTTGCTGAGGTTACGCTCTGTCCCATCACCCAGGTCATTGATGAATATGTTGAACAGGACTGGACCCAGCACAGACCCCTGGGGAACACCACTAGTGACAGGCCTCCACCCAGACTCTGCCCCGCTGATCATGACCCTCTGAGTTCTGTTGTTGAGCCTGTTCTCTGTCCACCTCACTGTCCACTCATGCAACCCACACTTCCTTAGCTTGCCTGTGAGGATGCTACGGGAGATAGTGTTGAATGCCTTACTGAAGTCAAGATAGACAACATCCACTGCTCTCCCTTCATTGACCCAGCCAGTCATGCCATCATAGAAGGCTATCCGGCTGGTCAGGCACGATCTTCCCTTGGTGAATCCATGTTGACTGTTTCTGATAACCTTCTTGTCCTCTGCATGCCTGGAGATGACCTCCAGGATGAACTGCTCCATCACCTTTCCAGGGACGGAGGTGAGGCTGACAGGCCTATGGTTTCCCAGGTCCTCCTTCTTGCCCTTTTTCAAGATTGGGGTGACATTTGCTTTCCTCCAGTCCTTGGGCACCTCTCCTGTCCTCCACGACCTTTCAAAGATGATGGAGAGTGGCTCAGCAAGAACAGCCGACAGCTCCCTCAGCACTCGCAGGTGCATCCCATCAGGGCCCATAGATTTGCGAGGATCCAGTTTGCATAGGTGGTCCCTGACCCAATCCTTCTCAACCGATGGTAAGTCTTCCTTTTTCCCAATTTGTCCTCTCTTCCCTGGGAGACGAGATGCCTGAGGGCCAGCCTTAGCAGTGAAGACTGAGGCAAAGAAGGCATTCAGTAACTCTGCCTTCTCTGCATCCTGCGTCACCAGGGCCCATTCCATGTTCAGCAGACAAGCAAAACCCTATCACAGTAATGAAGTCATCTGTATCTAGACATCTCCATCATTCTGGAAAAGATAACCACATCTCATCACACCTCCAACTGTGTGCAGTCCTTGCATAATGCACAGGACTTAGTATACTATTGAGTATATACTATTTAGAAGTTATCTGTTGTCAAAGAAAACATGCCAGGATAGGGAATAATCTCACTCAGTTCCTTATTCTTACTTTTACTAGTTTTAAACAAAAACAAGCAAACAAAAAAAAGCAAAGAAAAAAAAAAAAGAGTACACAGCAGAAACTAGATTAAAGAACAAAAAAAAAGGCCAAATCCTAACTCTGTTCAACTACCTGCTTTTCCTTTTGGTCTTACTCCTGTTGCTCCCAAGTAGTATTTATTTGTTGCCAAGCAGCAGAGAGCTAATTAGTGCAATGTCATGTTTCCTTGTTTTCGTCACTTGCTCCCTCCCACTTACATGCACACTGCTGCTAAATGAACCGTACAGGATGACATCCCAGAATAAAGGGAAATTGGCTGCATAGTCATGCACTCAACCTATAGAAAAAACACCCTCCTTCAAAGCACTTGCTCTTATTAGTAAAAATCACCCCTTAACGTGCGTTCTGTGGCCAAAGCTTAAGATCTCTAGCCAAGCAGCTGGCGGGCTTGGGCTGTGCTGCTAACTTACCCAGCCAGCCAGCTGAAAGCTACAGCAGGTATTCCCACAGGAGATACAGTCACTGCAGTACTGGTGAAGCTCCTGTTGAGGGCAATTTAGAGAATTTAGTATTTGTGCTGCAGTGCATATAGGAAAAAAGGCTGCCAGAAAAACTTAACAACAGCTTCTGTCAATTCATTTGCTAGAGTGAAAGAGATGCCTTATTTTAAAAGCTACCCACTATAAATGATTTAGATATGCTACCTTCTCCCCATTTTGTATTTCTTTGCTTCCTCACAATAGTAGTCTTTTCCAGAGTGGTAGAGAGCAAAAAGATTTTGTCTTCCAACATACAGACTAGCTTTGCATCAGCACTTTTTTTAACACAGCAATACATGTCCCTGGTATTGTAAGAAGAGTTTACTGCCTTCTCAGAAGACTCCAGTCTATTTCTGTACTTGAAATAGCAGAAGAACCTAAGAACAAATATTCTTCTCCTTTCACGCAAACATGCACAGATGAGAAAAGGATCCCAGAATGCAGAAACTGACTGAACATACAAATGAAATAAAGAGTTTAGAGGGTCAAAATAACACAGCCATGGCAATGCCAGGCAGAGACCGATTCCATTGGAGGCTGAGATGGTATAGTTACAGCACATCAAAGAAGGTGGTTTCCCAGCTCCCACAGCCACCATTCTTCACCATTAACCAAGAGGATGTAGTTCTCTGCACTGTTTTCCACCCCTAGCACTTTTGCCAATGATAGAAAGTTATGATAAACCAGAGGCTTTATCTGAATTTCTGCTTACAAGACTGTGGCCTAAAGTGTCAAACCAATAGCCATTTATAACTTAGAAAAATCACAGTTATGAAATTCATTTTGTCAGGAGGAGAAGGAAATTCCAGTGCTGCCTTTCAGCAAGAGATCAGCAGTTGAACTCTCTTTTTCATAATTGCTGGCATACCACCTTCCACCATATGAGCTTTTTTTTGAAAAAAAAAAAAAAAAAAAAAACCACACACCAAAATTACTTTGAAACACCTCTCTGCTGCTCCACCTTTGACCCTTCTATTACCTTCTCTTTGAGCCCTAGCCTTAACAACCACATCAGATCCAGGCTCCCTGGCCCACAGGATTAGTGGAACCAGGCCACTTCCCAAACATCTCTCAAGTAACAATGCCAGTTAGCATCTTCAAAGCCTAAAGAGGAAAGTTCACCACGTGGCTACCATTAAAGCTAAATGAGAGCTGGGAAGAGAAACCCTCTAGTCAATGTTGAAAATATTTAATCCCAGAAAGCAAGTCAGAAATTCAAGTCCACTTATAAAAGCCTGACACTGTAATAAATGCATTGCATGATACTTCTTGCATTCATGAGCCACTTAATCAGTCTAGATATTCTTTATGTTCAGGCAGCTCAACTATCTTGATACAGTTCCCTGTCTGGCAGGCAATGGGGAGGGCTGGGTAACTGTAGCATATCTGTCAGTTGCAGCAGATAAGAACATCTTGTACTTGAGCTGCTTGTTGAGTAGGTTTGAAAGGCAGACAAACCAGCAGACTAATTAGGTTTTTTAAACTGTGGTATTGAGAAGTAAAATCTTTATAACATGCTATCAATTTAAACATGTCTGTGAATGATACCAAATTATTGCCATTAATAACAATAACATATAAGCTTCAAGTCAGATATCAGGGAAAGGTTTAATATTCAAATTAAAAATACTCCAATCTAAACTGAGCTTTGAAGAGATCCCAGCATTCACCATCCTTATTTTTTAGGCAATCATCACTAAAACCAAAAGATACCTCTGCAGGCTGGAATAACTGAAACTAAGACGATAGATTGAATCAACTCAATATATCCACCTTTTCTAAGCAACTGACTAAAAAGTAAAAAAGTAGTTTGCAATGATCTGAAGGGCACTTTGACCAAGGAGGGAAAAGCTGAGCAAAACAAAGCGGCATGTAAATAGGAATAATGAAAGAGCGTGATGAGGCTAAAAAGGAAAATATTCCACTCTGAAATTCTCCCTTAGATGAAGAAAAGTTCATCCCTTATATTCTCCTGAATAACCCTGGAAAGGCCTCCCAGTCGCAACAAGATGTACAAAATACACCTTTTAGTGTTTCTCACTTCTAAGATTTGTAAGAATGATATCTCATCTGATATGCCAAAAACCTAGGGTTAAAGCAACACCTATTAACTGATTTGCTCATCTTTAATGCTAATGGGAGTTGTGTATGCATGTGAAGAATTAATAGGATTTTCTGAGCAAGCAGCAAGGAGAATTACTCATGCTAATTGTCATTACACAAGAACACAGAGAGGACCGTAACGTCATGCTCATGAGCAAGCATATGTTGTTCAGGAAAAATAAGCCAAGCACCTTCAAAATCCAATGGCTGTGTTAAACTCCCTGACATCTGCCTCAATATCTATGGGTTTTTAAAGGCAGCTTCTTAGCCTTGCAAGTCTTACGGCATTGCTGGCACTACTACTCAAAATAAACAGAGCTGGGAGAACTTTCTACAACTCAGCTTTTCATTAACTCAGAATCTTACTTGGTTTCAGTTTGTAAACTTTGGCATAACTATTGAAACAACATGGCTATAAACACAATAAATGAATGCATCAGGCACTGCGTATTTCTGAAGAGCTAGATTTTGCCCTCCTCCCAACGATACGCCCGCTCCATGTCCCCCAGTGAGTCATCTGTCCAGGAGAAATACCTACAAATTAGCAGATTAGGAATGGCAGATCATACAGAATTGGGCACAATATCATTGCTATGCTCTTTCCAGGTCCAAGCTCTCTATGCACATGCAGCTCTGATGACCTTGGACTGTATGTCCCAGTATGTCCTCCTTCCAGAGTCAAGCAGCTCAGAGCCTCAGCACAATGCTCCACTTGGACAAAAAAGTGTCCTTCTACAAGGATCTACTTCTCCTCATGCACACAGGCCAGTGGTAAAGTCTGAAAAGTAGTACAGATGGGGGAGAGGAAAACAAAAGCACATAGCACTGGCACCCATCCAAGCTAACAATGCTTCCAGAGGCACAGTCAGAAGACAGGTCCTGGCCTTCATTGTACATCCATACCAGGACACAGGTGTGTAAACCTATTGCATAACTTACACTGAATTATGCAATCCTTAAGTCTTCATTAAGGAGCAGAGGCTACCACAAATTATTAGCTAAAACAGCCTAGTAAGGGGAAATCCTGAAAAAATGTGACCTGTTTTAATAATAGGCAAACCATGCTTTTGGGTCAATAAATTATGCGTGTTGTCCCAGGAATAAAAGTTACTGAGCTATAAATAGTAGCATGCCCACTACTAGTATTAGAAAAGACAAACATAGGAATACACTTGTTTGCATAAGTTGCAGTTGATCTTATTTGGTAAGACTATAAATGTCCTAATTTGGTTTTAAAAGTAAAATCAATTGTAAACTTATCTAGACCAATTTACCTGCCTGCCTGTTGTACATCACTAGGCCCGTATTGATTATTTGAGATGGAACTCATTCCAAGTTGTATTGATTTAATTCATTAGCAAATTTTTAGCAAAAGGTATTTTGTGGTTTCAGGGCAGAAGTACATAAAGCTCCATTTAGAGACTGCAGGACAAGAGCAGGGGGTATTGGGAGGGGTCTAGGGTTTCTCTAATGAATAAGATTTACAACCAGCAATAATATGAATAATTTGTTTCAGATAGGAGAGCCATTTTCTAAATAATAAATAAGAAAAACTAGGAGTGGAAAAAGCCTAGATACATTGATAGGGGGAAAAAATGGTGAAATAAGAACGAGGTGAATAACTCATAAATAGTACAGTGCATTGGTCATTTTAACAGACATTTTGATTTATGGATTCAAGTGCCTAAAATAGCTCCACAATTTATCAAGGATCCTAAAATCAACAGATCATGAGTAGATTTGTCTGGCTTTACAGCAAGGCAGTTGAGCTGCATTTGTTACCTTGGTAACTGAAGGTACCTCAGTTACCATGGCTACAGCTCCTTTGAAATACGTTTAGCAATTCCTCACTCCCCAACTTTTGGGACTATTTTGAAAAGGAAAAAAAATCCTAGTACTATGTCAACACTTGCATTTAGACAAAAGGTTTGTAAACCGTGAATTTTCTCAGCCCCCAAGACCAGGTTAAGAATAACAAAATTTATCTGCTGCAAACCTTTAGCTCCCTGAGAGACTGTCATGAAGAGCTCGATCATCACATACCCAGTGCAACACTTCACTCCAGCCCCCCCCCCCCATCTCTTTGTTTTCTGTAGCTGACTGTATTCACCTTACTTGCTACCCACAAGTCTATGAATTGCTTTTTTCAAACAAGTAAGCATCATAGACCGCTCTTTATTTTTAAAGACCTTATTTCTAAATAGGCTTTTGTATGTAACCATTTGCCCAAGCTCTTCTTTAAGCAAAGAAGGGCATGCTGCAGAAAGGACGTGGGACAGCACTGTCTCTCACATTCAGGAGGGAAAACACAACTCATCCAGATGTTCCCAGAGAGAAATTACATGCTTGGAATCAATGCACAACTGATGTCAGGTAATTTCATTAATTTGCCCTTAATTTTTTTATGCAGTTTTGTGCCTGTTATATGGCAATACTTGCTAGGGAAGTTTTCTAAAAGCAATTAGTGATTTCTGGTGATTCAGGGTTAATGAGGCTCCAAAGCAAAATCTCCTTAAGGGCCAGATTTTCATAAGCTAGTAGTCTGATCCTGTTAAAATATCCGATAAGAAATTTTAGTGTTGAGGACTTCAGAGCCTCGTGACAAAATATTGAAGTCACTAGAAAGGGCAGTGGGAAAGTTCTCACCCTTCTCTAACCTAGAGCGGCCATTTCTAGGGGTATTGATGTAGCAGAATTGCACAGTGAAGGACAGAACTCTGAGAGCCTACACAAATCTACAGCACTGTCCCCACCATCTTTTACACACCCTCACCCCACCCACCACCACATTCGCTATGTGTCAGGACTCACTGCACTGCAAGGTTAAAAGGAAGAGTGTGGCTGAAAGACTGAGCTGGAATTCCACAACTGGGTGGCTTTGAACTCTGCAAACACAAGTTCTGGGAGACTGTATCTTGGCCAACAGGCACAGCATCCTAACAACAGCCCAGTACTCAGAATCTGACAGTCCTAACCACCCCTGTGGAAGCCTGTATATTATGAGAGATGTTTTGAACAATATCCTCTAATTTTGCCCCAATCTAAGACCTCAACACTGGTAGCTGTGTAGGCAAAGTTAAAACACCATACTTGAGAAATCCAGGCTCTAATCTTTGAGCCTCACAATCACCTTGCCTATGGAACAGAAGTAGTATCTACTTGTTTTACATTAGATAACCGTTGCAGAGATTGATACCTATGTTAACATTTCAACAGCACTTTCGAGGCATAAAGAGCTCCACACTGTTCAATGCTATGCAATTTTTCAAGTGCTTTGTAGCATAGGTAGATGCATAATATTCAAACAAAGCGATTTCAAGTGAAGGTTATTTCCTTTATGCTGGAGGACAGAATTCAGAAACTAAGTTAGTTCTTCACAACAGTTCACATCATACCTGCACATACACTTGAATGAACTAAAGAAATGCAAATGCACCACAGATGACACAGCCAGAATGCAGCAAACAATAAAAGATGACAGGATCCTATTATCCCACAAGATGTTGAGTGTACTGCAGGACACAAGCTAAGCACAGTTGCATAATATTGCTAGCAAACCTCTTAAAATACTGTAAATTTCTTTCATCTTATGTAGAAAACAGTTCTCCTCTAGGTCCAGACTGACTTACCTTGTGTTCCTTTTCTAATCTTTCCATCTCTTTTAACCCCAACAGCACAAGAGGTTGCTTTTAAACATTTGCTTGTTGCTTATGCAATATACCTCACAGAAGGTGTTTAAAGGTCTCTTCTCTGTAGTGCTGAGCCTTTTACAGCCCCAGCTAAAAGGGGTTAACAGAAAGAGGTACTTAGTGCAGCCCCCAGCACCAGATGAGATGGTGGCTCTCACAGTAGCTACCTACAAAGGGCTGTTGGGAGCCCTTTTGAACTGATGTGAGCAAGATGACAATGCTGTGCAATCAGCCCTGCAGCACTACCCCTGGAAATCCTCTTTCTGCAAGAACTTCACAGCTGCTGACACTGAACCAGCTTATGGGAGGGGTGGTCTCTCTACACCTAACTGATAGCCAGGTTAGTATCACAGGTGTTATATGTGACCCATCAATTTAGGCTTAAAAACATAACAATGAGAACAGGTTTATTTTTTTTTCAGTTGCTCTCCTGCATATAAGCACAGAGTTTTTGCATGTCTGTAGGTATGCACTAGATTGGGTACAGTGAACATACACAGTAGGAGAAAATATTTTACTAGGGAAAGAAAGAATGATGCAACCCTCTCCTTTAAAACAGGATAGTAGTGTCAGCAAGGGGAGTGGGCATGTGCACTAACTGCCCTATACTGTATACCATGATAGGTACTCGTGGGATGGCAGGTGCCCTCATGAGTTTAGGTTGTAGCTGTCCTAGCTCTTCCTGAGGTTTTCTATGGTATGCCTTGTAATACCTGGAAATGCTGGACAGGCACATGATTTGCCACAGTATTTCAGAGGTACCTTCACCGACAAAAGAAGAACTAACTAAAGCTTCTGTTCCAAGCCCAAAGTGCTTCTTCATATGTAGGCAAACTCAAACTCTGGAAGGCATCTTTGAAATGTAGTGTGCTGCCTAATTTTAAAAGAGTTACTAGAACATCCTAGAAAATAGGAAACCTTGACTAGTGTTACCAAGCTCCACAGCAAAAAGACATTTTCCTTGTTTTTCATATATGGGAGCAATAATTTCTTAAGGCAAAGATCTATACAGGATTCAAAGAGTTTAAGAAGACACCGTAGGATACTTACAACAGACTAAGGTGCTCACTATTGAGAAAAAAACACCTTTCCCTAAATATTGTATACATACTTGCCCACAAAACAGTGGAATCTCAATACGAAGAAAACAAGACATTTCCCATGAGACATAAGGAAAAAAAAAAAAAAAAGAAAAAAAAACTTACTGGGGAAACAAAATGCATGACCACCTGAACAGGAGACTGGCACAAAGTGGCCACCTTAGGGCTCCAATTGTTTACTGCTGGTACATTTAAAAGTTGAGCCACAGAAACATAGGCATAAACACTCTACTCTCCAGAGAGAGTGTAGAATCATAGAATGGTTTAGGTTTGAAGGGACCTTTAGAGGTCATCTAGTCCAAACCCCCTGCAGTGGGCAGGGACATCTTCAACAAGATCAGGTAGAACTGATGTTGACAAGAGAGGATGATGGAATGCCAGGTATCACTACCATAGCCCCTTCATTCACTGGCATGGTGAATTTGGAAATGCAGCAGAGAAGGGATCTGTAGGTAGGAGACTATAGCAAGTATACATCTTGGTATGTATACTCATACTGGGGTATGAGTGAAGCAGAACTCCACAAAGGGAAATCATTAGTAGTAAAAGCTGAGGCAAAAATTTGTGCTGCAGGGGGCTTGTTTCAGTTTTTGGAATAGGAATCAGAGTAACACTGCACAGGAGATCAACCTGCATTCAGACAGTAGAAGCAAACCGCCTGTCCATAGCATGGTTAGTTTACAGGGCAAAATACCTGGAATCCCACAATGCATCCCCAGTGCAGGGAGTGAAGCAGGTGATCCTCTTGGATGACCCCAAGTCTGTCTTCCCAGTAAAGCTTCCTTCCAGAGAACGGTGTCCAGAAAATGGTGTCCCAAGAATGGTGTCCCCAACATGATACCTCTCTGTCTGGGAGGAACAGCCCTGACAGACCTGAAAGAGGGGAGAGGGGCTGTGGCTAGCAGAAAGAAAGGCAACACAAAACAGGAGTCAAGGGCTAGGAAGAGCCCTTCCTCTCCTCGCTTATGAGAGGAAAAGCCCTGGAAACACAATGCTGTGGAAAGAGTCACAGGAGCGATCTGAGGTTGCAGAGATGCCATGACGCTGAGGCCATTTCTGTAAGGCCTCTGATCCCCACAAGCAGCTTCTGTCTTCCTCTGGGTGGCAGTCCCTCCCATTCAGGGGGGTCTTCTTAACCCAAGGCCACCCCTACTAATGGGAGCTACCCTGGCAGGGCTCTGCACACGAGAGGAGAATGGGCTCTTTTGCCAGTTCCACATGGTACAGCCAACCATCCCCACAGTCCTTGAGACAGGTATTAGATACCTAACATATAAACATGTATTTATATTTAACATATTTCTATGGTAATCTAAAACATTATAGGTTTTTTATATATTAGGTAATAGTATGCTGTATGATGTATTATTGTATCTATATTATAAATATTATGTAGGACATTGTATGTAATATATAATATATACCATATAGTATTGTAACAGACTACAGTATAACTAATACACACGCAAATATATATATGCCTGTATTTATAATTATATTTATATATTAATCTTATTCTATACATATGTATATACAAAAGATTTATTCTCTCTATTCCACCATCAATAACACACATCATCATATATACTTAGGAGTTTATTATTGAGTGGAAACTTGCAGCCACTCTGCCACAAGTGAATTTTGAAACACTTTAGCTGCTTGTGGGACTAGCAGTGGGGAAGAATCCTGTATTTTGGCGCACTACCAGGAATATATGGATTACCACTCTAAGGGCAAGAGATCCTGTGTTGTGGGCAACACCTTACTGGGAACTTGTTCTTGAAAAAAAACAGTCAGCACTCACTGAGCCAGATATCCTCAATCTTGTTGGTCTGAGACAAGACAGACTATATGACAAAGGCTATTTTGGAAGTTGCCTCCAAAAAGCTACCAACACAATTGTATAAGTTATTTTGTCGCTAATTTGGCTATCTAAAATGGCTCATAGCCAGTCAAAACCTAGCATTGCAAAGATTGTTGTCAGTGGAGATTTTGTATGAGCAAGGACGCTCTTATCCTGTGCATTATCTTTGCACAAATTAAGCTGTGCAAAAGACTCTGCCTAAGTGGGGAATGAAAACATTCTTTGCTTTCCAAAATATTTTCTCATTTGCTTTAATAGTTGTTGGAGTTTCTTAATATGTTATAACTGACAAAAGTGATAGGATGAGATAATTTAGATATTTGATATTTAGGTTTTGTTGAACAAGGGCACAAAAGGTCTTAGTATTTTGTAATCTACTTAGGCCACCTAGGAGCTTAACAGGGCTTCTCTGCTACACATTGTGCAATGGTAAGGAAAGAACTGTGGCCATAATGCTTTAAAAGCACAAACTGGTAGCTATGGCTTAAGCTAAGTGAACACCATGTGAGGAAGAGTGTCTACAACACACTGCTCACCATAATCTGGAAAAGAAAAAAGTTAATGAAAAAAACATTTTCACTGAATAATGTGAAATTGTCTAAAATGAAGCAGTCAGTCATTGAAATGTCTGGGGCTTAACACCTCATTTTCAGCCACCTTGTTAAGAAGCCTGGTTTTTCAGAGGCTACATCATCTGTGACCTCCATCCATATAAACTGCAGTGAAAACAGGAAATCCAAAGAGATCCCAGGGCTTCCAGTTTTTCAGAGTGATGAGTTATTTTCAGTGCCTCAGTTCTGAGGTGCTCAGCTCAACTGTCAGAGGGCAAACCCTCAGCTGCTCCCAGAATTTAAAGCTCTTTGGAAAACTTCTCGCAGAGTGGTCAGAAACTGAGCTTTCAAAAATCCATGGTCGAATATGAAAACGGTTGTTCTGTGTCTCCAAAGAGGAATTGTATCACAATTACTTTTGCTACAATACTGCCATCGCAGGCACTGCAGACCCACACTGCTCACCTCTGGAGGCTGATGCCTTCTGGATCCTCCCCTTAGTCCTACATAGGAGCTGTCAGCATCCTACTGACTGACACATCCTACCAGCTATTGATGAGTGCACGCGGAAGATCTGCAGGTAGATTTCACACCTTGTCCAAGGGTGGTTATGTAGCCAGCCTAAATATTTGACAACTGCTTATTTTAAATTCTCTTGAAGCAAAAGCATTATTCTCTGAATATAAACATGATCTGGAATACACTCCAAATATCTTGGCTTAAAAACAACAGGGAGAAAAGTCAGCCTTGTCTGTTGGGTTAAGGAGTTCTGTATTCAGGACAAAGCCTCACTCTGTATTTCAGGTGTTTCCTTGTGGAGTTTTGCACTTAATACTTCCACACATTGGAGTATTCCCTCTTGCAAAAAAAAATAAGCAAGCAGAATGGTCTTTCTAATGGAGCTGGAGACCTCCGAGCACCCTGTGCCAGCTTCATACTTGTAACAATTTCATTCCTCAGGTGCTGGTGTGCAGCTGACGCTGATGAATCAAACCCCACTGAGGGTGGGCCCTGAAAGGCTACAGAAATACGTCCCCTGCTCTATGAAAGGCTTCTAGCACCACTCTAAAAATAGGTTTGAGAGAGGCTGTACTCCTTATAAGCATGAGCATGTGAATTAAGCCACCTCTGGGCAAGTCACGGTGCAGAAGCTGTAACTAAAAGGGAAAAAAATTAGCCTTGCTTCCCCACAAACAGTCCCAGGACTCATGTAGCCTACAGCTAAATTCAAGTAAACGGAATGCCTGAGTTAGCAACTTTAAGAAAGAGAGAGTGAAAGAGTGGGTGTGCACACATGTATGCATGAGAGAGAGTAAAACCTGTCAACCAGTTATCTTTGTAGTTTCACATTTCCAAAATCAAAATGTGAAGCTCAGAGATACGTATTTACCTTCACCTGGCTGCACTTCATCCTAGCCATGAGCACGTGTGCAATTTTTTATTCAGTTTGGAAGGAGAAAAATAAAAATTACTTCTAAACCATAGGAAGCCTCAGGACTAAGCTGATTCTGCACACCTGGGTTTTCCCAGTTGAATTCTGCCTAGCTCTAGTCAGGAATTCGCCTTTGTCAAGGAATTGCGTAAGAAATGCCTTTTCTCTTCCTACGAGGAAGGACTAGCAGAAAGTTAAAGAGGAAGGAAGTGTGATTTTCTCAGGAGTAAAACAGCATCCAGAACAAAGGTGGTGAGATCATGAAAATCCTAATGCCTGACGCTACCACCAGTCATTGCTATAAAACTCTTCAGTTTAGAAAGTGTGCAGAGTCGAAAAAAAAAGTTACCTGCTGTCTAGCAGAAAAAGACTGAAAAACCTAGCAAAAATGGGCAATTAAAGTTCCCTGGTTTCATTTGTCATGTGTTACTTTATATTCCAGTGTATGAGAAGTTACCTGACTTTCTCAGTTTCTTTAATTCTAGAGCATTTGACAGAACTGACAGCATAAAAGTGTGTGGCACCATCTGAAAATGAGATCAATAATTATATTGCATTTATGCAGCAAAAGCACGAGCATATGAAAACAGGAGTCTGGGACTCATGGAACGTTTGAATGTTTAGTGCTTGTTAGCTTACAAAAGAAGGAAAACATCTGCAAATTTCTAAATGCTTAGCTGTCTGTGATGGATACAACAAATGTGAACAAGCTTAAAATGTAGCAAAAATGATTTAGGTTAGGCATTAGAAAGAAAAAAATACAGATAAAACATAGTGAAGCACTGGGATGAATTTCCTGCAGAATTTCTACAACACTGACCATTGGAGGTCCTTAATAACAGCCAATACAGCTGTCTTTCAGGAATGATCAAAGACTGTACTTTGGGACAGGGAAATGACATTTGGAGGTCCCTACTAAATGTACATTTCCACAGTCCCTCGAAGAGAGAGAAGACTTACTTTGAACACTCACAGCTCCTTCTGCAGTGTCCCATATACCTAGCTGCAGAAGCCTTGGGGCCCTTTTGGATCAGGAATCAATATATGTTAAGAATTTCCCATTGAGCTGTTGCTGAGCAATATGAGGCATTTCTTACTCCCACCATACTGTCTCCACATAGTTCTCACTACCAGCCAAACTAGCTAGCAAGGAAGCTTGCAAAATATATTCACATCTCTTCTGTAACGATGTTGCTATTCAATCACAAGATTTACTCTATCCTAGATGAAACTGGAAGACTTTCCTGTGACCTACAAAGAACCATTCCAACCTTCGCCTGGTGACCAGCTGGCTGGCCATGTGGTCACAGAGAAATACTGTACATACCACACTGCCAGTTCTCATGCAGTCTTGCTTATCCCAGTAACTACCTTGACAAAGCACATGGCTGCCTGCTAGGACTAACATTTGAGAGATCTGCTTCTAAGTTATTTATTGCAATGTCAACACCGAATAACTTAAGCATATTTTCCACAGATGACTGCACATTTTTTAACACGCTGTTTCATGTCTGCGTGCTACTAAGCATTCCAAGATTTTTTTGCAAGCTGTCATATATTTTTTGGCATTACATAACCATTTCATCCATGAGCTGCTAGTGGACTTTTTATCTGACTCTGGAGCAAGCTTTGCCTATCTGCAAGCCTACTTATTCCATTTGTCTCAGCTAAGAAACATGAATTTGAATAGTCTTGGGAGTGAACCAGTATGTTTGCTGAGGTGAGCTGCAATATCAATAGTCTTATCATCTCACTGAAAGAAGACAGACTGCCAAGAGGGTCATCTCTCCCTTCACAGAGAGGAGCTTAGTGTGTGCCGTCATATACTTATATCACACCTCCAAAAGCAGAACTGGATGTTTCCCCTTGCAAAGAATTTCAGTTTCATAATCATTGCTCAAGGGATCTTGAAACATCTTATAGGATTCTTAATGAAATATTGCAGAGGTTGCTTTTTGACAGAGTCCTAGCTTTTGCTCAATTCCACAGCATTATCTGGTTGCTAGCATCATGTGCCTACATTTAGTCATTTGATCAGTCATAGGGATTCAATACTTCTTTCAAAAATTCAGTAGAATTACTCGCACGTTCAAAATGAGTCATTTGTTTGAATCAGGGTCCGTATCTCCAAGAAAGCCTGGAAAATTGGTCATGACAGATAATAAAGTGGTTATAAGGTTAAGTACTTTAAAGCAGCTTTCATTTATCCCATACTTTGGCTGAGCTGGAGCAAAAAGATTTGTCTCTATTGTTAAAAGTTTTGGTGATACATGGACTAAGTTTTAAATGAAGAAAGGCTAAAGTATGGTTTTCAGGTTAAAATAAAAACTAGGCAAGCTTTGTGGCTCAAGTTACAGACAGGCAAATGTTGGCAGCTTCATGCAGGTGTAACAGTTTTCGGAGACAAACCTCAAGCAGATGAACTAATGTAAAAGCAAGTTGGTAAAGTATTTGAAGAGATGCCTTGTGATGGAAATAATGAGGTTTTATGCAGGTCTAGCAAAAAGCACAGGGCTCTGTATATATTTAAATTACTGATGCTTTGTAGAAAACCAACTCATGGGTTGCCAGCACTGATCTGAAGCTCTTCTGAGCCTAGCCTGTTTCTGTAAGATATACACCATTTACCAGTCATAGACTTACTGAAAAGTTACTAGACTTGGAATTTTTTTATTATTCTCCCCACCTGCTCTCCTCCCCCAGCCCAAAACACACACACACATATATCTGTCCCGTCCCCCATCCCTCCCGTCCCCCCCCCAAAAAAAAACACCTCAGAAAAACTCCAACCCCAACATACTGGACCTCACTACAGTCATAACATACTTTTCTGAAAGCTTCACAGCACTAACTGCTCCATCAGTTCTCATTTGGAGAACAAAGATGTATAGTGAGAGTGTTCTCATCTCTCATTGCAGTCTTGGCAAGCCCTGGGTTCACCTATGAGAGAAGCAGCAAATCTCATGCTACTCAGAAGCCCTACTCATACAGACTAAGGCAGCAACTGCTTAGCTCCTGTGCTTTGTTGGTTCAACAGGACCAGGAAGGTTATGGTGTAGTGATTTAAATATTTTTGTCATTATAACCAAAACTCACCAGAATAGATCAGCAGAAGGAGAGGGTGCCACTTCTACAGAAAATTTCCTGATGCTTCAACAGATGTAGTTCAAACAAGCTGCCATCTTCTTCTGCTCTTCATCCAGATGTCCGGGGAAGGGTAGAGTTTCCTGAATTTCTCTGCAAAAGGATAGGGATTAAGAATCACTTTTTAAATACTTCTGATAGCAGTTGCAAAGGGAGAGGCTGGTAAGTCTTCTCTGAATATGATCTATTTCTTTTCTCCCATCTAGGCTTGAGTCAGGATTTTTAAATGATTCTGAGCAGTATCAAAGGAGAAGAGCACCCGTCTGTGGCATGCAGCTTCTAACTCACTCTGAATGTGTGATCTGGAATAAATTATGAATGGCGTGTCGTGTAGACCGCTGTTTCCTAGAAAACAAACCCTGAAGTTACTCAAACCTGACTTGCAAAAGCCGTGCTGCTTCCACTGCCACCAACCACTTTTCTTGTTGTCTATAGTCCAAGAGCGGTCTCTCTTTTATCAAAGACTCAGCCAAGGTCTCCCTTCCCACGTGTCCACTCCAGACATACATTGGGCTAGACACTCGCCAGACATAAATTGGCAGACAGTCCCAAGCCTCAAAGAGTTTAGTATGTCAGTTTAAAAAAAGTAGACAAAGGATGGTGCAAAAGATGCAGGCACACATGCTTGAAGACAAAGAACATGTCAGTGGTGGAAGTTGGAAAAGAACCTCATCTGATTTCTGTCCCTGTGCTTTTATCACCAGCCTTCACTACCCATCTGCAATGAAGCCTGGCAATTCCAGCCGCTGTATCAATGAATACTAGTGGGTTACTGGGCTTATTTGTTTAAAACAAAGCATTAAAAAGGTTTCTTATCTCCAAGACCAGAACTATCTCAGAAATGCAAGGTAAAGTCTTGTTTTAAAAACTGATTCCCAGAAGTAAACAGCCACACCTGTGTATTTAATACTGCCTGGTCCAATCCTCAGACCCTTTTTCCTGAGTGAGCCTAGCCTCCTAATCCTCATGTATTAGAAGGTTTATTTGTGGCTTTAAGGCTGTTGGACTTTTGTTTCCTTTCCATGCTGAGTGGAAAGAGGCTAGATCTGATTCTGTTACTTTGCTCCTTTTACAACTATGCAAAGCTGATGTTAAACACTACTATTCTGAATTATTTGGCACTTCATATTCACACTGCACTGGCAAAAATTACTAGGTTAGACATAGGGCAGTGGAGGAGCAGGGACAAGCAGGCCTTTGAGGTAGGTAGGTAGATAGACAGGTAGAAAGGCAGGCAGGCAGATAGATTTAATCAGAGGCAATATAAATTAGATTATTAAATTATGCACTTATGGGCATGATGTCTTTTAGACTCTTTCAAAATAACCTTCTTAAAATATATCTGCTATTAACAGAAATTATGCAGGAGTAATTTCTTCTCTCTCGAAAATGAAGACATTGTAAAGTAACTTATATTTTAACCAAAATATCCCCTTTTAAAATCTCCTCTCTGCCTTCTATTACGGCTTCTGTGGTTTTGGACAATCTGACATTTTTCTTTGTTGGTATTAGAGCCAGAAAGAAGCAATGGCAGCAGCATCTCTAGTGAAATAGGAATAATTCGCATGTGTCAAAGCAGATAAAAGAGTTTTGATCACTTCAAATACTTTACGCAGGTATTTTCTTAAATTATAGAAAATTTTAGCTGCCATTATGTAACTCAACAGCACATGACTTCACTTCATAAAATCCTCACTCTTTTCCCCCAGCCCATTCAGATCCTAGGAAGAAGAGAAATTCTGTTGTAAAATATATGGAGAAGAAGATTAAGAACCACTAAATAACACAAACAATACCACAAATAATACATCAAACCATTGGTTTGATGAGTGTTCAGTGAAATAAAAAGAGATAGCCTTATTTTCAAAGACATTAGAAAACAAAGGAGTCCCATAGTCTTCACTAGATTTTAGCAGCATTGGTTATCTCTGGATTTGACGAGCTATCATGTTAGGCATGATGGCTGATCTCTGTTGGCCTCTGACGGTGGGCCAGAGAGTACTCTTTTTTCAACCCCTTTGGCATGAATGAATGCTGGTGTCCTTAGAAAAATATACTTGTACTTGCTGGATTGGATGCTACTGGATTTTGCTTATAGCTAGCTAGATCTTATATCAGATAATTAACAAAGAAGAATATTCAGAAGAAAAAAAGGATGGGGACAGTAAAAATTGGGGATCACAAATAAATCTATGCCAATGACATATTACACATTAATTTGTGGCAAGCTGCTAAATTTCTGCATCCCAAGCAGCTGCAGGTGATAAATCTATCAGATGGGTGCCAGTAAACACTTCCAAAGCTGCAAAGCATTCAAGAACATGCCCATCCCTGGGAAAAAGCCCTGGATGTTGTTTAATACAGATAGAAGGAAGCAAATGCTTCACATTCATTTAGCAGATGCTTCCTGCTCTGCTGAACTAGGGACTAAAAGTTCTCAATTCCCCTCTGAAGCCAAGGTGTACACACACAAGGGCTAACAGCAAGAGAGATCATGGATGTGATGTTCTCTACTGGTAACACTGCTAGCATATACCACTGCAGAGAACTTAAATGTCAGAATTGGTTATTTCTTCCCTTTAATACAGCAAAGCATCACTTTTCAAGATACTTGGCTGTGCAAGGTCAGCCTGAAGGTTATCCTCAGCACGAAAAACTCACTCAGGAGAGATATTCATATACACCAAGAGGAGAATTGCATTTTGAGTCAGCATAAAGAAAGGGGACTTTACAGACCCCTTAAAATGCAAAATGGTTTTATTCCCCTCTCTGCTTCTTATCTGTGAGTGCTACCTGACTTAACAAAGTGTCAGCATTTCCTTCTGCGGCTTGAATTCTCAGGGCTCTATGACTCTACAGTAGAGATCTACTCCAGGCTGAAACAGAGTGGACATGCTGAAGTTGCTAGGAACGTTTTCCTGAGTTCTTGGTGCAAGATGCCTTTTGTATCTTGTTTTACTCATACTTAGACAATTGGGGTATTAACCTCTACTTAATTAAGCTCTGAGTGTTAACAATATCATACACAAAATGACTTTGACCACTGAAAAGGCTCTTCAACTTATTTTTCAGGGAGGCTGTTAATATACTTAAAGTCAGTAACATTAAAATGAAAGCATATAGAACCTGTACACATTTATCTAGGATCAAAAAGCACATGACAAACACCAGCTGGTATTTTTTTTAACCTATTTTACAGATGGAGAAACTGCATGGAGAAATTTCCCTGTTTAACAGTAGAATCTGATAAAAAGATACCCAGAGTCCTGTTTCTCTATTTTCCTAACCTCCAGATTGTTTGTCTTCCAGACAGCTATTTATATTAGAGACTGATTTTAGCACATATTAGCACATATACTAGATCATCTCATAACAAAGCTATGATAGCCTGAAGCATTTAGGGGAAGGCACTGGGTTTTTAAAAATATGTGACAATGGCTAGGTTCTGATCTCTTTGGCAACAAAGTTGGATTTGAAAAGCAGAAGAGCCTGTTTGCTTCTGTATCCTTCCAAGCTTATTTACTCTTACTGGCCAAACACTGGCACAGGCTGCCCAGGGAGGCTGTGGGATCACTGACATTGGAGATATTCAGACCTGGATAGGCAAGATCCTGAACAACCAGGTCCAACTTTGAAGTTGTACCAAACAACCTCCAGAGGGCCCTTCCAACCTAAATGATTCTGTGACTTTATTCTCCGCAGTCTATCAAATGGTTCACCTCAAACTGTGGCAAATCTGTGCTTTTGACTTTGTTTGCTAATACGGAAGGGTCAAGCGTAATTCTGCACTAGGTGTACCCAGGAAAGCAGACAGGAAGAACTTCTTGCTTGCAGGAGAGCTTTGGTAGCTTGAAGCATAGGTTATTTTTAACTGATCTACTCCTTTGGCAGCAATTTCTTGTAGATTATTGCACTGCATTTACAGGCAACAGACAATTTTAGAAGAAACTAGTTCTTTTTAAACCCTATTTTGGCTACACTGCTGAAAAAGGGACTTTATGAATAACAGTACACTATAAGAATATTTGAATAATATTTTAACTACCACAGTTGCTCATGAAGGCAGTGAAACATCTTATGTGACGCATCTTGTCAAAGTGACACACAAGACAAACAGGGAGATAACAGATGTAGGGAGTGAAATGGCAAGAGGTATTACCATTACTCGAACACACAAAGAGACTTATTAGACATATGCAAACTACTTAATTGATAAAGGAGGATTAAGCAGAGGAACTGTGGTTCCAAGAGTTCCGAATTTTGGCCTGACTGTACCCCTCAATTATCCTCAAATACAACCAAGATATCTCCTTTAGGCTGAGAAAAGCCTGAGAAAAGCTGAGGGAGTTGGGGTTGTTCAGCCTGGAGAAGCGAAGGCTCCAGGGAGACCTTATTGTAGCCTGTCAATACTTAAAGGGGGCTCATAAGAAAGATGGGGACAGATGTTTTAGTAGGGCCTGTAAGCGATAGGACAGTGGGTAATGGTTTTAGGCTGAAAGAGGGTAGATTCAGACTAGGTATAAGGAAGAAACATTTTACGATGAGGGTGGTGAAACACTGGAACAGGTTGCCAGAGAGATGGTAGATGCCCCATCCCTGAAGGCACCCAAGGTCAGGTTGGACGGGGCTCTCAACAAGCTGCTCTAGTTGAAGATGTCCCTGCTCACTGCAGGGAGGGTTGGACTAGATGACCTCTAAAGGTCCCTTCGAACCCAAACCATCCTATGATTCTGTGAAAAGCAGGAACTGAAGCAGAGGAGGCAAGTTCTCCTAAGATAAACACTCATTGACTTTGGGGGCTGCTGCCACCTTCACTGTAACTTGATTAACTAAATTGCCATCCAACAGCCTTAAAAAAGATTCATCTCATTCTGGTACAAGTCTTATAGTGTAATGAGAAACTCTTCAAGAAAACCTTGTCTGATAAAATCCAATAGATCTGTCCGCTTTTGGATCAGCTGACAGGCTTACCTGGAACCTTTCTCCTCCTCCCTGTCCCCCACCCCCCAAAAGATCTGGAAAAGGGAACTGATAACAGAGATGTTTACTCTAGGAGAGCTCGGTTTGATATGTGACTGTTCCTCAACCTGTCCCTGGGATTTGGCAGGAAAGTCTGATGATGCCAAGCAGGACTCTGCTCCTTGCTGTAGAGCTCACCTGAGACTACCCCTACATTTACTAGCACCTTACTGAGATCTCAAATGCCACAACTGTCTGTCACTAAGCTGGGAGTAGGAGGCAGCCACCATACCACTGACACCATGCTGCGAAAAGACTCTTGCATGACAATTCTCTTGGGACGTGTGCTCTATCTTTAAGACCAGGAAGAAACAGAAGACCAAGTTCAGGAAGGCAGGATTTCAATATGTCCTTAACCTTAAATCCTATAGAAAGCTCTACGATTTTAATGCTTGCTTAAATTTACACTCACGCTGAAGTGCTATCTGTATAGGAATGGATGTTAGCATGTATTGATCTCACTCCAAGTTTGAATGTTAGGCTGTCTTTGCAGGTGAGACTTGGCATATGAAGGCCACAGGAAGAAGGCTTGGCATTATCTTAAGTTTTAATACAGCTCTTGTGTCCCCCTGGTGTTTCAGAATCAAAGCCCCTGTGCTTAACCTACTGTTTAACATTTCTCTCATATCTTTCTTTCCACAGTATGTGGCATTTGCCTCCCTCTTCTTCATTCTGGTCTCCATCACCACCTTCTGCCTCGAGACCCATGAGAGATTTAACCCCATTGTGAACAAGACAGAAACTGAATTCATCGGGAATGACACCCAGGTGCGGCACTACAGGGAAGCAGAGACTGAAGCCTTTCTCACCTACATCGAAGGTGTCTGTGTGGTCTGGTTTACATTTGAGTTCCTGATGAGAGTCACTTTCTGCCCAAACAAGGTGGAATTTATCAAAAACTCTTTGAACATCATTGACTTTGTGGCCATACTGCCTTTCTATCTAGAGGTTGGACTCAGTGGCCTGTCTTCCAAAGCTGCTAAGGATGTCCTGGGCTTCCTCCGCGTAGTCCGTTTCGTGCGAATCCTGCGAATTTTCAAGCTGACCCGCCACTTTGTTGGGTTGCGGGTCTTGGGACACACCCTCCGCGCCAGCACAAATGAATTCTTGCTGCTCATCATATTTTTGGCATTGGGCGTCCTAATCTTTGCCACGATGATCTATTATGCCGAGAGAATAGGTGCTAAACCAAATGACCCTAGTGCCAGTGAACACACACACTTTAAAAATATCCCCATCGGCTTTTGGTGGGCTGTTGTCACCATGACGACCCTGGGCTACGGAGACATGTATCCTCAGACTTGGTCAGGCATGCTGGTGGGGGCCCTCTGTGCTCTTGCTGGTGTGCTGACCATTGCCATGCCTGTCCCTGTCATTGTGAACAATTTCGGAATGTATTACTCCTTAGCTATGGCTAAGCAGAAGCTACCAAAGAAAAAAAAGAAGCATATCCCGAGACCACCCCAGCTGGGATCCCCCAATTATTGTAAATCTGTCGTAAACTCTCCACACCACAGTACTCAGAGCGACACTTGCCCACTGGCCCAAGAAGAAATTTTAGAAATTAACAGAGCAGGTAGGAAACCTCTTAGAGGAATGTCCATCTGACCGTTAACTTCCATCCCGTGTAGTGATTTAAGATTCAGCCAGACTGCTTTCTTAGAGCAATGGGTAGCACATTTATCCATTCTAGTCCCACCATCACACAGTGAATATGTGTGAAGTCTAGGTTGCAGGGACAAATGGTACAGGTGG
Organism: Phalacrocorax carbo; assembly: GCF_963921805.1. Lineage (NCBI taxonomy): Eukaryota > Metazoa > Chordata > Aves > Suliformes > Phalacrocoracidae > Phalacrocorax > Phalacrocorax carbo. The sequence goes on along the minus strand of NC_087517.1, from coordinate 55,688,040 downwards.
AGGCTGATCAGCAAAACTTAGGATGAGAGCACGCTCTAGGAGCCCAAACTTTGGTCCTGGTTAAGGGCATACAAGTCTCAAGATATTTTGAAGAGCTGTTACATCTAGTGGAAGAATTTTGAGAGTTCTACAGCTATGTTGCTGGACTGTGTAATGCATCTGAGAGGCTCCTGAGAGCTGAATGCTTCATAGAGCAGAGTAGGAGCCAAGTACTCAGCAATTACAGAATTTTCTGACAAAACAGGGCTGGAATTCGAAACAGCCAGATGCTTTCTCATTTGTTCCCATTTGGGACCTTTCAGCTGTTTTAAATGGCAGATATTGTACATCTCATTACAGAAACTAGGTGCCTAGTAAGTTGAAGGGACAACTATACCATCATGCATATTCATGAGACAATCCCGTCTCTTTCTGATGATTAACTGCAAAGTAGAACAACAGCTCAAATTCTTGACACTAATGCAAAATGACTCACTCTGAGACAAGACTAGATGTAAGGATGTTTATTCCATGGCATGCAAATCAATCTATTCTATAATATTCCACTAGAATTTAGCATTTAGAACTATGAAGAGTTTTGAACCACTAAAACATGCTCCTTTTGCAAGTATGGGTTGGTGAGTTACAGCTCTTTCAACCTTCTAGCAGCAAAGGCCAGCTGGAAAAGGTCTGACTGGTCATTACTGGCTGGTTTGGCCTAAACAGTGATCGCCTCATAATATGGTGTTCTTATTTTTAATTATACTGATTCAGCTTAGCAATAGGTGAAACCAGAGCAAAATTAATCATACTAATTCTACTGGGAGGGGGGAGGGAAAAGGAAAAAATACTAGTCACCATGGAATATATTATAATATCCCATGGCTAGTGGTTAATTATGGGAATATCTCAGTTTTATGAGAATCCTCCTATAGCACATAAAGTTATGGGGCTCCAATTTGACTATTTAAACCCCATAATCTACCTCTACCCATGGAATATCACTATTTATTCTATGGAGTAATTTCAAAGTAGAGTACCACGTTGAAAACAAAGCCAACGTCATTTCTGGCAGATGTTCCAGCCAAGTTGCATAGTAGACATTCTTCAGCCTATTCAGAATATCCCCGTGTTGTATTAGATAGAACTGATTGCCAGTCAAGTGATTTTAACTGACGTCTAGTCAAAAAGAGATGTTTTGAAAGTGCTAGCATATACCTATGATGGTCTTGTGTTATCATGTTTTTACTTTGAAGAAAATTCTACTTTGTTACTCATTGTGAGTGAGGTATTCTCTCATCATCTCATAGCCATGCATGTTGATGTCATTGTGAACGGCACAAAGAAAGTGAGACTTTCCTTTGTGTGTGACTTCACCAATGCCAATGCTAATTTTGGAGGGGAAGAGCTGGTGGGAACCTTTCTCTTCTTTTCTGTTCTCTTCTCTCTTCTTATTTCTTTTCCCTGTTGTGCAACTATGTAAAATCCATTCAGAAGGTAAATAGCTTGCTTTTCTTTTCTTTTTTTGTTAAAGGCTATTCCATTGCAACAGGCCAATCACAATTCACGTGACTGATAGACTGTCTCTTTCCTATTGTATCTTTGGCACATAAGCCTATGGTTTTATCATCCATTCCCCTCAGGTTGCAAATGCTTATCACAATTCACGTCCAAGCAGCAAACTTCCTCATAAGTAGATGTCTTTGTGGCATCACATATCAAGAGGGAAAGAGGGCACAAACAATATTGTGTGTCTCCTGCTGTGAACAATATGCCAACTACTCACTTGTAATGTGCAAGACATGCCAGACTTTGAGTACTTTAGCAGTCAGCTACAGAGTGACTCTCTTCTCAGAAATCCCTTGCTTTATAAAGTTTCTTCCATTACCTACCCTGGTCCTCTCTGGGAACTAGAGGACTAAGAACTCTACGAGTTCAGTGCAATGCCACACTGGTATCCTGAGAATACGAGTAATTTTGGTTCAATGTGGAACTGTTTGCCACCATCAGTGCTCTAAAAATCAGCTGTTACCACAATATCCATAAAGTATTGATAGTAACAGCAACTTATCTATTTCTGCAATAATTAAGAGAGAATATTTTTATATACATATACAAGCATATATATTTTAAGAAGTAACAAAGCACACTTATACTTCAGCTAACAAAATGGACTCGGTAACACTGTTGCTGGAGTTCTGTTTCTGCTAATTATTGCGCACCACTAGCAGCAAAAAAATATTGCCTGCATCTTTTAGCATCCTAATAGGGGAAGATCTACATGTGTGCAAGAGAAAACTAAAAAATAATAAGTAAGATCAGAACCGAACTGTTAAACCAAGATCTGCATTGCCTTGGATGTTGAGGTTCACTTATGTAATATGAAGCATTCATCGGCACTGACTTGTTCCTGAAACCATAACCTGCGCAGTTCATGAAAACAGAGACTTGCAAGGAGTGAATGTTTCCCATACTGTAAAATATTTGGATTGGTTAACAGCACCTAACTGTAAACAACCAGTTAACATTGTACTAGGAACACAGAAAGGGGCCTATTGTTTCTAAAATAATGTTTGAGTTGTCCAAGATATTTCTTGTATAACTGTAAAGCTTCAGCGTGACATGTCTAGTTGATATAAGGTCATACGATGTATATCTAACACATTATTCCAAAAAAAGCCTGTTTAGCTGCTCAGGTGTAAAGGACATCACATGAAGTTATTAATTCCATATATTATGTGCGGTGGGATGGTTAAACACTTCACAAGACAGTGATGAGTATAAAATAGTTCTACATATGACTATCTCTCCATGGCCCCCTCATGCACGATGTCAGCGGGTCACAGCTGTTCTCAGTCCATACACACAGGGCTGAAGGGGCTCTACGGAGAGCTCTGCACAGCCACAGCCCAGTGCCTCCTCTCAGGCTAAGGAGTACTTTCCTGGCACGAAAATGCAAACAGCAGAACTTAGCCCACAGGCTGCACAGCTGCAGCCAATGTTGCTATGGTCATTTGCAGGAAAAGCAAAGATGGGTTGAATTTAAATTCTGGTAAGTTTGAATTAAATTTTTTAATTGTCCCCACTACTCTCAGCAGCTCAGTCCTGGGCTAATCTACACCTGGCAGGGTGGTATCTTTAAATAACAGCACTTGATTTTGATTTTATATAAAGAATGTCAGAGTTTGATTCTACCATGCCTCCCCTTTCTGCAGCAACCCTTCCTGCTCTCTATCCCATCCAATCCTGTCAATGGGTGGCTGGGAAAGCAGCAGAATGGGAGGAAAGGCACTTCAGAGCAGAGGATGGCAGATCGTCTGCTGCAGGCAGACCTTCACCAGCAGCATTAAGAAAGTAGAGATTTCCTCTGTACAAAAAATCTTCTTCAAGGCAGTTTCCGATGCCTGTAAATTCTCGAGATACTGCTTATATGGTGCCTGGAGGAACTGGGCCTGATACAAAGGAGCAGATCTCACCTGACAATTTGACTGAAGTCCTTGACCTGAGGATATCTCAGACTATAGAGGACCAGGTGTTCCCCTCACCTAAAATATACACACCAAGATCTAGCATCACCATGTCAACCAATAACTTTCTTATGTTGCAGTGTTGCTTTCAGGCCCCATTCAAGATCAGGACTTCATTTTGCCATTGTTGTGTATGTGACGACCACTATATTACAATTAAATACCCGACAGGCTAAGTAGACAGCAAAGAGGAAATGAAAGCAATCTCCAGTATTTTCATTTGACACAGGGCTTAATTTAATTGAGCAAGATCACTTTGAAAGGTCTGTGGCAAAGCCACTATTGGAACATAACTAAATAAGCATCAGTCAACCATAGTCTGCTGTGTTGCAGTGCCTTTTATCTAAAGGCTTCTAAGTATTCCAAACAGTCAGCATCATAACAGAAGCAAAACAGAGAAAAGCAAAGCAAAATTTGCTTCAAACAGAAGCAAACCAGAAAAAGCAAGATTCAACTACTTAAACTTAGCTGATTTCTGTTCTGAACCACACACATGTATACATGTATATCACTACATGTATAATTTATCTCAGTACACATAGTGAAATGCTTTAAGGTGCAAGTCTGTAAGAAAACCTCAAAACATGCAAAACAAATCTTGAAGGCTCTCAGTTTTGTTTTGAAAGTGTTAGTCAGCTCTTCAGTCCCTCTCTTCTGTGAACTATGTGCTTACCTGAAGGATAGGTTGGTTGCACCATTACATCTTTATGTTGCCATAGGACGAAGTGATGAATGTCATTTTCCAACACTGTAAAAGAAATTTAGAATAAGAATGGAATTCATAACTTCATTTGATGTCTACAGTACTGTCTGGTGCCACAGAGAAATGGTCTTAAGAATGCATCCATAATACATAAGCACAGGTGATGGGTTATTTTGGGTTTGTTCAGAGATCTACCCCAACCTTTTGTTGTTTTCATATATATATTTACAACACCAGCACACACAGTGCTTATATTGACTTTAATATGGCCAAAATAAGAATTTCTCACCTCTCTGACCCCTTCTGCATGCAGCTTCACTTAAGCTATACTCTAAGGATATCATACCTTCATACAAATGTATTGTGCAGCCTTTTTCACAGTGTACTGATGACAAAATGCTCTAGGCACTGCATAGCTGTAAAATACGGAAGAAATAATACTAGAATTCAGGCTTCTAAGAGGAGAGGGAAAATGTCTGTCATTACTAATACAGTCTTTAGCTTCGGAAAAAACTTCTGTGGTTATTTTACTTACCTGCCCAAAAAAACAATTTTCCATAACCCACTCCTTGACTATCCCTATGTCTGAATAGTTAAAGCAATCCAAGACTACCACTGACAGAGGGGAACTACACAGTTATAGTGATTCCAGAGTACTCCATGGTCAGATGAACTGTAGCAAGCTGTGTCATTAGGAACCTATTATTTCAATGCAATTTCCTGAGAGAGAGCTGGTCTCCTTTTAAAGAAATAATGTGGAATTACCCATTTCAGCTTTATCATTCATGCTTTCTGAAGGAGCTGCTCTTTTCTCAGGGCTTCATTTTTCATCCCTTCTGTCACCATAACCTAAATAACCTGTATTCCTTGTGCAACACACCGGTTCTAACGTCAAAAGTGTGCTGAGCACTGTAATTCTCGTGCCAATGCTCAGTGGGAGCTGAGGACTCTTGGCAGTTCTTGTCACAAGCCCATTATGCTGCCTAACATTTCACTGTAGTTTGTGACCTTCAGTGGCTTTTATGGATAGCAAAGCACTGTTAAAGCCATAGGTATGTAGTCACAGTGGTGGTCCTTCAGTCCACTGGGAAGCAAATTCTCTGATCAAATGCCTTTGAACATTAAAAAAAAAATCATCTAAGTTTAATGTCATAAAACCTTTAACCCTCTCTATAAAATGGACAGTAGATAGCAATGTAAGTGCAAAGAGTTTACGTCCGTTTCAGCTCAAATGACTTTCATGTTTAAACGTGTTGGACATAAAAAATGCTAAAAAGGCAGCGGAAAAGGAAATAGGGAGATGTTTTTTCCTTCCTCCCTATACTTAGCCTTTCTAGCCTTTAAAAATCAAAAATTCATCACTCCAAAATAGCAAATGAGGTAACAATCGCATCTTAATGTCACTGAAGATGGAGTCCTCTGGATCTAATGTAGAAATTGTAACAGGTCAAAATAAAAGGAATAATGCTTAGTTCTTCCCATCTAACTTAAGATGCATTTGCCTGAGGTCCCCCCTATACTGGAAGAAGAGTCAGGAAGCTTGGAAGAGTAATTCACTCATTTTTGATCTGAATTGCCCTCTGGAGGTGGCTTTCACCATAAGTGATCTCAGGTGATGGCAGCTCTACCTTAAGATCCCCAGTTAAGCGCCTACAGTTAGGTGGAAGCAATATGGATCTATTCCTTGCCCCCTGCCCCATGTGGCATTTCTGCAATCTCATAGCTGTGGATCATATGCAAAGCAGAATTTATTACTACTGTAATGTAATACTTTGTGGTATAATTATTCATCTGTCATTTCCTGTAGAGATACAACCGGTGGGTGTCACTTGTACTACGGTGCTTGTTTACTTTAGAATTTGAGTAAAAAATAACATCCTCTACTCCAAGTCATTTGAAAAAAAAAAAGGAGGAGATATGAAGTCAAGCACAGTGCTTTGGGTTTCCCACTTTTCTCTGGCACTATGTGAGACACTAAAAAACAAAACAAACCAAAAGAAACCACAAACAAAAAACCCCAAACAAACAAACAAAACCCAAAAAGCAAACCCCCCAAAACCCTCCCTACACAGCCCCCTGTGGTCTGGCCACAGCCAGGGATGAGTGTGTGCATAGGGGCAGGACTGCACTATGCTGAAAAATAATCACAGAACTAAATAATAAATCTTAGGACTTTTCATGCCTTAATAACTTAATGAGCACGAGGCACTTTTAGTGATGGGAAAACACAGATACAAGCACTCCAGCCAAATAAGGCCAACCTGTGCCAATCCTCCAGCACAAGGCAGATGTAGATATAGTAAATCCTGTTTCTCAGGCATGTGCCTGCCACTGCAGCTCCTACAGCACCCAGTGCAGAATGCATTCCTAGGATATGAAAGAGGTACTCTTGGCATCTCTCCCTTCTGCTGGACTGAGTATGACTGGTGTTTGCACGACAGATACAACAAAAGGCACCTCTGTGCAAGAAGTATCTCCTGGCTGCAGTAGAACCAGACAGATGGGATGGCTTACCCATTATTACAAAAGGCCAGGGACAAAAGGGTCTAGGTAAGAGGTCCCAGTTCTGTGCCCAGTCCACTTGCTTATACCCCTCTTACTCTATACTTGCTGGAAATTTTCTTCAAGCCTTTTGGTTACTTGCTTGTCTGTTTATAAGCACAAAGCCAAAATAACAAGCAATCTACCATTCCTGCTGTCATTGTTCTTTGTATTCATCCATGCTCCATGACTCAGACACCTTCCATACTGTACAGATCATCATACTGTATTCCTCAGTCAGAGCGGTAATATAAGATTGTAGCATGACTCACCTTGACTGCATTTTCCTGCAACCTCTACCTGACCTGTCAATGATCCACTGCACTCTACAGAATATGGTGTTGGCGAGACCCTCAAAACTCCAGGATGGGTATAAGTGAAACCCCAAAAGTGTCAGGATAAAACTAGGAAGGATCTTTCAGAGCTCTTTGCAATGCAGCACTTCCAGGAGCAACAGTTCTCAGCGCTGCATTAAGCACATATCCAGTAATACCTGTAATAGCAAGATGCACTGCATCTACTTAACTAGAGCTCCTGTAATTCCTCTAGTGGTACCAATAGGTAGGCAGCCAACATACTGTCACCTCACTTCAAGAAGTAGTACCTCTCAAAGGTGATATTCTCTGGGAGTGACGTTACTGTGTTGGCCAGTTAGTACTGGGAGAGGCGGTCACCACCATCACTGGAGTGCCTTTACTGGGGGACACGGCTTCCTGGAGGGACCCAGGTCAACACGGTGGTGAGTAAATGTGGAAGAGGTAGGTTGGATTGGAAGGATTCTGCATATTCATTTAGCATACTAAATTCTGCTCTCATGCCAGCGTAAAGTCCATCAGTGTGATATCTACTCAGAAGAGCTTCACAGCAACTTTCAAAATATGCAGTAATATAAAAATCAGGAAACTTTAATAAAGACACCTAGAACTAATAAAGATTTTTATTTTAATGGCCTTAGAATATTGGGATAACTAAAACTGAGTTGTTATATAGGAATCTTAATTCTTTTACATGTTCTTCACATTTTCTCTCTTTTTCTCTTTCTCTCTTTCGCTCTGTTTGTTAACATTTACTTGTTATTACTGTACGTTGCTTGCAACTTGTGTATGTTACAGACTGTCACATTTTATTCTGTGAAGTTTTTCTCCAATTCCCATCAACCTGAGCTCCATGTTGGGCAGCCGAGGAGATTACAATACAATTCTTTAATGCAAAAGAACAAGGAATGTCACAGACTATAGGTAACTTCACTGAGGTTGTGACACAAAACCTGATGCGAGGTATTAATGCAAAGAGTAAGTACTTGGTATGACAATAGACTACTTAGTTAAACTACCTTCTTTTTTTCAGATAGTCTGCATGGAAAAAATTAATTTTCATTACTCTCCAGCAGAAAAAATTCCCAAACCCACCAATTTAGGATTATTTTCACTGCCATTTTGAAAACCAGTGATGCCCATGTGATGGATCATTACTCATTTTCAAAGATTTAAACCCATATTTTCTATACTGTTCTTCTCTATCCTATACTCCTTCCATACTCTCCAAGCCATAATTTCATAATTTCATCATCCTTTGTCTGTGGTTTAATATACCTTCTCCATAATTCTTTTTCTAATTTAATCTATTTATATCCCTTTCAATCCAAGGACCTGATTTAACAACAACAAAAATGAGTCCCTACCCATGAGATCCACATTTCTTAATCCTGCATGAGGCTCTGGAGCCCATAAAAATTGATTTCTGTAACCAAAGACGGTCTGGCACAGAAGCATAATTGTTATTTTGCTGAATCAGGTCCTGAGCAAAGTATTTTGTTTACAATCTCCCCCAATTACCCCCCAAACACTACTTTGAGAGAATCATTAAAAAATAGCTGATAGACATTTCTGATAATTTTCTAGACGGACAGCATGAAGTTTATTGCTACTAATCTTATTTTAATTGTCAGTAAATTTTATGTTAACTCAGAAATCGCTATAGCCATGTACTAAGTCAAGAAAAGCATATTTTTCTCAGGGTGCAGTTCCTTTACTTCCTGGTTTGCTATTATGCTCTGACCCTCCCTTAATCAGTGAAGAAGCACAGCAGAGTTTAGATGGAGTCTAGTACAAAAAAATAAAGTTATTTATACTGATGCAATTGATGAGTGGCCATGAATATTAATGGAGAGCAAACACTATCCAGGCAACTAAAACAGAAAAAACTGACTAACAGGAGTGAAACTGGAATTAAAGAGATGCAAGACAATTAAACTGTAAACAATTCCTTTCCATGGACCATCTCAGAGAGAAATTTAGTGATATAAAGTCAAAGGGTATTTTCAGATGCTGCACAGCCCTTAACCCCTCCACAAATCAGAGTAAAAGTCTTTGAATACATGGATTCATACTCTTAACTTTCTCATAATCATTTGCTTAGCACAAGAAGTATCAGGCAAAAGTGATGCTGTAAAAATAGGATGCAAAAAGGAATATAAGATCTTCTTATTTTCTCTAAAATAAAGACAGCTGGGAAATTCTGTCCTCCAGCAGCAACTCCAGCAGCCTCATAGCTGCTCTCCTTCCCACTTCCAGCTAATAGGCTTGTAGCTCAAAAAAGCTAGAGCACAGCAGTTCTCCATCCTCACCCTGGCCATGACACTTCTGTTCCTATACCATTCTGTCACTAGCCCAAGACCCAGGGAAAACCATCATACCAAGCGAGTTTCCCATTGCCAGCATAGTATGACACAACTAATGTTTGCCACATTAACATCCCTTTTACATCACCAGAAAAGTGCAAGAGGACTGAAAAACAGATGAGTAATTAACACACTCAATGGACAATGTACCAAAATTTTCTTCAGGGATCCAGTTGGATTAAAGGTTTCTGTGAGAGGGACCTCATAGAGATCCTTCTTCATAAGATACTTCAGGCAGCTACTGTGCATGTTAGGGTTAGCAAATAAAAATTACCCTCAAGCTCTGAATGAGAACCAAAGGACGCTCTTAATTGTTCAGGAGTGGGACTATCCACAGACCGTAACAATGGCAATCCCAGGTTTGGGATCAGGGCTATAACAGCACAGCTGAGATCTAGACAACCTGTAGATTCATTTTTAGGTGTACACGGGGTGGTGGTGTGGAATGTAACTTTAGCCAGACAAGGCCTCCCCAGTAGAAAATTCTTCATCTTTCAAGCAACTTCCTTTCTTAGTGCTGGCCCTGTTTTACACTCAACTGCTTCTACCTCCTTCCTGCTTGTTAACCCCTTCCCGTGTACCAGGGCTGCAGAACCTTGAAGTCCCAAGCCTTTGTGGAATGGAAAATGGCTATTCAGGGAGGTTGTAGCTACTCAAGCTGGGTCCTTGTCTCTTTTAATCCTCAGACAAAGGTAGCCAGGAGGAAGACAGTCTGCATTTTTCTGGAAGAGATTGCCAGTGACCTAATGTGACAAAAGGAAACAGCACTATGTCTCTTAATTGCTGTGTTTCTGATCTAGGGCTGAGAAGACCCCATCTTCTTTAGAATCTGGCATGATTCATGTAGCCAGATGTTGACTCATGAGTAAATATGCCTGGATACCATGCTCTGAACTGTGGAGTTTCTCTCAGCCCTGTTTCAGTCAAAGTGGTTACGACCTACAGAAGTTTCTATAAGGACTGGAAAAGGCACTGGATTTCCAATCCTGTAAGTATGGAAAGTGGTCCACCCTGACAGTGCCTTTCCACTCATCCAGTCATCGGGGTAAGTGACCACTTCACAGCTCTGTAGACACATGGAAAACAAAGGAGGGGGGCAGCTACAACCCCAAGAAGAAGTAGTGTGAGTTGGGACCATCCCTGGCCGACACACAATTTCTGAAGGTATCTAAGGTAAGAAGGGTAGGCCTAGAACTTTTTTCTTGGTAGCTGTTGGAGAATGGCAGTGTTTGCTTAAGGCAAGATGACTGGGGTGACTTTCCCAGTGTGGGAATCACTTCTGTACAAGTGCCACATTTCCAAGCACAGACTAAGGTCAATGAATATATCATACAATTATGTCCACTAATACTCTGAACATAAGATGCAGTTCAAATAGGTGGAGATTCAGTGTCAGACTCTAGCTTATAACCAAAAGCAGCAGCACTGGTAAAATCACTATGACAGCATGCAACCATTTGCTATGACAAAAGAGATGTACCATGAGGCAAGGACATAGGCAGTCTCTACTGTGCTTCTCCACAATAAGCGGAGTATTCTAATGCAAAATCCAGCAGTTCTCCCGTTTTTTTTTTCAGAAGCCCTCCCCCCCATTTTGAAATCTAGTGTTTTCTTGGAAACACCTGAGGCATTTTAATAGTACTTTTTTGCAAATGGAGATAGATGAGAGAGGAAAAAAGGAAGTGGACACCACACAACTGAGGTAGTTGTGAAACAAACTACTCCCTTGGGAGGTCTGCTGAAAACTTTATCCTCTTAGCTAAATCTCTATAGGAGAACATTTAACGCTGGTGCAGTTAACTAGGTATCCACAGATAGGACAAGTATGGAGATAAGGTGCCAAGCTGAGAGTCAGAAGATTTTGTCGAAAATAGCCTCCTACACAGCAGTGGGCAAGTCACTTCACTGCGTGCTAGTTTTACCCATCTGTAACACAGAGAAAACATCGTTGACTTTTCTTCATGAAGCAGAACCTAAAAGAACAAAAAATGCTGTACAGGCCTAATTCAGATTCTGCTAGCAGGGATGGAAAGACTCATGTGAATTTGCTAGGCCAGAATCAAGCCTTCGAAGCTTTAAGCACCTAGAAGTAGTTGTTATTGGTATAACTAGACTAGTAGTCACCAGACAGTAATGGTTTCAGTAGTTTTCCCTGGACTCTTCTCAAACCCAAGGTCAGTCTTGGAAAATCTTGGAAAAAGCAAATGTGCAAATTGAAACTTGAGAAATCAACCTAAAATAACATCATTTAATTCCAGCTCTAGACCTCATTCCTGAAATTGTTCAGCATGTAGATCTGCTAGTGAAAACAATGGGAACTTCTAACTGTGGGCTGATAGCATCAGCAATGTTTTCTTTATTCCCATACAGACTAACCACATATTAAATATGTGACTGCCGAGTCCTACCTTCTGAAAATCAGGTGCTGCAGCAGTGGTTTGGAACAAAACTACTCTGCTTAACACTTACTTATATACACCAGCAATAGACGCAGTCTTCTGTACTGGTAATTTCTCTGCTTCCTAAATATTTAGCAAAATTGCCACTGTGGATTAGCATTGCTATCCAGAATGTGATCCCTAAGGCATGGCCCATGCATGGAATATTCAAGGGACATTAGTAGGACAGTTCAGTGATTTGTCCACATCCCCAGCTACTCTGTTCTCTTCCTATTGAACAGAAATAAAATAATGTTGTAGATTTTCAACAAGTATAGAGAAAAATGCATCAGTGCTAAGGGACCCTGTGGAGGCTGCAAGAGCAAGTCCCAGCTCTAGTTGCTAGGGATGTATAATGCAATTTAAGAAATTAATTCCAAGGTCAATTTTCTTGTCATTCAAGCACAACAGAGCCTGGAATCTGCTTCCAAAAGGATGTTCACTGTTAACAGTGAACAGCCTGACCGACAACCACTCTGCTCAGAGGTGTTTTGAGCTCTAGAAATGGACCAGGGCCCCCTCCATCACTAACAGTTTAGTTTGCAAACCAAGGCTCAGACATACCAGTAGGAGTCTCAGAGCTTTCAGCGCAGAGCTCTGCTGACACAGCTGTCTCCCTCATTTCAGGATTAGAGCCATCAGCTTGTAGCAGTAGAGGCTTATGAAGAAGCCCAGTTCTTTGCTCATCCCCATGAGGACAGCAGTTCTCCCCAGATGCAGTTACATGATTTTTAAATCAACAGCTCAGTACCTGCAATGTCACGGTTACTATGGCAGCCATGCCAGGTGCAAAGAGTGGTGTTAAATAGCAGTGAGTGTGATGAACAGAAAGGAACTGTGACTCAGTGCAACCATAAAACTTTAGAATCCTATTGAAATTAAAGGTATTAAATTACATCTATAGCTTTTGCCATTTTTTAAAATGTATTGAGACCCCCAATTATTTCATTGCTCACAAAACAAAACTTTACTACCTCCCTCTCTGGAGAAATAATTGGCTTACTCTGCACAGAGAAGAAAAGGGCAGTGGTGAAATCTGCAAAAAAGACTGTTTATGTTGTGACAAATCAGTGACATCTAAATAAAAGAAAAGTAAAGGCATAGAATGCAATTACCAGTGCATGGATAGATGCATAGTATGTGTCATATACATCTCTGTACTTTTGTGTGCGTGTGTGCAAAGCAACAAATATAACTTGAAAAGGCTTTTGCCTACTACTTAACTATGTTGTCCATCTGAAACCAGAGGCTCAGAATCATATCTCCAACTCTACCTAATGAATTTTTCTTTTGGGCTTGTTTTATTACTTGGCTTCAAAACCACCCAAAAATAAATGACAGTATGATGTAGCGTTTAGAGCAAGCTAATAGGCTATTCTGGAAGAGGCACTGAAATTAAGTCTATTTGTTGAGTTTATCTTTCCTTAAAGACTTGCAGGACCACCCATTGCCTTACAGTGTCTAGGTAATAAGCATTGTGCAACCGAGGTGTAGGATGCTGACAATACCACTCGGTTAACACATCTCAGTATTTGTGAAACTTCAGAAAGCACATTTTGCTTAGTTTTTCCTCCCTTCAACCAAAAAACTCATATTGAGCTGTGCCATATTTCGAGTATATTCTCAATACACTAATTTGCACTTTAAAACCCTAAAATATATCCTACACCAAACAGCACTTTAAATTGTTTTATAAATGTCAGACAAGTCACACAGAGAAAACATACTATTCTCAGTCTATCCTCATGGGAATGTGTGGAGTAAAATGGGCAAATCTGACAACATATTTTCATTATTTACAGCTGAGAGTAAATTTTACTCTATCTACTTTCCAAATTTATGGCCTGCTGTAGTGTTTTCTATATGTAGTGTCCTGTGGCAGCATTGCAAATACTGTATGTGTTCCAGAGAAGAAAATCAGAAAATTGATTGCTTTTTTTAAAATCCACATTCTGCTGTTGTATTTCCATACATAACGTACTCTGTGTGTCTAAAACGTGTACAACCATTCTGCACAACTGATACTGGGAACAGTATAAAACAATCTCGGTAAATTTTGGGGAGGGGAAGAGCAGGAATTCTCCCCTCAGAATATTGCAGACAGGTATAAATCAGCACAAACAGAATATACTCAAATACTAAAACACAACTCACAGTCCACTGCCTCTCCAAAGGTCTGAGCAACAGAAGGCTTCATGACAAACAGGTCATTCATGCACCATCCGATGTCATGTAAAAACATAATCCAATTTCTAACTGCAGTCTTCTGCTCGCAGGACTAGGAACCAATGCACGCTCGTTTCTGAAACTGCCCCACTATGTGGAAGTACAGGTGGCTGCTGTTACACCTAATGCGATCACGTTTTGTTTCTCCTCCCACTTAACAGACTTGATTTTATTTTGGTGCAGTGCACATGAATGCAGTGTCTAGGACAGATGTGCTACCTTTTATAGTGTCGCTATAGAACTCTTTAGCTGTGAACCCTTAATTTGCAGCTGGAACTCTAATAAACAGTGCATAGTATTTCAATAGCCTTCTGCTTATATGTTTGAAGATTCGAAACTGAATGGTGAGGTGGCCAAGGCGGCGCTGGCAAACGAAGACTGTCCCCACATAGACCAGGCTATTACGCCTGATGAGGGCCTGCCCTTTACTCGCTCTGGCACTCGGGAGAGATATGGACCCTGCTTCCTCTTATCAACCGGGGAATATCCCTGCCCGCCTGATGGAGGAATAAGAAAGGGTATGTAGCTGGGGTCCTGTAACCATGTAGTTAGCTACCGTTTTAAATAAATAAGAGAAAGTCAGCTGTAGCTGTAGCACGCGATAGTGCGCTTGCTGTAGAGATGCACGTTTGGGCTGGAAACCACCACCTGATGTCTGCATTTGGAGTTTCTAACCTATTTCTTTCAGAAAGAAAAGCCTGAGGAGCTGTAACTACCCCATGCAGCTATGCTAGGGAGTTGAGTCTTCCACCCCAGCTGGTGCAGTAAGCTTTAGTGGAGGATGCTCTACTACAATGTCCTTAAACTAGCCCATTCTCTGAGGAGAGGCCAATTAACATTTCATAGCAATGAAGGTTTGCCACTCGGAGAGCTCACAGATCTTACCAGACTCTGAGGAGCACAGACTTGGATGTGGCAGACAGAAAAGGTAAAACATAAAGCAAAACATCCTTAAGAAATATGAAATGATTATGTGGCTACCTTGACAGAGCACTAAAACAAATTATTTGGCTATTCATAGCTGTTTAGTTTAACAGAGAAAGAGAAGCATATGAGAACATCTGTTATCACAGGTGTCTTACAATTGGAAAATAATCCATCTAAAATCACTTTCCTTTCATAAATAACTCATTACTAGTTAGTTTCTCAGACTTCTGACAGCTACAGGTCTCTCAGAAGTAACTGCATTTTAGTTTGCTAATGGTCAGAATTACCTATTTAGCAACAAAAGTCAAATCAAATGAAAAAAGCCTTCCCTTCTTAAAATAGGCTGTTTTGTTTAAGTAATTTAACGTAAGGAAACCATACAAACCAAAAGTAGAGTTACATACATATATATATATGCATCAAAGTTGATAAGGAATGGGAAAATTGGAAAAGAAATCTCTCTTCAAATCAGTGTTTATCACTGGTGTACTGTATATAGTATATGATATAGTCAATATTTTAAAACTGCAAAGATTGTATTATGTAACCATACACTGAGTATGGATTATAGAATTCCCATGTGCCATTGTATGATGGGCAATAGTTATAGTAAATGCCAGTTATAGATAGTGTATGTATTTATAAGTTTAAAGCTTATCATCAACAAAGATATAGTTGGACCACAAGACTTTCATATGAAAGTATATCCTCTAAAATTTACCTTTGTAGCAAAGTGTTTTACTTGATTCTGTATTGGATAAGCATTGGCCGTGTTCATTCAGCTTGGGCGAGTTCGGGTGGTTCCAGTGGATCAGGGGAACACTCCAAATGGCACATCCTTTGGGATGAGGAATGTATGGTTTTCACGATGCACTGCAACCGCCTCTCGTTACTGAATGAAACAGAGGCTGGTTGGCTAAAGAGTAATATATGTCAGCATATTGTTGGCCTGTTTGAAACACATTGAGAGCATCTTAATTGTTGTTCCAACAGAATTTCATCCATAGTTTGTGCAACTCTCTGTACACTTGCTGAGCTGTTTACGTGCATGTCTGAAAAAGAAGGGCGGGAGGGAGGGAAACCAAATGCATGCAATTTTGTTTTCTTTTTCTTTTTTAAATGCTGAGAACAAAGGAGTAGTATCTCTACAGCAACACAACAAATTCTACAGATTTTGCTGCCTTCTCCCCCTCCCACCCCCAAAGATACCAGAAACCTTAATTTTGCCTGAGGTCAAAAATGCATGAAGTGGAAGGGAGAGGTATGTGTGAAAGTATGACAGAGACACAGAAAACCCCTCCCACTGACTCTTTTTTCTTCTTAGGGTACAACCATGTTGCTGCCTGTAGGATCAATTACGTAGCCTGACCATCCTTGAGAAATGATGATTTTTTTTTTTTTTTAATATATGTATACATATATATTTTTTAAACTTGTTCTGTACTTCAAAGGCCTTCTGAGTCATGTTGCAAGCGATACTACTCTCGGCATGTCCGTGCATGCAGATGCTATTGAACTGGCTACAATGTTGACCTCATTCTTAGTCCATTCTGTCATTGATCCAATGCTGTACTTTGCATTTTTCTTTTAAATGAAGGTTACGAAATGTCACGGAGCCTTAACAGCATAGCTGGCATAAGTGGAAAAGCGATAGGATTATCCTCAGTGTCTGCGCCCTACAGCTCTCCTAGTCCAGTGAGACGTTCTTGGTCTCCCATCCCATCTATTTTGTAGCATGGATCAGTAGCAGAGAATGGTCTAAAAAGCTTTATTTTCAATTAGCCTATGCTATGTTGCATATAATCCAGGTGACTAAGTCTGAAGATGCAATGTCTCACAGTAGCACCTGCTGGGAATGGTGTTACTACTGATGCTAGGTGACAACACTCCTAACTAGCACTCAGATGACAATAGGCAGGCATTTACGTAGTACTGGTGGGCCATACATGCTGCATGGTATCAGTACATAGAAGGGTGGATGCACCAGATAATCTCCTTCCTGGTGCATCGGCTAGTATACGCTTATTTTGGCTAATGGTGGATCTACTGGCTCTGTATGGAATGGGTTAGGCATTTAGTCAATGCTGAAACATGCCAACGATGGAAGATTTTGCTTTTCTCAGGATATTTTTGAGCCATAGGAACCCTGCAGGAGTTTGAGCAAACAAGCACAGTAGGATGAAACTTTGCATGGGCGCCTATTTTAAGCTGAAAGCAATACTCAGACACACTGTAGAGAGGTCTCAGTCTGGCTGACTGCATGGAAAAAAAATCCTGTTGAAGAAGAATATGGCTGCCTCTGCATGTAGCTATTTCACCTTTTCCTCCTTCTTTTAAAACTAAGATGCCGAGCTTGATGTGAAAAGCACAGGGAAGAAGCTCAAGTACTGATTGTATTCTTTACATGCAGATCTTTGCAAAGAAAGTCCAGTCATTGCTAAATATATGCCAACAGAGGCAGTCAGAGTGACCTGACAAGGCAAGATGGAGATGAACATTGATGGCTAATAAACATCTCTGTGGAACTGTGCAGGCATAGAAGACCTTCTCATTTGGACAAAGTTAACTCGTTCCATGCAGGTTTTATGGATGATTCTTCGTGGTTTTGGAGTTGTACTAGAGATGCAGGCTTTTTCTACGGCCAAAATGTAACAAAACTGTAGAAGATAATTTTTTTTTAATCTATTTTTTTGTTCCATAGCATGAATTGCATGAAGACAAAAATAATAAAAAAAAACCACACAAAAAACCCAAAACAAACAAAAAAAACCCCAAACACCCAAAACCAAGAAACACTGCACATGTATGATTAAGGAGAAAAAAAAGCAAAGTTATATATTTTCTTTCAAAGCTCTTTACTTTTACATACATTGTTGTAGCCAAAATGTAAAACATTATAAAACTGTACATTTCTTTGCTATGGATTGCTTCTTTTTGTATACAAGATACAAAGTAATGGTTTTAAAAAGTGCAATCAGGCAGTCATCGGTCATATTGACCACGCCTTCACAGTTCATCACACCGACATGGAAATCAAGAACTTTTAATCCAACTAGAAGTGTATAAAAATAAGAAAAACTTTTTCCTGTCTGTTTTTGTTGGCATGCTTGTGACACATGGGACCTTCCTTTGGACCTGACAGTAACAGCTGGCCTAGATTTAATTTTCCAGCTCTGGTTATGTTGTATTTTATTGATGTATAGATCCAACGTAAAGACCCTTCATAAATTGTTCATATAAGTAATCAGTATGAATTTTAAACAGAGGTGTTATTTTAAAACTGGGACTTATAGTACAAAATCAGGAAAATACTCAAGTATAAATGGTCTCAAAGTTTAAGAAACAAGACAACAGCATTGTATGCAATTTAGTACTGAGTAAAATGCATGCACAATGTTATGCAAAACAATTCTAGCATGAAATAAATTTTGTATCATGGTTTCAGTGCCTGCTGTATAGTGTAAAGGGGAATCCTTTTCTGAAGCGATCAGGGGTTTCCAGAGACTTGCTTCTAAAAATCTTGAATAAATACAGTGTTCTCAACAGATACGTAGGAAAAAAGCTTGGTATTGCTTTGGTTCTACAATGCTAATTTTGGTTAGTAGATAATAAATGAAGCCTGCAAACACTTGATACAACTGATGTCTGAAGAATCCACACCATTAGTAATTTTATGAGGGAAGATTAAAAAACCCTATAATTATCTAGGTATCTTCCTTTTCCTTCCCCAACAATAATAAAAGTTTGTCTTTTTAGCTGATTAAATGAATTCAGTTTTTCTTACTTCTTTGGGCCCTGTCCTTCACTTGTTCTTCACTGAGCCACAGCAGTCCACCTGATATGAAACTCTGAAAGAAATCCCAGTATCTAAGTCGCACTTTATTTGCCACACAAAACATGCAGCAGTAAGAACCGAGAAACGAATGGGATTAAATTTCATTTTAGATGCTACATATGACAACTATGGACTATGTGTCAACAGCATACTAGTTGCTTGAGCATTTTTGTTAAAGTACTTCTATAAGGAAGGATACACCTTTATCTTCATCTGAGGAACTTAAAGGAGTTGGCAACCTTCTAGGCAAGCAATGGCATCTGCGACTGCTGATGAGAATGCAAATGTAAAGGAATAGTATCCCTATGGTTTGGAAGAAATAGAGATTAAACCCAAAAAACCCAGAAGAAACACTCATGGCTCCGGTAAGTGCTAAATTACAAACAAAAAAACCAACTGCAGCTGGACCTTGTCTTCACAAAACTCTACTCCAAAAGGAAAATCAAGGAAGATCTCAAGTTGTGTTTTAAGAATACAAGAAAGGCTGATAATCTGAATTTGTATGTAATTAGAAAACTCCTTTGTAGTCCTTGACGTAGCATTATGTACTTGATTTCTACTTCAGTTGACTATCCTTTCTCCCAAGAACTATTTTTCTCCCACTGTTTCTATGCTGCTGTTCTCATCTGATAATCGGGCAATTTCTTACCTCCAGAGGTAAGATCCAGGATCCAAAAGTTGCCTAATGAACAACTTTTCCTCTTACAATGTATTAAAAGTCCAGAAATAGATTTATTTGCCCCATTTTTCATTTAAAACTAACTCAAGGGCCCAGCGTGAAGGCTGCTCAAATTCTCCATTACCATAAGGATTACTATAAATTCAGCCCTGTAAATCCCACGTCGGTCTCCCCCTTCCATTGCGCTTTGCATATATATGAGCCTTAGCTAACAGGTTGGGTACACGTGCCCTAAGGCAATTGTCATTCTGTGCTACTTTTTACATCTACCGGTCCCATTTTCCTTTCGGTACTCCTCTCAGCTGATTCTGATTTGAGGTAACCATGTCTTTTGGGTGACTTCTATAAACACTTCAGAAGTAAACAGAAAATAAAAGGTAGAGCACTTCCCATGCACCACTCTTCAGGCGATGATCTAAACCTTAAGGTGTATCTGACCCCAGTTTCCCTTGCACAACAGAGGCAGCTCTGACAACACACAGGGAAAGAGGGAGACAACTGGAAAATTTTAGGAGCTGTTGCACTGAATCCTGGCACTGAATCCTCAGACAAATTTACCACATCATCCCAGCTGTTTTACATTTAAGGAGCTTTTGCTGGGGTATTATGATTCAAACAATAATTCCTTCAAGCCTGCCCACTCCCACTACAGGAGATACGTATCTTGATTAAAGCATTAAAACTATACACATGGCTAGGTTCTGACCTCAGGCTTGCAATAACACCACCAACTACTTCTGACTTCACACCATTGTAAGAGCAGAAGCATATTCTGTTACACGCCGCCTGTTTACTGCAGGAAATGAACGTCTGGGTTTCTTGCTCTGCAAACTCAGCTTTTGGCACCGGACCCCCAACTATAGGACCCAATGCTGGTCCTTCATCTGAACCCGCTGACAATTAATGGTTTATTACTTGCTAATGTTAAAAGCACATCTCAAGCACACCTTCTACAGATATAGCTTTTCCTCTGCATGAAGGTACTTGTTTCTTCTGGACCAACCTGATGTGTCTCCACAACTACAATTTCAGACAGCAAGGATATGCAAAGTGGTTTCTGATCTCTCACTCCATAAAAAAAAAATAATCTAGCTAATACCGCTGTGATAACAGTCGAGCGCAGCAATTATTAATCTGGATAAAGTGATTTTTCACATAAATTGCCTTCTCTCTCCTTAAAGTTTCAGGGCCAAAAAGAAAATACATCACTAAAACAAATGGCTGCTAGGACAAATGAGCAGACTGAAATACAGAAGAGAGCAAGCAGGGTTAAGGGAAGGGCATTCAGAAAGGAACTGAGCACAGAGCTGCTTACAAAAAAGATATCCTGAAAAAAACCCAAGTGCAGTTGTTACTTTGCCACTTTGTATATCCTTTTCATAGTTTCAAAACAAGGCAGCCTACCTCTCTGCTTTCCGTATATATCCTGGAAGCAACTTTGTCTCTGAGCTCACACAAAACTAACCTCACCTCATGAAAATGTGCTTAAATTATGCAGGTTATTTTTAACTCGCTCACTTTCTTGAGTTTGGGCATAAAATATTTGTCTGTTCGGAAGTCCCAAAGCATCTACATTGATCTAGGACTGTAGGTGCAACATTTCTCTCAGGGGAATACAAATGCTTATTTGCAATCAAGAACAATATTTTAATTTAAATTGAACTTCAAGTTAGAAAATGGATCCAGAACTCCATCTCTTGACTTTCTTTCCTTATCTGACAAAGCAAATGCTTTAAAACTAAGCATATTCATTTGCCCCCATGGAAAGAGATATTCCCTGGTTCAGGCTGGCAAAGCCAGATTTTCAAACCTCAGCATTCACTTAAGCATTTTAAGAACTTTATGGAAGTACATAAGCCCAAACATCTCCAGGTACCAAATATTAAGAGCGCATCCTCCAAGGCTTCCACTGGTTTCTCTGCTGCCCATGGAGCGTAGGTTAGAGTCAGCAAAAGGCAAAGTATTGCAGTTGTATTAGCTCAGATATCACTCTCAGGTACCTGCCCAGCTTCTGGGCCCAAAGGGCTTAGCAGGGACAACACATCTATGCAGAGGCTGCTGACAGTGAGTCACACCAGAACGAACAGGAGACACGTGGCTTGACCCCAAGCAAATAAGCTCAGTAGCAGCCATGCTTTGCAGTGGTGGTGTCAGTGTGAGTGGGTGACTGGAGAAAAGGCAGCAGTAGCACAAGAGGTGGGAAATGAGGAGGGCATAGGATGGGTCTGAAAAATGGGTTATGCAAGTAGGAGGGAAGGGAGCACATGAGGAAACAGCAGTCAGTGGCGAGGAGGAAGGAAGAGCAAGGAGAGAAGGAATTAGTAGCAGTGAGGCTTACCTAAAAAACATCATGGACCACTAGCCTAGAAGGTAGAGCCTTGGCCTGGGACACAGGAGATAGAAATTTTATTCTTGGCTCCACTGTGGACATGCTGGGTTACCTTGGTTGGGTCATTTCAATTTTTTGTGCCTCAGCTTCTGTTTCTTTGACTTTATCCCCCTTTTAAAGTGTTCTGAGATGAAAAGAGGAAAAGCAGTATTTAAGTAGGATTATTTATTATATCTAGCTACTCAGAATTAAGGCACCAGAGGAGAGAAGCATCTCTCCATTATTTAAAAGATGCCATGTTTCCTTGTCTGCAGAAGAGCACAATGGCCCATTAGGAATCCCTTTTCTTTTGTACTTTGAAACAGAGGATTATTATGGAAAACAATTAAGCACCCACACAGTTAAAATGACAGAGAATCTTCATTACTGATTGGCAACTCCTCTGCTGCCCTAATTTAGGTACCACATGTCTTAATGCATTCAAATCAGTAAAAACAAAACAGAAGCTAGATTTGATTGACATTTGCAACAAAAAAACCCCTAAAAATCATGTCAGAACATTACATAAAAATTGTCCAATTCTTGGCTCCACTTCTAAATATATATTAAAAAAAAGTAAAAATGCAGAGTCTTATAAGTTTATGATGTTCAGGGAGCACTGGAATAATATTGAATAGAAATTCTGCAATTTCCAGTGACAAAGTCTTGACCCAAACCCTGCAGACAGAACTCCCACCAAAACTGCATTGTATCTGAATTACAAGGTGGTCCATAGGCAAAGCAACCTGGAAACAGATGAGAAAGATGAAAATTAATTGAGAAGCTAGCCGACACAGGAACTGGACGCAAACTCAACTGCCTCCCAACCTGCAAAGACTTGTCTGAAAATGAGTAGAATTTTGACATGTCACAAAAAAATGCCTGAGGAATTTTTGCAAAATAAATGTCACCTCTGAACCTTCTCATCCACACAGCCAGCTTTTATTTATTGCTCTTGTTTCTAATCAAGCTGAAAAATGTTTTCTCCCAGTACTCTAAATTTATGCTTCCTCACTCTCCCACAAGGTAACATGTGGTTCATCCAGGTCATGACTCAAATACAGAGACCATTTTCATTGCTCAGTATTTTCAGTCACATACTCTCTTTCCATGTTCTACAGGGGCACTGATAAGTAAAAACTGCCCCTGCATTAAAAACAGGTGAATGGAGATACAACTGACAGATGAACCCAAATGAAACCTGCCAACAGCTAACGAATGTGCCTTACTTCAGTCCCTTCAACCTCTAAGTGGGTTACAAAATAACAACAGCTTTACACATGCAGTTTCTCCAAATTAACTTCAAAGGCACATATGGTAAACACCTCCCTTCGCAGTTATTTTTCGGGACATGCATCCAACAGGCTACTTCCATACAACCCAAGCATTTTAATTCAAGGCTATTACACCATTCTTTCTAACACGGAGTAAAAAAATCTAAGATCGGCATTTATCAGGAATTAAAAATAGCACAAAAGCTAGAAGAAAAGAACAAAGCACAAACCACTTTCTTTTTTGTACATAAATCAAGATATTGATATGTCAAAAGTTCAAATGTCCAAGTATTTTTGTGTCAGAGTTTTCAGCAAATTCAGTGTAAACTCCAAATTTTTAAGCACAGTCAAAACCACACAAGATGATTCTCTACCACAGACTGCATCCATTCCTAGCCTTTCAGAAGCAAGACTTATGTTTTCCACTTCAGTATTTTCTTCTTCCTTTTACAGATCTTTCAGCTGCTCTGAACTATAAGCTGGTAGTAAATACCACAAACATGACTCAAATACTGATGAAAAATTCTGGAGCCTTTTTTAAGAATATATCTAGTTAAAAGAAAAAGCGCAAGACTTGCCACATGACGTAAAAATATTGAAATTGCTAAGAAAACACGAAACTTTTTGGTGAAAACATAACATCGCTATTTCAGTGACAAAGATCTGTCATCATCGTGATTTTCAATACAGGGGAAAAGGAAATGGAAGTCCCAAAATTACCTAAGTCTTTTTAAAATCAGATCTAGAGTTTCATGGAATTTAATGGAAAAAATAGTAAGTACTTGATTAAGTGCTGGACTAGGTCACAGGCCTGATCAAAAGACTTCTGAGACTGGAAGGTGAGGATGGATGTTGCTGTTCCAACTGAAGAGAACTGGAAATTTCAAGATGTGCTATGAATGAGAAAGAAAACCCATTGTGGGTCAATAATTCATATTATTATTAATGAACAGTGGGAGAGGGGGAATAACAACATCCAAGAAATAGAATACCTTGTCCCCCATCTCACTCCCACCATACCGGCAGGATGGAATGCTGATATTTCTGGGTGATTATTCAGTCTTCAGGACCTGTATCTTGAATCTATCTTCCCCCTCTGCCATCCTTTTCCCCTATGTTTTAGCTGACAACATAAGGCTCTTTACTGCCATTCATTGAGATTTTTTCCCATACATTCAAACTGATCTCCTTCACCTGTTTGCCATCCTCATCTTTAAGTCTTATGACTCAAAAAATGTCATATAAAGCAAAATCAAATCACATTCTTCCCCTCCCCCTCAATTTCTCTGTGTTCAGCCCTGTAGCCAAGCAAAACCTCCTGTCATTCAGGCAGAAGTGACCTTTATGGCAGCTGCAGATGGCAAGAACTAGTTAGTCACCAACAGGACTGACAACATGCAGATAGGGGAGGGAAGCCAGTGTCATGTAAGAAGTGGTGACTGGGAAAAAGAGGAAGAAAGGCAGGACTGAATTGTTCCTCAAGATGAACACACTTCAAATACGGGGTCTGGCATTCTAAGCAGAAAAGCATCAAGTCACTCAGGTACACTACACAAAGTCAAATTACACCAATGACTGCCAAGCAGCCTAAACAAATCCTCCAAGAGACAGAAACTTCTCGAGTCAACACACACATCTTCCTACCAGCATTCTTTAAAATAGAACAGGAGTGTTTTGCACAGGTGCACATGGAGGCTTCATGAGCAACAACTGCCCATCTCCTAGCTTGAGTTCCTCTTCAAACAACAGAAGTACACACACAGCTTCCTTCTCCCCTTCCACCCAAGAGCCTGAAAGTTCTCTGGACTGAAGGTCAACAGTTCACAGCTCGTTCTCCAGCAAAGCTGTGATATTAAGTTCACCTTTTCCCCCTCATGAATGTCAGCTCATTGGCAGGTTTGCTTATTCTCAGAAAATGGGAGGGGAGAGCAGCTGCACAGACACTTGCTTACTTTGTCCCAGTGTTTTATATATATGCGTGTGTGTGTGTGTGTATATATATTACAAACCGTGTCAGTTTATTTGCATCTGAATGTGAATGCAGAATGCTTACCTAAAAGGCTTTCTTTGTTTAGCACTGAAGACCTGCATAAAGAAGTCTGTCTTTGCATGCACTGCAGAAGCATTGGACAGCACACCAGCTCTGCATTCTGCCTTACACAGACTGACCATCTCCATCAGGACATCAACAGGCAACAGTCACTGAGCTTTGGATACCAGCAAGGAAGGGGATTTCTTCATTTGATTATGAGCTTTTCACCGAGTACTCCCTTTCTTACAGTAGAAAGCCTTAGCTGATTTCATGCAATGTTTTATTCTGCAAACAAATCATACTGACATACAAAACAGGGCATCATTTCTGAATGAATGAGCAACAACTTGTTTCTGACATTCAACCATGTACCACCTACAATGAATTATTATTCACTCTTCATACTACAGCAGTATGTAGAAGTCCTGACCGACAACAAAGCATTTAGTACGTCAAGCTCTCAAGAAAAATCATTACTTCCCCAAGTTTTCAATCTATACAGGCAAGACAAAGGAGAGAAAACACAGTTCTCACCCATTCAAAGATGAAGATCAGATGCAGATATGAAACACAACAAGACCAAGAACAAACCAAAGTACTCCTTTCTTTCTTCCTTATCACCCCAAATACTACTTTGAATTTCCAAGAGTGTGTTCATGTTACAGATTTGAAAAAGGGAGCATTTCAAATAACCACGTCATATTTATTTGTTACATAATTTGTTGTATTCGTCTGAAATGAATGGCAGCAACAGCATACACAGTCAAAATATGCTCAGTACAGTAACCACTATGTTATAGGGCACACATACCAGCTGTGATTAATCAAGGGACAGAATTATTCAGAGGGTACAATTACTGAAACAAGATAACATGCTTATTTGGTACACAGATTTTGGAGGAAAACAAAGGTAGAAACCTCAGAGAGAACTGCCAAACAAAGCATGAGAAACTGTTTTGTGCATATAATAGAGAGGCTAGAGGTATCTAGAAAATGGCAGTGAGGAGAGTCCATAAATAGCAACATAAGTAAAGAGTGCAAGAGGTCACAGCCCAGAATGGTATATTGCCATGAAGAACCACAACCAACATATAGATTTAAAAAAAAAACACTTTACAACAGAAGTCTTACTTCTGCACTTTTTGCAGAGGACCCATTTGATTATTCCTATAGATTCTTTCAGTATCTGCAATACAATTGTTATAACCAGCTTCACAGTCAGTTCAAATTTCTCATCCATTGAATAGAAAAAGAAAATGCCTTTGAAAATTAGGCCATAAACTCTAACTGCTGTAAAACCAAGGGGGGGAAAGCCTTGCAGCCCCTATTACCAGCTTAATTCCTTCCCCTTCATGTGTAAGCTGATATATCATTAGAAAGTCTTCCTGTCCTATTTCCTAAGAGCGCTTCTCTGAGTATTTGTAATTCTGTAAGGCTTCTTTCCTGGCAAGCCTGCTTTAAAAATTAAACAACAGTGGGTCTCATTAAAAGGTGCATTTACCACACAGTAGTATTCTCTATGTTTAGAACTTGAAATACATCAAATACCACAGCAAATGTAACTATCGTGGGTGGTAAACATCCAGTTTAATGGCATCCACTGTATTTGTGTGAAAAACAATTTTATAAATAGCTTCCAAAACTCTACTCAACATAGGTAACTAATAATACATGAAGATAATTTACACTTTTTCATTTCTCCTATCAAAATAGGTAGGCCTGCATTCTCTGCCAAGCACTCACCTGGAACGTGTGCTGTGGGCATGCTCTGAACTCAGTTGGGCTGTGAAACAGATGCCTGAACTAACCTGAAATTATCAAGAGCATTCTGGTCTGCCTTTTAGGCTGGAGAACTTGTAAGAACTTTCTGTTTAGATTGTGATATCTTCCTATTCGAAGGCAGCTGGAAACACAGGTGCTGTGTCAGAATGAACTGCCCTTAACAGCTACAGCTGTCTTATGCCCTTTGACAAGAACTCTTCTATTGTTTCCAAGAGCTCTTAGAAGTTTTTCTTCCCTAAGCAGTAGCTTCAGAAAATTCAGGTTAGATTTGCAAGTTAATAATAATTCATGCGAATTTGTATCCCTGTAAATCTGTAATAAACTGATGTCTGGCACAGAAGATAATTCTTCAGGAATACTGCTCCTTTCACAGTTTAATCAAGATATAGCTAGTTCAGAAGGGCCTCATTGTCCCCTTTTGCCAGCCTTCCAAATTATGTCTCCTTTTTTTCATTTTAAATCCTAATCTTCTGTTTAAAATGTATGTATGCATCTATTTATGTACACTGGCATTTCTCTAGGACGCAAACTGGATTTTCTGAGAGGCTGGGAGCTCACAACTCCATTATAAGTTGGCAGGGGAGCAACACACGCTCATCATGACATAAAGATACAATAATAAAAGACTAGAAGGGGCCCTATGACTCCACCTTCTCAGACCATTTCCTCAGACTGAACTTATACACCAATGATAAGCAATTAAGCAGCTGGTTTCTTCCTCAAAGACTTCTCAGAAGAACAAGAAAACTTCATTCTTTCTTCAGTGGTATTGCATGAAGGCAAAATGTTTGTCATTCTATCTGTGGGTAAGAAAGTAAATCCTGTGAAAAGGACACATGAAACATTTTTTTAAATATTATAGTTTTTGATGCATGCTCTTTCCCTTCAGTCTTAGAAAAGAACTTCTTCTGCATCATGGGCAATCCTCTTGTAGCATTTCTGAGCTAGGCAATCCAAAGATGTCCATCCACATCCATGATGCTATGATTTCAGGTGTACCAAGTCTAATGTGGAGTTTGACAAAGAGCCATGGAGTGTCCTGCTCCACATCCAATTAAGAGCTGTTTTGCATAACCAAGAGCTTTGACTGGCTTCGGGACACAAACATTTGCTTCTGTGCCATCACCACACATCCCATGTTCATTCCATCCCCAAGAGAAGCACCAGCCACCTAAAAGAGAGGATACAAAATGCAGAATAAAGACCACAGAAACACGACAGCTTTGGTTAGTTTTGGGGAGAAGATCTGTCAAGTCATCTTCTAATTAGGTTCTAAGAAATTCTCCTAAGGTGGGGAAAAATGTTCTGGTTCTCTTGAAAATGCAAATAAACCCGAATTAATTAGTCCCTATCTTGTTCCATATCATTAACAACATAACAGAGATTAAAGTAACAAAGACATTTGAAAATCACTTAGTAAACACACGGTTCAGTATTTATACAGAGCCTACAGAAATCTCTACATTTTACAGTCCTTGCCTAAAATGATGTGGAAACCCAGTCTTTCAAGTTCCCCCTAGTAAGCAAAGCTATCACAAACCAAGCCCAGGGACAATAACCATTCACAGCATGATCTGTAGGATTGGGGAACAGAGTCACAGAGCAGCCAAATACATTTTATTCCTACTTTCAAGTTTACATCTCACCTTTTCACTTTAAATACAAGTCTCCGACTAGTTACTCTTAATCATCCTACCTCTTCTGCTTGCTTTGACATCATTTCAGTGCTTTTATTATCCTTATTTCCCCTCATTATTATTTATTTTTGTAACATCTTTTATATCCCAAATAATGATCCATGTATTATTACCCCATAGTACTCTTTCTTGAAGCACAATATGTAAAATTTGTTCTATAAATGGCTGGCATAATTAAAAAAAAAATCCACCAAAGCACCCTCTTATGCTGAACTACAAGAGGTATTTCTTCCCTATTTTCTTCTCCTTATTTGGCTGTCACAGACTCTGCCTCTGAATTTTTGTAATAAAAAAGAAAGCCATCCTGCAATATAATCATGTTTCTTATGCCACTGCTATTTTTGAAAAGCAGCAGGTGTTAACAGCATGAAGTACCATTCTGGAGTCTAAATAATGAGGAGAAAAGTGCCAAAATTCACAAAATCCAATCCCAATCATAATTCTAAAATAATTTTACTTTTCAAAATTCAAAACCAGATTATTGCAAAGCTAGCAGAACCGTCTTTCTCTCCTGCAAATCGAGTAACATTTGTCATCTGTTTTCTTTACGTATTAGTATATTAAAGTTCTCCTCTTCTGTAATTAAGTGTAAACATTACTAAAGTCAGACATAATTAAACAATGACCTTTAATTTTCTCGGCAATCTTTAAGGCAATTGAACACAACAAAATGCCACTAGAATGTCAGAGTAGGCTAGATACATCTCACCTAATGCAGCAGTTCCATTATTCTTATCTTAGAAGGCACCAGATTTTCTCATGACTATGCGTGTACAATATTGACAGTCCAACCTGCATCATAAATGCACATGTATGTGCTGCAGAAAAGTACCAAAAAGTAAATGTGCAACATATTGCATTTAAATATCCACAGATCAGAACATTTAAGAGGTTAATTGGAATTTTTTTGGTGAGGTTCCAGGTGAAAATATTTATGTAAATTTTAACAGGCAGGGAAAAGACATCATGAACAGAGTCTAAAGACACATCACAGAACAACAGCTGCACTTAAGAAAAGGCATTCTTTTGCACAGCTAATATGTGGAACCTGCAGAATAAGCCTACTTAGAGTGGGAAAACTTCCAAGTTCAATAAAAATGGAATATAAAACATGCTCTTAAATTAATAAGATGACTGTGGTAAGCTTTTTTTATTAGACCACTAGCAATTAGCACAACAACTTGCATGTTTGTATGGAGACTCTCTACATCTGACTAAAGGATTATTTTTTTTTTAAATCCCATCCCATCAGGACGAGAGGAAACCAAAAAGCGTTTGGTCACCTTAAATTACAAACTCCTCAATGGAATATTAATGGCATAACAAATATTCAAAGAAACAGCATGGTAGAATATTAACCTCTCAAATTGATAAATATATCTAGTCAAATGTCTTTTGAAAAACATCACAGAAAAATTTACAAGCTAAGAGACCCCCAGTCAAGAACATCTCCTCTAAAATAAGGATCACTGAGTCTTTTCCAGACTTTACTTCTCCAAGCATGTAGAAAGGCCACCAAACAGTTCTTTCTACATGATTCCAATGAGCTCCAAGGTTACTGAAATGGGCTGAGAGTGAAAACTGGTGAAAGAAAAATACAGATTAACTAGGATTTATGAATGGTCTTATACAAAAATATCTCATACATATATGGAGAGCCAGGCAGAAATCTGAAGGGATGAAAGGGTCGTAACAGATATGGAATGATAGGCCACAAAAATTATTCTCATCACCATCAAGTCAGAAGTCAGGAGACCTAAAAGGCTGAGAATTATTGTATGAAAATAAAAGGTATACTATATCACACCTGCCTGTAGAAGATTTAAAGAAAGATTCGTACATTAAAAAAAAAAGCCAGATGCTAGACTTGTGTCACAGAAATCAGAATTTGCAGAAAACACAGAGCCTTTTTTTTTTTAATAACATATTAATAAAATCTGAAGGATAGCTGGGCAAAATGGCTGCGGTGACACCGATCAGGAGGATACAAGTAGCTATGTGAATCACTGGCACAGAAGTTGAAGGCAATGAAGACTGAAGATAATGAAGCACCTATTATAAAAATGACATAGAGGGAATATCTGCAGAGTTAAGGAAAGGCCTTCATTACAGGGAACTAATGGCTAGCCTCTGGACAAAGGGCACCATTTCCTTTCAATTATTTTCCTTTCCCCCCATCCCCCCACCATTTTTGTTTATTTTCTATTTGATTGCTTCTATTCACAGTTTATTGCTGATAAAAACCCCAACACAGCTCCAGCAACCGTATATGCTTTCATGAGAAAATTCAATTTTTATGCCCGTGCCAGACCTTCCCAGGATGAAAGACCGTTAGAATGATGCGTATTACCATAGCTACAGATTGCTTCTAACTAAACTTAAAACAAGCATTGTAGCATGTCCTCAAACCAAATGATTTGTGTTTGGTGAGGTGAGGAGGGAAAGTTGCCCCATGTCACTGGTTAAATGAAACAGCATAGTACATTGCACTCACCTTTTCCCTTTTAAAACATAAATACTCAAAGTACAAATGAAACCAGAGAACTCACATGGCAATGCAGCATAATCTCAAGGGAATTTCACTGGCATTCACAGTCACACTAATGAAAGTCTAGAGTAAGACTATGCAGTTTTTTTCCCCAAACATTAAATATACAAAAAGCGGGAAGAAAAAAAAAAACTAAAGGAAACTGTCTGGTTTGGTCACAAAACAAGAAGGGGCTACTGTCCTCCTTCTATTTGCAATAATTACTTAGGCTTTTTTCCAGGTAACCGAAGTGACAACTGCAATCCACAAGTTGATTAAACTGGAGAGAAGTACTTCTAGGTAAAATAAAGCTGCAGCAGATTGGACAATTCTGGGGAAAGTAGAGGATTTAGAGTCACTCCTCTTTGCTGAGTACTTTGTTCTTCAGAGGAGAAGAATCAATGTTAGGAAATAAGACGCTCTGGTTAAGATTCACTGCACTTAACTTCAGCCACCTAAAAATCCAGCAACTTAGCTAAAGATCATTATTCTCTAGTTTTCCTCAAGAGCCAATGGAGTCATCTACATCTCTCCAACAGGCAATTAATCTTACCCAAACACTGGTGTCAAAATCAAATCTATCCCACTCTGGTGGCTATAGAGGGAGACCAAGTAATTGTCTTAGCCTAGGCATATCAGTTTTAAACAGCTGAAGACAGATTATGATAAATCACAATCTTACAATCAGTCTGAAGGTAAAGCAAGGAAAACTGGAAACAAGGAAGATATAAATATTATTGCAGCCTAGTTTCAGGCTACAAACAGTCTGCTTCTAAACCAGCCTGTGCCCTGGAGGCTTATCACTGAAATCTTTAAAAGCTTGTCTCTTTTCTGCTTATCCTCTCTCACTCTTCCAACCACACAAACAAAGAGAAGTTGGCTTTAAAGACAGTCCAACTATCTTGAAGCCAAGCTATTCATCAGACAGCTTCACATTTTATGGATCCATTAAAATGTTTTAGTACAGCTCTATTGTATAGGCTCTGTGCTCTTAGCAATACTCTAAAATACCTCAATTTTTTTTTTTTTTAAACTGAAATTAGTGTTACTCTACAAACTGTTATAGACAAAGTTACAGTAGGCAAGAGATCAGCTCGGGGCAAGTCAAATGACTTCAGACAGCATCAAGGCTGGACCACAAACAAAATTCAGGTGTCTCAGCTATCCCCCCTTGACTATTCAGGAGCATTCAAAACCTCACAAGGAAAAATGTAACACTACACAAAAGGAGATTTAGACCATACTTCTCCCAGTGAGTTACAAAACACAGTGAATAAGTTTTCCTTTTTTTTCAGGACATCTGGCAATCCAGGGTGTCATGTAAAATAAAAGGAAAGAAATACCCTTCTAAACTTTTGTATTTTTGTTAGCAACAATTCTGTCATCAGCATGAAAGATTTGCAATTTTAGAATACAAGAAAGAGGGTTGATACCAATTGTTTTCTGCAGAAAAACATGGAAACATATTAGTAACTAAAAGGGAAGTCTAAGCATTCTGCAAAATCTTATTAAAGGCAAAGTTTGGTTAAGTAGAATATAAAATGACATGATCCCAAGACATTATATGGCACCTCCAAAAGCAGAAAACAACTAAGAGATTCATATAGTGCCAGTTTTATTATGGAGCTACATTTATACCCACATATTCAAAGAGCAAGCTGTCATGTGCTCCAGGGAGCCCATCCAATTGCTGCTGGAGTTGCTCAGGACCACAACCCTCAGAAATGCACGTCTGACTTTACAGTGAGTAACTGGATAAAAATCACAGGCATTGCAGTGCTAACACAATATACAGATAGGAAACAACATACATTTTTGATATTAAGTACAAAGTCATGGTGCTAAAGGCATGCTGATTCTGAAGTTAGTCTCCAGTCAACAGTCTGTCCTCATTCCACTTTTACATCATTAGTAGCTTACCCCAGGCAGCAGATTTAGACTACTCAGTCCCCTCTCCTCAGCAGTGGTTTTACACAAGTGAAAAATCAGATTACTTCAGGTCATGCATCTGTGGTTCATCCTGGTACCTGAAAAGAACAACTTCCAATGGCCTCAAACAGCTACTCATAACAAATGCATGAAGCCTGCATGATATGGGCTTCTCTCACTTGATGCTCTAAACTAATATCTTATGTGAATTATTATTTTTACAGCAGAAGCACTGTCTTCTTAGTCAGACCTTCTCTCTGCCTATACTTGTATATTGTGTAATACAGCAGGGACTTCAAACTGGGTCAGGGCCTCAAGGCCAAATGTCAAAATATCCAATTACAATATACAACTAACTGTTGAAGAGAGTCAGAAAATCAGCTTGAGTATACAAGATGCCTAGTACAGCTTAGGGAGCCATGGTGGTATGTGGAGTACTGTAAAATGGAGCAATAAGGCTACACATCTCCTAAAAAATTAACTTAATTTTGGGGGAAGTCTAATTTCTAGTTTCTCCTTCAATATGAGTATCTAACCCACAAATGGCAAACAGAAGAGCATTACAGAGCACATCTCATCTTTTCTGTCCTCATTTCCATAGCGTACGAATAGCCAAGGGTTACAAAATGGGAAAGGGAAAGAATCACATTTATGATAATATAATCTCTGAGCGTGCAGTGAAGGGCAATATAGCACATCTGACACAGCCTGAAAACTGTATACGGGGAAAGAGTCCAACGCACAGCAATGCAGAGAAGTAAAGATACAGAATGGCACTTACCAAAAAAAGCCTTAGCAGTTTCATATAAACATGCTGTGCATTTTTCTATGCACTGTTTTAAGTGTCAGGCAAGTAACTGAGCCCGTTCACTAGAGGTAGTGCTATCTTGCTAATACACAATGACAACAGAAATTTTGTTCTGTTCTCACAGGGCACTTCAAAGCAGGAGCTGAACGGCTCACCGCACATCCACGTTATGTCAGAGAAGCCGTGGTTTAGATTACCATTCAGGCTAGTTTATGATGGATTTCATTTTTTCCTTCTCAGTTATGCATCGTGATTTTGAAGACAAAAATGTGAGGAAGAAATACACAAAACTATATCCTAGGATGTAATAACAACATATTTGCAACTACAGATTTCTTGGGCCACTGCACCTTTACAGTTTCCGTGGCAAAACTGAAGTCCTGTAAGATGGAGAAGTTTGCTTTGCTGTGTGTAGGTAGCAAGGAGAGACATCTATTGCAAGGATTAACCATTCACATTTCTGTTTCCACAGGGAAACAGAAATGGTACTTATTACGACTAAAGTTTAAGGGTACTGCACAAGGTTTTCCTTTTGGTTTACTCAAACATGTCAATTCCTTCCCAACAGGAAAGCATCTCCAGCTCAACACAGAACAAAACCTGGGCTTACGACTTTGTGCAAGACTGAACGTATCTGGTCCACTGACAATACATGAGGATTATATCATACATGAAGCAGCTGCAGTGCAGAGAGGATTAAGCATTAAAGATGCTTTTTTTTACACCTGTAGAAGACAAGAAAATCTTTAAATTTTGTTCTCTCAAGTACAGGACAAAAACACCTGACAGAAATTAGTTAACTGAGAATTTGTCTTGCGGCTCTGAACGTGACACTAACGTCTGCTCCATCAGAGTATCAGTCATGGCAGAGAGTGACATTCATTCAGAACTTACATCCCTGCCTCTTAAAATGACAGGCAGTAAACGTGTCACAGTGCTTTAACTTTGCATGACCAGGACTAGACAATCATGATCTCGTCGCAGAGCCAGAGACTACAGTCCTATGACCCTCTGTATGATCAGATACAGAACATACAGAAAATATTTTCTACTAAGTGCTTAGTAAGAGGTCATCCATGCAAAATAAAATGGATGAAGCAGTATGACAAAGCACATCTATAAGGGCACAAGTCATTCATGTGTCCCATAGGTCATTCAAGTGCCATGGCCATTTGCACCCGTATCCTGGGTATAAAGCATTACCATTTCAAATTTCACATACTTTAAACTGATATAAATGATTATACAAAGAAAAGGAGGGATATTTTCAATTCATTCTGACCTAGAACATTACATCCTAGAATTGAAGGCCATCTTCAGCACAGGCCTAGGAAAAGTAATAAATGATAAAATGTTCAGTGATGAATGCAGAAATGAGAATCTGACAAACCCTTCAAACTGTATTACAGTACTATATGTAGCTTTCAAAGCACTAAGCAAATTCGAGAGCAGGAGACAGTACAGATGGCAAGATGAGCAGCAGCATGCAGGTGAAATGGTGCTTCCTTCTACTTTGTTGGCTGAAGTCAGAAACAAGAGACCCCACTGGGGTCTCAGGAACACTCTCCTCAAGAAAAGAGCAGCTAGGTTGGAAAAGAATATTTTGGAAATGCTTTGGTGCTTAACATGTTTTAGCAACTTTTTGTATCATACATTGGTCTATTTACAACTACGTAGTTTTAAGGTGATCATGCAGACCAGGCCATATATGGCTGTGAGTCCGTGGCAGCTTATAAAAAGTACTTATGATACAAGAGGTAACAAGATATTCCATATGGTCGTATTTACCTACAATTTCTTCTATCTGACTGCTATTCTCTTCCCCTGAAGGGCTGTTTGCACTGAACAAAAGTGAGCATTCTGAGGTTTATCTCTGAAGATGTCCTTTTCTGGAGAACACAATTCTCTAATTCAGAACCAGAAAGTGAAATGTGTGAACCTTCCATATGAACATCTTCTGTAAAATAGCTTTGTGTTAATTGGGCTTTAGTTTGGACTTTCTCCCTTTCATTCTTCCTTATCAACTGCAAGGCTGCATTTTGGTCAAGTTTCAAGACACATGATATGAATGTGCATTACTGTTGAGTGAAGTCTAAAAAACCTGCTTGTTCATATTAAACAAGTGAGGACTTCTTTCCCATGCCTAGAAAGTAATCTGAGGTAAAGTCCGGAAGTCATAAGCTAAAGTGTTAGAAATGCAGAGAGAAAAATCAAGGAAACAAGTGGTCATTGATTTTCTCAGTTTCCTTCTTACTGATTGAACTAGCAGATTTTTTCACAGCTACGTAAACATTGCCTCAGAACAAAAGTAGTTGCAACTCAGCAGTGAAGTTATTAGGATGCCTTACTTTGCAAAGTTTCAAGCTGTAATCTTAGCATAACACAACGGCTCAGATGATGGCTCCCCTGCAAACATCACAGTGCAGTTTTACCAGTGACAGCACTGTAGTACATGTGCACCTGTGAGAGCTTTAAAATACCTTGCCTGATACAAACTATAGCATAGCTGTAGTCAGAGAGAGTTCAGGATGAACTAACCCTCCCTTCTGAGCAGGATTTGTGGATTACGTTTCTTCTGTGCTGCAACTGTTGTACTTGAGTTAACCTTCTTGTATCTGGTTCAAGTGTGCCTATACCACACTGTACTGTAGTGCAAGCGCACATCTAATAAAACTCCTATGGGTCACGTGCCTTGTCTGTCTCAGTTTTTCTGCCTATTGTTATAGGGATCCTTATACTTGCCGCTGTGTTGGGGTCTAAATGAGGTAACTCAATGTCTACTCAGATACAACAATGGTTGGGTCATTTGAGCACCTAGAAAAAAAGCAAAAAGTAAATGACTTGGCAACATCATTGCTGTCACTTAAAAACCATCATTCCCCTCTATCTCGTATAACATAGTTCTGTGAACTAATAGCATCCCTTTCAAAGAAGAAAATAGATAGTTGACAGAGCTGTGACAAAAGATGAAAGCAAGCAAAAAACAAAATAAAAAAAAAAATCCCACTATTCAGACTTCAAACACAGAACTCAGAGGTGTTTACTTCAAGTGCATACACCAAAGGCAAGTCACATTTTCTCAAAGGGACAGGTGAAACACTGTTTTTACTTGAGGTTGGCTCTGCAGGTCTGGACTTGTGTTAACTTTCAATTGCAAGTGGAACAGCAGCTGAACACTGAAGAAAAACACTTCAAAAACCCAAACCCCAAACAAATTGCAAAGTAATGCCACCACAAACTGCACCCTCAGTGCCATCCATATGGCTAAGCCATTTCTCTGACATCAGAGAGGGTTTTCAGGGTCTACTGTAAAGCAGAACCCAAGTGTTCTAGCTCTTTCCATTTCTTAAGGGTTAGGAAAAGGTCAGAAACTTTAGCCATATCACCCAGTCAAGAAACTTATTCAAAGTAATGAGCCAAATAATGTTTACCAGAGGGGAGACACAAATTTTCTTTCCTTTCCCAGGTAACCAGGGAAGACCAGGATCACCAGGATCTTAGGAATAACACCTTTATTTTTAAGCTGTACTTTTAGAGCAATATTTTATATTTTAGTAAGTATTCTGGGAAAAAATAAGCAAATGGTCAATATTGGATATAAAAGTAGTAGTGAGAGAATAGGCTTTGTCAGGTATAATTAAAAAACATAAGAATTGAAAATGGTCATGAAGAGAATCAAAGCAGACAGCTTCAAAAAAAAGAAGTGCCCAGAAGGCAGGATTGGATCTGTTTCTCCAAACATCAGCTCAAAATCATACATGACTGTTGAGTGAAGTCTGGAGGAATTGCTTGTTGATATTAAGCAAAGGAAGAGTTCTGCCATCAGTATCTGTTAAGAACAAAGACTAGTTTTCTTAGATGAAAACAGATTTTGACATACTTCTCTAGTGCAGAACAGATATTCTGGGCAAGATGTAAAGCACAACTTGCTAACTTTTGACTTTTTATATCTGTATGACAAATTTCACTCTATTTTCCTTTACTTTTATTCACTAAACTATTTAATTACAAACCCATAATTCTTGTTGTAAAAAAGAAAAAAAAAAAAGCTGTTCAGTTTCAATACTGAGCTGGCAAAACCTGAGCATTTCAAGCAACACACAGGGCTAAAGAGACCCTAGTCCTGAAGTGGAATGGAGTACATACTAGTGTGCAAGCACACCTTTTACCAACTCAGGCCATTTAGTTGGGGAATAACCCTGCTGCAGCATGGCCTCTCCACATTTCTACCTTCAGCCTCCTCTGTGGGTCAGATGTCCATACATTTGCACTTCACACAACTCTTGCCTAATCTTCCCTAGAGATGAGCAAGACTGGGAAAGAAATGCAGGCAGAATTTGGGATGCCACTGGGTGCTAAGTGGCAACATTTGAGTCATTCTGTTTATGAAAGGCAAACAATGTTTCTGCTGCATAGGGTTCAAGGTACATTTTGGGGACAGCTCACCACTTTGCCTCCATCAGTATAAGATGCACCTAAATTCTGAATTGGGGCAGCTCCTTGAGGAGAGGGAACATATCAAGTCAGTCCTTGAAAGAAGACAAGCACAAAAGAGTGTCCTGAGATTAAAATCTCCTGTAATTAATACTGCAGTGATGTTTTCTGAACGTTTCTGCTCTAGTACGTTTTTTCTGGACCATGGCAAAATAGCCAGAGTGAAAACAAAATTCATGCATCAGGTGGAGAGATCTGAGATTGGAAAGTAAAATCTGGCACAGTGACAGGAAGAACAGCTGATGGGCAGAGGGATTCAGAGGCACCATGCCAGCTCCAGAAGGTCAGAGGACCATAATGGACAACGCAAGCTGTGTCCCTGAGATGCCATTTGGTGCTACCCCATCTGATCCTCTGCATAACCTCAGGGAAAAGAGGAAACTAGCTGGAATCAAGACAGTAATATCTGGCACCATTTTGGAAGGAACACATCTGCAAGAGACCTAGGATAACAAAATATTCTTCAGAATTAAAAAAAAAAAACAAAACAAAACCAATAAAACCAAGACAAAAACAAAAGCAAAACAAAAAACCAACCAACCAACCCACCCTGAAAGAATATTTGACCAAATTAAGAATTCAAGAGCTTTGTTCTCCTTGCTTTGGAGGAAGCAGAAGCACTGTAAATACTGGAAATATGCAGTCTCCTTCATGCATTAGCCTCACTGTTCCTTCCTGTGTCCATGCATAAAGCCAGCTTCTTCCACCTTATAGCTGGCGCTAGGCTAATCACAGAGCAGGTTCAGCACTAGAAAGCAACCTAGAAAGAAAGCTAGGCAGAAAAGAATTATTTAGAATTTAAGCCATGTTTGGCACAGGGCCAAGATACCTTTGTTCTTCAAGACCACTTACTAAAAGAACTGTCTCTACTCATGGGTGAGCCAAAATGCCATTCTCTTGACTCTGGAGGCTTCTTAAATCTACCCAGTAATAGATGAAACAAAAATAAGAATTTTAAGTGTCCAGTCAACTTTGCAGAACTGACTCATGTTCCCAAATCAAACACTTAAAAATGCTATCTCTCCCTAAATGAGAGCCTCTTTTTTTTTTTTCCTGGTGATTGTCAACATTTTAAAGCTCTCCATTAACTTTTGATATGAAAAGGTTAAAAACAAAGAACGTAATCTCTATTTTAAAATACTACAAAGGATACAAGAACAAACCAGGTCAAGGTATTTTAGGATGATCACAGTCACCCATTGTCTTTATAAATTTACTGTCCAAAAAAAGATAGTAAAAAGATTTACAACACAACTGGCAACACTACACTTAACATACATGTTTGTAAAATATTGGTATGTACATACACACACACAGACATGTATTCTACAGAAAACTTACATATAATTATGGATCTTGCATAGACAAAAAGAGGAGACGTACCTAGTATAGGTAGACGTATGAAGCAGCCAGCACCTTGGCTGTTGCCAGAGAAAGTAGAGTTAGGTCTAAATTGTAAAAAACTGTTTTCAACAGTGAAGTGACATAACTTTGGAACTAAAATATGCACTGCCCATTTGCCACTGCTTCATTACCCACTCGAATCTCACTCCCTCACCTCTCATAGCCAGTAATGCCCACCTCAGGCCTGGCAATCTTTTGCAGAAATCTGCTTAACAGATTTCATGCTTTTGGACCTTGCATTAGTAGCAATGCATGACACAATTTCTTTTCCTGCACACACCCTTCTGCAGATGATCACTATTGATTTGGAATACCTCAGTTTCTGGAACTGGGATTCAATTTGCCTAAGCCCAAAACACCTATGACGCATCTACTTACATGTATGTACATATGTATGCACGTATCCGTCCTTCACCTGGGCAGCTAACTCTCATCATACTCAAGTGACAAACAGGCACTTCAAGAGTGAGGTTCATCTCATCCAAGGCAGATACCTGAAGTCAAACAAATCCTCTATCACCCTTTTACCCATCTCCTCCTCTCCACTGCCTGCACACATCTGACTAGCTCAGACATAGTTTACAGTTAAAACAGACAAATATTGCCCTAGCTGCCCAGCCCAAGCTCCTTTACAAACTTGTCAGAAGACACTGAGCCTTATGAAAAATCCGACACTTTAAGACAAAATCAGAAGCCCACTGAGATTAAGTGTCCCCAAAATCTTTAAACAATTTTGCTAATACAGATGTAAACTAA
The DNA here is from genome assembly GCF_963921805.1 of Phalacrocorax carbo. Classification (NCBI taxonomy): domain Eukaryota; kingdom Metazoa; phylum Chordata; class Aves; order Suliformes; family Phalacrocoracidae; genus Phalacrocorax; species Phalacrocorax carbo. The sequence continues at coordinate 55,647,434 of NC_087517.1, read as the reverse complement.
TTTTCCAAAATGTCATGTATACACAGACAACTCAAAACGTTGTCCAGTTAACAAAACCTTCTATAGCATGACAATCAGAACTGCATTAGGCACCACTTCAGTAAACACCATGTTCTTTACACTTTTACTGCATCTTTGGTATCCAGTTGGTTCAAATATTCACTACAAGAAAAGAAAAGCAGCAAAGTCTTGATTCAAAGGCATTTAAGTTGTGTAAGATTAAATTTAAAGGAAACTTCATAAGTTCTTTCAGCTACCTGATGGGTTAAATTTGTTCACAATTTCTGTATGAGAATGCCTATTACTATGCAGGAAAAACATTACACTTCAGTAATTTCTTAGGAAGAAGGAATTACTTTTATATCTAAGTAGTAGCTCTTTCTTGTTCAGAACTGTCTTTAAATCCCTGTGTTGAAACATGGTTCCATTAATTTCAGCAGCTCTGATTTTCAACACCACCTCTTCTAGCCAATGTGTTGTCCAGAAAAGTTGCTGATGGAACCGTTTACTTTCCAGCATGAAAGGCTATCCTTTTCAAAAATTTCTTAGGAGATCCTTCTAGTTAATTAGACTACAGATCCTACACCACTTTACATCATTCCTTTTTTAATTAGGTTGTGGGGGTCTTTTCACAGAATCACAGAATGGTAGGGGTTGGAAGGGACCTCTGGAGATCATCTTGCCCAACCCCCCTGCTTGAGCAGGGACACCTTGAGCAGGGGGGACAGGAATGCATCGAGGCAGGTTTTGAATGTCTCCAGGAAAGGAGACTCCACAACCCCCCTGGGCAGCCTGTTCCACTGCTCTGGCACCCTCACAGGAAAGAAGATGTTTCTCATATTGAGGTGGAACTTCCTGTGTTCCAACTTGTGCCCGTTGCCCCTTGTCCTGTCATTGGGCACTATTGAAAAGAGCCTAGTCCCATCATCCTGACACCCTCTGTTTAGGTATTTATAGGTATTGATAAGATCCCGCCTCAGTCTTTGCTTGTCCAGGCTGAACAAACCCAAGCCTTTCCTCACAAGAGAGATGCTCCAGTCCCCTGATCATCTTGGTAGCTCTCCACTGGACTTGCTCAAGGAGTTCCACATCCTTCTTAAACTCAGGGGGCCCAAAACTGGACACAGTACTCCAAACGTGGTCTTGACAGGGCAGGGTAGAGGGGGAGGATAACCTCTCTTGATCTGCTGGCCACACTCCATTTAATGCAGCCCAGGACACTGTTGGCCTTCTTGGGCACAAGGGCACACTGCTGGCCATTGGTCAACTTGTTGTCCACCAGCACTCCCAGGTCCTTCTCAACAGAGCCACTTTCCAGTAGGTCAAGCCCCCAGCCTGTGCTGGTGCGTGGGGTTGTTCCTCCCCAGGTGCAGGACCTTGCACTTGCTCTTGTTGCATTTCATCAGGTTCCCCTCGGCCCAGCTCTCCAGCCTGTCCAGGTCTCACTGGATGGCAGCACAGCCTTCTGGTGTGTCATCAGCGAACTTGCTGAGGTTACGCTCTGTCCCATCACCCAGGTCATTGATGAATATGTTGAACAGGACTGGACCCAGCACAGACCCCTGGGGAACACCACTAGTGACAGGCCTCCACCCAGACTCTGCCCCGCTGATCATGACCCTCTGAGTTCTGTTGTTGAGCCTGTTCTCTGTCCACCTCACTGTCCACTCATGCAACCCACACTTCCTTAGCTTGCCTGTGAGGATGCTACGGGAGATAGTGTTGAATGCCTTACTGAAGTCAAGATAGACAACATCCACTGCTCTCCCTTCATTGACCCAGCCAGTCATGCCATCATAGAAGGCTATCCGGCTGGTCAGGCACGATCTTCCCTTGGTGAATCCATGTTGACTGTTTCTGATAACCTTCTTGTCCTCTGCATGCCTGGAGATGACCTCCAGGATGAACTGCTCCATCACCTTTCCAGGGACGGAGGTGAGGCTGACAGGCCTATGGTTTCCCAGGTCCTCCTTCTTGCCCTTTTTCAAGATTGGGGTGACATTTGCTTTCCTCCAGTCCTTGGGCACCTCTCCTGTCCTCCACGACCTTTCAAAGATGATGGAGAGTGGCTCAGCAGGAACAGCCGACGGCTCCCTCGGCACTTGCGGGTACATCCCATCAGGGCCCATAGATTTGCGAGGATCCAGTTTGCATAGGTGGTCCCTGACCCAATCCTTCTCAACCGATGGTAAGTCTCCCTTTCTCCCGATTTGTCCTCTCTTCTCTGGTGGCTGAGATGCCTGAGGGCCAGCCTTAGCAAAGAAGGCATTCAGTAACTCTGCCTTCTCTGCATCCTGCGTCACCAGGGCCCGTTCCTTCATCGGTGGGCCCACTGTAGCCCCAGTCTTCCTTTTATTGCTGATGTATTTAAAGAAGCCGTTCTTGTTATCTTTGACATGCCTTGCCAGATTTAATTCCAAGTGGGCCTTGGCCTTCCTCATTGCATCTCCGCATACCCTGACAACATTCCTGTATTCCTCCAAAGTGGCCAGTCCCTTTTTTCCACATACTGTGAACCTCCCTTTTGCATTTGAGTTTCTCTAGAAGCTCTTTGCCTGACGACTTCCTCCTGGGGATGCACCGATCTTGAGCTCAGAGAAAGTGGTCATTGAGTACTGTCCAGCAATCTTGGACCCCCCTGCTTTCCAGAGCCCTAGCCCATGGGATTCCTCCTAGCAGGTCTATGAAGAGGCCAAAGTTGGCCCTCTTGAAGTCCAAGGTTGTAACCCAACTCATAGTCCTGCTTCTACCTTGCAGTATTCTAAACTCGACCATCTCATGGTCACTGCAGCCAAGGCTACCCCCAACTCTCACATCCTCAACCAGCCCTTCCTTGTTTGTTAGGATAACATCAAGCAGCACGTCTCGCCTCATTGGCTCCTCCACCACGTGCATCAAAAATTTGTCCTCAGTGCTCTGCAGGAACCTTCTGGATCATGCATGGCTCACTGTGTTGCTTTTCCAGCAAATATCAGGGTGGTTCAAGGCCCCCATGAGGACCAGGGCCTACAATTGCGAGGCTATTTCCAGCAGTCTGCAGAAGGCTTCATCAGTTTCCTCTTCTTGATCAGGTGGCCTGTAGCAAACACCCACAACGGTGTCAGCCGTATTTGGCTGTCCCTTAATTTTTGCCCAAAAGCTCTCAGCTTGTTCTCCTTCCACTCCAAGGCAGAGCTCAATGCATTCCAGTTGCTCCCTCACATAAAGAGCAACTCCCCTGCCTCACCTTGCTGGTCTGTCTTCCAGACAGATGGAGTCCATCCCTCCCTAGCAGCCTATGGCTGTTGAAGAACGTCCCGTTCTCATAAAAGTCAAAACCCTCACGTTGACACCAGCCACATAACAAGGAGTTGATTTTATTATTTGCCTATTTCTAGTCGCCCATTTTTCTCCAACAGGTAATACGGAGGAGAAGATAACTTGGGCACCAGTATTTTCCACTTGCTTTCCCAGAGCTTTATAGTCTTCCTTAGTTCTGCCCAGACTCTGGCTTGCTTTTGTTTGGTTGGGCTTTTTTGTTTGTTTTAGAAAGCTCCCAAAGCTCTTGCAGGCAGAAATATTTCTTGCTTTCTCTGCAAGAGATGCTTTTTGGATGTTTTTGCTACCAAGAAACTTTTGGGCTCTCCAGAGAACAATTAAACAATGACCACTTTGTATTCATTCCAAAGCATGATTCTACTTTTGAAGATTTCATTTGACTAACATGATACCAACAACAATTCTTCATCCACAAGGCAATGTAAGTCAAGTTCAGCCTTATGTCACCATGCGCTGGCTAGACCCAAGTCCCAGAAGGCACAAAAATTACTTAGCTGACAATGGGATTAGGTAGCTAATTCTCCTTCAGGCTGACTACATAGATGGTTTCAAAGCTGCTTCTCCAGCAGGTAATCAGCAAAGGTCTTAACAGGATTTAAGCAGTGAAGGCAAGCCTTGATGGGAACAGCAAGGTAACCAATTACTTCTCCTTGAAATGAGAAAAGAAGCTATGAGGAAAAAAGTTGAGTGCAAAAACCCAAGTTGTGACTAATTCCTCTGTTTCTAGCTATCAGTTTCCGTTACTAACATCTTGTTTCTCTTAGCCCTGTGACTCTAAACCTTCTCATTGTAGAGGGAGAATTACCTTCACAAGGCAAAAAAAGCCCTCTCCTACCGGGGCTCCAAAGGGATCTGGTCAGACCTTCCCTCCCAACAAATGGCAGAAATCATCACAAGAAGCAGCAGACAGCAGGGGACTAAATCTCCTGAGTGCTGCCTGCTTTAGTGGCCAAAGGCTACTCACAGACTCTGCTGTTTCTACATTTTCCAACCTCGTCCTGACTATTTTACCTATTTATATTGTTATCTGTTTAGGCCAGGGAACATCTTTAACTGCCGTCTCTACTACATGGTCTGACTTCACCTTGAGCCCATGGATGTTGTGTAATGAAAAGAAATAAGGAAAAATTCTAAAAACTGTTTTATTTAATCATCTATGGGATTAAATTCACGTTGCTCTGCAAGTCTGGAACTTAAGACAAAAATTTAATAAAAAGCCTGCAGTGAAGGAGTTATTGGGTCCTGGAATCTTGGCTCACCTGTATATTTAGAATGTACTTGAAATATGAACATTCAAATTTAATGTAAGATGAGACATCATGCACTTACTTAACTGTCCTTTCTCACATGGTGACTGATATGATATAAACCTGTCCTACTTTATTCAGTCGTAAAAAGAACTCAAGGAAGGGAATCGTGAAGGTAAAGATGACTTTTTATAGGCCTGCTTTACAGAGTGATTCCATAGGAAAATGCTCCTCAGTGCTTTTGTTTCCCCCTCTACAGACCAGGGACATTTGTCTATCCCAGGGAAGATTTTAAAAGACTATGGTTTATAGCAGTAATTCATACCAAATCCTTAAATTTATGGCCATATAGGAAATAGAAAAGAAAAGAGTATGTAGTGAAAGTAGAATTCAGTTAAGTAAGTTCAGTACAGAGAAGCCATGTTAAAAGCCATTTTAGGGTTCCTGAACGCATATGAGATCTGTTGAGACAAAAAGCTATTCCTAATAGTCAGTGTTGATTTCAACATTTCTGCCATACAGACCTGAGGATTAAGTAAAGCACTGAATTCTAGAGTCAGAACAGCAGCATTCTGTGAGCATTACATTTCTGTCTGTATGGAAGGGTAGGACTCCAAAGGCTTTAAAAGGCAACTTAGTCCCTCTTTTCCTGGAGCTGAGATACACTATGAACTGAAATTCTTTTTAGTTAATTTTGGTACTTATTTCTTTTCTTCCATTTTCTGCATCCAGCACCATTTTTTCCTCCAAAAAGATGTATTTTGTCCCCTTTCCATGCTGTCCTCACCCGTAAAACATTTCTGCAGACCTCAGCATGAAGACAGCGTTAGCTGCAAGAATATCAGAGCAATGTAGAATTTGCTCTGTACCTGCACACCAGTACTGTCTCTTTCAATCTTTCTCTGCCAATAAAGAATTTTATGGAATGCAGGTGGTTTATTTTCTGTGCAGGAGGCTAAAAGCTGCACCATGTAACTATAGCAACAATTACTGTGAAAGCTCTCGATTTTTATTGACATGCCTCATGTAACCTCATGGAAAAATTTATGCAAGTGGAGAAACAGAAAATTAAACATCCTGAAGGCCAAAGGAAAATATTGTGCTGATCTGCATCTTTATGCATCGCTTAAATACTTCCCCCATGGTAATTCGTTTCTTTTACTGTATAGTGGTAACATTAAAATAGCATTTTAAAATTCACAGTTTAAACAGTAATTTAAGCCTCCCCAATGCCAAGACAGAAGATATGCATGCAATCAGCTCAGAAAACACTGTAGCACATTGCTGCGTTTGACAAAGATTCATCACTGGGAAACTGACACTACACAAATGGAGAGAAGTAAGGCACACATTCTTTTCATAGAGAGTAATAAACATTTGCATAGGGATATACTGAATTATTCATCTCTTACAGACAAGACAAAAGATGCATCTTTCTAAAAGATTTCTCTATCCGAAGGATACACTTTTAAAAGGAGTTTCCTGTGCTCACAGCAGCGGAGAACTGTGTGAAAATGATACTGAGATGCTCTGTCCCAGTCTTAGAAACCTCTGACTTGATAGACAAGTCTGACTTTCCAGATCCAATAAAACAGTTTCAAGCTCGCAGCAAAATATGAATATGCTGCAGTCTGAAATGGCCTCAAGTATCCTCGAAAGTTACCAAGTCCCTTACATTGAGCTTGAAAATGCCACCTCTAAATGTGTTTCCAAGGACATGATCCACAGTGCTGGAAAATTGATCCTTGCTAATGGGCACCATTTATAGCCTTAACCTTTACTACATTACTTCAACTGTCTCCAACGGCTCAAAAAATACCAATCAAAAACACTTATAAAGATTTTAACAATAACCACCAGACCAAGAACTATTCCTGCTAAAATCTTGACCTTAATGACAAAATACATTTGCATGGTCACAGGAATAGCCAGTTTTGCAATCAATGAATCAGACCAAAATACTTCACTCCAGTTGCCAGTTATTTCTCATTTTCAGCTCTGCTGCCATGACTTATTTCTCTAAAAAAGCACAACAATCCCAACCACTTTTTTATTCTAATGATCACCCAAACAAAAATATTTAATAGCAAGGTTTAGGGAAAACTACCGAGCTGTTAACATAGCTCTTTTAAATCTAATACTCTTGCAGTACACAGTGCAATCTACGCTGCCTGGAAAGGATGAAAACGATGTGTTGCTATGGAAACAGGAAGGCACATGTTTAGGTTGCTCATCCCTGGAGGGCTGCCCCACCAATATCTTTAAAGTCTGCTAATAAAATTTTAATCAAGAATTAGAATAAAGTGATTTTCACCTCCAATTTGACTCCAGAATCTTGGTTCAGACATTGTCAAGCTCTTTTAATGTTCCCTGCATCCAACTATGCCCTACAACATTAAGAATGAATTTATGCACAAAAGAAAATGTCAACGTGAGCTTATCTAGTCCAGCTACTTAAACTGATTATTCCACTCAGCAATAGATACCAGCTTCCCAATTTAAAATCTTGTGCATATAAGAACGTGCTTTTTAATTTATTAATTGATGGCTACACCTCTCTGTTAAAAAAAAAAAAAAAAACACAACAAAAAAAACCACAAAACCTCCTACAAAACCAAAAAACCCTCCAAAATCCAACACATACACACCCCCAACCCCCAGAAAACACCACCACAAACACACACACACATTTAAAAATCCCAGAAAAACAAATCAACTCTTCAGTTATTACTGGCTTAAGGCCATCAATTGTGACAACTTCCCCAGTACTGGAGTTATCGCTCAACAAATGCCCTAGACATCTGCTATTTCCTAGAAATGATAGTTTCCATCTTACCATGATTTACCTGCAGACAGACTTTCCAAAACATTGGTGCTTACAAAGTAAAAATTTGTTTCCAGACAGCCAAACAGAAAACAGTCCAAGTTATTTGCAGGCAAACCTCCACTTGTTTAATGTTTATAATAGGAGAGAATTTGTCTCCAAACATGCAGCTGTCAATTATCTGTACAGTTAACTATGTCAGTACACCTATTTTTTATTACATTGGGAAATCAATAAGGAAGATTTTGTTAATGCTATTTACTAATCTATTAACTCATTCTTTATAAATAGCTAAGTTCAATGTTAAGAATATCAGAGTATGTTAATAAAAAGTTAACAAGCTTTGTGTTCTGGATCACAAAACAGTAAAGCAAAACTGGAAAGACAAGAAATCCATACTGTGAACAAAAGAGGTGCATAACAGATGTTTTTTTATGTTATCATACATTATAAATTACTCTTTTTTAAATTTCAATTTATTTCTATTAACGTATACAATATTCCTCTGTTTCAATATTCCTGGTAGAAAGACTCCAGTGGTCCATTCTGTCAGGAAGAAAACCAACTCCCATACCTACCAACCATGAATCTTCACTGCACCGAGATCTTGAACCAGAATATTAGAAATGCCAATATCTAAAGAGATATCAGTGACAACAGGAGCAATACATCCTTTAAAGAGGGCACACTTATCTGGTTTCACCTTCAGAGATGTAGAGTAGGGGTGATTTTCCCCACTCTGCTCCCAGAATACACCAGCACTTTCAAAGATGTGGCAGTCTCTCTATCTGCTGCTGTATCTGGGCTTGAAGTTTTCTAGAAAAACCCTGACACTGATGTCCTGTTCAACTGTACAAGATTACAGTGTTTGTTATTTTTAAATTAAACTTGAAATACACTGATTTCCTCAAAGAAGAGGACCAACAGCCTCATTTCTTTCTCCTGGCTTTGTAATTAATATGAAGACACAATTGCAGGCACAACTCTCCTCCAAACCAGGATCTCACTGTGTAGGCATTACGCAGTAGCTATATACATAGCTTCAGCTTGCAGCTGAAGTTGGAGATACTTCCATTTTTCATGAAAGCACTAAAGTATTTGAAAAAATCCAAAACCTTTTAGGACCAGCATTTCCAAAAAGATAGTAATTGCACTTTGCCCACCTTGGGAATGCTTAGCACATTCAGAAATCCATTTTTAAATTCTATTTTGTTTTTATAACAGAACACACAATATCAGATGTACGGTGAGTCAGGACAATTTACCTTATGAATCTTATTTAACCAGGTCTTATAAAAATGTATTCCAACAAAACTCTTCAGAATACATATTCAGTTCTTGATAGAATATATTTATCCAGAAACTGGAAGGAACTAAAATTGTTTTGATTTTGCATCCTAAATAGTTCTATTTTTGAACATAGACATATTTTTGATATATCACTGAAAAGTCAGCATTTTCAAGAGAATACAAAATGACAAAAAAGTTTTTTAAAAAAATTTGTTTTGTTTTGTTTTGTTTTGTTTAAAAAAAGCTACAATATTTTCCAGTTGCTTTCATTGTCAATGCACATGTTTCTTCCCCTAAGGTATCCACTGTGTTATTTAAAAGGATTTATTTGCTTACAGCTGAACAGATTATATTTACTCACATTACAAAACTGTCATATAACGCTGGCATTATTTAACCACCTTCTCTTAGAAGTCATCTTATACTGGGGACAGCAGGTCAGGACAGAGTCGCACGCTCTCTGGAAAGGCTCACACAGTATACACATATTGTTCCTTCTCCAACCACACACAAAAAAAACCCTGAAAACAATCATTATCCAGTTTTATCAGCAGGGTAAAAGACAACCAAATCTCTGTTTTTTTTTTCTAAATAAGTATGTTGATTTACCCCTTCAGCAATAAAAAGCAGGATCTCAGCAATACAGTTCCCCTTGGCTCAGAGGGTTAATAGGCAATGTTTCATTCCTGTTAGTTTTTAAGGGCTTAGCTGCTCCCCGAGCATCTGCACTGGCTACCAACTATTTTCACATGTCCTTCCATCCAGGCATATATCTCCTGAGTGTCAGTCACAGTTATGAATCACAAAATAAATGCTTCAGATGCAACAGCGCTAGCTCTGGCTTTCAACAGAAAATTTTGGAAACAAACAGCTTACGGAAACCAGAGAATGACACAGTGACATTTGGATTACAGTGCCCCCAGCCTCCTTTCCTCAGAAAGGTTCCTTTTAGTCATGATACTTTAGTTAATTCATATGGCTTTCACTGCCTAAAAACCAGCATGTAGCTTCACTGTTCTCTTTTTTTCCATGTCTGTATTTTCAACCCAATTTTGTTCAGAACTTTCATGGATTCCAGACAGGAACAGTCTCAGGACACAATTTAGGCTGGACCTCTGGAGATCACCTGCTCCAGCCCTCTGCTTGAGTGCTTCTTGCTAAGCTACTCCTATGCTTTGAAACTACTGCACTGCTGTGATACACTTTGCGCCCGGCACTGTATGCAGAGAAACTGTGGGTGCAGCTGGGTAATTTGAGGCAGCTTCATGTTTGCTCGTCTCAACCAAATTTCCCATTTTTCCAAACTCATACGATCTTGCTTTTCCTCCACTAGCACTTCTCTGCAGACAACAGTTCTCTTCCTTTGCTGAGAAACATAACGTGACTCTGCAAAAAATCCTATGCAGTAGCCAGCTCCCAAATTGTATCATTTTCAGAGAGGGTTGCATTTTCAACATTTTCTTTTTTCTTCTTCTTCTTCTTCTTTAAACAACTTTAAAAAGCACATACGAAGCTAATTTCTGCAGATGGAGTAAAATGTACCACGTGAACCAGGCAGACCGGCTTTCTCATTGGACACTGATGGGTTGCTATGATTCAGACATTATGCTTTAATATTTAAATTTCTACAAGCTAAAGATATACTGATATAAGAACAAACATCAGAAGGTTGATCTATTCTGAGATCCACCTCAGAAGAAGGTCGACAACACACTTTGAAATCATGTTCTGTCTACTGGAATTTGACAGATTTCAGTCACTTGAGTAAGAAAAGATTGCCAAAGGAGAACCCAACAGTACAGTGCAGCTTTCAAACGATCATGAGGAGACACTATACCGTAATTTCCTTTGTCCTTGGTGGAAAATGTAAGAAATAAATTGTTTTCTTTATAAACATTGGACCCCTTTGTCCTCATTTTTATTTTCGAAGTACTCTTTTTATACAGATTCATGTTTATTTACTGCTTGAATTTTGCAATAGTGTCATACCACTTAACTCCACCCAGGAGATTTTGGCAGACCTGGCAAACAGGGAGATTTCACAAGCTCCGTATAGCTCAGGGCATCAGAACCATGACGTTTGCATTTATTTTGAGGGTGGTTAATTTTCCTTTCTTTCTTAAGGAAAGAAACCTTTATGCTGATTCTGCTCTTAAACACTGCATCCTGAACAGTACAATGACTGGGGAAAACAAGATCTACAGTGTCAGCCACTTACATGTGTTCTCATGTAGCCACCATCTGTCTGGTAGTCCCAGAAGTCAGCAGCTCGTATCACAGAAAGCACTGTCATATTAAACACCCTGCTGACACAGAGCCCACTGCATGAAGGACCGAGCCCTCTAGCTGCTAAGCCTTCAGGTTATGCCCTCAAAATACACCAGCGAAGAATCACTAAAAGATAGTCCTTCAAGATCTCTTCCTTATTTGCCTTTTCGCAAATACAGGCTTACCACTGATGACAAAACTGCTGCCCTGTGGTCCCAACAGCCACCAGTAGAACTTAACTGAATAACAATGGCAAGAGCTGATCATTAGTAATTCAGAATCCACTTTCATATTATACAGCAAGAAAGCTACTGCACTTCACTGCTGACATAAGGGCTGGGTTGCCAGGGGGCTCCGACCAAACAGAGACCACCAGGGGAACAGTGCCATGTTTCTCCAAAGACCTGCCTTTTGCCAGGAGATCTTTCACTGCCTTGTGCACTGGTCTGCCCTCCAGGCATTGCTGCCCTTCCCCTAACTTTCCTTACTAAGGTAAATCCAAGCCTTGATCTTGGAACTGCTTTCAGGGCTACACAGAGAGCACAAAGAAACATAATCTGAGATGGCAAAACCCCGAGGAGATCAGACAACCCAAGGGTAGGCAGATAAATACAGGCACTGAAGGATTAGGGGCAGCCAGAGCAGCTTCACAATTAGACCTCCCTGGCTGGAGACAGACACGCACAGGACTGACAATGAGCAAGCGGAAGTTTAACAACATAATATCAGCTAAGAACAGCAGCAGGAGATGAGCAGGCTTTCTTCACACTGCAGGGGATTAGAGATAATTCAGAAAACAGAGACAGATTCAATTTAATATAGTAAATTAAAGGGAAACCAAGAGAAAAACTGGGGTCAATCTGGTAGGCACATGACATTCTCATTGACAAACGAGTAGACAACAAGATTTTTACATTGCAGAGGTCTCCAGAAATAAGCAGCACCCAGAAGCTCAGCAGATGGCCCTGAAAAAAATGGCCTGTTCGCTTCAGAGCCCCAGTGGGAGCTGAGCCCTTTCAAAATAACTGGAACAGTCTCTAGCTATCAAGCAACCACCAGCAAAAGAGGTGAACTTGCTTTCACAGCATTTCCTTTGGTTCATTCCAAGTTTTCCCTGCTCATTTGTGTACCTTCAATTAAAATACTTTTTTTTTTTTTTCCTAACTGGCCTTGCAGTTAGCAGGAGAGGAGGAAAAGAGTACAAACAAAAGCACGCAGTAATTCAGCCTCAGAAATGCATCTGAATCTGCAGCTCTAGGGCTCTGACAGAGTAGCACTGAAAAAGCCCACTGCTTCCCTTGACGTTCAAGGACAGTGGGGTACATCGGTTTGTGCATTTGTATTCCCTGCTACTGCATTGGCCTGGCCTTTCTCCTCGCTCCCCCAAGCACAGACATCATCTCATCATTGGAGAGATGACCTGTGAGCTAACTGCATTGCAGCCTGCATTGGCTGGGAACTGAGCCCGAGGTGAGGGAAACAACATGTAACAAAGCTACATGAACAACAGACATGTATAGCTCTTGACATGCCTGGATGTCAAGACATATACTCTCTCTGCTGCAGCAAGGACTCACCAACAGATGCATAATATTGCTGCAATCTCCAGAAATACCCTTTGTCTCTGCTATATATGTAGTACCAGAGTCCAGACTCATTTACTTGGGAAAAAAAAAACACCACAAAAACCCCAAAACCAAACAAAAAACCCCAAACCAAAAACCAATGAAGAGAGAGAAGTGGATGTATTGGTAGCAAAGTATTTCCTTGTGCCTACTGCAAATCTGGCATCTCTCACTGACCACAAATACAGAAAAGAAAGCATCTGGGAGACAGAAGATAAGACTTAGCTAACAGCCTAATTTTCGTTTGGAACTAAAGGGAGCCCTCATTGAGAAAAAAAGCAGAAGAGATAAATATAAGATCAGAGATGGTGAAAAGGCATTCATAAATGGCAAGAGGCAAAGGGGGGGAGGAAATCAATCACAAGTACAGACAAGATCAAACGGCATCATACCAGTAACAGCCATATTTCCTTGGGAAAAAAAAGCTGCAGGATGAAGAGGCAGCACGGCACCATGCTGTGAGGAGTGCTGCTCTCCGCACCCACTGCACAGGAGAGAGTTGTTCTTTCTCCATAGCAACAAGATACTTAAAAGCCAATCTGGAGACTGAAGACCAGCTTAAGAACAAAACACAACATGTATTGATTTATTATCTCTATTTTAAGCGTCAGCTGTGCAGTACACAGGATAGCATTTGTTTAGCCTGAGGAAGCATCTTCACGAAAAGCTCTTTTCTCCCATTATACTTCCGTGTCTCAGAACCAACCCTTGGTGTGAAGCAAACCTCAGCACTTACACATGCTCCCTCCTCTTAGGTAATGCCAAATGCATTAGGCACAAACACACCTTGTGGCAGGCTGAGGTGCTCACAGCTGAAGCCCACGGGCTGCTGCCTTTTGCAGGGATTGCAGGAAGGCATCAATACCTCCCAACTCTTCTCACAGGACTCTGGGAGGGTGGGAGTTGCAGCCTTTTGCTCCCCCCCTCCAAAACCAACCATAAAATAATAATAATTTAAAAAACCCTGAAACTTGCTGTTCAGTAGTTACCAACTTAAGTCACTGTTTACAAGGGCTTGGGATATGCTCATATCCTGTCCTTGAAGTCTGCTTACACCTGCCTGGATGCAGCTCTGCTCAGGTACCTGAATGACTTCAATAAAGTCATTATGCTGACGGCAGCGGCAGAGCTCTGGAAACATTACAGACCTCATCTCCTCCTCAAAGGCACCAATGGAGCCTGCACAGCAAATTCCAGAATGCACCAGGATTATTTAAGAATCTCATTAAGTTTTGGGTGAAAGGATTGTACTGAAAATGCTGCAGAACAGCTAGGCCTGGCCTTGGTTTAGCTTAGCTTCCTATGGAAGGGGGCAATTGAAAAAAAAACAACCCCCTCAAAAAACCCCACCACTATCAAGTCACAGTTCCTTAACCACAAATATCACAGCATGTTTTGGTAGTTAATTATTCCAAACAGTTAAAACTCTATCTTTACGTGCCAGCTCCAAACAAGAATCTTTGAATGAATACTTTTGATTTAAAAACCAGTATTTTTCAATCAGCCAATCCTTAGCCACTGTATTTATTAGAAAAAAAACCCAAACAACAACTTAGGATCTTGATTTTTTTCATTTCCTTGTGTTAATTTTTAAGCCACTGACTTTACCCTTACTTTTGATAAGAATTACTTTATCTGACTAGGAAAGATTTCTGAAAGAGCTTCATAGAAAGGATAAGAGTAATTTTCAACTGCATAGATTATGAAGTAGAAAGAAAAGTATGAACCAGCTTGTCCTCCTAAAAACACATTTGCTAACCAAAGTGTTTCCTATACAATTAGTTACAGATGCAGAAATATTTCTTTTAATAAGTAATTTCAAAGGTTGCCAGAAGAAAATCTCTGTGAAATGCATACAAAGTTGTTCTGTTTTCTTCTGCATAGGTTACCTTACTGAACGCAAAACGGAGTTATCCAAAGAGCTTTTCAGGAGCTTAGGAAGCAACATAGTTGAAATATATGGCTTTTTTTTTTTTTTTTTTTTTTTTTGACAACCAGAGTGGAAAATACATTTATGGGTCCTTAGCTCAGACCTTCTGGTAGCCCTAGAAAAGCACTGTTTACCATGAAGCCAAGTTTTACCCCAGCTATGGAAAATTTTCTTTCATCAGAGACACAGAGATACTCAACCCAACCCCCATTCCTATGTTCTAAAGCACCCTTCTACATGCAAACAGGCCTGAAGATAACCCTTAACCCCTCAAGTCTACTTCAAAATGCTGTGGGACTGCAATGCAGAGAGCAGCAGGAAACCCTGCTGAGCTGCCCTGGAGGGGCTCTGTTACGCTGTCGGCAGCCGGCAGTTCCTGTATGTGGCCAGTTACACACACTGCTCCATCCCACCATTTGCATTACAGCTGAAAGGTGACAGGACATTGCACCCACAAGGAACCCCAGAACACAGCTCATTACACACCAAAGTCCTGATCAGATCTTGAGGCACATTCTTAATAAAAGGAGTCTGCAAGACTCTTCATGATCCTTGCCTCTGCCAGCATCGCCTCTGCCTTGTGAGACTTCAGCCTCAGCCAACCTCCCATCTCTCCCACCTCTCCCACCACTGAGCCAGGTTGGTGGTCGCACTGTGATCAGACAAGGTGTTTAGCGGTGCACCCTCTCAACGGTGATGTCACTCATGCACGGGTTTCCAGCACAGAACAGAAAATCACAAGGCACAGGCTGTAAATCACAAGGGCTTAGAGTCTTTCCATCTTAGGAAGTTTAATTATCCTGATGATGTTATCTTAATTAAATGCTAGTTAATCTAAGTTTATATTTAAGCCTGAAATGTGAATATATTTTTAAAACTCTTGATGATAGCAAATCTGAAGAGACAGAGGAAGGAAAGGAAAAATACCAGAGAAAGTAGGTTTGGTTGAATTTGATAAATGCAACCATATTTCTAAATACAGACAATTGCAGCTCAGGTGTTTCCTCATTTAGGGTTGTCTAGGTGAATCAGATTTCTAAGGGGAAATGGGGGGGTCTCCAACAAAATTTGAAAGCAGACAAGCAAAACATGAAAGGTAAAATTGACAGTAAGAGAAAAAAAACCAAACAAACCCCAACCCATCAAGTCAGAGGTTACCAGAGAATCTTTGAAGAGTCCTGCTGTGTGCATAGTTATTTACACTTTTCTGGCTCACAGAAAACAGTGGTGGTCCTGTAAAAATTTTACAGCAATCTAGCAAGGTGCCATGCATACAAGCCAGAAGGCAGCTTGAGAGAGTTAATGGGGAATGATAACCTTTCCAAAGAAGACAAAAACCAGCTAGCCATTTAAGAAATTGTTTCTTCGAGGGCAAGGGAAATTTAACATGGACAGACAGCACAAAGAAAAACTGAAAACCAGAAGGCTCCAGCTGTAACTGAATAAAGAGAACTCTATTAAGAAATGGCATTGGCAGTGTTTGGTGTTACCAGGCTTCTCTTTTGTTATTCTATACACCCTGACAATGCCTTTAAATCCCTGGTGTGGGGCATACAAGGACTGCTTTCCACCCTTGCCTGCTCATCAGACAGCACCCAGAACACGGGCTCTGCCCTGTGACCTTCATGCTCACCACCTTGCAGAGCAGCTAACAAGCCCTACATGGGAGCACACCTTCCCCTGCCTCGTAGAGGAAGACAGGACCACACTCAGAAGTCCCGTATGTAAGCAGCACTGCTCTGGAGAGAGCATGCAATCAAGGCTGGCTGAAAAGGTAACATAACCCACTTATCTATCCTGACCCTTACACAACACAACACACTCCCGCCCTCAGGCCTCACGCTGCCCTCCCAGTGGCCAATGGGCACAAGCAGTGAGGACTTCCATACTCCTCCATCACCGTTCTTATTTGTTTCCTGCATGACTCCCTTAAAATTGAGAGATTTTTTTTTTTTGTCCTTTATATCCAAAGGATTTAGCTGGAGCGATTACCATCAAATATTATTACAAGGTGTGGTAAAATACAACCATACTGCCCTCTTCCTGGCAGGCTGATTTCTACCTGAACACCTACGTTTTGCGACCAACATGCTGAACTTTGACTCCCCACTACTTGCCACGAAGGCAGGTAGGCTCTTCATGGGTTCCTTTCCTTCTAAGTAGAGCTAGGAAGACTCCATACCCTCACATGCCTATCAGTAATCTGCACTAAGAGCTTTGCACGGTAACATCCTGCATCACTCTAAATTGAATTCCAGCCTTCCAATCAGAGAACCAAATGCACCTATGACCTTTGCAAGCAATTAAATCTATTGCCCTTGCTGACTTTAGGAATTTTTCCAGGAGTTGAATCTAAAGAATTTAGTAATTACTTCTGTTGGCCTTTGTTCTGCTATGAGCTTGAGTTTCACTTTCAATGTGTGTCAGAATCAGTTACCAAAAAAAGAAGTCTCCCTCAAAAAGAGATTCAGTAAAACCAATCACTCTCCTGCTTTTTTCCTTTTGGCAGCACAGAACAGTCTTTACAAAACTAAGATCTGGCCTCTGTGACCTCTGCACTCCCTGGGCCTTTGTCAATCTTGTTTGCTAGCTTCCTTATTCTTATTTTAGACAGGCTTGGGTTTGCCTTTGGATTTTAAGGAAAGGATTTATCTACATATACAGATTGTTTTCAAGTAGAAAATTCCTTGAATCTAATCTACAAAAAATAATTCTACAATATTTCATATTTTTCAACAAACCAGGCACTCAGGAACATGTTACCAACTCACAGCTGCTACGTACACACAGAACTGTGATGTGGCACAGAGAAAGTGGGCAAGATAACGAGGGACGTATTTTTTCCTTGGATAAACTGTTCTGAATCTGAGCTAGAAAAAGTTAGACTTCACACTGAAGTACCCAAAGAAGTGCACTTAATGCTTATACAAATCCTGCAACCAAAGTTGGCAACTAAGGGTTTGCAAACACAAGTACCATTCCAAAATGAAAACCAGAAAAGGGGGATTCATATGCTGGAAAATCATGAATATTATCTCTTTATGGGCCATTGGAAATATTACCTCACCTATAAATACACCAGTTACATTAGCCTGTGAAACTAACTGAAACTGAAAGGAAGAAAAGCTGTTGTCCTCCAAGTGTATCATATTAGTAAGCAAGCCACATTGGGAGTGGAAACCATTCAATTTAATAAACAAAAGGACAGTCCTCTGTCTTCACTAATGTCTTTGTAAACAGAAATACAGTAACTAAACACTGGAAAGGGAACTAGAATACAGTATGCTAGAAATGCTTAATAAAAAGTTCATCTCCATGAGGAAGTGTGATGGTTCAACAGTCTACATGCATGCAGAGATATGACCTGTGTTAATCCACATGTGTGCATGGAAGACAGTACACACATAAATGCCCAATTTGAGTTCAGAACTAGATGCAGCTAAGGTCAAGCAAGCATTTTAAAAATTAACTAGTTTTTCTTGGTGCTCAATTTGAGACTCATTAAAGGACTACACCTTTAGGACAGGCCCCTCCTACCCTCTAAAATGAGGCACCTTCATGGCCCATTAGTAACTCTTGTAACCAAAAACCGAGGGATTCCCAAACCTGTTAGTCACTTCTGGGAACACTGACCTGATGAAAGAATAAAGCACGCCAAATGCAGCTTGTAAACAGGGAGTTACATGTAATGTTAGTGTGAGTCATTATTATTATTTTGTTTTCTTGTTATTCTCATCCAGTCAAAACCGTTATCTTCAATTAAGGAGGCATATTTGGTCTTGAAGATACAGCAACATGCAGTCATATCAGATAATGACTTGAGATCTGTAGAAACCTAGGAGGTTTCTCTAGGAGCTTGCCCTGGGTTCTTGGACTATTAACTTGCTGGATGAACATGATGGAAGCTGCCCAAGAAGGAGCAGCACAACACAAGAAAAGAGGCAAGTCCCAATGAAACTGTGATGATCAATTTGCTGTGGCCATTAATCTCCCAAGAGGCGATGTGTAAGAGTAGGAAACACTGTTAAGTTTCAGATTCAAGATTGGTAGGAAAATGAAGTGATACAGTTAAAATATTTAGGTTCACATAAAGAAAATCAATTGTAAGACTGAGTGCAATTACTGAGCAGACACTCATTATCGTTAATGCGCTGCAAGTGTTAACTTGAGATATTTCATTATCACCATTCTTTGTTATATCTCAGATGTTGAGCTTTTGTCAATTCAAAGACACATTGCTTAGTTCAGCTGACTTGAAGGCAATTCTCATCTCCCCCTCCTTTCCCCTCAATTCACTTGCAGGACAGAGTGGAAGACCACACTGAATTAAATCTTCATCATCCATTTTTAATCGCTGTTAGCAGCAACAAATCCATTTGATCAAGCTGATTGCATAGTAGAGGGATCCCTGTTCTTAAGTGAGCTATTTGACTGTTCTTAGTGGTATCAACTGCTGCTTTACCATCTGCAGATGTTGGAGCATTGTTCTCCCAAACCAAACTTTGTTAGTACTGGCTGGTTGCTGCTAACTTATCCGCAGCAACCTGAACAGGCTTCGAGTGTTGACAGGATTCTTCAGGAAAATTGCACAGGAGCCTATAACCTAAGCATTCTGAAAGAGTGCTGCAGCCTCATTTAAAAATTACAAGCACGTGGGAGGTCAGAGCTTTAACTGTTACACATCGGAGATGCAAGACAATAATGAACACCTGAAACCCAAAATGGGCATAGAATGAGTGGGCTTCCACACTGGGGACGCACCATTGTTCGGCCTTACTTAAAGCTTGGAAACAGATTTCTTATAGATCTTAAACCTGTCTGTACAGATGTAGAGACTCCCACAAGTGGTCACCACAAAGAGACTGTTTAATAGTATAGTCTCATTTTCACGGTACATTTTGGTTTCACCACCCTACAATTTTAACAATTAAAAATCTAACGTAATCTGAGGTAACGGTCTTAACTCCTCCGTGTTCCCCCTCTCTTCAGTCGTCCTGCTACTCTGCACAAGTTCCTGAGAGGAAGCAAGCTCTGCCCTGAGCTTTGGGAACACAAGATCAGAGCTCATTCTCATCTTGTCCTGTAGGCTGACACCATCCTGGACTCACCACTGAGCAGTGCTGGCTGTAATCCAGACCTCCTGGAGCAGTCAGCATGTGGCTTGTGTGTTCCTACCTGCCTACAGAAGGGATAGATCCTCATGTCAGCAGTTTTCCTGGAGAGAAAAACAGTAACAGCAGCACAAAGCCATCATAACACATGGCTTGTCCAAGAAATTCCTCCTTTTTGAGTAAGTGGAATATTGGAACAAAGGAACAGAAAAAGGAGTAGAAGTATGAGTTCCTTCTAAAATGTGCCATTTTCAACATGGAGCAGGGGATTTGCGTTTGCCTGGTTTGTTTTTTTTTAAATAAAGGGTACTAACTTATCTTGGAGCGTAAAAAGAGAGACCATACCAGAAACTTCAATTAAAAAAAACCAAAAATCAAACTGTGATAAATCTGGCTTACCTCCCACAAACACAAAGGAAACTGTCATCAAGCTACCCCTCTACGCATAGGAATTGAAGTTAGGCCCAGTCTCTCTCCTTTTTTTCACACTGGATTAGGTGATAGTTAGCCAGAAACAATCCAAGAGAGCTCCAAAACTCTTCCTTATATGGCAGGTATCTTTGAAAGCTCTGTTCTGCCACTGATTTTGGCAGTTGTGAAGAGAATCTGTCCCATTTTTCCATATCATCTTTTTCCTCACAGTACGCTGACTTTGAGGGGGTGCAGCTCTCCTGACATCATTACACACCCTGGAAGTCAAGGCATTATGCCAAGGCCTACATCTTTACCATTCCTGCAGTTCCCCTAGTATGATGATATTAAGGAAAAAGTCTCATTAGTAATCCAAAATTACAGACAGCTCCCAACTGAATAAATATTTTTAAAAGCAATTGACATCAAAACCTACTCAACAGGAGGGAAATGTATGTAGTGACATGCTGCAGTTGCTGTGAAGAGGAGGAAACAACTAAACTGCTATCCTTAGTGCTGACTCACCACATTCTGGCTGCAGGATCCAATACCCTTAAAGATGCTCGAGTTTCTAGAGATGTCCCTAATGCAGTCAAGTGCCTGACTGCACAAATACGTCACCTAGAACTGAGATAAAAGTCTGTGTTCTTGAGTCCTTAAGAAGGCGGCTGATACCCTTCAGGGGGCCAAGGCATCTATTAGAAGAGTGGAAAATAACAGGCATTAAACAGGGCTTTTTGTTGCTAAGGGCAAGTGAGGTCATATCAAGACTGAGCTGCAGAAATGGATTAATTTGTCCAACTTTCTCATCTTCTGTCTTCCCTGGACCGAAAGCCATTTCTCTTATTAGAATCCTTCTTCACCTCAAACCAGCAAACAAACACTTCTCAGCAAAAAAAAAAAAAAAAAAAAAAACCAGCCAAAGGCCTGGGTAATGGAGGCAGCAGCCGGGGAACAGCAGAGACATCTGCCCCTTGCTGCTACATTCCAGCACTGCTCCAAGCTAGAGGCATCAAGTGGTGACAGGGACCTCATAAGTTGCAGGTCAGATCAAGATCTCATCCCAGGTTAGACAGAGAAAAGACAGTCAGGAACAACAGAGTATTCAGCTATAATGAAGCCCAATGAATACTAACAACAACAACAAAACAAAACAAAACAAAAAAGAGACATCCTCAATCTCATGAACCTAAGCCTTCTTTACAGTATGTGCATGTATGCATCTGGGGTTGTAAGTTATATGCACACACACACACACAAAAACTCATATACTTGCTAAATGTGTTCCCCAAGAGAAGTTTTGCCATTTAGTCTTAATCCGCTCACCCAGAACAGACCAAATGTCACAATCTTCAAGGCCAACTGCTAGGCTCATCTGCTGAAACTAACTTTTCATGATGTGTCTATTTGCTGGGAGGACAATACTGGTTTGACTCAAACTCACTCTGATTAGCCCTACACCAGTAAGAGTCATTTCTGCCCTTGTCCAAATTAGTATGCCTCTTAAATTACGAAGTGAAGGTCACTTCACAGATCCTGGAGCAGGATGAAACTCTGCATAAAAATAGGATGGCATCATCACTGTATTTATCAGCTAGGTTCAGATCAGTTTCATCCTTTACATCTTTGCTGTTTTCCTATTTAAGTATATGAATACCAAGATAAAGCTTATTCAGTCTACCTGAAAAAGTTTATAAATACTACAAATAATCAGAAGCAAAGCAATACACAAATATCACATTTTCTGCTACACAGTTTATTCTTCGGCATAATAAACTACCCACAGAGACACATATATACAGCAATTATCATATTTCACTAGAGAGTTCTCTCTACAGTCAGTACCCATAGAGCGACTGACAAAAAGGAGCATGGACCATTATTCCAATTTTGGACAGTAGGTGTAAATGGGAGTTTGACCTTGCAGATAGGTACCTGTAGGGTGAAAGTAGAGAAAAAATAAACCGTGTAAGAGGGATCACAAGAGATTCGTAACTACAACTTGCTTACATTGAATGGAACCAGGCCAGCCAGCAGGACCAATGCTTCCTACCCACGCCTATGCCCATCACATCCATATGCTTATGAGAGGGTAATAGTTACCTCATTCACCTTCTTTCCTCACAAGACCTCTTTTTTGTATTATATAGGCAGAGATTGTTCTCACAGAAAATACATGAAGTAATACTGGAAGTGTCAGAGCCCACAGGCAAGAACAGATTTGTCAATATCACAGCAGCCTCTTCTGCCACAAAGCTGACTTGGGGATTCACCCACTCCATCTACACAATTACAGGATCAGGGGTCAGCATAAGCCAAAACTGAGGGGGAGACAAGGGATGACATAGTCCTCACTCTGCAGTCTTTAACAGCTCTGCCTTCTACTTGCAGATGTACAACCCAAAGATGTGGGCTAAGAAAGAAAAGGAAGCACATGAGAATTTCCCCACACTCTCTTCTTCTCACTTTTAGAAACATGCTTTGGAATGAAAGCTACATCCAAACCACTGTTCTTATGGACCCAGTGCCCATATGGGGACTACTGCCCTCTGGCTAGAAGGAGCAGCAAGGTCACAGAGGTCCTGCTCTGCTGCCTTCCAGGAGATGGACCATACACTGGAACAGCAACTTTAGCTGTAGACAACAATGGTATTAAATGCTTCTTCAAGTGCTGCTTCTCCATGCAGCTGAAAGCATAAAGATCCTTGAAGAGAGGAATGTTTGCAGCAGACCATACTGTTTGCAAGCTGTCCAGGAAATGAGTCTTTCCTATAAAAAACAGTGTTCAAACTACAAGCCAAGATATTCAGGATCTCTCTCATGTCATTTGATTTCTTACGAATGTTATCTATCCTTACCTCTCACTGACCTGCATCTCTCTCATTCTACCAATGTAGTTATAATAGTGTTTGAATGTTAAGTGCTTTATATACACCTAAATTGTTTCAGAAACAAGTCTCTGTCTCATTCTTCATCAGCTAATTAAAAAAGAGCTTTTTCTAGTTCCACAATGCTATTTTGAAAAACACAGAACATGGCATATAGTGCAATAAGAAGAAATATTTTTGTGTCCAAGTAATGAGCACATACAGACAAAACCTAGGTTATCACAGCCTAAGTGAATTTTCCTGCAGTTTGTAAAACCATAGTATGAAAAATATCGATATAAAAAGGGAGGGCTGAGCCTCCGTAACATTTTCATGTATTTAATTTTGGATGATAAGAACATCCCTAGGAAAAGCTCATCCAGTAATGAAATCTGTAAATGAAAAATGACCACCCAGAAGTAAAAGTAGTCATACAGAATTAATGAATTCATTCAGCCAGCTAATAAATCAAACCACCAAACCAGACTCTCTTAATCATGCAGAGAAACATTTTTCAGTGCTTCTTATATTGTACTTTGCTCAAGGCCTACATTACCAATTGGTTGTTTCTTTAATTCTTCACTATTATACAATATAGTTTAATGTTATTTAAAATTTAAGTCTGTTGTGGTTTAACCTCAGCCAGCAACTAAGCACCCACAGCCACTTGCTCATTGCCCCCGCACTGGTGGGATGGGGAGAGAATCGGAAAAGTGAGAAACTTGTGGTTTGAGATAAAAACAGTTTAGTAAGTGAAATAAAGTAAAATAATAATAGTAATAATAGAATATACAAAGCAAGTTGTGCTGGTTTTGGCCGAGAAAGAGTTAATTCTCTTCACCATAGTGCCTGTAGTAGTCAGGGGCCTTTCCAGCTTCCCATGCTCTGCCACGTGGGCAGGAGGCCGGGAGGGGCGGGGCCACAGCCAAGACAGCTGACCCCGACTGGCCAATGGGATGTTTATCCCATACCATGTGACACCACGACCAGTATATTAGCCGGGGCAGCTGGCGTGCGGGGGTGGGGGGGCCGGCTGTGGCTCAGGGTCAGCGGGCAGCTGCGCCATGGGCTGGTTGTTTTGGTTGTTCATTCCCCCTTCCCCGGCCCCGGGTTTCACGCCTCTCATTGTTTTCCTTTCCGTTGAATTATTGTTGTTGTTGTTATTGTTTTATTTTAATTATTAAACTGGTCCTATCTCAACCCACGAGTGTTACCCTTCTGATTCTCTCCCTCATCCCGCTGGTTGGGGAGTGAGCAAGTGGCTCTGTGGGGCTGAGCTGCCAGCTAAACCACAACAAAGTGATGCACAATACAACTGCTCACCACCTGCCAACTGATGCCAGCCCATCCCCAAGTAGCAGTCATTGTCACCCAGCCCACTCCCCCCAGCTTATATACTGGGCACAATGCCATAGAGTATAGAATACCCCTTTGGCCAGTTTTGGTCAGCTGTCTTGGCTGTGCACCCTTCCAGCTTCTTGTGCACCTGGCAGAGCATGGGAAGATGAAAAGTCCTTGACTTAGTGTAAACAGTTGTCATGGTTTAGCCCCAGCCAGCAACCAAGCACCACACAGCCGCTCACTCACTCCCCCCTGGTGGGATGGGGGAGAGAATCGGAAGAGTAAAGGCGAGGCAACTCATGGGTTGAGATAAAGACAGTTTAATAGGTAATGCAAAAGCTGTGCGCAGAAGCAAAGCAAAACAAGAAATTCATTTGCTACTCCCCATCGGCAGTCAGGTGTTCAGCCATCTCCAGGAAAGCGGGGCTCCATCACGCATAACAGTTACTTGGGAAGACAAACAGCATAACTCCAAACATCCATCCCCTCCTTCCTCCTCCTTCCCCCAGCTTTATATGCTGAGCATGATGTCATATGGTGTGGAATATCCCTTTGGTCAGTTTGGGCCAGCTGTCCTGGCTGTGTCCCCTCCCAACTTCTTGTGCACCCGGCAGAGCACAGGGAGCTGAAGAAGTCCTTGACCAGTGTAAGCGCTACTTAGCAACAACTAAAATATCTCCACATTATCGCCACTGTTTCCAGCAAAAATCCAAAACATAGTCCCATACTAGATACTATGAAGAAATTTAACTCTATCCCAGCTGAAACCAGGACACACTACTTAGCAACAACTAAATCAGTGTGTTATCAACATTATTCTCATCCTAAACCCAAGACATGGCACTATACCAGCTACTAGGAAGAAAACTAACTCTATCCCAGCTAAAAAGAGGACAAAGTGTCATTAAATACTGTTTAGTAACACATTTTTCTTTCCAGGTTTCTAATCCTGACTGAAATTAATATTAAAAGATTTACTTTATGTGGCAAATAATCCTGTGAGTATTCAGCAAATTATTAGTGCATGGATAACTAACTTTCTAGAAAGGGTCCTAGCTCTTCTCTTTGTGGGTTAAACTTGGTACAAACAGATATCAGATATTCAGAAGGTTATCACTGCCTGAAGATCTCACACTTTCTTTCCATCAGGGACCCACGGGGCCCTTAGCTTACAGACTCAAGGATAACTTCTTAAAATTTTGTCAAAGACATTTTGAAAATTTTCACTTACCAGTCAATATTGTATGCAGCAATGGACTAAATTAAAAGAAACAGTAACTCTGGAAAAACTCAAAGCAAAGCACTGCTGAGAAAAGAAACAGCAGCTTGACTGAAGGCTGAAAAACCAAGCCAAACTTCCTTTGCCTTTCATTTCCAAGTGTCTTTTCCCCCAAAGCTCATCTACTATCCCCCAATAGTTCCCTCACGTTTCTCCAGTTTTCACAGAAAAAATAGGAACATCCAGCTATTGCTTCTGTTGAACTTTGCAACCCCATGGCTCAATGTGGAAGTACATGTGCTCTTCATAGAAAACCATCATCAAATTCAGGTAGAAGGAGGAAAAGCCAAGACTGTTCTCCTAGTAAAATTGGATTCTCTGCAACCTCCAAACAATGGTTGCATATCCTCCATTCAAAACTTTTGAAATCTAGAGGGCCACTGAACAACAAAGCTGCGTGACACTCCCTGGCCTTCTCATTTTTACCACACTCCCTTGCGCTGAAATAGTGTTTACGGTTTTGCTTTTTTCCCTTTGGATAGCTTCTACACACCTGTGACCTAAACTAGCACCAACTGAGCATGAAGGACTGTGCTGATTCTCCAGGCCTTTTCCAACAGCAGGGTCTAGCTAGTGCCAGTTTCTAGTGCCAGCTTGGTAATGAAAGGTCACACAAGTTCCTCTCCCAGATTTCCACTTTCTCAAGGAGGGCAGCGAGGAGAGCCCCTACAAGGTGACTCATGATCAAAACCCTGCCTCCAATTACAATTACTGCAGCTATGATTCCTGAGTGAACTTATTAATCAAAATCTCTGCACAGCAAGATCTTTAATTTGACATAAATCCTTTCAAGTCACCTCCAAACCTGGGAATAAAACCAATTTTCCTCCTCCCAAACAGTTCCAACAATAGCCAAAACCTTCCTTGCATGCAACAAAATGCACATGTACTCTCATTTGTAATTGGTATACCATTTCTGAGCCAAATTTTCAAAAGCTAGTTTCCACCTGCATGCATACACTGCTGCGATCAAGTCTTTTGTCCACACTTACCCAACATTTACCAGTACTGCATGCCAGCACCTATAAATCCAAACATAAACCAGGACCCTACCACATTAGGCCCTGTCCAAATACAACAAAATAAATATATGTGGGCTTCTTGAGGCAGAGAGCATGCAAGAACTTAACTAGAAAGGGGACATATCTGTACCTGAGCATAAACTCATGTGTAGCAGGAACACTCAGCTATGTGAATCTGGGCACCAAGAGAGCAAAATCAGGTCTAAATACAAACACAGCATCCTGGTGCTTCTTTAAACATCTTGCCTGTAATATTACCGACATGCATTTTGGCCTGAAGACACACATACAGATTTTGAAAGAAAAATTTTTCCAGGTGCCCTAAACCAGGTAACTCAACAGAACCACAACAAAAACCAGAAGTTAACTACACACATTAAATAGCAGCAAGGCAGCTTTACGTATGCTGGACAAACCTGATACTCATCAATTAAGATGAGGCATAAAAATAGCATCTCCCTTTTCTAATTCAAACTTCTCCTGGGAGGACGGTGAATGGCAGCTTAGAGCGCTGTGCCTGGCTGCTGCCAGCTCTGTTTGGCCCTGCAGATCAGCAGAGCAGTAGGCAGAAGAGCAGGAAGAGCCCAACAAAGCAAAAAGTACTGCTTTTGCTCAAAAAAGCCCTAACATCCTCAATTCATCTGGCTCCACAGCAGAACAGTAGGCATTAAAAGTGATTAAATATAACTGGCGGCAGGGGGAGAGAAGGGAACCCCCAGTAATGATCATTTTGTAAAACACTATGTTAGGCAAGTCAATAAGCTTGCTGCCCCGATAGGATTTGCCCTGCATATTTTGACTCTATCAATGGTTGCACAGCTGCAGTCTGCTCCCCAGGTAGCAAGCAGAGACAATGATCTGCCCTTATCCTGGGTGCAGCTGTTCTCAAAAATGACTTAAGTATAAGCAAATCTACCTACATCTGCCTTGGAGCTCACCACAGAATTTCTTAGCTTAGGCACAGCAAAAAAACATCAGTCATGAGGGTCCCCTCAGGACACTGTGCCTTTGCTGGGAGGACAGAGTCTGCTACTGCTTGCAGCCACACAATGCTGTTCGTCTGTTTCTTAGACAAGCTGCCTCCGTTAGGCAATATGCCTAGGAGTGACATGCAACACCAAACGCACTTATCTGCAGGTACTGCTTTGCCCTGAGAACAACCAGAGCCTACAGGAAAAACAGATACATTTTGTATTTTCCAGCCAGCTCAAGAAGATTGCTTCCACCCTTTTCTGACAATCCACCCCACTGTGACCGTATTGTGATGGAGAGGGCTGCGACATGGGCATCTCAGTGAACACAGGCATCACTACACAAAAGAGCTGAAAAAGCAGCAATTAAGGGAGAGTTAGAGAGACAAGTTTTACCTGTGACTTGACCTGAAACTCAGAGACATGGTCTCTATTCCTGGCATTGCTGCTGAACTACTAGTAGGTAACACGGGCAGATCTCATCCTCTTTCCATGCCTCAGTTTCCCCATTGCTCAAACGTGTATGAATGCATATGAAGCAAGAGGGGAAAAAAAGACTGTTTAAGTATAAACTGGGTTTGGACATACCTAGTGTGAAAATCTTATGTTTTCAACCTCTGGATTACAATCACATTTTTCAAGCAAGCTTTGGAGCTACTTGTTCCGGGAAGTCTTTGAGCTGAAAGAGGCCTGGGATCGTCAGAGTGATGACACAAGTCATCTTCTTTCACTCTTAGCTTTTTGGCTGGAAAGAGATCTAGAACACAAAAAGCCAGGATTTTGCTTTTGAACAGCACACAGTCGGACCAAACCACATACCTCCTTTTGCACACTTCCAGGCCAAGGCCAGTCCAGAAACTTCCCATGAAAACCTTACTTTGTGAAGATTAGATTAAAAGTTTGGAATTGATGAATATATATTCTTCAAATGGAAGAGGGAGGAACATATGATGGAGGTCACTTGTCTCACGTCATCTGAAACACTAGCAACAGCACCAGGAACAAGATCTACCTCTCTCATATCTCAGCCTAGTGTTTGTCCAAGTGATTTGTTTGGATTTTTCATTTTGGACTTGAGGGTTGGGGTTTTTTTGTTGGTTTGGGTTGGGATTTTTTGTTTGTTTGTTCTGTTTTTTTATTTGTTTGGTTGGTTGGTTGGTTTGGGGTTTTGTTTTGGGGTTTTGTTGGCAGGGAGAGGAGCAGCACTGGGGATTTTTTGGGGTTTTTTTTTTTTGGGTTTTTTTGGTTTTTTTTTTTAACTACCATTCTAAAGATCCATATAACTCCACTGATGCTTCAGACACTACCTGTCTTACCTCTTTTGGTTACTGGTGCCTCAGAGCTTAACAGAGCTGCCAGGTGTGCCGTGGTGCTGGCAGCGGCGGGGCTGCGGGGCGCCCGCTGTGAGGAGAGGCGGCCGGCAGCTGCCCCGTGCTGGGCGCAGCCAGTCCCAGCCGGTTCCTCCAGGCCCCAGCACAGGGCACGGCCCAGGCTGTCAGTGCCGCTGGCGGCGCCGCGGGACAGCGCCCCCCACGAAGGGCACAAGGCGAGCGAGGGGCGGTGTGAGGGGCAGCCCTGCTGGCAGCGGGGCCGGAGGGGCAGGATGGTTAGGGGGAGCTTGGGGTGCCAGAGCAGGGATCCCCCCTCCCGCCACCTGGGAGGGTGTGAGGAGGAGGGAGGGCGGAGAGGGACCGTTATGGCTGGCTGCAGCCCCCCACACCATCGCCCTGCGCCTCCCTGGGCAAAGGACTTGGGAATGAAGGCGCAAATTTGAGCCTGGGGTAAAAAGGGGTGGGGAAGGTGATTTACAGGGTTTGTTTCTCACCATCCAACTCTATTTTAATTGGCAATAAATTATATTAATTTTCCCTAAACTGAGTCTGTTTTGCCCATTACAGTAATTGGCAAGTGATCTCCTTGTCTTTATCTCAGCCCACAAGTTCTTTCATCTTATTTTCTCCCACCATCCTGTTGAGGAGGGGGAGACAGAGAGCAGCTGGATAGGCGTCTGGCAGCTAGCCGAGGGCAACCTACCCCATCAAGTTAGCCTGGTTTGCAGGCATGCATGTCAAGATTAAAGAAAATAATTTTTTAAAATCCACCTGTCAAACGCAGTCCCTTTTATCTTAGGCACAAAAAAACCACCACATGGCTGGTTTTGTTTCCTGTACACAGGAACCACAAGCCCAAGGACACAATGTTAAACTTAAGCCTTTACTTACACCTGTCTGTAAAGCAAGAAGAAGCTGGAATTACTCATAATCTGAAGAGACATTGAGCATTGTCACAGAATCACTGACTTCCCACCAGACCTTCTACTGTCATCGTCAGACACTGCAGTTCATTTTTCCCCGCCAGCCTCCATACCCCCACAATAAGTAGAAAATTAATTCCAGAGCAAGGCAGTGTAATACACGGCACACAATCAGACTAGTGATACCTACATTAAACATGATTTCACACTAGAGAAAGAAAGCCATCTTCCCAGCTTATTATTTTGGCACAAATTGGTTTTTGATTCAGTCATGCTGAGAAAACACAAGGAAATAAAGAAAAGCAAGAGTTCTCAAAAATAATTAAAATTAATTCATTCCTAATGGAGAGCAAAAAGCCTTCCTCTAAATTTAAAACCACCATTAAATGCTAATAACAAAAAGATGGGCCCAGTTACCTTTTAAGTGCAAGCTTTCCTTTTCATGGTATTTACTTTAAGGAACATAGCATAGCACATCAGATACCTGATAGGCCAGTAATCTATCGGGTGGGAAGAGATGGGGAGGGTGCACTGTAGTGTTATAAACTCTTAAGAAGTGAAGGTGATAGTATTTGTGTATTTCTCCCCTTGCACACCTAATAAATGAGCTCCTGGCTCAGTGTGCTCCGCTCACCTGAGTCGTCTCACATGTGTGCAGTGAACGGACTGTGAACTGTCATGAAATCTCAGCTCCCATGACGAGTAGGGTGGACAGAAAGACCAAATACTGAGTTTATATCCAATGATATTGTCAAGCTTTATTTTGCAAAACCAGGGTAACAAGAATCACTGCCCATTTCTGTAGAAAGGAAAATGCAGGATAGTGTAAAAGATGTCCCTTAGAGGCACATTAAATTACACTCATTATGGAACATGATCAAAAGCCCCCTCATGTTTCTTACAGTGTTGCTGAGAATATCTCCACTGTATTGATCCCACTGGAAGTCTTTGTTTTTATATGAATTTCAAATATCAAGTGACATAGCTCTCTATTGGTTATCTGAGGTATGTGGTGCTTATTTACAATACAGAAACAGATAATCTCTGCAGAAAAACACAGAAATTAGAAATTCAAATTATGTAGCTGTTTTTTATGCTAGAGAATGACACACAACTAACTTGCAATCTTAAAAAAAAAAGGCCAAGGACAGCCTGAGCTTACAATTTTTATGCGAGTCATCAATGTTTAGCTTACTTTCCTTATAAATACGATATCAACGTGATATTATCAGAGGATTTTTAAGCACTATAAAAACTCTGCTAGATGGTACTTCTTCATAGTCCTAACTAGAGAGGTCAGAATATTAAACACTGTTTGCTAGAATGGGAGATGAAAGTAAGGGAAAGTTTAAGGCCATCTCTCTCCCATGTCATACAACCATATCTGTGCTTCACAGTGCAGCATAGGGCAGGAATGGACAAATGAGCACCAGCACGGGCATGTATATTCACACGACATTAAGCAGCCCCCGGGGAGATATATGCTTAGTTCTAAAGCAGGAGAATTGGGCATCCCAGTGCATCTCACCAGGGCTCATTAGGGCTCATTAACTTCTGGAGAGAGCTTCTGCAACAGCCTGAGCATCCTGCAAGTGTACTTTGTTACATGGTGTGATACGCTAATACCGATTCAGCTAGTCAGGAGTGGAGATCACTTGCTTCCTGCTAAGCATTCTTTTCCAGGGTAAAAAAAGGCTTTAGCATCAAAGCTACTGTTTTTCTGCTGTTTATATGGCATCAACATGCACTGTTCCGTGACTGAAGTTTATAGGGATTTTGCTACACTGCTAATTAACAGGATAGTTTATATCAGCACACAAACTGGCAAGAGGTGCTTTCCAAGTTTGCTCTGAAATATAATTTCAGAGAAACCAAAGGAGTGCAGAAGTGCAAAGGCCAAGTAACATAGTACTAAGGAGGGACTTGGACCACCCTATGTCACAAGAACTGGCTGAATAGATCCTTCACAAGCTTCATCCAAATGCTCATAGACTCAAAGGAACAGAATAAAGCTGTGCTTCATCTTTGACACCCTGAGAGGAAGACCCTAGCACTCATCTGCATAAATCACTGAGAAAGCAAAATGGTAACAGAAGCAAGCTTTAAAAAGTACATGAGAACAACTATTAGAGTGGAAAGAAAAAGAGCAAGAACTACTTGCCACAGGGACAACACTGCAACATAGTATCTCCAGCAGTGCTAAAACCAGGTTTGAGCAACCCCTTCAAAACACCCTGCTCCCTAGTTGGTTTTGCCTTCTATGAAACCCAAAGAAGTTACATATATTCTTTCTTCACTAAAATAAAACTTAATGCTTTTCCTACGATTGCTTCGCAATAAAAAAAAAATTCTAACACTAATCACGTGACAGATTTCCCCCATCACAGAGCTTCCATACTGGAGGACAAAAACAAGCCCTACAAGTGAAGGGGAAGACTGTTCATTTATCAGTCTGCACTACCATATCCCCTGACCTATTTTATTACTAAAAATAGCCCCTCTTAGGTCACTGCTGCAAATTGAATTCTGCTGCTTCGTTGCCTACTGTTATCTCACAGAACTGCATGCTGCCTACACACAAAACATCAAGCAGGTTAACTTATTCACTGCCAGGAATGTAGCCAGTCTTCTCATGGAGATAAAAAGGAAGACAAAAATAATTTTGCCTAAAATGTCTGAAATGTTTTCTGCAATGCAGTTTAAGCCCAAACTCAATTATTTATATTGTGTTGTGAAGATAAACATACAAATGGTTGGCTTGGCTTCCCATTTGCCCATATTTACAATCTGGTTTTCATTATTTTTCTTGCAAAATATGGTTTCAAAGGCATTCAAGTGATGAAACTCTAGTCCCAATGACCTCTCCTCTAATGACAAAAAAGCCCTAACAGGAATAACAGTCAAGTCTTTCTCATTAAGCCCTCTCAACTAAGATAAGTCTAAGAAGGCATGAAACAAGAGAGGATAAGTCAAATTGTTCTTCTAAATTAAAAAGAAAACACCTTCTTTCAAAAGGTCAAGCCACTGTATTTGCCATTCTCAATCCATGTCATCTCACAATTATCACATCATGAAGCGAGCTGGCAAGTTTTACACAGCACAACTTGAGAAAGAGGAAGGCATAAATTGGACAGAGCAAGAACTTATTACAAGATCCTAAGCAGGAGACTGATATAGGTATTATCAAGCACTTCATGCTTAATACTGAACATAAAGAATATGCTATGTCTTTGCTATTTTATTTGAGGTAGACAGAATAGCATTAGTAAAAGCATGTTTCCCTGGGCTATTATCACATCTTCATTTCATTATTTCAATAGCTTCCCAATCTTAAACAAACAGATCGAAAAACCAAACTCAAAGATCAAAGGCAACTGACTTATTTCATGTCAGCTTTTTGCTTAAACCACTGCCAATTCTGTTGGGAATTTCTTAGTGTGCAGCAGATGCACACAGAGCTGAGCCATTCAAATGATTTGTGGTCTCATTAACCTAACTTTATTGCTATTTAGTTATGAAACCAAGTTTCTCACTTCCTGATATCCTAAAGAAAACATCTGACAAATCTGGGCTTTCTTGTCAGAGAGAAAATCGAATGTCTTCAGTGGACAAAACAGTCAGCTCTGCCTGAGTTTCATGTGGTGTCATTTACTGAGATGGCAGGGGTACTGTGGGTCACAACTTGTATGAGAAACCCACACCCTCCCCAGCTGATACAGATGAGCTGAAATACATGCAGCCATCACTACAACGAGAACCACAGAGTCTCTAATCAAGGATACATGGAGCATGCTCACAGAAGAAAGAGGGAACCAGCCTTGCCAGCCAGGGTGCAATTTCCAATTGTCTGTAGAGTCACAGAATACACACTACAAAGCAGCCTGGGTCTGCGTCTCTGATAATCCTGAGCTCCACATTTTCAACAGCTTGCTAGGGCTTGACTATAGGTTAAAAAACCAAACCAAAACAAAAACCCACAACTATTTTCTTATTTCTAGCTAGTAGGTCAAGGTGGAGTTGGTCCATTGATATATATTTTTCAAAGGTATATTACCCACTGCAGTATCATCAAGCCACAGGGTACAGGTGACATGACAGAGATGCCTGGCATATGTGGACAGTTGTTCTTAAATGAACACGTACTTTTCTGAAAGATCTGTTAGTCGCCAGAATGCAAGAGGGATGGGTATTAAGTTATTTACAGAATCAGGAGATGGAGTCCTCATTACTTTTATGATAATAAGCATGTTTCACAGTTTTACCCTAACTAGCAGTTAGCATAACTAACAAGTTGTCTCAACAGGATGTTGTTTTAGACCTTCAGTTTGTCTGAGATGCTATAGCAGTAACTACCTTTATATTTCTTATCAGATGAAGAGAGTTAAGTTAGAACACTTCTAATGCAGTCATTGCACTTCAAAGATACATTACTTCCTTCTCTTTTTGCACTCCCCCCAGTAATGCTTCTGCTGTGTAGCACCTTCCTCTATTAGAAATCCCATTTATAGAAATAAGATTATTCTCAGAGGAATACGATCAAATACTCCAAGATCATATTATAGGTGACATCCTGTTAGTTATCTGACCTGTTGAATAATCTAAGTTAGTATTAGCAACATAAATAACAACAGTACTTAAGCAATGATGCTCAATACAAGTGAAAATAAACTACTTGCGCCACTTTTCTACAATCACAGCACATGAAACTAAGAAATAATTTGCATCAGTATTTAACTATCTAATTAATAGTACAGTCAGCAGTGTGGAACTATCTCAACCTTCTTCACTACAGTTAATATCACACTTTGCAAGTCAAAATTGAGTATAAGTTTGCAAACCAGCTGCCAAAACAAAAACCAGAATCATGGTTTATGAAGCTCTAAAGTCTTCTAAGACTTAGCTAAACTGATATTTATGGATCATTAAGGTAAAATCTGTGCGGCGTTCCAAGTGCCTGGATCTACTAACCTCGATTTAAAAGTGCAGTGTAAACACACAGGCACCACTGCTGCTGATTTTTTTGGGAAAGAGTAGGAAATACGTAATCCATCTTGGGCTAAAGGTCAAAGACAAAATGAAACTCAGTAAGATCTTTCAAAATATATTTCAGCCCCAAACCATGCAGTTTACTATTTAAAACTTCAACCAGTTCATCACTTAGGCTGGGTTCTGCATGTCACTGTCTTCTGACAGTGGGGAGCTAAAGAATCAAGTCCTTTGTGTTTCAGCATCTAAGAAAATCTGTTAAGCCCACACCACTCAGAGGTACTAAGTAAATTAACTGCCATACCTTAACTTCTATCACAGCAAATTATAAATTACAGAAATACTGTCACAGAAGAGGCAAAGACAGAAGAGGCACTTTGAGACCTGAACAAGCACTCAGGTTAGGTCAAGCAGCATGGGGGTGCCTAAATCAATAAGAGATTTTTATACCCACACCCTACAGTGCCTTCCATGCTTGGTCACTTTTGCATGTGGTGTGCACCTAAGTTCACCTGCCTGAATGCCCACGTAAAGCCTGGCACACGTCACTGCAACATTTGGGTATTCCGCGGTTTGATCGACAAGCGAATTGTGAAGCTGGTTTTGAAACGGGGGTCAAAGCTGGGCAGAATAGAAGTTGTTCCTTGTGGCCAAAAAGTCACACCAACCTTCTCTCCCAGGAAAGAAACATCCTTGAGTTTGAAAACCCCCTGGAACTAACAGTACTCAGAATATATAGAAGAGTGCACATAGCTGTCAGTTCATATTCACATTCAGTGAATTAGCTGGCATCTCGCACTCCATTTTGAACACCTGCAAACAAATGCTAAACCAGCAGGACATCTCCTTCTGCTATCGGTGTTTTGCTTCATGCTCGCTCTCTCTCTTTCTCCAGAAGCGCTACTTCAGTGAAGAGACCCCTTAGAAACCCCCATGTTTCCTAACACCTATGAGAACACTTGTAAAGTAGCTGCACAGTATAGGTGCCAAATCATCGGCTGCAAATCCATCTCATCTGCTTGGTCTCCAGCAGCTGCAAAATTAAAAATAGCTGTCATAGGCAAACCACAACTGAAGATGAGAATGTTTTTTTCATTTATTTCAGGCTGATAATGGTGTCACTGTTGACATGTTTGGGCTCTGAAAGGAGCACTAATGAGGAAATGGACAAAATTACACAGGCAGAATAAGGAACATTCTAAAATAGGAATGGGAAAATTACCCTGCTTTTAAATTTACATGGAAAATCTGACTATCCATGACAAAATAATATGCTTATTTAGCTCTTTGGGATGAATTCCTGTTAACTACAAGCAGAGCAATCATTTAAAGTAGCATTTTCAGCTCTTAAAATTTTTTTATCACCCTCACCAAATGAGACTATTTTATCGGGTATCAAAATTATATGCCATCATTGCCTCCTCATGACTTGAGAAAGACTTGGCAAGTAAGGAGTGGAACAGTATTACTAGAGAATTTACCTTCCCGCTTTTGGTCACTTCCTGGCAAACCCTGACATTTACAAGGTACTTTCAGTTCACTGAAAAGGAGCCTTCTGCAGGAATGAGAAATTACATTTTATCTGGTGTAGTAGCAGTATTACCTATGTACCATGTGTATTTTTGCTGTTACACTGTTTATAAAGCCACTGAAATATAATTCTCGTTTTGTGAGCCAAAAACAGACTGGGGAGTCTGTGCAAAGACTGCTGTGGAATCCGCTTGCTTCATTCACAGAACAGCAGTAGTTGCGATGTAGCTAAATGTTGCAAGGAAGCTATCAGGGAAGAAGAAAGTGTTATCTTCATTAGGTGAATCCCTGTGCATTAGTAACATATTTGTCAGATTTCCTCTATTACTAATTAGCCTGGTAGTCAAACTTTGGGTAACCCAAGGTCAGTCCTGCGTCTTGGGGCTGCAAGCCAGGTTTCTTAAATCCTTAGCATGATAAAGAGACATCAGCACAAGTGAAATTTCCAAATAACTTCTGAGCTACAGCTTCCCACCACTGTGCCACAGGGAACAGATACCTCTGAAAGGGCCAGGTTCAGTGAAAGGCTACCTGACATCCAGGAGCAGGAAAACAGCCAACTTTCAATTATCTGCATCCAGCCAGGAAAGGCATCTCTGGAGGCCTTTGGATAAACATGCTTCTAAAATATACAAAATTAAATGCTGCCAAACCGAAAAGCATCAGGCACAGTTTAAGTTGATCTACACACTCACAGGTACATTTAATGATCTTATGAGGCATTACACCCTAGCAAAGGCTTGCATGTTCAGACATAGGTGAGGAGTGGCCATTGACAACGTGCCCCTTCAAACTGGATCCCTGCAACATCTGTAAAGAGCCCAGACACAGATACGGCTATGGATTGCAGAGGGGAAATTTTCCTGCTGCCCTGCAGCCAATGATGGTAACCCTCAGGGCTGCACTGACCCCTGAGGCTATGCCCTCTGCCCAGGGAGAAAACCCAGTGCAAGGTTTACACTCAGCCTCAGTCTAAACTGAAAGCATAAATATAAACCCTAAATATGAAATTATATTAATATAAACACAGCTCATCACTGAGATTACATGGGACTACACTGGTTTTTTGGACATTGCTACATGCGAGGATAATGCAGGAACTGGCATTTGGACCACAGCACAACAGATGTTTAAATAAAATCTTGCCACTGAAGCTGTTTTTCATAGTCGCTTCTGAGAGGATGTTCTGACCACTGCAACATATTTCATCTTCTTAGTTCCATCACCACACTTAAATATTGCATTTGAACAGCAGAAATACTTCTAAAACAGGTCAGAGATAAGTAGGATCATCACTGAGATCCACTTACTATGTATTCAGAGTTGAAGGAGAACCTTGGTTTAAGATGACAAGTCCTTTAAGGTACTAGACATTTGGTCAAGTTTGCATCACTTTTTTGTTAGTTACATTTGGGTATGACTGTCCCAGAAGAAGCAGCCATATAAGAATGAATTTTAAGAGCTTTATGAAGAATAACCAAGATTTGCATACACTGCTTAAGCGCACATGCAAATATTCCTCATTCTCAGGATCATAACACGCATGCTGGAAGCCTCACTATGTCACTTCAGCTATTTGTCTTGAATCTGGCGAAGATACACAAAGTATCTGCCTCTTGAAAATTATGTATTCCACCTCTCTACCCCGAAGAAAGTGCTGTGTTTTCAACTGTCACATTTACACAAAGTCTTTACATGTTTCAGACACAAAGCCAGTGTATTTCCTTCTTCTTGGTCATCTTTATTACGCCTATTTCAACCTCATGTGATAAAGACAGAAGGCAGAGCATATTTGATAGAATGATTCTCAGAGGAGAAATGCCTTGCTGGTTTATCAGGAAAGTGAAATACCTTTTGTTCTTTTTACAAACCTATTTCCCCATTCTCCTTTGTTGCTGCTGTTCTGAACCAACCCACTGATAAAAAGTGAGGATTTGCACATGCTGGAGGCTGTAGTCTTTTACTTATTTACAGACCACTGCTCCTTTTGTGCAATGCAGCTTGCAGTACTCTGAAGAAACATCCACTACTCTGAATGATTAGACTCCATCCTCTTTCTGTTGGGCATTGACTTGCACTAGACAGCCAGTAGTTCCAGTTTGCTTACCATGAAGAACATCATCACCAATACACGACAGGAAAGCTGAGACTATCCTTAAGATGACTTTGTTTCATCAAGATCATAACACAGCTATATATTCTAGGCAAAGTGCCAGTCTAAGTCTGGAAGAGAAACCACAAGTGATCCTGAACAACAAGATATGCTCAGCTTTAAGAAGATATCCAGGCAATGCTAATATAAAACTAAAGCAGTTTGGGGAAAACACAAATAATGACACCGAGAAGACACCAAATTCATGAGCATCAGACCAGATAAGTTTTAAATGAATGCCTGATTACTATTACCCTCACAAAAATATTCGAGAAATTAATTGCTTAACATCCAGGTCAAAAGCTCAGCTGTACTTCTACTGAAACAATTAAATAGGCCACCTTATGCCCTCTGTAAAGGCAATCACTCACCTTAATCAGAACCTCAGATTGCTCCATAGTGCCCCACAGAGAAATCTGCTCCCCTTCTGTTCAGAAGGGAACCATCTTAATGCAACTCATTTGGCACTGAATGGTTTCGTACAGATACTAGTATGAACTTCCCTGTCACTTCTATTGCTCTGACTGTCCAAAATACACAGAATAACACACCTCAAATTTTCAACAGTGAATCACAACTGATACAACTTGAAAGATCATCAAATACAGCTACACTCAAGACTTTTTGGTGAGCATGGTAAGTAGTGCTGCGATTAAAGAGTGCAGGGAGGCTGAAGTTATTTAGTAGTTCCCTTGGAACCCAACATTAAGAAAGGCCTTAAGAATCTATCGTACTTTGAGGATCACTCAGACCCTTCTGATAAAGAGCAACAGGAAGTGAGACAACTAAAAACTATTTTACCCCCTCCTTAAAACAGCTACAAATTGGTGAAATCTCAGAACCAGACCCAGAAATACTTAAAAGTACTTTCTACTATATGCTAGACTAGCAGCCACGGCTTGGCCTTCTATTAAAAAGGGAATGAACGGGATTTTAATTTAAGTATTAATATTTTAAATTATTGTAATACAAAGAAAAAACCTAAGTTATTGCACTGTAGACCTGGAACATGAATGAAAAGGAGACAAATTACATCAAAAAGTTATTCCTGTACATCTGTTTTCACATCTTTGTACACATACAGATACATATTTAGGTGGTCCACAAATCTGGGTCAATACATCATATACATCTACAAAATGATCCAGTTGCTTCCACTAAGGGTTAAGGTAATAATGCAACTGCCTGGGTATGCCTGGTTCTGACATTTGAATTAGAAAAAAACCCAAAAAATTAAAAATATATATTACCATATAACCATCCTGCATCACCAAAATACAGAAATAGTAAAAACTTGAAAAGGAATACCCAAAGCCAGTGATCAATCTGATACACCATAAGGAGCTTGATTATTGTCCACTGTGTTGGAATTCAGTCTGCCTTAAAAACTCAAGAATTTGGGTCCCCAATGACCTGTGTGTACAAAAAAATTAATAAATTTAAAATAACTCTTAAAATTTTGCCTGAAATCAGACTCCATACAGGTGTCATGCACCTCATTTACCATGAAAATGTACATCAGAAACACTCCAGAGCACTAAGACAACTAAGATGCACCATCCATGTTTTAAAGCTGCCAGACACAGATACGCTAGTTCTGAAAGACATCAAGCCTGAAAGTTATAGTTATAAAATGTTGATGGCAGCTGACTAGATTAGAAGCGAGTGAAGTTCATTTCCAGAAAGACTTATTTGGCACAGTTCCATAGGGGGTTTTTAACTATTGCTTTTGCTGGGGACAGCCTAATAGCTGACATCCAGCTCTTCTGGGCCATGGAACTGCTTAAAAAAAAAAAATTAAAAAAAAAACCAAGACAGACAGATCATTGCACTATGCGATCCAAACTTAACTTTTGCACTTTATACTAATACATCACAATTTTTTGCACTGTTTAATCAGCAACTTCCTTCAGTATAGTTTCTCTATACTGAGAGACAGAGGGTACCTATTAGATCTACCTCAAGCTGAGGGGAAAAATTTAATTAGATGGAAGCAATTTCTGCTTAACACTTGATTGCTTAAATTAAGGGAACAAAATTATTTTTTGAACTTCTGCGTCGAGAAATGCCTTTCATTTTTGCACATCTTGTACAGAATACCAAATGGAGCTGTGATATACTATAGAAGACATTTATTCATCAAGCTACAGCTTTGCAGTATTGCAGCATCATCATTTTACTGTCTTGGACAAGTGTTTAACAGCTTACAACATGATTCAAACTTGACTACAAGCTTGATTATTCTACCCAACACTAGTGCAGCTCAGACTATTTTACAGTGCTATATAACAGACTGGAAAACAGCTCTTCACAGGATAAAATACTTGCTTTGTGCCTAGTTTTTCTTCTGTGGAGCCAGTACATGAGAAAACATGTCATCCCACTGGCTAAAGCAGAGAAACCTGACTTCAGACAAGTTGTATCTGTAGAGTTCTCGCCTATATAATCCCCCCCATATCTGTCCTACACTTTTGTAAGGAGGTCACAAAATTCTGACTCAGAATTTTTGCTTAGGTTTTAGGTGTGGGGGAAGACTTTACACTGGACAGTAAAACAAGCTTCCAGCCAGCCAAGGAGTGTGGATCTAGAACACCCTATTAACAGAGGAAATGAAAAAAACATCTAATTCAAGGCCACATGGACCCCAATAAATGTGTGACGAAGTGATGGGAGTGCCCACAGCAGCAGGGAGTGTGGCACAGTGACTCAAGCAGGACCTCATGGTTTTGGCTCCCTCAGACCCACCGCACAGTTCATTCAGCACTCTCAGCTGTGGAGCCTGCAGGCTCAGCATCTCCAGCAGACAAAGTCCTGTTGATTTCTGCTGTACTTGCCCCAGATATCCAAATGAGTATCTTCCAACTGAATTCCAGGCATAAAGAAAGTATAAGCACATTTACTGTAATTATTTTGTAGGTGACTACACTGCTGTACTTTGGTATCTCAAGCTGAACTATCAAAAACAGTCCTGAAATTCTCTAATCCTTAACTCTTAAGGGCAGAGGTCACCAGCTGTGGACGTATGCTTCCTAAGGATTACGATGAAACTCAGCACATTCGCTTCTAGTCAAGACAATTACCATGTTTGAACTCCAGCCCTGGGGGCTTATAAACACACAAAGTCCCTGTAATAGTACAAGTTCATCGTTCTTGAGCTTTAACTGCTCACACTGAATTTGCAATTCAGCATCAGGCAGAAACAACCATAAGGTCTTTGCAGAGGGAAGCAATCCTCAAAGTTAGAAAGCAACAGTTTCACAAAGCATAAGAAAGCTAATAACTGTAAACATACAGAAATATGCAGCCTCTGAATCAGGATACTTCAAAGAGTTATAGAGCATCCAT
Source organism: Phalacrocorax carbo (assembly GCF_963921805.1). Classification (NCBI taxonomy): domain Eukaryota; kingdom Metazoa; phylum Chordata; class Aves; order Suliformes; family Phalacrocoracidae; genus Phalacrocorax; species Phalacrocorax carbo. The sequence continues at coordinate 55,605,663 of NC_087517.1, read as the reverse complement.
TTCAATTATGATGCTTTAATGGTAGCTACCCTAATTACCGAGAAGAAAAGACAAACAAAATTAAAAACCCCACTTCTGTTCCATTTCTGGTATTTATTTTGCTTGCTAGGGAATCCCTTTGCTTAATAGGTATTTATGTTATTTTCCTTGCAAGGAACATGTTGCCATGGAGCACTGATCATGAGCATTAGTAAGTGATTCTGCCTTTCTGCTTCCCTCTTTTTCTTCTGCCTTTCTAAACTGCACATCCTTCACTGGAGGGACTGCATTTTACTATGTGTTAGCTTTAACCTTCTTTGCTCAGTATTCAGGGCAAAACTATAGTGATCTGTGATTGTATTTGTTTTGATTCCAGTGAATGGTCTCATCCAAAAGCTGCTCTTAAAAGTCTTTCCCATTTTTCATTGGCACTTTGCTTTGACAGAATGGAGTTTCCCTTCCTTAGAGTGAGAAGGTGGCAGATGGGAGAAGGAGGAGGATCCAAGCAAACAGAGAAGTATCACACAAGATTCATGCTGAACTTGTCAACAGAATAAGATTTCTTTACTAGAGTGCTTAAAAAAAAATTAAAGTGGCTGCTTCTTTATTCAACAAATCTATAAGGGCTATACAGTAGCATCCAGGCTTTTTTATTTTAGGGTATCCAGAATTTACCTAGGAAGAATTTTGCCTTGCAGTTAACTCAATCAACAGTGTACTATCAAGACTGAAGGAATCTGTGTGACAGCACACCATCATACTGCTCCTGCTGTAAATGGCAGACAATATAAGGCTTGGATGTAAGCAGAATACATTTGGATTCCTGACTCCTTCCATTAGTATGTGGGAAAATGAGCCTCAGGGGAAAAAGGAAAAGCAAGCTTAAAAACAGGGTGAGTGGTCTTAGCAAGGATATAAAATCCTGATACCTTTAACGTTTTTTCTGTTTTGGGCCTACAGGAAAAATTCACATGAGCATTAAGGTCATGACTGACTTATGACAAAAAAGCAGCATAGACTAACAACCCTGATTATGCCTCCATTCTGGCATGGGGAGACAGGGAGACTTGCAGCTGCCTTCTTACTGCCTGGCATTCCTCTATAACAGGAAGGAACAGGAGAACTGCACTACTGTGAGTAAGGGAAGACTCCAGGTTAAACAAGCATGTCTAAAAGCTGCCTCCGGTATGGATCCTTTCATTGCCCACCAAAAAAGTCCTGTTATAGAGGAGATGAAAGTCATGTTCAGTGACCACAACGCAGATGATGAGAAGGCCATCCAGCAACTCATGGTAGGGCACAGAGACTAGTGAGTCTTTTTCCCCTCATCCGTACAAAAGTAACATAAATAAAGTACTTCATTTTCTTGCCTAAGCAAACACCTACTTCTAGAAAAAGGCCAGATTTACCTATGCACTGGATCTACATCATAGAGAGCCCGTGAGTGCTACAAATTTGTCATACATAACACACCATCCTGCACGTCCAACGTGAAGCATGCATTAACATGATGAATTCATATGCAACTCTGATTTCCAAAATAATCCCATTTGGAGGGGTCAGTTACAGAACTATCCTTGAAGTAAAGGTCACAGATTTGATCTAATGTATTACATCAGCAGAAAACAGTAACAAATCATGAATTATTCCTATCAAAACTAGGGAGCATTTTACAGGAGTTGCAAGTATTTATTAAATCAATATCACAAAAATACACATTGGCAAATGTAACAGCTACCAAGACTCTGTTAATACAGTGAAATTCAGCAGGCTACACTGCAAAACAGTCCTTACCCCTTAGCATACGTACATGTTTCACCATTGACATATCACACAACAAGTGTCCTATATGTTCATTTAGAAGTACAAAATGTTGTAGGGCTTGAAGAAATACACCTTTCATCTCATTCAATCTAAAAAGACCTTGAAATGTTCAGAATTGGAAAAAAAAAACCAAGTACAAGAGAAAGCACATGGGAGGAGAGAGTTCAGGGGAATAAATAGGAAGTTTATAAGCCAAAGCAAGCATATCTTTCAAGCCAAGTGAGCTCCCTACTCAGAATTAAATGATTATATGGATTTGTGTTGCTTGTCATCCTGCCCATTATCTGAGATGTCTCAACTCAGCAAGATAGCAACTGGTGTCACTGAAAATCAAAGGCATAGAGAAGACAACCTCCAGTTTAATATCTTTGACATTCACAGCAAAGCATCTGCTTACTTGTTCAATCTCTTGGTAACTTAGATCTGTCACCAAGGTCGTGATGGGTTAAATATTTAAAAAAAACAATAGCAAAATGCCTAAAGAGGAGGAAGGGGAGATGACCAATGATGTGTCCTAATAGAAGAATTCCCCATGTTTTAAGTTGTTTTTCTGAGCAACATCCACAAGGAAAAAAAGCAGCTCATCAGGTTCAGAATCCTTTCTATTCAAAGTTCTTGAGTGACAGAAATTCTTTCCAACAGAGAAAAATGGAACTGAAATCTTCTATCCATGTATGTCCTTCACTCACCAGAAAACAATTTTATCTTGCATTACAGAACATCTCATTGGCAGTGGTATTCTGGGGGATACAGAACAGCCTCATTCTCTTTTACAAGGGAAGAGGAAATTTGAGAACAGCTTTGAGATTTTTAAGTCACTAGCACTGCAGGTCACAATGCCAAAACTCTAAGAATCTGCTACATTTTGCAAAGTTCCCCAGAGGAACCCAGGTGTAGGAAGGCCAAAGAACAATCCACAGAGAACATCAGCAGTCACTCTCACAGCTGGAATAAAGCATTGGAAATTTCACTGCAGTACAGCATCACATGAACTGGCTGAAGATATTTCAAAAAAAGGTGTACAATGGCTGTAACCCCACACTCACAGGACAGCCCAACAGTTTCACCCCTTCCACCTATTGCCTTGGGCTAGTGCTCCCCATCATAATAATTTTATAGTAAGCTAGTAATTTGTTCCAATACAAGGCTACAGAGCAGGGATACAGTAAGATGTTAAATCTGCACAAAAGGGAGAGAAAATTCTTGGCGTCATATGAAGGCCTTCCTAGAAAACATTTAATTTAGCAAATCAGTGCTATAAGATATACAAGCAATGTTTAAGCCAGAATCAATACAGCATATATCTTCTCAAGGTAATTATTCCATTAGATTTGTAGAGAGGAGTAGTATTTAGGCCAGAACACTTATTAAGCTAGGAAAATGTCACTATCTCATCTGGCAGGGGGAAGAAATCTATTAAGAAAGACTTAAATACTGCTTTTTAAAATCACCACAGTTTGGGAGGGTTTTGTTGTGGTGGTTGTTGGTTTTTAAGAATACTAACATGTGTGCTACCATCTTTAGCAAGTTTAGAGCTATCACAATCAACTACATAGGTAATACAGGCATTTTGCTCCTCAAAGACTGATGGGCACCAAGACCTTTATATGTAGCTGTAGTCTCTCACTTCATTCAGCTTCTGCTAACTACACCTATGTTTGAAACCATGCCATAAACAACTGTAACATGCTTGACCTGATTCCTGTTTGATTTACTTGATCAGCATGAATATATCAACCCTCCTCACTGCTCTGCAAGAAATGTTAAATGTGCTGTGTCAAATGTCTCTTAAAGCCCTGTTCAGTATAGCTTTCAGTCCTCCTCACATTCTCGCTGTTCAAATAAGCCCAACAATCTAAAAATAAAATGAGGTAAAGACATTTCTCAGAAATAATAAAAGTCACAGTTTAGCCTGGTTGCTCCTCAGAGACTGCAAAAAACTCTATAGTGAAACAAATCCCAGAAGCATTTTTTAATTACTTTGTTACCTCCCTTCCATAAAGAAGTGTTGGAGTGAAACAAGTTCAAAAAGCAAAGAGAAGGAAAGCATAATTTTTACAAATATGCCAACTTTTCATCTCTGGTTTGACTTTTTGCCCTAATATTTTTTTAAATACTCACTCTCTAAAGCCAATGGTTTTTAATAAAAATGCTTTATTTTCACCCTGAAAGCTTGCTCCAGGCTTGCAAGCTTGAATAGCTGGCAGCTTCTTTGTTGTTAGAAAAGAAACCAATCTTGCTTGCCAGCTAATACCTCTGGATTTTCTCCATTGCAATTTCCACTACCTTCAAGTTCAAAGTCCTAATTCCTGAAGTGGGGAAAGAGGATCTGCCCCTATGGAGGGCTGAAGGAACAATTCCTTGTCCACTTTGGTTTACAAAAGCTTCAAGAAGCCTGCTCTGATGCACGCATTTAGTTCTGTGCAATTACAGCCATGCAAGGGATACATATATTGTCCCAGAAGTGCCCCTGTTTCATCACCAGCCTTGCAATATTTCATATATAATCCTTATAGCATCACCTCTCAGACCTATGTCACTGTCAGCATCTCTGCCTTCAGCTTTAGTTTTTAAAAGACTTTTCTGTCCTTCATAACTACAAGAGAGCAGTAGGAAAATGTGACCAACATGCACTGTAAAATCCAAAAACTGGGCAAAGATGACTTTGAAACGTGCATTTGTGAAAAACCCCAACTGATGGACAAGCCAATCTCAAAAGCTCAAATAAATCCCTACTTCAGAGGTTTTTATTAAGCAGAAAGCTACCTAGAGTTTTTAAGATGGTGTTAGTAAGACACACACAAAAAATACAAGAAAAAAAAAAGCTTCAGAGAGTATTCACTTATAGCGTGTACTAAGCAAGCTAGGTCACACGGTCTTATTTGTGCGCTGACAGACAAACTTCTTGGTGCTCCATAAAGAAGCTGGATAGCGCATACACACTAACATGTGGGTGTCAACACAAGGCTGTATAGCAAGATATTCACTCCTGGAGAGCCACAAATCCCCCAGCACAGTAAGGGCACTCCTCAGGCCTGCTTTCTAAATATAAACCACCCTTCCCTCCTGACAACCCTTAAGCTGCAAATTTTCTACTCAACAATACGCTTAGAAGTTTAAGCGTTGAGGTTGTTACATGTACAGAATTATCCAGAATTATCAGCAAAGCTTACTTAGGCACTGCTCAGTAGGATAGTACTGAAGCCTTAATTTGTTGCACTTCCAAGTGCTTTCAGCTGCTTTGCTGGCCTTGTGCTTTTCCTTCAGTGAGCATCACTCCTACATGCTCTAGATGACTCCCTGAAGCCACATATTTGTCCTTCCCTTTATTTCATTTTATAGCCAACAAATGCTTAATCTTTCTTTGGTGAGCAAGGGTGAGTATTTTTGTTACTCCTGTTTGCTCCTTGAAAATTAAGATAAATATCCCTTAGATATATTGGATGTATTTTTCTTCTACTTTAAAGTAATTGCTCCACTTAAAGCCTACGAGTAAACAAATACAATAAAATCTAATTTGTTTTCTAAAGACTTAGTATCCATCCAGTGAACCCTCTGACAAAGGACTGCATGCATCTGTACTGCAGCTCTTACTTTTAGAGCCTTCTCATCCCCCATAATTTTCCAGAACCAAGTGGAACAACTTTTCCTTTTCACCGACACCTACAAGCAGGAGCTCTCTACTAATTTTACTTCAAGTGAAATTCTTGCTTGGTAGCGTTTGCTGGTTGTTTGCTAGCTTCCTATGACAATTATCTCCTCTAACTGCCACTCGTAGCTCCAGCTTGATGGTTTTAGCTGTCACCAGAGGTTAATATTGAATGCTTGCCTCTTACCCATCTTTTGTAGGGTTCTTGACGCAGCAGAATTATCCCTGTAGATGTGGTATAGTGTCTCGCAGGAAACATAATGACAGTGCACAGGAGCTCAACCCTAGACAAACTATGAGCTGAAATTACAGCAATATGTAAAGTTCAATTAAAAATTTTACAACAACTGTGAGCTTTTTATACAGAAAAATAACTTATCTTCAGAGCCTAAGCAGCTCTGTATCTGGTAACGACAGGAAACCACACTGTAAACAATATGACAAGCACTGCATTATTACCGGTTTATATGCTGAATGATGTGAATTAAGATAGAGACACACACACCAAGATTAATTATATTTTACAATTGCCTCTCTGAGGGGAAGAAAAGTGATTGCAACTTTTACTAGTTGCAATGCAGTTTTTTTTAAAAAAATATATCAGGTCCTATTAAGCTAGGCAGTGTGAAAATACACTCAGAGGTAGTTTTTATTCCAAACATTTCACAATCTGAATTGACAAGCCATACAGAGAAGAGAAGATGATGAACAAAGCATTCTGCAGAGTCAAATTGCCCAAAACATGCATCAATATAGTGACGAAGCTTAGAAGAGAAGGTAACTGTAAAATCTAGACTTCTTTTCAGTCATAGAAAATGCAATACAGCCAGATCTTGTCCTAAACTCTAGAATTTCTTTCTAGGGGGTCAGTATGATCTAATTAGCTTTCCACAGCAAAATATCCTCCCTTTCCTATAACCAGCGGCCACTGACCTTAGACAATTTGGTTGATAAAAAAAAATTTTTAGTTCCATCAGGAGGCTTTTCCAAATGCTCAAATTAGCATTTCCTCATTTCTCTCCTCATCATTTTACACCCACAAATCCATAAAATCGTTGCCAGCTTGACCTTCCACTAGCCCTTGGAAAAAGAAGCTCAAAGAGATTAGAGGATCAAATTTTGTGAGGGTAACTTCCGGAAATAACAAAAAATATCAGCCATTTAAGATTCGTTTTCAGTTTCCATCTTACCAAAGGAACTATTAGTTTGCCTGGAGCATGAAACAGTCTACAGAAAAATAACGCAAAGCAGAAAGACATTTGAACAGCACTGCTAAGGCTCACTATATCTAAACATGACAGGAAAACGCTGATGTCAGATCTGTATCTAGCTCTGTAGAAAGCACTCAGACAGGTGCTCAAGTTAATGATATCAGCAAGGCTGCTTTTTTTATATAATGAATACAACCAAAGCAGTTTATGTTTTGAAGAGCTATTTTAACAGTCAAAGCCACATTAAGAGCTAAATGACATACAAAATGGCCCTGCCAGAGAACAAATTTAGAAGGCCAACATATAACCCCCATGAAAACGACAACAGTGATGGTTACTCGAAGTCCTGCCAGGTGCCCTTTAATAAGCAAAGAATGTGATTAGTGCTGCAATGCAAAGAGACAGCGTGCTGCAACATGACTCCATGCTGGTCTGCCAGGAAACATTTACAATAGAGACCCTGGCTGCACTGGGATTTTTCATGCATAATAAATAAAGCAATAGACTAGCAGACTGAGGCTCCTTGCTGAACACCAGTGCCCTCCACTGTGTATGCGGAAGATTCTTCCAAATACTACAACAATATGAAAAGCAAGAGAGAGAATTTATGATTTACTCTTTATGACAGACTGCTGTGTCCCCCGGGACCAAACGTCAGACACATGACTACATCTGCCGCTTTATAGGGCTGCTGCAAACATCTAAATAATGCTGTCAGCATAACGCAGAGATCTGTCCATCAGACCACACAGTCTCCTCTCCCCATTGGTGCTCACTCTGCCATAGGAATATGCCTTTCATAATCTGTTACAGTACTTCCTCAACTGATGCTTTACACAATTTAGTTGGAATCACGGAACTTCACTAAAAGAACATGACCTTGTTAATTAAGAGGTAGTGTCTCCCATGTAAGAACCCTAAAGCTACTTATTACACAATACGGAACCAAAGTGTTTGTGATGCCATTAAACACTACCATCATTTTAGGATGTGTATCACCAGCTCCCGAAGTTTGGGATCACTTTGATCACACTTGTTTTCTAGATCATAATTGGTATGTTCTTCCAGCATAAGAAGATAAGGAGCAAATTTTAACAGATCATGAAATAACAATTATTTTACTGCCCCTCCAACCCTACTGCACACTTTAGTTCAGAGCATTTGAAGCACGACCTGCCATTTGAGCAGGGAGATGTTTTATCCTAATTTCCTCTACAGAAACTATTCTTCCATTAAATTTAGTATTATTGTTGACTCCCCAACTGGATGAACTGCAGCTTCAGAGCGATGTGAATGCCCACGTCATGATATTTACAGCAGGAGTTGCAAACGAGCCACAGAGAAGACAGAATCTTGAAACAGATAACATATTCTAAAATACAGCAAACAAAAAAGGCCATGGCAGACAAATCTGTCCCTTTTCTGGAGGGGGACTATTATTTAGCAAAATTTTTAAAATGTTGTATGAAAATGCTGTTGCATTGAAAACACTGAAAGGGAGCTCAGTGTGATCGGACAGGGGCTTGTGTCCTTGTATGTCACTTGTGCTTCCATGTGCAATGTCACTTGTGTTTCCATGTGCAAAACGTGCTTACGGTTGGGTGGCCAGCTTGGGCGCTTTGGGGTTTTTTGTTGTTGTTGTAACATTAATTACATGGTGCCCTCTCCACTACCATTACTTACAAGGAAAAAGCAGTGCTAAGTAGCTAACCTGAAAAGAAAAAAGTCCAGATGAGACAAGTATCAAGGGAGTAACTGCACAAAGACAGTAATCACAAAGCCCAACTTCTTCTTTCTTTTAGAAGATTTTTATTTGTTTATACAGGCTGAAACAAATTACTAAAAGCAAGACCACAAAGGGATATTATGCTTTACCAAGGTTTTGGGCAGCCAGATTATAGAAGTGTCATCCTTGTCATTTTTTTTTTTTTTTAACTACTTCAATGAGGCTTGAATAAAATTTCTGTGTTTATTTTGTATTAAAATAACACAGTTACATTTGGAGGCTTTTCAAGACATACTGTCCTGTGCCCTGTGGTTGCAGTACAGTCAAGACATTATGTTTTATAGCAACTCTACTTTTGCATAGTTATTATTGCTTGATTATTTAAGTTGTAGCGATGTATGAGCTACAGGTGGCATGCTAAGTATTCTTTTAAAGAATAACTATTCTCTTCAAAAAGAAAGGAGGATCAAAGTCTTAGTGGGGAGCAGGTAGGAACCTGATCAAACCCTTCTCCATAAATACCATTTTTAATCACATACTTTTAGGGTAAGAATCAAACCTCCTTACTTCTTCAGTGTTGAAAACACTATAGACTCCCAAACTTGGAAAAGCTCAATTTTATCAGAGTGATTTAGTTTCATTATGTTTTTCAGTCATTCAAAGATTGTCTTAATATAATGAAGTTCAGTGCTACACAGTGCAGCTATCGTACCTGGGTTGAAAAGCCAGCCTTTGTTGTGCTCAGTAAGTACATACACAGTTGTCAGTGTTGAAGACGTTTTTCAGATGTGAGATGTTATACAACATTTATTAAACAACCATTTGGTTTTTTAATCAAAAATAAGCTAGGTCCTATGATGATTAATCCTTGATTGAGGTGAAAAAGCACAAGGTTTTTTCTTATTAGGCAGGGATTTTCATTTTCATGTGAAAGGTCCTATGAATATGAAAAATACTCCAGTACTTGCTCATTTTAGAATTAGTATCCCAGAACAACCCCAAACCAAAACAAAAACGTACATGTTTTCACCAAGAGCTAGAAGTGAAGACGTTTATGCTTTTTTGATGTACTATTACTTTTAATCCATTAAGTTTAGAAATGTAGGTATATTTGTAGACATCCCGCACTTTCTCCTTTGTATCAAGCATTTAACTCATGATCAAATGAAAACTTGATTTCTTCCAATTTACCCATGAAGGAGTCAGTGCCACCCCAGTGACGAGAACAGCCAAACTGTGCACTGACTTCAGCAGGAGAAAGCAAGAGAATTCATATAACTGAACCGTACAAACGCATACAGACTATATAAAGGAACATGAAAAAGCTAACTGCTTGCTAGCCTACAAATCAGTTTGTATCATCAGCAAGATGACTGGAATACAACTTCACCGTTTGTGAAATGAATCATAAATATAGCCTCTTTGTCTTAAAAATGTTTCTATTTAAAAGACGATGCAAGAAAAAAGAAGCACAAACACATTTGTATATACAACCAGAAATAGTGACTTGAATACCATACTGTTAAAAGGCTTGCTTTTCAGTTTACCTTTCATAAAAAATGTGAGGTGTTTCAGTCTAAAAGTCAATCATTCAAGCATTTACTAATTAAGAAACTGATGATATAGGTATCTTAAATAAACTGCTTGAATTATAAGAAAATTGTACAATCAAGTAGGCATATTTATGGAAATCTGTGTGATATCTTTAAGGAATAAAACAGATGACAGCTTTGAACTAAGATACGTGATCAGAGAAATCCTACCACAGAATATTCGGAAAAGTCAACCTTTTAAAAGGACATATAAAAATTCATTTCAGGAATAAAAGGTATCATAGTTATTTTAAAAAAAAACAAACACAACAAAACCCACAACAAAAAAACAGCAACATCACATCTCTGTTTTCCTCAAAATCAACTAGCTTCCTGCATTGATAATTTTCCCATTTGATTCCATGAGCATAGCACACAGCTTAGACAGGTACATGATGTTCTTTACATACGCAAAGTTCTTAGTTTACTGTAACTTACTTCTAGAACTTTATTCCCCTACCCATTTTTTCTAGAGATCTCTCCCTAGAAGGCAGAAAGCTTAAAAGCCCATAAAGGAGAGAGAAGGTTGTTCAAACTCAATGCTTTGCTTTCATTCACACTGGGACCTGCTAGCAACATACTTTTACTTCATCAATTCAGCAAGAAACACAATATGATTCTTCAGATTGCTCTTCAGTCAACATTCAGAAGCACCAGCCTGACAATACAGGCATGTGACACTGATCAAGTAGGGAGAAGGTAAAGGGAAAATCTTTTCTTAAAGCCAGCCATAAACTAAGTAGAACTTAACAAATTCGCTAAAAGGTTTAATTGTAGAAGGGTAATTAGGAAATATACTACAATATATTGGGGAAGTACAGGCCTGTCAGCCTGACCTCGGTGCCGGGAAAGGTCATGGAGCAGATCATCTTGAATGCCATTACACAGCATGTGCGGGACACCCAGGGGATCGGGCTTATGGGCATGGGTTTATGAAAGGGAGGTCCTGCCTCATTAACCTGGTCTCCTTCTGCGATAAGGTGACCCGCTTAGTGGATGAGGGGAAGGCTGCGCACATTGTCTACTTGGACTTTAGTAAGGCCTTTGACACTGTCCCCCACAGCATTCTCCTGGAGAAGCTGCCTGCTCACAGCTTGGACAAGTGCACTCTGTGCTGGGTTAAAAACGGGCTGGATGGCCAAGCCCAGAGAGTGGTGTGAAAGGAATCAAATCCAGTTGGTGGCTGGTCACGAGTGGTGTCCCCAGGGCTCAGTGTTGGGGCCAGTTCTATACAGAATCTTCACTGATGATCTGGATGAGGGGATTGAGTGCACCCTCAGTAAGTTTGAAGATCACACCAAGTTGGGTGGGCATGTCAATCTGCTGTAGGGCAGGAAGGCCCTACAGAGAGACCTGGACAGGCTGGATCGATGGGCCGGGGCCAACGGTATGAGATTCAACAAGGCTAAGCGCCCGGTCCTGTGCTTCGGTCACAACAAACCCATGCAACACTACAGGCTTGGGGAGGAGTGGCTGGGAAGCTGCCTGGAGGAAAAGGACCTGGGGGTGTTGGCTGACAGCTGGCTGAACGTGAGCCAGCAGTGTGCCCAGGTGGCCAAGAAGGCCAACAGCATCCTGGCTTGTATCAGGATTAGTGTGGCCAGCAGGAGCAGGGAGGTGATCGTGCCCCTGTACTTGGCACTGGTGAGGCCACACCTCGAGTACTGCGTGCAGTTTTGGGCCCCTCAATACAAGAGGGACTTTGAGGTGCTGGAGCGTGTCCAGAGAAGGGGCAACGAAGCTGGTGAAGGGTCTGGAGAACAAGTCTTATGAGGAGAGGCTGAGGGAGCTGGGGTGGTTTATCCTGGAGAAGAGAAGGCTGAGGGGAGACCTTATCACTCTCTACAACTACCTGAAAGGAGATTGTAGCAAGGTGGGGGTCGGTCTCTTCTCCCTAGTAACAAGCGATAGGATGAAAGGAAACGGCCTCAAGCTGCGCCAGGGGAAGTTTAGGTTGGATATTAGGAAAAAATTCTTCACCAAAAGGGTTGTCAAACACTGGAACAGGTTGCCCAGGGAGGTGGTTGTGTGTCCATCTCTGGAGGTATTTAAAAGAAGGGTAGACGTGGAGCTTGAGGATATGGTTTAGTGGTGGATTGGGCAGTGATAGGTTAGCGGTTGGACTCGATGATCTTAAGGGTCTTTTCCAACCTTAACGATTCTATGATATATAGAAATATACACTACATACATAGAACACCACCACTGTGGCCACTTAATGAAACTGATAAGACACAACGCTAAAATAAATACCTTAAAAATGAGGGCATGGAATGCAGGCTGGAGACCAAACAGCTGGTTTCTCCACACTTGTCATACCAGACTTGAGAAAAACCAAGCAAATTCTTCACTTAATATCACAACGCATCAGTCAGGCCAAAAACATCTATGTGGATGGAGTGCTGACTGAAACTTAGAAGACTGTTTCATTTCCAGCTCTGATTAGCATAGAATTCCTTTCTTCATCTCTCTCACCCTGCCTATTAATGGGTATAATTATGCTGAAATCCTTTATAAAGCACCTGAAAATCTACAGTTTAAAATGTTCTTAAACAGGTATTTATAAATAATAGCAATCGCGCATCAAACTTCAGTTGTCAACTCATCACATGAAAGCAAGAATCTGATTGTTCCTGGAATTAGTACACAAAATTCAATTTTTCCAACGACATTAGCTTTGTAGTACTTTCATCACTATTACAACAGCTGCATTATACTAAGATGCACTAAAGAACCTGACTATCATTGACTAACATTTTGAGGATTTTCCAAGCAAACAACAAAACACACAGGATCTTTTTTTTAATGGAAAATTTCCATGTTAAACAAAGATGCTTTTGACCAGCTTCAAATTAGGTGCTACTCTGAATCTGCATCTTGAATTGTTGCAATGGCTCCATTCTAAAACAGGCTGTAGCACTTGGCAAACGTATCTTGCTGTTATATCTGTCAACCCCTCTCTGCTTACAGGGGCTGGTCAACAAGGGCACCTTTTCATCACCACCACTCATGCGACTGGTTTCTCTTCTTTCCCTCACTTCTATACATTACTTTCCTCCTTTCAGCTGTACAAAATGCCCTTAATTACTCAGTATGTTTGATGTACATGTTTTTCTTTCATCTTGTGCTACTTAAAAGTGAAAAAGGGTGAGAGGATTTGATACAAAATTAAGCTACTTACCAACTACTGCCAGATTATGCTCTGAGCCACATGCGATCTGAAAAAGAAGTATGAATGAATAAAAGAGAACCTGCTTACCAACAGGAAGACAACCACCACAATTATGATAGGGTAATAAAAATTAACCTGAAACAAACAACAACAGTTTGTAGGATGCAAAATCAAAGTTGAAGTGCTCTCACTTTTAAATGAAATTTCATTTGCAATCTCACTTAGGGGCTTAGTGGTGGGGGGTATGTTTGTTTTGTTAATATACAGGCCTTTTCTTTTCAAAATGCAGTCACCAGTGACGTTTCAATCCTTAGGAGCAAGACTGGCCACAATTCTGCAAAAACATCACACCCTTGACAACATCCACTGCATCCAACAAGACTATTCATGGTCATAGCACAAATGCAGATTAAGCCTTTGTAAAATCAGAGCCACACAGAGACAGCTGAGAATCAAAAGGGCAATGAAGATCTCAATTTCTCTTATCTATACTGTTTTTCCAGATGACCCCTATAGAACTGCATAAAGTATACAGGCTCAGTGTGATAAACCTGAAGTTATATGATCCCTATGGTCATTTGTCTAGAAAGGAGAAAAAAATACCATAGAACTCAACTCTATTAGCAGCAGGATGGTTTAATTTTTAAAAGGTGCAGAAAAAGAAAGAAAGAAACCAATGCAAGCATTTTCTCCCAAACTCATTAGTAATGGAAATCAGTTATAGATTTTTTTTCAAAGCAACCCCATAGTTCACTGTATTTTTCTTTCTTCTTTACAGCTGCTGTGAACATGTCAGATGTTTAAGTTGCTTTAGCGTATATCACATAGTATCACTCACTAAGCTTTCCTAAGTTCTTCACAAATTATGGTAACAAGCACCACCAGCAGCCTGCTGCCCTACTGCAAGGGCCTCTCTCTCCCATTGAATTCTTTTGCAATGTCACTGCTGGCATAATTATCTGATGTAATACAGACATCATCTTACACAAGGTCACCCTGCTGAGTGTCCTCACGTTTTAAATTAAAAAATGAGCAATCCCCTCAAAATCCTGTATCCAGTTCACTGTCTTACACCTAGCTGCCAATTACACGTACTACTGAGCTGGAAAACATTAATAAGCACATTCTTCTACTTCTTAAAAGTACATTTGCAAAAATAAAATATAAAACAGAAGGAAATTTAAAAATAGAAGTCCACACCATCAAAATTTTATATGGTTTTCTGCATGCATAACTTTATAGTTTTTGTGGCCAGAGAAACTGCTGCAATCGCCTCAATGTCTGCATAACATAAAATCACAGAAGTTAACAAAATAGTCCTTGTACTCAGCCCACTGTGCTTGAGCACTTACTGCAAAAGAGATATCCAAGACTGACGCACAGACTAGTTTGAGTGATTGCGATTGTGTTGCAAATAAACACTGCAATCACTACTACTCACAATGTACCCACACCACAGCTGTGACATGAAAACATTTGGTCAATGCCATCCTACCACAAAAATGGCAAGGAAGAAAAAACAGATTCTTTAGGATAGAGGTGCTTAGCCAAGACATTAAAGCACTGGGGAAAATGAGGCAAGAAAAATCAAGTCACAGCACACTCCAGGATGGACTCATCTTCAGAAAAATCATGACAGAGCAGCAGGAAAAGCAATGCCTTTGCAAGAGCACTAGCTGGGCTGCATCAAGTCTTCCATTCCACAATACTGCAAGTAGGCAAAGCTTTAAACCCTGACTGTTAAAATGCATAAATCATTGACATATCCCATATCATTACCCTCACCACACGTCAGAGCCCTACACGGGAGATGGGAGAAGGGCTGGTTCCTAATGCCTATTCACTGGCTAATGCTCCCACAAATGCTTCTCGAGCTTAAGGCTGATGCCATGGAAACAAGATCCACACATGGAAACACATGAAGGCTTTCTAGAAAAAAGCAAATTCTGCATCTTCACCAATGACTGAAAATTGGAGATACTGAAGCTGCTGCTAATAAAATAAACAAATTTTATCTGAGGTGTGAATAATCCTATGTCAGCTACTTCCCTAGGAAATACGCTGTCATGGTTTTAGCTGAGACAGAGTCCATTTTCTTCACTGCAGCTGGCATAGTGCTGTGCTTTGGACTTAGTATGAAAACAATGTTGATAACACATAGATGTTTTGGTTGTTGCTGGGTGGTGCTTGTACTAGTCAAGGACTTTTCTAGCTTCCCATACTCTGCTGGGTGCACAAGAAGCCAGGAGGGGAGGGTGCACAGCTAAGAGAGCAGATTCAAACTGACTAAAGGGATATTCCATATCATGTAACATCATGCCCAGTATGTTAACTGGGAGGAGCTGGCCGGGGTAGGGAGACAGCAATCGTGGCTCGGGGACAGGCAGCGTCGGTCGGTGGGTGGTGAGCGGTTGTATCATTTGTGCTTCTGGTTTTTTCCCTTTTTCTTTTTATATTATCATTATTGTTGTTATTATTACCATAATCAATACTATCATCATTATTTTATTCTAATTATTAAACTGTTCTTATCTCAACCCACAGGTTTTGGCTTTTTTTTGTGGTTTGTTTTGTGGGTTTTGGTTGGGTATTTTTTTGTGCTTTTGCTCTTCTGATTCTCTCCCCCATCCCACGGGGGCGGGGGAAGTGAGCGAGTGGCTGCGTGGTGTTTAGTTGCTGACTGGGGCTGAACCATGACATATGCTAACACAGGCACTGATCCAAAGCATTGCTACAAAAGAAATGCTCAGGTTGGTGGCTCATACTTACTGCCAGGATCCCTTTCACAAACACTACATTTTAAAAAAAAACACAACCAATCAAAGTGGTGTTTAGAATATAAAACATTCCCTAACAAAGGTGTATTTTCTTCCTGTATCTAATAGCAGCAGGTACAGAGCCTGCAAACCAGGTAAAAGTACACTGTTGACTTCATAAAGCTTTGTATTCTACTCATAACAGCTGTGACTCTGCCCACCCTTCAGAGCAACCCGATAGCCAGCTTATCAGGTTGTAAGGGAGTCATTTAAACCACACTGGGTACAACCAGACCAGGAACTGCTATATGATGCAGACTCACCAGCTCTGGGGAGTTGCCCCCATGACACCCACCCACGGCCAACATGTTGCCCAGATGCACTTACTGCAGCTTTGTAGCCTGATGGGGTAAAAACTACTACAAAGCACAAATGACAAGTGCTGCTGCACCCCTTCTGGTCTGGTAAAAGCCACCTCAGTGTAAGTGCCAGCTTTGCCAACAATGACTAAAATCAAGCTAAATCGCAAGCTACTGAAAGGCAGTGCCCTAGATTCACCTTCAATGGCCCAGAGCAAAGACAGTACATGTCATGTACCAGCAGCAGTACCATGCTCAAAAGAACTTGCTAGATTGAGACCACAAGGTTCACCACCTCTGCCTTTTCATAGGGTGTCACCACCTGACAACACAGACTGACTTTGTAGGAACCCCCAAATAAACAACACCCTTAGCAGACTCAAGGTACCTTTCTGAAACAACAGCCTTATTCACCATCCATTCAGCTCACTACAGGCTATACCATCCACCCACAGGATTTCTGCTGATCTGCGTGCCTATGACTCTGGAGCTCAGAAGGGACCACACTACAGAGGTGAAGCAAGGTTGCCACTGCTTAATGAACAGTGCTGCCTTGCAGGTATTTCATAACATCTTTTTTACAATCAGCTTTAAAATGTGACGCCCCCTTTTCTTCATTACTCCCCACAACAGGCAACAATCAGCCAGGAACACATCATTTGGTGGTACAAATAAAGACCAGGCAGAGAACGGCATTGCTGAACAGATGCTTTATGCTTACATTAGATGTAATAAGGTCTGCAGTCAGTGCAGGTCACTAAGAAAAGCCTGGTATTTACTGCAGCAACCATAATTTTCTGGCTACTTCTCTTCTGTCCCTACCCCCAATGTGCTGCAGAGAAATTAAATTCCAGACATCTGCGTGCTCCCAGTGGATAAGTACATTCAAGGGTACTTATAAACACACTATAATGCTTTCTAATTGGGCAATATTTTTACATTGTTTTAATTGAAACAAACAAAAAAAAAAAAATCACTATCTTAAAGACAAATCAGAGTGACTGCTAGCAAGTGAAGCATTCTGTGAGCTTAAAGAAACATGAACCACTACACAGAAACAATTCATATTGAAATTTCTTCCCTGTTTGGAGGAAAATTTGAGAATTGCACACAGATATTGTGATCTCTATATAAACAATCTCAAAGCGCTTTACAAACGCCTGTGAGGCAGGAAAAGCATTTATATGGACCATTTTCTCAGAACTCATTTACCTTATTATCCATGCCCTTTCAATCATACATAGATTGTTTGTTTCTTCCCTTAGATTGCTTGTTAGTAAGCTCTTTTCTAACTAGCAATGGTTGCAGTTCAGATCCATCCATCCATCCAGATCAACACATGTGGTGAGAAGCAGCCATGGACCCAGCATTTTATTAATCATAAATAGATTGATGGTGAGGAAAGACCTTAGCACAGCAGCCACTAACTCTGGGCAAAACACCAACATCTTTCTGCAGCCTGCAGATACGCCTATGGCCCAGCCCTAACAAAATGTAAAAGCAGTGGTTTACACAAAGTATTTTGATTAAAATATTTGTATGTATTGAAAATACTACATGAAGTATAAAAATAACATGTTTAATATATATTATATAGAAATATAAAAGAAAATGTGTGCATACATAATATGTATGCATATTAGGAAGAGAAGGTTATCTGGTCAAGATGATGTTATCAGGGAAGAAGGTTCAGAGGAAGGAGAAGTTAGGGTAAACACAGTCTTATATCTGGGAGATAGATCATTCTGAAGAATAGCTATCCCTCCTTTTGCTCCCCCAAAGTCCTGTGAGGTAAGAAAGTATTATTCTCTCCTTTGTAGATGGTAAACAAACATATACAGGATAAAACACAGATATTTAGGCATACAAGCTCCCCTTGATTTCAAAAGGTAATTAAACGACAAAATACCCTCTGTCATCCATATCCTAAAGAAATTCCAAGCACTATAACAAAACAAGTCTGACCAAATGTATTTTAAAAAAAAAAAAATTCAAAGTTTCAGGCTAGTACCCTAACCACAAGGGTATGCTTCCTTTTCTTTCTATACTCCCCGGGCTCCAACTGAGGATTCTGTTGTGCAGCCCATCAGGAAGAAGATCAAGTCAGAAATGCAGGCAAAGCCAGCCTAGTGCTGCAGCAGAGGGGAAGGGACCGTACAGGGGGTTGCAAGGACAAGGCACAGGGAGCTGGACTCACAATGGGGGAATTGCAGGATGAAAATTCACAAGCCTCTGAACATCAGGGTGCTTAGCTAGAACAGCAAAAGGACCTCAACGCCATTTATTTTAGGTTCACTACCCTATGAGTGCAGGTTAATTCCTTACAGTACAATTATTTCCCAAAATATTCAAGGATAGAGAGGCTTCCATCACTTCTCAGAGGTAACAGCATGACATACAAATTAGGTTTCTAAGGATAAATGAAGATATGATGTTTAAGCAGTTGCATCCAGAATCTAGTCACTACCATTTCTAACTCTTCAATTGCACGAAAGCATAGCTTTTTGCTTTTTTTTTCTGGGGGGTTGGGGAAGGCAAGGGAAGGAAACCATTAAAAGAGTGTGCTTGTGAGTACTTTTAACCAGGACTTTGTGTCTGCCTTTAGCCATGCCATCTCATGTCTTTCGACAAGTTTCACTGTAAGGAAATTGCCAGGGCCAGAAGACGGCAAGTTTTGTTCCTTCTGGGATCAGAAGTCCTAAGGGAAAGAAATGAGGTGACCGAGAGAATGCAGATCAAAGCTTATGCAAAAAAGGGGAATCTTCTCTCCCAGAGATGTTCTTCCATGACCTTAATTAATGTACTGTAACAATGATTTGTAGTGTTTGACACTCACTGCCCAACTACATTTGTTTGCAGAATTCTACTTATGTAAAAAAATAAAATAAAATAAAAGGAAACTAATTAGCAAATCTGTCCTGCTTCCAATGATCCTTCACTAGGAACTATGTGTTCCTCTTCTGGATCATTTGACTCCTGATTGATAAGAAAGCAGCTTGCTAACCT
This sequence comes from Phalacrocorax carbo, assembly GCF_963921805.1. Taxonomy (NCBI): domain Eukaryota; kingdom Metazoa; phylum Chordata; class Aves; order Suliformes; family Phalacrocoracidae; genus Phalacrocorax; species Phalacrocorax carbo. Next base: position 55,586,389 of record NC_087517.1, on the reverse strand, counting down.
AGTCACATTCCTTGGCAAGCCCAAGACTAAGCGCAGTTTAATGCAACACATGTTAGCAGCAAACCAGTAAAACCTCACCAAGAACAGTACATTAAATCCATTCCTAGATGTTGGCTGAATCAGTTGAAAAGTGAGAGGCCCAGTGTCCTATAGCTCACAAGACATTTTCCATTTTTCATCAATCTAATAATCTAACCTTCTACTTATGGTCAATTTTTGTTGTTGTGTGATTGGCTTTTTAGTTTGCATGTAGTTTTACTTTCCACTACAGGAGGAAAATTCACAACAGATTTTAAACTGTCTCCTCAAGACACACCTGACCAAAAGCTAATGTGCCATGTAAATGGACCTTTGCAAGCATGGAGGAAGATAGAAAGCATTAAGACATTGGCAGGATGCAATAAGCTTTCAAAGATTTTATAGCTCTCTATAGCTTCCGCAGTTATGATCTACACCCTCCCTACGTGAAACGAATCCCAAGCCTGACACACTTGTAGCACAAGACACAAAATGCTTTTCTCCACACAGCATTCCCCTTGCTTCTCCACCCATCATTTCAGAGTCCCATCTCCAATCATTCAATATCCTGCCCTGCCAATTGCCTTAGTCACCAAAAGGCCAGCTGGCCAACCCCAAGATCTTGCCTTTATACCCTCTGTGCTATAAATTACATTTATGTATAAGTCCCTGCATACATTCCCTCCCTATGACACTAACTTCTTGTGGATAACAGGGTGCACTTGCACTTCTCCAATTCAGTCAGTGCAGCTTGGGTCTGAAGTGCTTGCAGGAGATAGAAACAGTTGTAAATCCAAAGGAGGCGGGGGGAAACACCAACCAAAAACACATACCAAAACACGGTCTTTTAATATGAGGTAGGAAGCACCAAAACTATGTAAAGCTATCATTAAAGAGCTCAGGCACAGGGGATGAAAATAAAAGGAGGAAAGAAAAGCTAATTGTTAAAGCAGTCAGGCATTTCCATGGAAGGCTTACATCACAGCAACCCATGTGCATCCACAAAGTACACTTGCAAAGCAAGCGTGGTCATATTGAAAAAAACTTAGATATGTACTGTTTGCCTCAAATTGAGGATGGATGGATGGATGGATGGAGGTGTCAAGGCAAAGTAAGATCCACGTCCACCAACAAAAAACCCTTGTCATTAGACGACTCTAGGACAATATAAAAGTTGCTGAGATCCCAGTAAGAACACCCAGTGGGATTAGGTTTGAGTAGAATGACAAGTGTGACAAAAATCTTTACAAGTCAGTGAGGTCAGCTGGCTCTTCTCCATTGCCTGAAGATTTTCCAGTTAGTTCTTGTATCCTTCTTCAGGCAGTTCCCTTCCTTCCCTGGGGCTCAGAAAGCATTAGCATCTCTCATTCCAGGAAAATCAAGCTCTGTCACTTTCGTATCCCTCCGCCTCACTAGTCTGTCAAAATTTTCCATTTTTGCAACCAAAACCTGAGCCACAAACCAATTATTACTTATCCTGTCATCATTTTTAAAATTAACCAAGTCATGGTCATTCAATCCTAGTTTGTTTCCTGTAACAAGATCACCCATTCAGTCTTCATTATTTTGTGAAAATTAAGACTGAAATGTCCCTTCTGATTGATAAAGAAATCATCAATCACATCAGCCCTGACTTAATGTGTACACACTGCCAAACCTATGTCTGTGCAGCGCAAATCCAACAAGGCCAAAATCCTCACTAACGTTACAGACATCTCTATCCACATCCAAATATGAACTAGAAGAATGGGGTCTTCAGCAGACACAGTTTCACCAAAGGGAACTTCACCATTTTTCTCAAAATTATTTTGATTTAGAGTGTTCCATCCACAATTCCCAGCTCCTTACAGTCTCAGAGCCTCTCTCCTAAGTTAAATGAGAAGCACCAAGATGAATACCTTACAAACTATTTGGGCGTCCTTTGGGGAATACAACTAGTTTGCTCTTTATCTGAGGCCACAAACACCACTTTCACAGGAGAAATGAAAGAAACCAAGACCACAGAAACAAAGTTTCAAAACCTCTTTATACACCGATCTGACTGTACCATCAACACACACATCCTTACCATCAGATTATTCTGATGTTTTCATGTCAACAACTGTAGCTTGTAGCATACCAAAAAACCTTGGGTGTCTGTCTTGTCTTCCTACGCTATTTTACAAGCAAACAGCAAAAAGAAAATGTTCATTATAGCATATAAATGTCACCATTACCTATCTGAATGTGCTAATTTCTAGTACGGTGAACTTAATGAAATGAACAGTTCTATTAAACAATGATTGCAGGCGAACATTCTGTCGAAGTACATATCATTACGCCATGTTTTATAGGCTTAGAATAAAAGTCATGACAGCAAGTATTATCTGGCAACAAAACATCAAATTCTATTTAAACAACTATTTCCAAGATCCTTCAGTAGATGTATAACTGCAGTTTAAGTTTTTCAAGAGAGTCTTTCCTTGTGGCAAAACAATCTATCATTTTTAATCCATTTGGAATATGTTGTAAAATATTCAGTGAAGCTGGAGAGAATCACAGAGCAATCAAATGTACATATCACAGGAACTCAGCTCTCCCCTAACTGTGGTGTTATTACAAGCAATCTCACTACAATTCTTCTACATTAAAAAAAAAAAATCCAGAGAACTCAGCACACACAGCCTGTGTGATTATATATAGCACAAAGCTTTGTATTTTTGTAGAACTGAAAGGAAAAACAGCACTTCTTACTGAGTTCATACCCTCAAACAATTGACTCTCTGGGTATTCTATTTGGATGTTGTGAACAGGCAGACACTGCCCCTAAAAGACCCTCTTAAAGGAAACAAGTGCTGATAGCATGGCTTTGGCAGGGGCCATACTGCCTCAAAACAGAAGCCATCTCATGATTAGCCCTGTCCAACCATACTGCACAGAGGAAACTGGCTAGACAGCTGTGAAGTCTGACTTTGTTAGCTCTCTAACCCTTCTTTTTCTAGCATGTGTTTTTTTGGAACCTCCTTACGGTATTTTTTTCTTTTACATGCTTTTCACCTACACTATCCTGCATCCAACTGCATCCAAAACACCCAGCAGTATTATCAAAATAATATTATCAATGATGTCATTAAGGAATACTACTCTTAAAGTGTAGAGGCTTTTTTGCTTCTTCCAGCAATAAATCCAAATTTATGATAGAATTTTGAACGTGTCAGTTCTTCAACACACGGCATCAGGATGTAGGAAGACTAATTTTCAGAGAAATTACTAAATGATCAAGAAAGCTCTCATGCACAGTTGGACTGACCTTTCATTTCACTGCTAGCCTTGTTGACCTCAGTGAGCACTGCTGCTTGCTTAAACCGGCAGTGCACAAATACACTGTCCCTGAAGAGAATAAAATGATTATTTTATCTCCAAAACATTTTCTTTGAAAGAAATGAGCAGGTTACTGGAAGCACAGAACCACTACTGTGTACTATCATTGTAGTGTCCCTCAATGGACCAAATGCCTTTGGGAAATATTATTTTGCAATAGATAGAAAAAGAACTATCAGCTGTTCAAGAATGCAAATCTTTGCCTCGTTTCCAGTACAAGCCTGTCTCTCCCTCTCCCACATATATGCACATAAAACCAAAAATGTTATCAACTTTATTTGTAGTCAAAAAAATACTAGCATATTAAGAACTCCTCCTAAAATATGAGAAAATAAACGTCCGAGAGAAAGGAAAAAAAGAGGTTTTTCGAACACCAACTAACTCAACTTGAGGACAGAATTTTCTTGGTTCATTTACTTTCCAGCAGAGCTGCAGGCATGCAGCTTCCATAAGGGTTAGCCTTGTATAAAAACATCAAGCCATGAATTTTGCTGACTGTCTGCTCCTTTACCTCTCCAAATAAGTGATGCTTATGCCTTTAGGATGTCATGTAACTCTGCTCTTCAATGTTGGATTCTCTGTTTCTGCAGCACTCAGTAATAATACAGTTCCTTGCAGCAAGCTTGCTGGCAATAAATAAAACGTAAACTTGATATGACTCCAATGCAAAGATGAACAGAAAAGCTCTTCTGGATAAATAAGGATACAATTTGTAAGGACTCAAACAGAGACTGAGTCTTAATGCTAGTCACAAAGGAAGAATTAGGAAAAAAACACATCTGCAGTGACTACGCAGCTGGTAAAAAGGCATTCTTATTAAAAAACTGAATTATCATAAAGCCTTCAAAGTTCTACTTTGAACTTCTTTTACTAAGACTATAGCCAGAGCATATTCTGTCAGAAAACCATCCATTAGCTCAAGAAAACAGCTGTAGGACAGGAGTAGACAGAAGTCACAAACCCCTGCTGCTGCTCCAGTGCAGTGAGGTCAGAACACATCTGCTCTTTCCAGGGCTGGAAAACACACTGCAGCTGGCCAACGCCAGGCAACCCACCAACAGACCTCCAGCTATTCACATTCAGGAGAACCATTCATTCATCTCAGTTGGGTTGTCCTTTAAAACCACACATACATTCCAGTTTATTTTGACCTAGCAGCTGCCTAATTACAAGGCATTTCTATTATGAACCATCTCTCTCACACAATATCCATTCCCTTCTCTCTCTCTTTCAGTCTTCACTACCTTTGAGGCATGATTCCTTCACACCAGTACTAGCACATCCGTTTCAAACAACCTTTTCTCCTCTTGTTTTCTCTGAGAACATGGTGGCCTGCTCAACTTCAAAGGCTCCCAGTCTTGCCAGGGGACCAAACACTGCAGGGGCATAGTAAGCTGAGAGATGTGTCCCACCTCACAAGCCAAAGGACACACTGACTGGTCATTTAATTCACACTATGGAACAATTTTACTTATGACTTATTTCTAAACATGACAGCATCTTCACAGTTTGAAAGAATGAAGCAGATAATATAACCACTACAATACTATTCAAATCTAATTGTGAAAAGAGTGGTTTCACAAGACCAACTAAACACACACTAATTTATCCACAGAATTTGCCTATATATGCTGTGACCGGTGCCTATAGGAAAACAAAAGAAAACCTTTTCTCCCAAAAGTCTCATGCAATAACAACTCTCTGCTCAGTAATCCATTACTGAGAATGGATATCATCCAACACCAATCATCTGTAGTTAATGCCAGAGAAGCACTAAGCACTCACTAGCAATTTCTTGATGCCTCCATAGGCTGAAAAACAGGTCTGTCTTTTTCAGGAGCAAATACTTCCTTGATTAAGAAGCCAACAGAATTGGTATAGCTGTAGAACTACAAGCATAAAGGCTTTAACTAGTTAGAGTATAAACAGACCATAGCCTTGAAACCATAACAAATTGAGAACGTACTCCCTCCACTAAGCCCACTTGCCAGATCTCCACTCCAACATAAGGAACTAACAGGGATAAAACCCCACAAACAGTCTGAGAAACATGAAGCCCAATTTCTGAAGAACAACTGTGGTTATGACAGCCAAATTCAAATATGGCATTTGGGCAAAAAGGACTGGTAAATATTTTTCTTCTGTACGGGACCTTAACAAAACTCACTAGGCAACAAGTTCTTACAAATTTAAGCTTAGTTTAAGTCCATGCAATACCCATATTTTTATATTTTCTTGACGTTAATTGAATAAGCTTATTATAGCAGTATTGCACAACGGTGCCAGATTGGCATGAACCATAGTAAATATCGTCACTTGTGAACTATGGCTCACCAGAATCTTATTCTGGTCTCCCTACTGCAGTTATAGATTGATTGCATTTGACTGCAAGAGATTTATGCCCAGTAATTACTCCTCTCTTATTTACAAATACCACCACAAATAGAGCTAGCTATACCTTCTGGAATAAAAACAAAAAACTGCTTTAATAGGACAAATTTTGAAAAGTTTTCATTGCTCACATCCACTTGCACAATGACTGCAAATACATGTAAGTTACCATGTGGCAGTCCCTGTTTGTTTTTTGACAAGGGGTCCTATTCTTGACCTAGCAGAACCCCTTGGTCCACCTGTGTTAAAGACATCGCACATTATTGAAAACTGCCTACAAAGGAAACAGGACGGATACTGAAGGTCCTGCAATGTGAATTCATTTAGAGTTCTTGAAATTAAGGAGTTGTGAATGAATCAAAATTCCAGAAGCAGCTAATCAAACTTCATAAACGGGCAAGACTGAGACAGATAAAATTTACTGAGGTCACGTACAGCATAATAAATATTTCTAGATACCAAAAAGAATCATTTAGACTGTTTACATATGGAGATAGATTCTGAATTAGTTGGAACCTCTCAGGAGAACTATCTAGCATCACTGTGGACGACTCACCAGAAATATCCTTTCAATGTGTAACAGCAACCCAAAAAGCAAGAAATTAGACTGGTTTAGAGAGGGAAACAATATTGTCGTCTTTTCACACAGTCCAATTACACGTGGCAGTTTCATTCTGATACTGTCATGAAAAAGGGACAAGAACCCATAAAAAGAAAGACCAAATGTCTTGGCCTAACATAAGCAATAAGAACATGTAAAAACAAGCACCAATCCTGCTGAAGACCAGATGATTTATTATTCCTCAAAACAGAGGAAACTAATAGCAGAACACCAATATTTCAAAACCAAACTTTATACAAAATCCTAGGAGTACCTTATATAACTAATCCTAGTAGAAGCAAAATGACTCTTCATTCCAGGAAGTCTACTTCAGTTTAACTCACTACAACACTACCTAGCAGCCTAATTCCGCCATGCCCATTCTATTTTCATATTACTAGGACTGAAGAGATTCTGCTAAGACGACTCCACAGTACTATGACAGACTGACCAATGCTGTTCCCAAAAGAAGAGTATTTTGGAATGGAATAAACAACAAGGGGATGTCACATAATTTTGGTTTTAAAGTTAAGCTCACTTCTTTCATGATAAGATACTCTACTTTGCCGAAGGAAGGACACATGAGCTGATTTACTTTGCACACAAAGCATTAAGGGTCTTACTGAAATGTTACCTTAAAATCTACCATGGCATCAAATGAAGAGATGACAGCTGCAGGTCTGTTTGCTTTCTAATGTGAAGAAAACACCTGTCTCACCTAGGAGAGACGCTGTTTTTATACTAAGTATTTTGGTTTAGGTATTTCCAGCTTTAAAAGAAAAAAAAAGAAAAAAGTCAAACCCCCAATATTTAAGCACTTCAGAACAACTTTCCATGATTTTGATTATTCTCGTATATATGAACTCCCCTTTCTCTATCCTCAACTTCTCACTCAGTTGTGCTGTGAGCCCATATTATTTATTCTTCCTTTAACTACTTATTAATAGCAATCAAGATAGGCCTCATCTTCCTACGGCTAGATTACATTCCTTCCATATTTCAGCCTAAGGTTTTGGGTTTTCTCCAATGTTTTAATCTTTTTCATAGGTTTCAAGCGTTTCAAATCAATCCCATACTGGACACAATACAAAAGCAGCAAAGGGTAATGCCCAGCACACCTTCCTAACAAGCACTCACCTTAATATTCAGGCACTTGACAACAGAATTAACCCTTTTGGGCCACACACTGTAACACCACAAACCAAACTTGGATGATGTCTGCCCAGACCCCACATCTTTCAAAGATACTCCTGCCTGATGAGAGGCGAATCCCTCCTCCTGTTACTACAATGTGCATTCTTGCTCCTAATATGTATGACCCTACACTTGCAAAGCAGACCTGCCTAGTGTCCACCCTCCTGAAGCAGACAAACAGTCAGGAATATTTTATTTTTTTAAATACTTGTGACTCCACTAGAAACACACATATTTGTCAAAGACTTTGATTTACAGTGATATTTCTAGGGCCTCTCGCAGCCAGTTTGTAATTTTAATGGATTTTTCATTTTTTAGTGGTTGTTATTGTCTTTATAACTTTCTGATCAGAATGTCATATGCTGTCTAGACAACTGCCTGACAGAAATCTAAGTATATTACATCACCATTTGAAAATCTAAGTATGTTATATCTGCATTTGACAGATACATTTATCAAACTTTCACCTCATAAAAAATAGGTATCGCATTAGTTTGACAAGATATATTTTCCATAGCCACATACTCACCACCAGCAACTATATTATCATCCTTTAAACCTTTATCGATCAAAATTCATGTCAGCCACATCATTATTTTGGCCAAGGCAAATACCAGACTGACAGACCTATAATTATTTGAGTCATCTTGTTCAACCTTTTTAAATATTGGCAGGGCATTGCCTTTCAACCAGTCTTCTGAAACTTCTCTGATATTCTGGGGGAAAAAAAATTATCAACATCAACAACCTAGAAAGCGCTTTCGTCATCTCTCAAAACTCTGTAATGGAAATGTTTCAGCCTTGGTTTTTAAAAATTCTACCTCTAGAAGCTGAGTAAATGCTAGTACGGGGAAGAGAATCTCATTACTGTGTGATATTTCTACTTTTCCCCAAATGCAAAATAGAAATTATTACTAATGTAAAACCTGCCTTGACAGGTTTGATGCTTTGTCAATAGACATATTTAAGACGTTTTAGTATTGACAGTGCATAGTCTCCTTTATTGGTCTTTGAGAGCAAACTCTTCCACATTATCGCAGCTCTGCTCTTATTCCTGTTAGAGCTGGTAATCCTATGATGTGGTGGCTCATGGATGGTTGTAGTCAGTGCGTTATGTTATGTTTTGTTTCAGGGGAGTGGAGAGGATTTTCCACCTGTTGGACACCCCTTAAGGATACAAGATCTCTTATTTTTAACTTGTTAAAGACTGAGGAACAGGTAATACAGTTTTTAATACAAAATGCCCTTTTCACTCCTATGAGTCTACTTGATTCTTCCTAAATAAATTGTAACAATAGACATCGATATTGCAATCACACAACTTTTTCCATAAGGTTTCATATTGAAATATTTTGTTGCATCATGGCTTAAAGGAGAGTATTTTATTCTTTGATAAAGACTACAAGGGTATGTAGTTGTTGGCTAACAGAGATACTGTCAGTGACTTCCTGCATTAATTCATCTAACTGCTACTCAGAAAGATTACAATATTCCCACATGCACAGAAGTCAAGGCTTCCATCCTCCTACTCTTAAATCACATTTTCCTTCAGGTCTCACAGGGTGTCTCTGTAACAGCACGCAGGAATCAAGACAGACAAGACAATTTTTCAAATAATGTAGTATGAGCAGTGCCATATACCCATTATAAAAAGGAATCAATACTTTAAAATAACTCCTGAAGATAGGAACACATTCTTTAATTAATACATCTAGAGAGTCACTGAAATACAGTGAAATACACTGATCGGAAATCCCCTTAAGACGTGTTTTCATTTCAATTTATAAAATATTGCTTAAATAATATGCAGGTTTAAAATTCCAGCTTCATTTGACACAGCCTATGACGCTAGATAAAATACAAAATTGTAGAAACCCTGAAGAATGGAGTTTTAACATCTTTTAATAAAGTAACAGCATTTTTGCAACAGAAGAGAAGTACTACAGGTTATATTAAAGTCAGCAGCCCACCAGACTTCACCAGTAATTACAAAGCACACCCACCTCCCATGCATTTGTAGTTCAAGAAGGCATCCCTCTTTAGATGGAAGCCAAGAGACAGCACTTCTCCCTATTTCAGAACCTTTCAGAAATCTGGGGAACTCATTTAATTGAAAGTGACATATGTTCTTGTTCTCAGCTGAGCCGCAATAAGAAAACCCCCTTCTGGACATTCTCAAATCTGATAAAACGGAAGCATCACTGCATGACAGCTAAAACACCTCACCTGCCCCAAGGTTCTCGGGCCATCAATTTCAGCAGCTCTCTCAATGAAGGTCACTGCGTGCAAAAGATTGAGAACTACTGCTCAAGCATCCTGTGAAGGAGGAGGAAGTGTATGTACTCATGCCTATACATGATGCTTACATGCTGGCACATACCATGAACGTCAGGGTTTGCTAGCAGCCGAAGTTTTTTGCCATTCTGACTTGAGAGTTCTCTGGCCAACATACTGTTCCTGGAGACAAAGCACTAGCTTGAGATCATATTCTCTTCAACATCCACCAATGCACACGAGCTTTAACATTCACTCCTTTGCCCAGCCTCTCCAATATCTGTTCTAAATATTTCCCCTTAATGGAGGTGGCATCTGTACAGCATGGCTGCCCTGCTATTACCATTTCAAATAACAATGGGAATTGAAGCATGTTAATTCCAATGACTCCAAATGCATTTAACCATTGCACTCAGGGAGCAGAAAAAAGAACAAAATCTGATTTTCCAACTATTTCAATATATTGGAATATCATCTCCTGTGGCAGATTTTACCTCAAAAATATCTGAAGTGTTCCAAAGTACACAGTATCACTTCAATCCCAACTACCTGGGCAAAAAAACCCATGGAATGGCAGCTTTAAGCAACTTGCCTTTTCAACCTAGTGATGAAATGCTGAGGTACTTACTGGATAAAGAAGAGCTTGGCTAGTCATAGTAACATTTGAAACTGAAAAATATTTGGATTAAACAGCTTATTCATATTTTTAATGTTATATTATTCAAGAAAATACTTTTTACCTGTGAGTAAATTCCTGTTACATATTAATACATTCATTTCTTTTCAAATTACTACACCTTTGTCATCTTTGCACACAGCAAGAAACCATTTTTGTTACAGAAAGCCTGAAAACTTTGTTTTCAAGAGCTTGCATGTCTTTCCAGTTTCTCAAAAGTGTAACTTGCAGGACTGCTGCTGGAGATGGAACTAACCCATTCCCAAGCTCAGATGATGAAAATATTCTGTATCTCAACTGCTGACCATCACTCAACATACATGCAGGAAGATTCTGGCCATTCACTCATCGCTGAATTCTTCCCATCACTTGTGTGAGGTAAAGCAAAGCATCTGTAAATGCCACAAAGACAAAATAATCTTTACCACACACATTCATGTATTTTCTTCTTTTTCTGGACTAGTTTTCCTTTTTCTATTCATTCTCTCCTCTCTGCAATCTCCTACTTTTCTTTCTGTGTGCACATACAGGCATTCTGACATAAAGGGCATCTTCTATTCCTTGGCAAGTACTGCAGCCCACAAGTAGAACTACTAGGCTAAGCTACTGGGGAAAAAGGATCTAATAAAAAAGCAAGTGGTGTGTGTGTATGCTCCAGATCACTTGTAAGCAAAAATAAGGCAGTAAAATATTCTGCAGATTTTCCTGGTTGACTTTACCCCTGCAGACCACAGAGTAAGTAAAAAGATGTATTGAAACTGAAAGGGAGCAAAGTAAAGGGGACTTAAAGTAAAGGGGAGTGCTAAGTGTCTCTTTTCCCCTCCTACCTTTGAAAATTATCAGGCTTTTTAAAACTCCACATATATTGTTTCCCCATTTCCGCTCCCACCACCCACTTTCTCATTAAAGACCAACAAATCTTGTATGCAGGAGAAACCAGACTACAACTGCTAAATTACTCACAAAGAGGAACATATTTCGCATGTCCTTGAATTTATCATTATTAGGAACATATATAAGACTATACTTAGAAGGTAAGTTTCTATTTTGGACCTTCCTGAGTACAGAAAGTACTGCTCATTTTAAAACAACGAAATACGAACAAGCTCAGAACTATATTGCATCTTCAAAAATAATAAATTCAGTATATGACTGATCTACAGAGTGCACAAATTATGCTTCATAAAATCATTTTTAAAGGAATGATATTCCATGTGCTTTTCTACACAGGCTTCCCCTTGGCTAAAAAGGAGCTAAGAAACATCAAAGGCTAAATAAATTGTTCATGAGATTGCCTGAAGAAAAAGGTTCTTTCAGGTCAGCAAGAAGGGTAGTAACATTCACCTCAGCCTCAGCAATTAAGGAAATTGTTTCCATCTCTATAAGCATCAGTCTCTTGAAAACTGAAGGAACAACTTATTCAACACAAACATGAATGAAATGTTGACCAGATTGAAAAAAGACTAAAAATATACTTGGATAACAAAAGACTCCTTTAGAGGGGGGAAAAATGAGTAGCTAAGCAATGCATTAAAATGATTTCCTTGGCTTCCATTCAGATGCTGTCCAAGCACAGCCTCATTGTTTGGTATGTCGCTTGCATCTCCTTACGTCACTTTCATTCTCTCACTCAGTTAACCTACAGATAAAAATATATAGAGCCCTATTCTAGGATTCAGCAATATTAACCCTGTAGCCAGAAGCAAAAACTGGGGGCTTCTTCATTCATAAAGAATTTTTATGGCCCCTGTGAGCTGCAGAGCATTGATGTGAACTTTCATCCTCCTTAAGGCATATGACTCTTTCGGGTTCACTTACAAAGCAGGATATGTTCGTTATCCATGCTGAGAGGGGCTTGCCAGCCTACTGGATCTACATGTTCCCACAGGAAGAAAGCACAACGAAGGAAAGGGAATGCTGAATCTGAAATTCATTTCATCAGCTTAATACATTTCAGATTGATTACAGAAAATTATTTCCCACTTCACTTCCACATCAATGAAATTTTTTGCTTCTCAGGACTCTTTAACACACAATGCTCATCCCCCTCAGTCATCTGCCACTAAAATACAGCCAGTACAGAATAGAATTGCCCACACATCAAACTGCTTCACAGAATATACATGAGGGAAAAAAAAGAAAAAAGAAACAGGTAAAATTGCAGAAGGGGATTCTGCTTGATGGAACCCTCCCAGCACCCTCTCAAAGTAGCAGAAACAACACCATCAAGCAGATGGGGATTATTATTATTATGGTTTAAGAGAATGTTGACATATTATGGTTACAAATCAGGAATTGCCAGCTCACTGTCCAGAGACATGGATGAAGGGCTCCTGCTGAAGAACAGTCTTTTCAGCCCACCTTTGTGGCATCCCTCGTGTGGTCCTTTCCCAGCACTCCTCACTGTGCAGCACACTCTTCCAGTCTTCTTCCACTGCTCATCACTGCCCCCTCACTGTCACAGAAAAAAAGGCTCCTCTCCCTCTGCAGAGCAAGAAACAGGGCATACCCTGCCCTACTGTTATGTTGCTGCCTGCCTCTGCAAAGTATCTTGGATTATTATTACACAGCAACAGAGACTGAGCTGCAGCAAGACATCAGCTTAGCTCCTATTTTCAGTGTGGTTCTGTTTTATTAAGCAATTTGTCTAAACTAGTAGCAAATTAAAAGCAAAATAGGAACGGTGAGTTTGATAAGGCAGGCCTTATCAGCCTTTGCTGCCTTCAAACCCACCAAACATGGGGGAAGGGAGGCACTTTCAGAGGCAACGTTTTTCCATGCTGCAGTAGCTAGGAGCCAGACTCAGCCAAACGCCACAGCACACATACAATAGACGCAGTTGCCTTAGCAACAGCATCGCAGGGAAATTTTTCAGTAAAGCTTCTTGCTTTCTACCAAGGTTACTTTCAGATTGCCACTTAGCACAGATCTCTGTACGGATCAGACATCATCTTGAATCTGCCTTTAACATGCCTGCATGAAACAATGTGATGGCCACACCATAGGGAAGAATGAGGCACTCCACAAGTTTACCAGGGAACTGGGCTCTTGAACCACCCAGCACACCATCTGATAGCAACAGCTTGCAAGCTAATACATTGTCACCTCACAACAGAACAAAACTGGTCTGTTGTAATTAAGAGTTCTTTAATCTTTCGTTTGTTTTCCTAAAAATTACTAGCTTTAAAAAAAAAAGATCTAATAGCTTGTTTCTGCCATGATTTTTCTCTGCAACAAGAGACTTAAGTTTTTTACACTGATCACCACCTCAAAAAATATCCCAGGTAGAAAATAAAAAATAAAATCAGAAAACATCTAAGCTGCTTATTTTTATGAATAGTTTTATCCTTTAACTAACGTCATTAAAAGGCAGTGAAAGTACGTGGTGCAGCATGTGTCTTGAAAAAAATTTGGCCACAAAAAAAAGTCACTTGAATAATTTGCAAGCTGAAACTACACCACCGAGTTAGTTTAGCTTGTTTCATTTGGGACCCCCGTCTTTCAGATAAAACACTTCCCCTCCCCCCCCACCCCCCCCAAGATGCAAGAAATTTTTCCTCGCACAAACATTTAAGCTGTGATCAACTGTCACTCCCAAACCAAAAATAAAGAGTAAGGGCTTTTTCAAAACATAAAGCAAACACCACTCAAGAAAACACTTCCTCACCAGCTCTTTCTTCTTAAAGGAGGAACAAGTTTTAAACTTTGGCCTTTTCAAGTTTTTGGTACACAATGCTTTTTGATCAGAGAGCTGCAAAAGTAACCCCCTGCATAATCAAACAGCAAGACTGTTTTGCAACTTGCTCACAGGATACAAACACCCAAAAAGAGCAGAAGTTGGCAAAGAATCAAAACTAATCAAACTAAATAGGACTGTTTCTAAATTTGTGACTTGCTATCTGTAAAGACAAAGATGTATTTCAAGAACATACTGCTATGACAAACAATAGACAATTTCAGCATCAATTTTGTATATATAGTTCCAACTAAATGGCTGTCACACCATACTAGATAGCTTCATTAGAAAAGAAAGCTTCAGGCTCCACTAGAAGATGGCAGTTCAGAAACTGCTACTGAGAGCTGCAGAGACCCAACTGTACATCCAAATCTTGACAGTTCAGGGAAAAGAATCACATTAGCTCTGATGAGTTGTAGAAAACCTTTAGATTTCTTGGCCCTCTGTTAATAAAGAGTATTGCAAAATACATATTAACTTTACCTCTGTAAGAACAGTCAAGCTTAAGACGAAAGGAGCTACTGTGACAATTTAAACAGGACCAAGCTGAATCTTCCACCATATAAAGGTCATAACTGTGTATCCTAAGGGAGTTGCCATCACTTAAAAAAAAAAAAAGAAAGAACAACCAAACCAAACAAAAACCTAATGCTGTTGCAGGAATAATTTGGGCAAAGGTCTCCAGCTTGAATTAAGAAAATGCAACTACATAACCAAATTTGTCCCCCTGCTCGTAAAAACTTTACATATACAGCAGCAAAATATAGAACCAAATTTCAGAAGCAACACTAGAAAAGGACACATAAACCAACTGCTTTAAGAAGCCTCTCTTTACCTTGTTGGTGGGGCCTTTCTCGGGAATTCAGGAAAGGACTCCCTTTTCCTTTTTAAGAGATATAGCTTTTCGATTTTCCTGCTGTGCTTCAAAGTGGGTTCTGCAAGGGATTCTCAGCCCTCAGAGCTGCATAACAAGACTAACTATTCAAGAATCTCCCAGGGTAAATCAGAAAGGTGTCCACATACTGTAAAGATAATTTCTCATTTCAAACCAGCTTTCTTGGGATGCTCAAAATCAAAGGAGCAGAACTTCATGCAAAATGGAAGGATGATCTAACAGAAAATGCCTGGGTCTGCAATTCAAAGAACCTCACTCTAGTCCCAGATCAGCCAGAGCCCAGTGTCAGCTCGAGCAAACCAAGTGAGCTGGTGCCTCCACTCCATGGCTGTGGAACGCCAGTAGCACTGCTTCTTAAGCATTTCCATTCGAGGCACTTGGGCAGTGAGGCATGGAAACAAACTCTGTAACTCCTGGAGAGTTATAAAGCAGATATGTTTATCACAGCCCTGGGTGCAAGGGGGATAGCTCCTCCTAACTTGTACACCGCAAGTCATGATGGACAAAGCTTATATTGCTCAGTTATATACGTATGCATTAGATTTCCCGGAACTAATTATAATACTTTCATCTTAATTACACATGCATTTTAAGTCCCTTCTTCCACATATGGTCATGAGTTGGCCCACCCAGTAATCTTGTCAGTGTATTGCAAGGTATCTTGGTTTCAACTGGTGTTCTGACTCTTATCTAGATGGAGATGTCCTTAGTTTCGACCCACCCCACCCCCCCACCCCCCCCCTCTGGACATTCCCCATCAGGCTTGGGAAGATTACCTCCTTGAGTGCATTCTTGCCTGAGGCCCCTTACAACAGTGGCACTCTGAGGCTGTTGCCTGTTTGTCCTGGGTGCTTCTAGAGTGGAACCTCAGGGATCATGGGGTGGTTTCCAGACAGGAGTTTGGTAGTTCTGCAGTGTCCTTATAACTTTGTTCAGGCACTTCTTGTCCTGAAGCCCTCTGACTCCCCCAAAGCAGCAAATTTCAGTCATCATGCAGGCTGTTCCTGTTATCTTACAGCCAAAGACTACCTGATTACCCTGGCTAAGTTTTGGCTCCGGGTCCAACATTTGTTGAGCTACACTAGATTACATTAGTAATGTTTAACTATTTATTCCCTGAATCAGCAGTGTCACTGCAATCACTGAAGGAGAACCTCTACAGATCAGGAGCAATTAATTCCCAAAGATGCATTTGGAAGGTCCTAATAAATTGCTTAATAATAGCACTTTTTTTTTCTTTAAAGAACAAAACTTTTTTTTTTCAGCCACTCATTTACAGAAAGATAGAGGTGATACGGTTTAAGGGTCTTTCACTACCATTTAAGAAAATAATGCTAAAACAATGCCCACTGTCAAAACTGCCAACTGTTTTTATCAAGGCCTTACAATTCACTTGCAGTTCCAGTCTACACCAAGGGCAGCAACCTCCCAGGTCCCTCTTTCCAAAGTGCCTTCTCACGATCACCACCTTCACTCACCTCACAAGCTACTCCCAAGTGAAGTTGTTCCACGCAAGAAAAAACAAGAACAACCAAAAACAACCCATAAGGTGTTGAACAAATTTTAAATGAGTGATTTGCAACATCAAAAATTGAAATGTGATTATTAACAACTCTTTGTTAAAGGACCATTTTTATGTTTCCACTTCTCTGCTCATTCCAAAATTTTTGTGCGTCATCAAAAATGAGCTCAGTATGAAATCAAATACAAAGCTTCAGGATAGCAAAATGTCCCCGAAGAAAGTGTTGTTAAAGAAGCATAACACAACTAAGTACTAAGCTTGATTTGCTTCTGTAGCTATTTCTAAAGTCACAAGCACAGAGATTTTGCATTAAGGCTTACTATGGAAAAGATAACCTACCTCTTACAAAGGAAGACATCTTTAATGACTAAAACTGGGAGGAGACAAAGCAAAAACTATGTAAACAGAAGCTAACTCTCAGCAGGTCTGAGAGAAGGGGAATAAGGTAGCCTTTTATTATGTGCATTTACAGAGGCCTTAACATCGAGAGCATGAGAAAAATAAGTGAAATTTGTGGGGGAGAAAAAAAAGATCTCATCATCTCTTACCATCAACACCCCTGCAGAAAAAACCTCAATACTCAATTTGAAAGGACGACTGTTGCAATCTCCAATTGGAAGAACAGGAATAGTTCTTACCTTATTTAAAATACTGTAGAATATTAACAGTAAATGCAAAATCATGAAACCAGGGATTTGCATAAGTCAACTACTGCATTTAAATCTGGCTATCTTAGAAAATCTTTTCTTCTGAGAGAAGAGAACTAGTAGCTTGATTCCCCTTCTCCTCACTAGACTTCTGACCTAGGTTTAGGATTGTCTGGAAAGCTTTTGCCTCTAACCTAAATAAGACAGTGCTCCTCATCACTCAAACACACATCCTAAAAGCAAAATACAAGGAAGAGAAATGTTAGCTTAAAACAGAAGTCTGCCACTCCTACTCACATATTTATAGCACCAAGGTTGAGCATAAGGGTAGTAGAATTTAAAATAACAATAAGGATATTAAGGACTCTGAAGTCAAGTAATCGGAAGTGGTAGCATACTAGGCAAAAGGAAAAATATAGTCTAACAATGCAACTATCCCACTATCTGTGAAAGGCATCAACATGTTAATAAAGGGTCCAAACACAATTATGATGAAATACTGCTGATACAGCTTAATACAGCAGTTTTGAAGAGTAAGAGTTCACATCCAAAATCAGAGGGGAAAAGGTTGTATATTAGGTATGGGGAAAATTCCAAGCCCATAGAGCCTGAAATTAGGAATTACATTAGAAAAAAATGTGATTGCCCATACGAGTTTTCAAACAGACTGTTTTAGTTACAAGGTCAGAAACACCAAGTAGAGAGCATCTGAAAGCACTGGGAACACCATCACCTCCATTAGTAACTAAAGTTAAATTATTTTAATATATTCTTGGCCAACACAGTGTTATGGTAAGTTTTCTTATGACAAGTTTTTGCTGAGAACAAGAGAGTAGGTCAGTCTCTCCTTATGGGCAACATTCACCAGCTGTCAGGACTGAACGGGATGAACACACTGTTTGCTTTCACAGCAAGCCTGGAGAGGTTAATTTTAAAAAAAAAAAAAAAGTGCCACAAAACCCCCCACCTCTTCTCAAAAGATGCAGACTTCTGAACCACCCCTCTACAGGTCTGCCTGCAATATTGTCAAGGAACATAGTCTTTCTAGAAGGAGAGCCAAAATAATTTTTTTTTTCTTAAATTAGGTCTGATTAAAATTTAACACAGTTAAATAACATATCTAGGAGCTCAAATAACCTACTTTTTAAAATGATGGTAAGTGGAAATTGCAGGACAAGCAGCATCTTTAAAAATCAGCTTCTTTAGGTATCTAAAACACTGCAATGGACTATGATTTATGCTCGAGTTTTAAAGATTTGGGCAACTACCCGCTCATTCCTATACAGACTATCACAATGCACTGCACAAATGTGATGGGGTTTGGGTGCCTTTCATTATAATAGGGCTATTTTAAAACAAAACTTCTGTTCAAAAGAGTTTGACTAAACTAGTAATGATAATCAGCAAAATGCTGCTCAGGAGAAACTCTACTTAACGAGCAACACAACTGCAGGCCTCAGGAACAAGATAGGACAAGCAGACAGAGTCCACAAAGTGGGCAAAGACCTCAATGTAGTCTCACCTTTGGTTACCACATTAGCTCCATATCCGCAATTAAATGTAAAACAAAACAGGAACTAACAGAAAAGCCTTGAGGGCTCAGCAACACCTTTACTTGGCATTTAAGCATAAATAGCATGTAAGGCACTGTGTGACCTTGTCCATGGCCTGTGGTACATGCTGTAAATTGTCTTCTGGAGGTGAAGCTACTTCCCTTTGGAGTGAAAGCCAGGGAAGACTGTCATTGCTACAGTCAGCACGTGCTTGCTTACCCCTCTGTTTATGCTCACTGTTTCAAGGCTTGTCAGCTGGAATAGCTTACAGCACTGTGTACATGCAAAATCAGATAAATTAGAAAAATCTGTTTAATGTAATATGTGAAAGCAGGGCAGAACGTGAACCATGAGAAGTTTAATCAATTCCCAGAGCAGCTGATTCTGAAAAGGAACAGTGACACTGAGCATTGCTCATTTCAGTAGTCTGCACTGGGAAATTCACTGGATTTATCTGCAATGACCATAGTTGGGAAGGCAGTTCTTTTTTATTTTGATTACTCTGCTGAATTATCACAGTAGAACTGCTCTCAGATTTAAACATAAAGTACTGCTAGAGTCCATGATTTTTTATATATTCAGTTCCCTAAACTGTCTATGCCACTACAGTAACTGAAGGCATCTCAGTCTGAGGCATTTATTGTGCCTCTGAAATGCTATTAATTTTATCATTCATGTATTACAGAGTGGAAATTACGGCACTGAAGGAGGATGGCTCTTTTTTTGAGCATCCAAATTGCTTATAAACCAAAGCCTTGTTTTTAAAAGCATTTTTCAATAGCATTTTATGTGCATTTCAAAATAAAACACAGGCTCTTCAGTGGTCTGAGCGCTCCACAGAACAGATTTGCCTACAGTCACAATGAGGAGGAGTTACTGGCAGAACAGTCATTTGCCCCATCTTCATGCTGTACCAACATGGATGTATTACTTCTGCATAACAATTCAAGCCAAGATTAATGAAAGTAGATTGAAGATATACGATCAAGCCCTCTGCCTTGCTCTGCTTTTCTTTGCAAAATTGCTACAAGTGTCCCATCTCCCTTTTCATCATGTCTCAGATATTCAAAGCTTAAGACAGGCAGGGTAGCAAGTAATAAGCTACCTTCTTTGTCCTCCATTTTCTGATTTTAACTTAATCATTGGCGATCCTTCCACTTAAGTCAAGAAGCATTTTGATATACACCCTTCACCAATGCAGTGTAAGCTTCAGGGAAAGCTGAGAACATAAGAACCTTGCAGGCTTTGGCACCTAAAGTCTGAAGGCCTCTAAACACAATCCTTTTTCTTTTTCTGTATTAATAATGGATTCATACTTCAAAAGATTCCTGAAGAACATTCCCTTTCAGTACTGACCTTACCCAGCTGAAAAACAGACAACTACCTTTCTCCTTTCCTTCCTACTCTTAGGTCTCAAACCTCAAGAATAAAACAAATTGAAAGGTATTCCTTCCCACGTAAACCAAATATAATCAAAAGAATTATGCCTAAGGATAAAATACATATTTGTTTTTTCTATTCAATTAATGTCCCCTGCTTTAGATCTCCTCATATGGTCAGCACGTAGATGAGCATACATTATACCGAAAGTCTTATAAAATGGACTGTTTTGAGCCACCGTAATTAAGCTCTTCAGAGGCAAAGGCAGACAGCAGAGGAAAGAGAACAACTTTAATTTTTTTTTTTTTAATTCATTTCATCATGCCCTCTTACACTTGAGCAAAAATTCTTATAACTGCTCTTTTGGGATTCCCCCCCCCCCCCTTTCTTCTGTTTATCATTCAATCTATATAGCTTCCACTTTGAGTAATTTTGGCAGGTCCCACTGGTTGATCAGAGATGCTTTGGTTTTTATTGCTCCTTTTCTGTTTCTACTGTGGTTTTATTCTGAATGTCACCTCCAGCAAGACTAGATTTGCAAGTAAAGCAAGATACACTCAGAAAAGTCTTTTTAAACAACACGCCAAGGTCTACAGAGCAGCATACTACATGCCTTTTTCTGTCCTACATCTGAAAAGCGTATGAAAGACTCCTTCACAACATTTAACACTGTCTCACACGAAACAGCAAGCATGTCTCTACAGTCTATCTTATAGGACAGGATGGGTTTAACCTCTGAAGATGAAAGAATGTTTTTGTGGACATTTTTAGGCAGACAAAGTAAAATGGGTATTGCTAAAATCACCCAGCAAAACAAGTGTATATAGTTGGGGAGAGAAGGGAGAATAAAAGCAGCAGCATCTTTAGCTCCCAGGCATGCCCACTCTCCTAATCACATCCTCGGCCAATCTCCTCTTCTATGTTTTGTAAGACAGTGCCATGCTGTGGACACTCTGCTCCGTTGCTACTGCACTCTGCAGTCTCTGCAGGTACAGTAGGCCTGTTTCCTGACCCACTTTCCTTACCAATCTCTATTTAGCTCTACGCTAGTGATGCTCCTGGCATGACAATCAGATACTGCAGCCTGCAGTGCAGTTCGTTACAACACATTCACAAGCTCCTAGTAAATTCAGTGGAAAAGTACTGTATCAACGAAGCCTAATTAAACTGAAGTAATTTTAATAAACTTACGTCAAATGCAACAACAAAAAAGTGTTCAAGAGATCTGAAAGATGCACTTTTATTTTAAATCTGCTAAGCATAAAATAAATCCAAATATCTTTTCTACTCAAGGGCTGCAAAAGGAAAAAGCTATTAGAGCTAGCACCTTTTCTCTGAATTACCTAATCAATCTTATAACTTGTGCCACTTAAAACCTGCCACAATTCTTCTCACTATCATTTATTTCTCACTAGAGAAGGGCTCCACAGCTTAACGTCCGGTGAAACTGTAAACTTAATTTCACTACAGCTATTAAAATTATCTTCTTACATGCACTAGAATCAAATTCCTCCCTCGGACACAGCCACCTGCAATTAACTTCAGCTTTTACTTGCGCATACGTGTGTGAGGGTAAAATTTGTTTTGGGATATCCACCATTATACCAGACAGCTAGGACTGTTCTGGCTCCAAAGTTAAGATTTCATATGTAGATATCTCTGAGACCAAGTAATTGGAGGTTGATCATATTCCATTTATCTGAAAAAAAAAAAGTTATCTTCTTTCCTTTATACGGAAACACTGTAACAAAATGGTCATAACGTGGGCCTCAGCTAAAAAATCCAATTGCCAAGCCCATAGGTTATACGATAGTAATTCACCGTACTATGAATCTATAATTCCTTCCTGTGCACTTAAGTTAACTGTAGAGTTCTGCAGTGAATACAGCCAATGCAGGCGCACCATATGCACGTGAAGTGCGTTGCTAATATTTTGCATGTAGAAGGCACTGATATATGAAATATGTAAGGGTCTTACCAACTTTGTCTTTGGCAAGACACTGTTTCTATTCAGTGGCATATTTTTGTACTTGCAAAACTCAAGTCCTTAACAAAACCAAGTTTTTAGAGTTATTCAGAATCACTACATCAAAACATTTTAAATTCCTCATCTTAAGATTAGAAACACTGAATTTAAAACATTCAAAGAAGAGCACAAACTTATGTTCAGCATTGATGATAAATAAAAGAAAAGTAGCAGCAGAAAATTAACTATGGCAACATCAAACAGTCCATAGGAGACAGACACTTTGGAGCAACTAATGCCTTAAAGGTGTGGATCATTTATAGAGGATATTACAAAAGGGAGGGAGCACAAGGAACAATTATTCACAAAGCAGTCCCAGCAGACACTATGGACAACCACAGATTTGATCCTTTGCAGGAGTTTATTCATGTGCAATACGTCTGGTTTTGCTGGGGAGCAAGAACAATTACAAAAAAATTCTTTTAGCTTGGCACACGCTGCACAAACTGATTTTTTGCACTTTCACTATCATAATCAGACTAATATACTGAATCAACTAAAAATTCCCAAAAACAGACCCCAAAGTGCTTATGTAAAATCTCTGCAACAAGTAGTCTGATTATCCATTAGGTGGGGTGATACCAGCCAACAACAAGAGAAAACAAAATTAAACATCCATCAGAATGTGCAATTCATCCAAATTTCATACCACAGGCACTTATAAATATATGAGTCATTATAATAATGTACAAGGTAATTATATTTCATCACTCATTACCTTGACCCGAGGAGGACCTTTCATCTTCAGATGGAAGATGTGATCCAGACTTGCATTTTTATGACTAAGGAAGCCTGCAAGAAGCACAGCTTACATAAAGCAGCACCCTTAGTCTAGCAGCTGTGTATACACTGAAACTCAACATCATAAATCTCACATAGACTTTACCTTTTACTTGCCAGTGGCTTACGCCACCACCAAAAATAAGCAACCTCTTAGACTAGATCCTTAACCTTGGGCTAGGTAACATACTCTTCACTCACACCAAGTATTTCACGTTTAATCCTGAGACAAGCAGACAGAATTCAAACAGGACTCCTCAGGAAGGACATAGGACAGTTGTCAATGACAGATCTGCCATGACTCACAGACACCTGGCAAGCAAAGAAGGTATTTAGAGGTACATAGCTTCTTTGTTGCTACCTATGGACAAGCCTCAACAACAAAACTAAGATTATTTTGCTGCCTTATTATTTATTAAGGAAATTATAGGATTACCCTCAGCACAGTCCCAGGGCAAAGAGTCTGGCAAAGCACAGATCCTCTTGACAGTTTCTCCCTAGGATTAAATTTTACATCTCATTCAATTTTAGCTTACTGAGTCATAGACCACAAAACTAAACCTAGACCTTCGCAAGTCACTTCTCTAACCTCATGTCTACTTGGTTCAGGTAGGGAATACATAACGAGGCCTGGAAGTTTAAAAAGAGTTGGATCATCCAACTCCAGCGACAGGTGTTTCACAGGCACATAACAGAAACCCTCACTACACAGTTACAGAATAACCTACAAAGCCGATTTTTAGGGTCCATAAAAGTTTATATCCCTTCAAGAGACGACAGAAATTTGTTTGCTTTTTCTATGTGCACTTGGAAATTCTCAATATTAGCACTCAAACATTCATTGAGCCCTGCTATGATGTATTTACTTCTCAAACGCATTTGTTATTGTTGGGTTTGAATTTGGTTTTTTTTAATCAAACAAAAGCTCTCTAGGAATCCAAGGCTCTAATCTGAATTGTTACTGCTAGAACATCTGTTAAAAAATTCTGGCTCTAAAAGTAGAACAGATTGTGGTTTACATGGAAAACTACATAACTAACAGATACCTGGCAAATCAAGAAAGCACTTTAGGGGATATAATCTAAGATGCAATCATTAAATTGCTTCTTAGTCCCAGAGTATGGAGTCAGAGCAAGAGAAAAGAACACAAAAAGAAACATTGGTTTCAATGGGTACTTTCAACATTACTGTGTTTAGTAGGCTGACTCTTGGTTGATTTGCAAATCTGCACATGCCCATGGGAGTGGGATCTCAGATCATTTAGCATCATGGCAGATTTCCAGTTCTTGGCAGGAGGGTTGTTTTTCTCCATGAATCAGCAACTGTCCATCACAGTACAACATGTGAAGTGAAGAACCAACCTCATCAGCATAAACTATATGCACGTATGTGTGTATACATCAGAGAGGACTTTTTGCGCTTTGTCTCTATATATACAGCCCACGTGTGAGGATTGCCATTTGCACAGACAAACACATACTGACTCCTTTAAGTCAACCACACAACAAAGTGATTTCTCTCACTTTCTGCAGTCATACAATGCTTTTATAATGCAGGACGTTTGCATTGTAAGATTTTAAAATGTTATGGTAAAGAACAAAAACATCAATCCATCCTATTTACTGCTTTCTCCCCATCATTGGGCAACTCCAGGTACTGACCTCACTGTGGTCAACTGCAGAACAACTGCCTCCCTGCTGCAGGAAAGCAAGCTACATTTGCATTTTCAGATAATGCTTACCAGCAAGTGCATTCTAAACATCCATCAGCAAGGAAAACAAGGAGTAAATAAGTTACGTTTGAAACATCTTCCTGAAAAATGCTCCAGAATTTTAACAACTCTCTATAATACGGATAATACTTCTAAACATGATAGCAAATGAGATGAATGCTGCCCTAGTAAAATGAACTTATTCTCAGAAGTACTCTGACAAGCAAATCATGCACTTTGGAAATATATTACAGAAAAGCATGTACTAATAATTCCTCATTTTATTCTTTCTGGGTCTATTCCTCTCCCTGATACACAAGAGATTGCAGTATTCTTATAGTACAGCACCACTGTGCTAATATTAAATAACAACAGATCTGCTAGCTCAAAAAGGACACTTTTTAAATGAGGCAGGGGGAGAACTACTATGATCAGAAATTCACTGTTAAAATTCAAGAATCAGCTTCTTTTTTTTTTTAAATGATTCACAGTGTAAACTGCTAGCAAAATTATAACCTGATCCACTGGATGAAGTAGCTCAGCAGAATGCCTGGCTCTGCATTGTTTCCTCTGTTTGAATTATTTGTCCAGGGCAATGCAAAATACCAAAATCATATCTCTTTTCCAGACCCTAATCATAAGACCTACATCTCATAGACGCAGATTCACAATTTGAGGCTAGACATAAATTCACTCAGTAAACTGGTTTTGTTTCTTGCAGCATTAATTTGCACATGGACTGAAGATCACTGAATACAGAACAGCCAAGTTATCAAATAGCAGCAATACTGTTGAAAGGGAAGCATTTTTTTAAAAATGCAAAAATGTATTTTACTATTATTAGTTGCATACGGGTGTTCTATGTTTACACAGCTCAGAGCTGGATTTAAAACCAATTTTAACAGCCAACTGTTTCAACTTGCATGTAAACAAACATACTGCATTTCTTCATTAGCTGGAATTTGCTGCAGTCTGTCAGCCATCTGTACTGTCTTGCATTCTGTTCTCTATTCAGAGCACCACTATCAAATGTTGGTGATATAGTATTGCTCTCTTTGGAGACATCATGACTACACTATAAATAGTTTAGAGACATAAAACACTATTTCTAACAGTTGTCTTAATATCTGCTTTCTCAGAATGCATTAGGTTGTTCTGTTTCTCATTCAATTTTGGTTCTCCATAGCTTTTTGTGGATACAAGAAGAGATTTTCTTTTGGCTCTCTCAGAGGTGCAGAGCAAAAACTGCAACCCAAGCACAACTTTATTCAACTTCTGCACCCTCCAAATCCTGGATGCAGAGGCTAAACCCCACAGCATAACCCTGCAAATATCTGCACTGCAGTCACTGGGGTGACTGTATAGTGCAGAATAGCCGGGCTGTTGTTAAGCCAACTAGTTCGGGTGCTAGCCGCCATCGCAGAGCCGGCCTGCACAGAGAAATGCAGACTGACCCGCGCTCCCCTGCCCACACACTGAGAGCACAGCCCAGCCAAACCCAGCCTGGAAACTTGCGTTGCATTAGTGCAGCTCTGTACTGGAGCTCAGGAGCCCTCAGAGCCATGCAGAGCCCTAGCTCACCTCCATGTAGCTCAAACGTCAGCACATCCCTTGCTCTGTCAATGCAGACCTCAGCACAAACCGATTTGTGCCACTTCTCATCCTATTCCTAGCATCACAACACATGGAATCATACCCCAGAGCAGCCTTACAGTCCCCTGAGCTTTGCATGCCAGAGGCCTTCCCGATGGCAGCACTGACCCCTGTATCCCAGACCTTGGGGCTGTCAGGGAGCCATCAGAAGCCAGTGCTTGCAACACATGAGTCCCCCTCCAGCCTGCAGTCAGGCACAGGGCTTTTTGGTCTGCTCTGAACTCCTCTGGCTCTCTCAAGCAATTCAAAGGGGACTGCAACATGGCTGAGAATGTCACACAGACATATTAGCTACTGGTTTGGCAGTGTGCACTAGTTGCAAACTTCAGAGGACAGGTGATAGAACCTTTAGAAGAACACAGCTCAAAAATTCAAGTCCCTAATAAGGGCTTTTGTAGCTTGCTGAATCATCCTCTCTCTTTTAGGAAGTGAGGAAAACTGGCAGTGAGATAGGAAAGCTCACACACCTTCAGCTGTGGTTTTCTTCTAGGGACAGCAGAGCACTAAAATGTAACTTGTATAACGAGTACCACTTGACAAGTGATGCAACACAAACCACAAAAAGTTACTCAATATCTGTGTTAGTTTTCCAAACCGAAAGCTGCTTATTCAAATGTGCCTCTTTAGTTCACCCAGTGGAGGATTTTATAACTTTTCAGGAAGGGCTTGACACTCTGCCTTCAAGCTGACTCCCAGACTTATATTATACTTTTGATTTCAGAACTGCAGTGCTATAAACCCACCTTCCTGTAACAGAACAAATGCTAGGAGTCTGTTTCTGGAGGACAGCAAACATTTGTGCAACACAACAGAGCTATCCCTGATCAGGGGTGTCAGAATTCTGAACACTGACTTTGGGTATAAAAATCACTTACCAAGAACTGAAGGTGCCTTATTCTTAGGGCTTTGTTTCATTTCTCTGTTTCTGTTTCAGGACAGTGTGGTGAAACACTGCGTAATTTTATTACCCTGTCAGCCAAAAAAAAGGGTGAGCCCAACTCACTAACAAACCGTAAGAGTCAAAGTTTGCCATCCAGCTCTCTCTGATAAAAACAGATATTTAGCATGCAACTCAGCAGAAATGTTCTGCATGTTTCTAAAGACATCCCTCTGGAGAAGTTTGGATTTGTTTGTTTGTTTTTAACAGCCATAGCATCCAATAAAGCTGCCACTGGAAAACTTTTCCTTTTCTCATCTTGTGGCTCCTCTTCTGGAACAGCAGCAATAAAAATGCTTACACCCTTGTGTCCAGACCATTTTCAGCAGAATTTTGCATGCATTAAACCAGCCAAGCTGCAGGTGTGAAAGCAAGCTGCCAGAGAGTCTCCCAGCCACAGCATGCTCCCACAGAGCTACTATTACAACATAAGGAAAATTAATTCAGACATGCAAGCATTTAGGGAGACAGGATACAAAACAGTTCTTTCAACAATTTTTTTTTTCCCTTTCTATATCTATACTTATCAGGCAGTAGGTTCAAAGAGGGGCCAGGGGGATAAAAGAATACAGGTCTGTTCAGTTCTGTGACTGAAAGAATGAAAAAATGCAATACTGTCATAAAAATTTTCCAACCCTATTTTGGCACATCGTATCTCAAAACCAGACTGATGTAAAAATTTCAAGCATGTTTAACTCAAGAGCCCTTGACAACATCTAATGCACAGGCTATTTATCACAAATTGAGGTGCTTATTTTTGGACTTCACCTTGGAACAGGACAGATGACTGTTTTGTCAGCACGAGAAAAGTTTATAAATCCTGCCAAACATATCGATATTACGTATTTGAAAGATACCTTACATATACTGCAGAGATAATTGAGCATTACAGAGAGATGTGCACACTTTGAACTCAATGTGAAACCAGGTCAAGTTGGCAGCCACAAAGATTTACCGTCTCTACACATGCAATTAACTGGTTTTAAAGCTTTTAAATAACTAGTGTGATTTCTAATGTACTTTTCACATGTAAAAAAAAAGTTAAGCATTTTTCCACCCCTTTGCCCATCCCAAAGCTCTTACACACACACAATCATACTGCTAACTGCATTAACCCTATGGAGATCCAACAGCTACAGAGAATTTTGGAAAGTTTGCAAACCTACAAGAGACATCCTGTGTAATGCTAGATTTTATGTATGAAAAAATAACAACTTTGCACCTTCTCATTTGCCCCTAACTTCTGTATTGCTGTTATACAGAAATTCAAATTAATAGGTATCATGGGGAATTACAGGTTCAACGGCAAGCTGCATTCATAAAAGTCCGTTTACACTGTCTTTGCCTTTTAACAATCTCAAACTTTTACAAACACTTCAATCAATCACACTCCACTGTAGCTCCCTTTCAATGCCTTCAACTAAATTGATAAGGCACCTTTCCAGCTACATGTGCAGGATATATCACTCCAGTGCTTAGAGCTGTTCAGATTTCTAACTGGCTTTGGAGCACACAACAGCAACAGTCACCATCTGTGCTACCAGCACTGAAAGAATCAACACCTAGGACCTTCCACACCTGGACATAGTGCTGACCCTCTATGTCACTCCTGAAAACTCTTCGATAAAGCAGTCTCCCTGGACAAGACCACAGGATGGCATCTTCAACAGCAGGGAGCCACCCACCTCAACACTTTGTCACTTGCTCTACACACACAGTAGTTAGTACCCATGTTTCAACCAAAACGCTACCTTTATTTTTTAAAAGCCTTCTATAATATACACTCAAACATCAAAATCCTTCTCCTAAAGTTTTACCATTGTTACGAGGCCTACCAACCGGAAAAAAACTGGCAATAACACACACCCCATGCTAAATGACACAATGTTTCCTTCCTGTGGCCTGCCTGCAAGCACCTTTATACACTTCGCCTGTAAAGACCCTAAGAAGAAGTATTTTTGTTTCTATCTGTGCACTACCAGGTCCAAGATGATCCTGTTGTAGACCTCCCATGCCACTGGGAGAACACAAATAAAAGACAACTTGTTTTGAAGTTATAGACTCAAAATCCCAAGAAAATGAGATTTTTCTGTTCAACACCAATGATCTGTGTCATTCATCAGACTTGGGCTGGTTGGACTTCATTTTGTAACCTTCCACAGCACTAATTCTATTCCTGCCAGACCTTCATACCACCATTTGCAGAAGGTATCCAAGCACCCCAATAAAAGTGCTTTACCTGCCATGAAAAACTATCAAGTGCACTTCCATTCCTTTTCCTCTTCTGCAGGTGGAAGCTACAAGGGAAGTAAATATCAGCTGTAATGATAAAGCCATGCATTAAGGCTTGAAAAGCCAAGGCAGCTTGAAGAAAAAGACTGGTGCTTTAGGTGATTTGCAAATACACAGCTCTTTAAACCCCAGTGATTTCATCATGCCAAAACCAGACCCACAAGCAATATGGCTTATAAGAACAGCAGCATTGCTGTTCTTACAAAGGAATAGACTAAATTCCTTGTGGCTGTCTTGCAGATTTCAAAGAAAAGTAAAATCTTGGGCTATATGTTGTTTTTCACACAAAATTGATCGTGAGGCCTTAAATTCAAACCCAAAAGTAGAAAGTCCAGGCATAAGTAGAAAATAAATAAATAAAAACAGAAGCCTTATTCCTAGCACAGTTATTTGTGGATCAAGGTGACTTAATATGTCAAGAGTAACTGAGGTGAAAAAATTAGCTTTGCGTTTAAAGGTTCACATATACCACTCTGAGAAAAAGTAAAAATAAAAGGAACTTCTTCAGACAAATAAAGATCCTTAAAAAGAATTGCAGGCAGCATACATGATTCTAGATGACTAATGCTAGAACTCAGAAGAAACATTCAAATAAAAATTATTCTCATGAATCAGGACAGCCTTTTCCAAAAACATTTTAATGATGACAAAGTCACATCTGTGTCACCTCTAAAGAACTCTGATTCCTTTCAGTTTACTGTTTACCCTTGCAGAAGAACATAATGTTGCAGGCATCAGGTTTTTTAATCTTCTGAAGAGCAGAGGCTCTGTTTTTAGTGAACTAATTTCAATAGCAGATCTGTCACACAGCCTGTGCATCTATTACTACTCAAAAGAAAACTGAGGACAGCGAGAAGGGCATAGAATTAAGATTATTCTTATAAATTTAGAGCAAAACTGTCAGCGTAAACCAATATGACTTAATTTTATATGACCAAAGAGCAATTTATGCTAGAAAATGGCACATAACTAGAGAAACAGCAGAACAAACCCTGAAGATCAAATTATCGTTTTAAGCATCCAGATCAAGGGCTCTGATTTTCAATGTATGGATAGTTAAGCTGCAGAGTAGCTTCTCAACACATTTTCTACTTTGTGAACTTTGGAGTATAAAGAAAATAAGAACAAAGAGGAAAGGACAGCTAATTTTAGTGCTTCTGGGCTAAAACAAAACAACAAAGAACCACTGAACCATGAAGCAGTTTCTTCCAAGTTGCTATTTCGGTTACAGTCTCCCTCTCCGCAAACCAGTACTGGAAAGAGATGCCAGCTTCTACCCTATCAGAGTAATACAAGCACCTTATTTTATCCAGAGGGGCACATCAAGAGCTCTGAACTGCTTACATAATGCTTCTATACATTTTGCTGTACCCGAAATGTGTACTCTAGCTGACAGGAAAAACCAGCATGATTTCTTTAATTTCCTTCTCTCTTGTTGGTTGCCCTCCTGGGAAGAAGCATCGCTTCTGCAAACTGAACTTGATTTGAGCTTTGCACAGTGCATTGTAACAAATAAGCTGAAAACTCATCCCTCTGATGGCTTGTTATATTACAGCACTGGACTGAAGCTTCATAATTCTGAGCATGTGTGGAAACATTTTTGAGGACAGAAACAAGATCTTAGGATCACAGGATAATTCAGGTTTCATGGGACCTCAGGAGGTTTCTAGTCCAACCTCCTACTCAGAGCCAAGTCAGCTATGAGATCTGACCACATTGCTTGGGCTTTATCCAGATGAGTCTTTTCCAACCTGTAGTAACGGAAATGGTACAACCTCCATGGGCAGCCTGTTCCACTGATGATTGTCCTCATGGGAAAAGGTTTTCCTTATAGGAAGTCTGAACCTCACATTTTAATTTGTATCCTTTATTTCTCATCCTCCTGGCCAATTCCATCTTCTTGATGAACCTCATTGTAGGTACTGGCAGGCTGCTACTATGTGCCCTTGAAACCTTCTCTTCTCCATGCTGAATAACCCTAGTAATATCTTAATTGTGATATTTTCATCTATCAGTTTCAGTTAACAGTAAACAAGGTACTGAGAGAGTTACCCCCTCAAAAAACCCCAAAGCTTTCAGCTCTTAAAACAAATACGTGGTCTTCAAAGAAACTCTAATCATCTCATGGAAGTGGACTTTTGAACTTCGATTTTTTTGAAGTTCCATTTTCTGTAAGTATTTACTCAGAACAACCCCTCTTATGCTTCCAACATCACCAATACAACTCAAGGGCAGAACAAATCTACAATTTAAGGATGAACAGGTTGGTTTTGGCCACTATTTCAAAATAAAGCCAGTTCAGAAGAGAGGGCAAACATGGAAGTTTCCCTCCTGAGTGGCAAATCAATTTAATAAATTTGGGCAACCAAACAGAAAGCTAGAGCAGAAAATGCTATGCTGTCTTCATACACAGCAGCTACAGCAACATTAAAATATACTGGGTTGGGTCATAATATTACTGTTAAAGTTCGCTCTTCTCTAAGGAGCTATGTGCTATTGCTCTGCAAACCTTCACAAGAATAAATTATGCTTTCCAAGCATTAAAGACACATTAACATGAGATAGGTCATGGGAAATTTAAACTTCAAATACTTACTGAATCCAATAGATCAGAGACCAAATCAATATTAGAACAAAGAAGAGGGTTACATTAACTAAAATAAAGCGCTCTGAAATTAAGTAATTTTTCAGTCACTATGATAACACACATTCCAGTGGCTTAGATATCTATGAAAGAGTCATTTAGACACAATTTCACTTTTAGTCATTTACTGGAACACATAACCCTCTGGCTCAATTCAAGAAGATTTCTCAAATCCAATTTAAAAAAAAAAAAAAATCTATGTCAGCCTGAGTAGCCACTATTAACCTACACCACACCACATGAAGTGTAAGCTGCAACAAGACACACACAGCAATACACCAGCACATTTTAAAACAGTCTTCATTTTTTTGTGCTCTTCAATTACATAAAAACTCCTTGACATGCGTTTACTTCTCTCACCATTTTATTGACCGTATTATTAGCCAATTTATTCACTTGTCCCTAAAAGACAAAGCCAGTATGCTTCTTCTTGCTCATAAGTAAATGTTTATTTCCTTAAAAACATTTATATTGAGCTAAAATCTGTTACACTTAATCATCTTCAGCTTTACCTTACTTTTCAAATCAATAGGCTTAATCGAGCATACTCTGCATAGCTGAATGTAAAACTGGATGTTTGTCAAATGACAACTAGATTATTGTCATCCAAAAACATTTCAGAAACTCAGTTGAAGCTACAGCAGTATTGTGAAGCTGAATAAAAACAAGAGGTTTCTTTTTAGTAGACAACATAAGGCTGTGAACTTGCTATTTCACTTTGGTATTAGAACCTGAAGTTTCAGGTTTTCAATTTTTTTTTAAAACAAGATTTCAAGATGTATTTTAAGACAAAATTATCACAAGACTTTTAAGAAAAGCTTGTCTTAACACACATACTCAGCCTCTCATAGATGATCATTATCGTCACTACCTTAAATGAATCTCAGATATATATCTTTTGTATTATTAGTTTATGACAGCCACCACAAACTGAGCAATCATATGGCTTTACAACATGGTGGACAACCCCACTGGATATTGTAAAGCTCTGCTGACTTAAGTGTGCCTCTCTACATCAACACTGGACTGGACCCAGAATCTCCTGCTGCATTTCAGATCTCCAGCCAAGAGTATTGTAGAGCTGTGTTGTCTGCAAACAAATATGAAAGGATTCTAATATAGGAGATTTACTATGAAGAGTTATACTACACATAAGGAAAGAACCAGCAAGCATTCCTACCCCTTTTATTCTACTCTCTCAGTAACCTAAGCATTGCTGCTTGCTTCTATTTAACCATGTGAGTTTTATCCCATTTTCTTTTGTCAGCTGTTTTCTTAAGATATGCTTTGAGCTATGCCACTGTTCCAAGACAGCTCACCTGCAAAGATCGTTTAAAAATCCCTACCTACTGGGACGTGACTCAGGGCAGAAGGCAGGTGCATAATGTTTTCTGATTTTAGCATGGCAATGAGACAAGAGCAGCAGTATGAACACCAAATTCTTTGCAACTTCTAGATGGAGAGATGCAGTTGGGCTTACTGCATGCTTGGCTAATAAAATAATTTTGTATAGTCAAAGACAACTGGTGCATTCCTCTGCTCTCCCAGGATTGTGCAGTTTGCCTTGCTATGATTGGCAATGTACTGGTCCTCTATTCTTCACACATCTCCATCCAGTAATGCCAGGCTTGAAGTGCCTTACAAAGAAAGACAAGAGAGAAACATATGGGTATTATTCTACATGTAGCAGAGCTTATGCTTTGAGAAAGAGGTGCAGAATGCAACTATTGACCACCAAGTCTTTCATTCATTTCAGCAACTCTGGTAGCAGAATCTGCCTGAGGGGAGCGGGGAAAATGTGTTTCTACATTGCCAGAGGAAGGAAAAGATTATTTAAAGATCAGGCAGGTCAGCTCAAACTCAGCTGAAAAGTTTGACACTGATCCAGGGGAAATAAAGTACTACTGCATCTCACCTTGAGGTATTGCCCTTAGCTGAAAAAAGGATGAATAAAAAGCCATACCTTCAGGTTTCTGCAGTATAGAAGTTACTTCTCTCCAAAAGCAGGAGGATGTATAGTATACAGAAAAAAGTGTCCTTGAGACTGGCAGGCCTGAATGCTATCCCCTGGAAGGTCCAAGCAAACTGTAGACCTTAAACACTTTTCAAATGCCAAGGAGACCTGCTTACAGCCACTTGAACAATCCTTTTCAACAAAGTTTGAAGACAGTCTTCTCTCTGAGAAATGATACACCAAAGTACCCAAAATTTTATGACCAAACACACATTTTAAAAAAGGTAACAAAGCTGTTTCTGTAGACCATCTCTTACAGGTGCAGGTCTAGCACTATGATAAATGTGAACAGTGTGACAGACTTGTTTAGGTGTGCAGCGCTGGCTTCCCAGAAGCCACACCAGATGGCTCTCAGCAGGTCTACAGAAGAACAACTCTCTTGGGCAAGAAAGCAAGAGAAATAAACTGGGGGAAGAAAAAACACAGAGGCAAAATACCTCACGAGGATGCTTCAGCTAAGGCATGTGAAATGATTGTGGACCTGCATGAAAGATTTTGTTACATAAATTACAAGTGAAAGCAAATTGCTTGAACTGTTGAGAGGTGCAACACAGACAAATGTAACAACCGTGGGTTTTCGAATATCAGCTCTCTACAAAGTATTCTTCAATTATACCTAGGTTATCTAAATTACATATAACACAAGCACAAAACCTGTATCTTTACTGCTTCTGACATCTGTCTTACCATGAATTTAATGAAAAATTACTAAGTGAATTAAAATAGACTCATTGAAGAGCAAAGCTACAATTCATAGATTCATTTTTGTTAGCTCAAACATAAAACTAATTTAGCATCACCATTCCAAGTGTTTTAATGTTTTTGATTCATTTTCTCCCTGAATATCAGCCAACATATAGTATTGAATACAAAAGAAAATAAGAAAGGTAGATCGAATCCAAGCATAACTATTATTTGGTATATTATACATTTCTCCCAATAAATGTACAAGCACACAATTGCATCACAATGAATCACATTTATCTAACATGAATAAAACAATTTCAGAATTTAGTCCTGATTTCTAAAACTATCAAAATTGAGCACTTAGCCCCGTAATAACAAAAGAGAAAACAAAATCTGTGTCTTTCAGTCATAGGACTCAAAGAGAAAGCATGTGAAGTCTCACTGAATGGGAAGAGATGTTTCAGAAGCATGTTACCTGTTGCCAGAAAGATAATAAGCAGCAGCATAATCTGAAATCCCTGTAGTAACACAGGTATCTAAAAGAAGATGGCAGTAAGTAAACTGTAAGGGGGAGAGTACAGGCAAAAAGTTGAAGTTGAAAGAGCAACCTGGAACATACATTTAATTTCAGCAGTGGTACATCAGTAGTCCCTCACGTACTTAGCATTACTAAATTAAGTCCTCAGATAAAATTACTTTATTAGGATTCTCTGGCATGGCACGCTGAGTGTGAACTCAACATAAGTAAATAAACCCTCTTTTCTCACTGGCTTTCTGCCAATCTGACCACAAACAGGGGACTCATGCAAAACCAGCCATCCTTGAGAACCCTGAATACTGTCAGTCTTAGTGCACTCCTAACTCATTTGGCCACAAGACATTGCAGATGTCTCCATGTACCACGCAGAAAAGCAAAACAGGATATTATACTGTCCTCATTTGTTCAAGAGGCAGGGGTGGGACACATTATCTCTCACACATCAATGACATTAAATTCACATAATACCCTATTTCATATTTCTGAACAGCTTCTCAGTTAAGCTAAAACAATTGTATATTAAGATTATTAAATAGCATCATTGTAATTCACAAATAAAATCTTAATCTTTTTAAGTAAAAAGACATGAGCATTTTGCTTTTCATGTATTTCAGACTTGCTGTGGCAAGGAAAACCAGAGACAGCAAATTAATCCTGTAAGACTTAATGTAAACTGCTGAACCAAAAGAGTCTTCTGTTACTCTGCTCCAAGTGTTCTCTCATTTTCCAAAGCTGCAAATCTCAACATTATGTTCTGTTTAGGAGATTTCAGTCTATCATCTAAACTGAACACAAAACTCCTCCATGGAAAGTTTTATGCCATACTGGTTCCCTAAGCACACTGGTTCCCTAAAGTGGCAAGATGTAGGAGGTGGCATTTTCAGAACCATACCTCTAAGGAACTATCAAATTTTTTTCTCCCCAAAAATGAAATAAATAATTTTCTTTATAAGGTTTTAATTTGCTTTTTCTATGATAAAAAAACAACTGTGCAAGGCATCAACTGGAGCACAGGTCTTAGCAATCTCTGCTGGTATCTGATTACATGCAATATCCACTGAATTTATAGAGACCTCAGCAATCAGCTGCCAGGAGACTGAGAATAAACCCTTAGGCAGGATTTAAAACAGGAGACAGTGTATCATTTTTGTCCTCACAGGATCAGGTGCACCATTTTTACTTTTTCTTATCCTTCATCCTCCTCCTTTCACGAACAAGTTCCATTAGTTGAATTCTGGGACAAAGGCACAGGCTATATTAGACCACGTAAAAAACAGTTCAGAGGTAGCTTCTGCCCTTGACAACTTCAGTTTAAACTAGAGGCAAGGCAGGCAACAGGCAAAGGAGATGAGCCATGAGGTGGGAGGGCAAACAGGTACCCATTGTTTAGCAGGCTCCCAGTAAACCAGCCTTTGAAACTTGCTGCATGCCATAGTATAGCAACAACTTCAAGCATTACAGCAGAAACATGAGTTTCTCCCTTTTCCGAGTCTTTCATTAAATAGTAGCTCTACAATAACTTACAACATAAGCGCAAAGGCCAGAAACACTGGCAGGGCTCACAACTTAAATGTCTCACTGATAAGTGAAAGCTGGAAACATCAGACAAATGGAAACAAACACCAAATCCAAAATCCTTAAATTAAAAGCAGGGAGAAGCAGTCTGTGCACTGGCCAGAACACCACTGCCTCGGTGAGTTTATGGCCCCACAGTGCTAAATGAGTTTGAAAGGACCAATGGAAGAAATCAACAAACAGGTAGAGTTGGATCCACTAAGATCTCTCCCATCTCATTCATCTGTAGTACACTACACTGTAGCCCAGCATATTTTCCAGCTACATAATGCATACTACTAATTAGGGAGTAACTTTGCAGAAGTAACGCTCTTAAGAAAAAGCGACAGAAAAACAATGAGCTAATGAAGTCACTTCTACTAATACAAAAAAGTAAACAATTAAAGAGAGAGTTCCAGCAAATTCCTATGAGGGTAACTTAAATGACATATTTCTCCTTGACTACCGGGAGTTTTGGGGAGGTTTTAGGGTTATTTTTGAGATTCCACTGCTAGAGAACCTGTTATAAAAATTCAGCAACACAACAGAAAAAGGAAACATAAGTAGCATTTACACCAGCAGTTTCTTGACCTAAAGTTCTGGGGTCAGCCAGGTAAAAGAGAATTAATCTAACCCCAAATCATCATTTTTGCATTATTTTTCCATCCATAAATGGAGCTACAGATGAAATTTCTTTGCAGAGAACACTGTAAATTGATAGCTTTGTTCCAGTTCACTACAGTTTCTTATTGATTTTCTCTCATTTTAGCCTGCATTGATTTGTTAATCCCTTCTCTGTAACAGTTCTGATGACAAATTGAGAATGAAAAATTGCATGCTTTAGGGCCTTTTCCACCAACCTCTTGCTTCAAACCATATTTTCACCTGGATCTGGAACATGCACATGCACATACCCTGGGTTAGGTCTAACTCACCTCAAATTTGGATGGATACTTTTTACACTGAAAATTTCTGTTTTGGCTCCTCATGGATGAACAATGCAACTGAAGCAACTGCAGTGAGGCAGCACTGGATTTCTGCACTAGCAGTCGCCACCTTCCAAGGTTGCTGCTCACGGAGGCTTTGTCTTAACACCAAGTACATTTTTTAAGCAATTTTGCAGCACTCCCCATGGTTGATTAGCCGGTGTTAACTGCATCATGCATGGGAATGGCACTAGCAAATGTTCATGGCATTTGTCGGTGCAAAGAAACTTCAGAGCAGCAATGACCTGGATCCGAAGTTGTCTCTGAGCTTGGAGTGACTTGCAGTCATGGTGCAGTTATTAGAACAATCCATGCAGACAGATGGGACCCAGTCAACATTTTTAATATAAAGAATCCAGTATGAGCACATGCAGGTCAGAGTTACAAACAAGATGACTTTGTCATTTTGCCACTAATAGGCTCATTAAATACAGCTGCCGATTTGGTCTCATTGTTAGGGCTACACTACTGAGAGCTCACGCTTGTCTGCACAACCCATGGCTACTGCTACAAGTAGTTTTAGTCTCCTTCTATTTCCCCAATACCTCCAAGTGAGGTATTAATTTGGAATTCTAACTGCAACAGGCTATCAAATGGAAAATGAATTTATGAATTATGAAGATTAAGTCTTCACCCACACTCACATTTATAACACCTCAGTCACCACATGCTGGGTGGGCCTCTGACTCCTGACTTCATCCTATGTCAGTCCTCTCCTGCTTCACCCAAACTGTAAGCAAATCAACCCTTTGTCATCTCCCATACAGTTTACAAAGCAGCCCGACCCCTGGCTGCCACTTCAGTGCTACAGTACAACCCCAGCAGAGAAATTTTGGTCATTTTAAACCAACCCTCATCTGCAGAAGCGACAATCAGGAAAACCTCTAGTTTGTGCTCATGCAGCATATTCTCTGGCATGCAAAGGCAGTGCGGGAGTTTTCCTTTGTCATTGATTTGTTGCGAATTTGATTTCCCACCTCCCTTTCTGCAATGCCAGTGCAGAGAAATTGGTATGGGTGCTGGGAACAAATATAATCTCCTCTTTGCTTTCCAGAAATTACACACCTAGAGTTGGTGTGCTAGGCTGTGCTGGAGAAGGAGCCTTCCTTTGCTTTCCTCTTCTCCTCCCAAGAAGAGGAGGAAAGCAAAGCTCCCCATCCTCTACCCTAGTGTTAAATAGCTGAACTTCACCAAATCATTTACAATAGAATTGCAACTAGGTTACAGTTTTCATTCAGCAGGCTAATATTTCCAGAGTATCCTCTGTTGCCTAACACACTGGTATTCCTAACTTCCAGAAATTACTTTGCTATGAGTGTTAAATATATCTACCCAGGCCATAAGATATTCTTTACAAACCATAGTTGTGTCTTAATGGGATAAGAAAGCACAGAACAAGTGGGATAGCTACCTAGCCAAAGTGTTGCATTTAAATTTCAGTAGTTTGTTACTGTTCTCCATTTCCTGCTAGGAGAACGACAAGGAGAACCGACCGACCCAAGAACTAAATCCCATTTCATTTCCTGTGGTAACTCTAAACTCCTCTCAATCTTCTTGCAGTCTTGCCAAGATTAGTGTTATTCTCCTACACAAAGCATGCAGATCACACAAACACACCTAATCTACAGACTTTGTATTTCATATGCAGACTGCAGTTTCTTTCAATACATCCAGTTTGGGTTTTATTCCCCCTAATGATAATTTCAACAATTTGCCTCTATCTTCATTCTTAAGTGCAACTTCTCATTTGCCCACTTCTCCATGGCCTTTATTTTCCTTTAATCTCACTTAAAATTAATTGATAAGCCAAGAATTTGATTTCCACTCTTGCAGGAATATTAGAAGGGATCAACAATGCTATTTTTCAGACAACACAGACCAAGACCAACTAGTAAAAGACACCAATTCATGACAAAAAAAAAAAAAAAAAACACACACACCACTGCACTACCTGCTTACCAATTGAGAAACTCCACATCACTTCAATTTAAGAACAACGATAATTAAGTGGTCCAGAATGGCCTCACAAGACCCTCAGTAAGAGATGAGCTGGCCTTTACCTCTCCTTCTATGAGGGTCTCTCCTCATGAAGAAACACTAGATGGACAGATCTAACAGCATTAAATAAACATCCAGGGAAAGCAACACCCACTAACTGAAATATAACACAAGTAGTAATCTGACCTGGAGCATGCAAATATCAACTAACTTTCCCTTCTAGTGATATCACAAGAGAGAAAGCTTAATGAGTAAAGGGCTGGAGTGGAATGTGTAGCACCTGGGTTCTCTTCTCAGCTTTCCAGCTGACTTGTTGCACCTGAATTCATGTCATTTCTCTGTTTCCACTCCCATCCCCTGCTTGTCTTCATTATCAGCTATAAGTATTGCGAAGTAAGAACAAATTTTTCCTATGAATTTTTCCAGGACCCACATCTGTTTCTGTGGCACAGGTAGGAGTATTGAGCAAAGCTGGCAAATCAAAAGAAAAAGGAACAGAGTTTACTGAAACTTTGTTTTTCACGACACCACTGCCATTGAACTACATCCTTGGATTACCTAAAAGTTATTGAGTATGGAAAACTAGACAGACTTCTTTGCATTTACCTCCTTCCCTAAGACCCAGAGTGGTTTTTTTAAGCAGCTTATTGGATCGGTTACTACACATATATTCTCAAACTCTGAGCAGTAAAATCTGGTTTAGGAAAGTTCAATTTGTTGTTACTCTCCCACAAAAATAGCAAACTTCTTGTTTTGACCCTTCAAAATAAAGAACATAGCCACAAATATTTACCATACTCAAATAACAGAGTATACAAACACCATGCACACAGCACAGAGATTACGTCTATGTAACACTATCAGGTTATTTAATAAAGTCTCAACTACAGCCTTACTTACAAAGATGCCTCTAACAATTTTCCCTGATAAGTCAAAAAATACAAAAACAGTTGCCATTTTTTGTAAATCAAAAGATTCTATTTTCAGTATTTTTGTGTCTATACATTAACATAATAACAATGCTTATACATTAACCTATCAGTCATATAATAATCAACCAATAATTATCATCATAGCAGAATCTTAGAGTTTTCTTGTAGGTAGATGCTTAATATTTTGCAATATGAACAGGGAAAAAGGGAAAAACAAAGAATATACCAAAACCAAAGCTATCTTTCAAATCCTTAAACAAAAATGACATATTACTGCAACTGCCACTGAAGAGAGTGGCAATAAAATTTGACTGCAAAGGGCCATGAGAATGTGTGTATCCATGATGGCATTCCCTGAAGAAAGGAACAATACAGCTGATCCAAACCAATCTGTATTGCTCAAATGTACACACACTGGGATGAATGTACACACTGGAATTATGGACCGCAGTAGGATCAGGATAAACATAGCAGGTACGGGTTGACACAAGTCCATCCGTTATTTTCATTCCCCGATACAATTAGCCCCTACATCTACCATCAAGATTTGGTTTGGGTGACGGTAAAGCTGAGGAGGGAATTAAGCCCAAGAAAACACATACCTGAAAGTGACAGTGTGGCACAGATTTTTTTTTTTATTATTTAACTGAAATTTCAGATCTCCCTCCTCAGAAAGCTGTAATTTAGCATAGCTTGCTTTAATTAGAGAAAGGATATGATGAAAACATGGCTCCATGTGATCAGTGCTGCAGAGCCAAGATGACTGTAGCCCTTCCTTCCTTCCATCCAGTTTAGCAAGAAACATTCAGCACTGCACAATGACTTCTCACTTGTTTATTGCTGCAGCAAATGTTTGCTGCAACGTGAATGACATGCTGAACATACCACAAACAGTAAAATGATAGCTATTAAACCCCAAAATATCAAACAGACTGGAAAAGCATTTTGACAAGGAGGAAATGTTAAACCAGGTCTTTGAAGCATTTGCTAAATGCAGAGGCTCATCATATTTCAGGCCATTTGTATTTAATTGTCCTTTCATCTGAAGAGCGGTGGATATGAATGCACATCAGGCAGATGAGTCAGATGTTCTGAAGAGGTCCAATCAAGGACGTCCCACAACACAAGAGCACTGCATGCATAATGTCTCACACAACTGACTTCGCCACAGCCTGAAGTTTCTTTTCAGTGCCTCATCCTATTCCATGGTAGTTATGCACCAAAGCACTGAGAAGAAAATAATAAATAGACCTGCAGTCGCATAACTCAAGGAGTTTAAACATATGAGACTCCAGGAACCTGATGTCCGCATACTCTTTTAAAGCTGCCAGGAAGACATACTCAAATTAGTAGACAATTACCTAAAACTCAGGCTTTTGTTCCATTTTTTCAGTTGAAGGAAAAGAGTGTTCATATTTCTCAAGGTCAATGCTTCCAAATGAGTGTCAGATGAAGTAAATTTCACAATGGAATAGGTCACTCCCACCACTTCAAAAATCAGATTTTGGAGTGGTAGAGAGACACAGACAATGTGTCCATTTCAGCACAAAGAAAGCAGAATCCCAGGTCTTTAGTAGAGAAAGCAGGTAAGCCATGGGCATGGAGACAAGGAGCAGTATAGGAGGTTAAAACTACTGCGCTGTCCTTGAGGTAAACTGATATGCCTTTTATAC
Organism: Phalacrocorax carbo; assembly: GCF_963921805.1. Taxonomy (NCBI): domain Eukaryota; kingdom Metazoa; phylum Chordata; class Aves; order Suliformes; family Phalacrocoracidae; genus Phalacrocorax; species Phalacrocorax carbo. The sequence goes on along the minus strand of NC_087517.1, from coordinate 55,543,717 downwards.
TGTCCTCTAATCCTTAGATTAGTTTCTCCATTTTGGTTTTAACAATATTAACTGAAGTGCAAAGGCAATCAGCAGACCACAACTTTGTCAAGAATTCAGCTGAATTATTAAAAGTGATTTAAAAAACAGACCTTGGATAAAAATCATTAGCCGTAATCCTCAACTGCTAAACTGACTCTCTGCACTAAACATGCAAATTGGAATTGTTGGTTCAAGGTAAACATGGAAAAGAACTCATCCTCTCTGAATTCCTTTTACTTCAGCTCTCAGATCAAACCTTGTCTCCATACAACAACAAATGGAAAAAGAAATAGCTTGTGTGCAAATGAAAACCAGCTCACATTCTACATAGCCTACATACTGCAATTTAATGCATTTTTAAGTATAAATTCTAGTTCTGGCATTATTTTGTAATCTGGAAGTGAAGCAATTTAGGCTCTTGTTATCTGCTTTTTCCTTTTCTCATCAACACAGGTCCTCTTAGGGTGTAAATGATGCTAGCTCTTGATCAGGCTCTTCTTAAATCATCTTCATGCTGTTAGCATTGCAAAGAATGATGCCTGCTCCAGAACCTTAATCACTCAAATTAAGTCTCTCAGGTCTATAACGAGGAACAGTGCTGAGGGCAGCAGAAGATGAGATTGTTTTAATCTCCCTTTTCAAGGAATACATCTGAATGCATCCCTTTCCTTCACCTTCAGGGATCACTCATCCTGCCAAGCGTAAGTTCCCCTGTGCAAAAGCTATGGCTGTCTTGGCTTTGCATTGTGCAAGGAACAACAGAACTACATACCTGAAGCATTGCCCAAAGTGCAAATGAAGAACAACACGGAACATTAAACAATGGTGTCCTCTATAGATATCTAGTGACAAAAGCAGAAATACCCATCTCAAAAAGAATAAGAAAGCTGTCTGAGACTCAGTGGAGTCAACGCTGACTAAACAAATTATTCATCACTGCAGCATCCTGGGCTCTGAAGCTCTACTTCACATCTGTGAGTGCACACATTCACAGAACACAAGTGGTGGGAAAGGGCAGAGGCTGACTCTTCTAACCAAAGTTTCATCATGGGAGACTACCAGGAGGCAGAGATGCAGTACATACAATGCAGCTGAAGCTGTCAACCTGTACTTACTCTTTGCATTTTGACTGCCAGCTACCCCACAGGGAGACACATACCTTTTGGCTTGTTATCTGCCCAGATGGGACCTGCATATTGCCTGCCAACAGGCCAATTGCCATATGATGCCTCTCAGCCACTAAAAAGCCAAAAAAAATGGTTTGTAGGCAGTACAGGTTGCATGTTGTGACAGACTACAGCAAACAACTTGAGTAAAGTCTTCTTTCTGACCATCTTTATACTTGAAGATAAATCATTTTGTATCAAGTTAGCCATATGAAGAGAAAGCCTCCAATACCACTCAAGGGTGTTATAAGGTAGAGAAATATTTCAGAAGCTGCAGCATTATAATCAGCTGGAGAACAGCCATTGACTAAACCGTTACAGAGGGCATCAGACAAAAGTTGCACTGCAGCTGGGCAGGGTCCCAGCTCATCTGCTAGGATGTGTTGCAGGTGTGACTATCTCCTGCACCCACAGATATTTCAGAGAACTTTTCATCTTCTGCTAATGGTAACTCTGGTTCCACCAAGGGGAAAAAAAAAAAAAATCAGTCTCTGAATGCAAAAGCCTTTTAAGAAATTTGAAATAATTGAATCTTATTAACTTCTGAGCTTACACGAAAAGCAGTGAGGGCTTGTGCTACAGCATTTGAAAAGGTTCTATTCAGAATTTGTTCTGATTATTTAAATGCACAAAAAAAAAAACAAAAACCAAATAAACAAACAAGAAAACCCACACAACCACAAAATACCAACAACCTGAGTAGAAAATGGTAATTTTCTTCCTTACCTGAGATGCTCCGTTTAGGCAAGGCACTGAAATAGGGATGTTGCACAACTCCAAGTGTTCAGATGCTATGCACTCCTCTTGCCCATCAGGAACCACTGCACGCCTTCCAAGTTGCCCATAGTCTGCCCTGCCCCAGGTGAATACCCTGCCATTTTCTAAACACAAAACACATTTCAAGATTACTTATTCACTATGTTCCTGGAACATCTGGATACCAATTCAAAACTAGAACAACACTTCTTAATGCATCTTATCCAAAGCTTCAAAAACCTAGTGAAAACTTCTGGGACCATATGAAAAAATATTAAAACTAGCTAAAGACATATTATGATGTACTCCTGTGCAGTTACTCAAACTACATTAACTTGTTTTCTAGCAGAATAACATCTGTAGGGTGGCCTGGGCTATAAACGAAACTATGTCAGTAAAGTTGCATAACCTGGACATTCTGCATACAATATATACACTTTGGTTATACAAAGGACATACTTTTAGCCTAACAGAAACACGCACAAAACAGCTTATTCTGAAATATAAATTATTCTTCTCTATTCCCAATCTTTGCCTTAAAGACATCCATCACATGTCCTCTATTTAATATACATTTTATGTTTTCCAGATAGAAGTTACCTTCTGTCACAACTTCTGTTAGCAGAGTAACAGCCCTCAGGACAGCTGTGGTTAGTCAGGATCACCACCACAGCTGTCATTAAGCATTGGAAATGAACCCGTTTGTTTTCACAGGAATCACACATTGGCCAAGGAAAGATAACTTTAAATGAAGTCAGCACTATATGGATTGCCCTTCTCTCCACATACTGTACCAAGTTTCCTTGCTGCAGGACCAACCCTCAAAAGTCCATTCTCCAGTATGGATAACATCCATAAAGCAATTCTTTTTGCCTTCAATTCCCAATATTTAAAAAAAAAATAAATAAATTAAAAGAACCCAACCACCACACAAAATAAAACATAATCATACTAAGTGACAGCTTTATTTTCTTAAAGAAGCAACTAGATCTCTGCAAGTCATGAAAAGCTATCCTGTCTGTTCTTCCAGTTAAAAAAAAGTTATATACACACAGCATAAACAGTATGTTCTCAACTTGGTTTTGACTAGAAGCAGCAATCCACATTCTAGCCAGAAGGAAGCCTAAAATGACCTTGAGTTACGTACACACTTCAGTCAAGCCTCAAACTCCTCTCCAGAATTGAACTCAACTTATGAAAGTCATAAGCCAAATGATGTGGATTTAAGGAAAATATTACTAAGTCAAGCAAGTCAGCTTCAACACACATGCTTCTCTCCTTGTCAGTCAGTACAGACATACCCCACAGAGGGGTCAGGAGCAGGGCGCACCGGTCACACTGCCCAAAGATGACAGTTGAGGGTTTTCTTAACACATTGCATAACACAAACCTTCAGAAACCTGAACACCTCCCTTTTCCTTTGGGTGCTGTTGAACTGTCTTGAAGGGGACACAGGTGGGCACTGATGGTTTGTGGCATTTAAGCTAAGGTATCTTGTAAATAAACTGGAAACCTCTAACTTCACATATTTAAACAGACAACGAGTATATGTATTTTCTTTGGAATTCTACTAGCAGTAGTATCTTTTACTCCGAACTTTGCAACAGTTTTTCAGATGCATTCTCTCAGTTCACTGATAATGGTTCCTCTGAAATAATTAAGTGATAAAATTAGTTGTCCTTTTCTCTCAAGGGCATAAATATTTTCTTCCTTTGGAGCTTTCTAGCAGTTCAGGGAAAAGTTGAAACCAGTCACATATTGCTTTCAATACAAGTGAGGTTTTCAATATAGTAGCTTCATTTCTTGGGGTTAAAGCATTAAAACAAGTTTCATTAAGACAACTACCAGTATACCTTACAGAGATTAGGAAAACAGTTTGCAGTTTAAAAAACATGCTTGCTCTGCGGTAATATATCTACTTTGTAATTTATATAGATCTATGCTAAAAACATCTGCAGCTACAAAAATGTTGCAAGAAGTCTCCTACATCAGTATGTCACACAGCAAATTTAAATGTAGACTAAGCTTCAGGCTTTTACGTCAGACCAGGTTACTGCACTTATCCAGAACCCTATTAGTGGACTAGAAAAGGACAAACAGGCTGCTCTATTTTGTATCAGCTACAGGAACTGAAGCTGAGTTTTATGAAAATCAAAGTGAGAAGGAATTTCTGTAACATCCAGTTAGATCATGAATATACCACATGTTCTCAAGTACTACCGAGACATTGCTGTATTGATCCCAAGGACCATAGTTTAACTAAAGCATTTCAACTCTCAGAAGCCAAAAGCATCAAGTGCCACAGGCAAAAATGTCAGCAATCCACAAGGTCTTTGGCAAGCAGGGTATTTGATAATACAGACCCAGATCCTCATACACAGTCTATAGCACTATCCTGTATACAGGGGCGGGGCAGCAGAGGTTCCTCTCAACTCTGACTTTTGAAGAAAAAAAAAATTCTTTCCTCAACCAAAACTGATGCCCTGTCTGGACCCAGATGTGGACAAGAAACACTAGCCACTCATATACGAAAAATGATCCTTTGCGTCATCACATCAGGGTACCGCTCCACCTTGTCTCAAGTCTTGTCTGCTGCTGGCATCTGGATTCAGATGAAAGCAGTCTGAAATCCCAGCACACACCTGACCAGTTACTCACTGAGAAAATAAATTTTCATGCCCTGCCAATGATCAGCAGAAACCAGGGAGCAGCTGACACAATCACCATCTTGATGACGAGCTGCTAGAGCAAGTTCTGTGCAAAACAAGCAATTCTGTTCCCCTCTGCCAAGGGCCTATGAAAGGCAGAGAAAAGTGCAGTGGTCTACAGTTTCCCCGACTGCAAGATCAGAGCAAAACACCAGAACCAACTAATCTGAAGTCAAACTAAACTGCATACGTAATTTCCCCTTATGAATGAAGGGCTACTGAGTCCATCGTTTGCCCCAAGCTACTGCCTCCCTGTTTAACTGTTTTTACTTTTCAGAAATCATCCCTCTCTTCAACAGGATTAATTTGTCTAACTACAGTTGCCATCAGCTACGTATTGTCTTTATCAACAACTGGAGAAACCCCTTCTCCCCACTATCTAGCATCTTTTACACGTGCCAGGATCTATACACGTTTGGTCTTTTTTTCTACCACACCGTGGATATTGGTGTCCTTAAGGTTCACTCTGCAAGTCTGTTATTGGATCAATTTTTGAGGCCCTACGTTGAAATTTCAACAGTAACACCAAACTGAAATGGAAGTAGTAGAACTGGAAACAGTATGATGCCAGTGGTTTTATTCGGCCTTTAAAAGGCTTTGAAGTATGCTCATCTCTATTTTAGCTATTTTTTTCAGTATATTCAGTGGAACTGAAGAATTCAAGCATATTTGAAGGATTTAAGCCAGACAGCAAACACCTTCCATCTACAGATTCAATTTTCTTTCACTGGGCAAGAAAGCACAGGGTTACTTCCACATTCAAAACCAAACAGAGCCTTTAGGAGAACATAAACTGTTTCTGTTTACAAACAGAAATAATTGTGATTGACTTTTTCCCTTTTCCCACTATAAGGGAAACAAGTTTCAGGTGGTTATTAGTAGGCAAACATGGAGAACATCCATTATAAAAAAATTAAAGCCAGATAAATTAATTGTTTTGCTTTTAGGAAGAACTTCTTGAATGCCCAAAGATTAGGTAAGGAACCCGTTCCTTCTCAGTGCTCATCAACTCAGTTCTCACTTCTAATCGGCAGAAATTCTCTCCCTAGACTTGGTCCTGTTTGGTGAGCATTCCCCTTCCCATGCTCAGTCTCCTACTAATGGTCAATCATTCCTAATTTTCAGCCAAGCACATCTGCCTATAGATGTAATTTTTTTAAAAAGGATTTATCTTTTCTGTAAGACAACCTAACAGAAGCTGATTTAGAAGTGACTTCTCTATGAAATTATATTTTCAGCAAATTAAAAAAAAAAAAAAATCAGCCTCAAGTGGAAATTTCAGGCTGAGGCAAACACCAACGCATGGAAAATTCCAACCAAAAAGGTTAAAGTCTCATCAAAATCCTAAGCAAAAGAAAGCACTGAGTTATGACAGAAAGTGTTAAGCAATTGTAATGAGAGGTATTGCTACTGTGCTGCTTATAATATAGATGGTATTTTAAAATGTTCTAAGAATATTTGAGAAAAAGCCATTAGTCATACAGAGTAAGGAGGTTGCAGGATGAATTACTTAAGAATGAAAGGTGATATAACAAGGAGTGTTGGTCTAATATTAGAATAGAACAGATTTTAACCAGAAGTCAGGAAAACATACACAGTGATGAGTCAACTGGACTGAGTACGTCAACCGTGGAAGTGGCTGAGGCATCAGAAAATGAGATATTTCACACCAGACTATATACAATAGGAGGGCAGAAAAGCAGGAGTTATTCCTACAACTTGTGTGAAAGAAACATACAACATTGGAAACCTTTTCCAGTTCTTCTAAGATACTAACAATTCTTCTTAAGACCTTCATCTTGCCATGTTCTGAGCACAGAGGCACCAATTCCAAAAGGCACTTCAACTCAGCTGTGAACATCCACATTGTCCCAGATGACTTCATTGCAACTGTTCTTTTTTTCCAGAAGGCAAATGCTATATCAAATAAACACCAGAGGGTTCAATACCATTTGGAATTGACAAGCAATAGAGTTCATGTATCCTGTGTCATTCCAGCGTACAATTTGAATGAAACAGAGTACAGAAGTTCAGAAAGCTAAAAGAAAAGGACAGAGGTCAGAAGATTTTTAAGAAAAACTTCCCAACAGCCCCTTAAGCAAATAGTACATACAACAGTATGATACATCATTTGAGGTTCTATGTGGTCATACAGATCAATTTCCTCCTGCTCTTTGAACTGTAAACACAGCAGTCTGCATCAGTATACATACAGCAGCAAATCATCTGAAATACATGCTCATGACCCTCACAGAATACGGATGAGGGTATGTGCATATTCAAGTACTTGCAGCACTACACTAGTACTCCACTATCAGAAAGGCTCCTCTGCATTTTCTTCACGTCATCCTTCTTACGCTACCACAAAGCATAGACAGTTGAGAATGGCCTGCAAATTACAAGTTCACAACCTTCGGAGTATTGCAAACCCAGCAAGATTGCATAAAGCACTTCTAGTTGCTTCTTGCCTGATACTAGCTCTTACTGTGCTACTTTATGGTGCTGCTGAGGCTATAGAGCATGTCATTTTCCCTTTCAGCAGTTCCTTAATCAACCTACTCAGCCACAAAGTATTTGGAGTTAGCAATAAAAACACACATTTTAGTTTTAAACAGGTTGGTGTCTCAGTAAAATACAACAGACAAACAGGAACATAAAAATTTACTTATTTTCACTAAATTCAGATTCATCTTTATATCAATTTTCCTGTTTTAAGATATCATGATTGCACTAGCATTATCTCCTTGAAGTCTCTATTCAGTATCCAGGCAAGCTTTGAACTATCTTTTCATACACACTAGATGAAAAAGTTCATCCAGGCTATCTCAATTCACGGATGCAGTAGCAATTACTTTTCAAATGAACTCTGGATATTCACACTGAATGCTTAATCTCATTCAGACTTGAAATAGTAAGTTCTAGATAAGATTCCTAATGCTTCCTTTCACATGAAAATTCACAGGAGCAGGTATTAAAAAATGACATTAGGAGGCTGCCTCTGTCCCACAACAGGCAAACCAACCCTCTCCCACATCTACAAAAATATCCGCTGTCCTTCCGTACAATCACTAACGTCCTTCAACCATTCTGAGAAACTTCCTCATGTACCTAGAAAGAGTTTCTGTGCAGGACAACCTTACAGAAAAACATTCATCCATCCATCCCTGATTTCTTCTTGGCTGAAGACAGCTTTAATTCAGTAGCTGGAAATCTGGCATCACTACCACACCTACAGTTTGCGTACCTAATACACCAATACCTGTGCATGGATCATCTGCTCTGACAAAGGTTTACATGGCCCCTTCATCCTCTTACGTGGGAGTTCCGTGTACTAGAGCTGCCCACATCTCTTAACACGTCTTCTTTCTATGACCTCCTTACAGGTTTCTGCATCTTTATGTAGTAGGTCATGCTCCTGAATTTTTTTTCATATTAATTTATAATAGCTATTAAAAATGTATCACTAAAACACAAATCTATGCATAGCATTGAGGTCATGCCTCTTCAGGAAAATTCAGGCAAAATGGCAAAAGCATTTCAGGGATGTCAGCAATAGAAAATCAGAGGTCATTTCAGTTGCCTTTTTCAACCTTCTGCAGCCACAGGTTGCAACACAGATCTAGTTCAGAATAGTCCACCAAGTATCTACTCAAACACACTGCAATTCACAAGGGTTTCCAAGCACCCTATAAATAGGTTTAAACCTGCAACAAAAGGCCACAATTGCCACAGGAAGAGAACCATAAGGGCATCACCAGTCCTCCTGCAATAGCTATGGATATGTCAGTGAAAACTCCTATACTCAAGTGGGCCAAAGATTTGTGCCATTCTGAGCTACATCAGATGTCCCCAAATCTGGTGACCAATGTAACCACAAATGTGTGGGCAAGACAAACCACTGAAACACCTAAGGGATTTCACACCACTAGAATCGATGGTTCATTTATAATCCAGCAAACAACTGGCTTCTCACTGTGATCCGTTGGGGGGGGGGAATAGAAAGAGGGAGAGAGAGATTTAAGAAATCAACATAGAAGATTTAAGAAAGAGAGAGATCAACCAACCAAATCAACCAACCAGGCATTAACGTAAACAGATACAGTGTAAGGGACCATCATCCAGTCACCTTTCAGAGCCTCCTGGAGATATCAAAACATTAAACATCCAATGACTCATGATAATGCTACATTGCATTACAGAAAATACTCAGCTAGGCAGGTGAAGCTATGAGGATGTCGGAGGCTCTCCAAGAGAAGACACCAGGACTGTGACAGCCTTTTAGCACAGACTAAAAGGTTCAAAGCACAGACTGAGAACTCCTTAGGCAAGAGTTTACACCAAGACAGCTTGAGAAATTTTGGACCCAAATAGTTGTTCTCACCCCTAGGCCACCAGCCTTCGTTGTGCTTGAACTATTTGTGACAACGAAGGTAAACCAAGCCAAGGAATCGATCTGGCTGAAAAATAGCCTTGGGAAATGGGAGCTTGGCAACAGCAAATATTGCTAAAGGCAGTGCTGTACTAAGTCAATTTAATATTCTGTATGATAGGCTAGGGATAACTTGCAATTTCACAGGATGTGAGTTTATCATGCACTTTACCAACAGATCTATCTTTTTCAGGACTGTTGACACCATTAAACACCTAAACAGCTTTGACACTCATTCATTAAAAACAGTTAGTTTTTCTTTTTTACTTCATAGTTACACCAAGTTGTGTCTCAAAATGGGTAACTTTCAGTTGATAGGATTATTCACATGCTTAATAGCATGCTTCACTCCTTTGAAAAACTGGACAAAAATAAGTCTTGAATATGGCAAATTCCAAGGCTCTCCAGATATCTTGGAAGTCGTGCCTCTGGCTTTGGGTGTTAGATGGGATAAAGGCTGTCTTGTTTTTAAGGAGAGGCTGGAAACATTAAGTACCATACAAAGCTCTCAATAAACTGACAGAAAAATTTAAAAGTTTAAGAAGTTAAATGCTTGTAAAGTTGTATTCATACTGCTGATATCAAACAGATATATGATCTTGGTTCAAAAAAGAAAATGTGGGGGGAAGGACATAAAGTCCATGCAATCACAAAACAAAGCTGGGGAAGGGGGATGGGGGCAGTGGGAGATGTTAAAGTACCTATCACACTTCGCATTCATCCTGCAAGATGAGAAAATTCCCTTCTCATTTCTCTCCGCTCATGATTAGAGAGTCATGACTGCCTCACCAGCTGTGCCTCTGGCTCATTTTAAATTCAAACTACGATACATATCTCACTTTTAGACTTTTAATAGCAACGCCTTAAAATGCAGATTGCTGGCTAAATTTAGTTACATGATTAAAAACAAATCTAACTCATCTCTACCCAGCAAACAGAACTGCTGCATTCAAGGTTCAATAGAGGACTTAACTCTTCATCTAAAAACAAATTCCTAACAAAAAGAAGGGGGAAAAAAGAAAAATCAAAGCACAATTTAGTGATGCCTCTAAAAAGCAGGATGCATAAAACATTAACCAGCTATAGAAAACTATCTGTAAATGCATCATAGTACGCCATAGGGTTTTTGTTCTGTACTTCTGCAAATAAATTCTGCACTATGCTACTACAGCAGTATGAGTCATACACTTTTACTGACATTCTATATTTATATCTCCATGTCCTTCTGTACTGTTATATACTTTTTTCCATATAGGCCTCCCTAACTGGGAATTTCCTTTCTTCTGCAGTTCAGCATCTCCTCCCCTAACATCCTCCAGAAAACTGAATAGATGCTTCTTTCTAAGCACTTATTCAATTCTTCCTGGACACCATTTTGAAAAATCAATACCTTCGAACTACTATAACACAAGGCCTATGCTTTTATTTGTTCACAATTATTTTCTTGTGTCTTATTTCTTTATTTACTTCCTTTGTCTGTAAATGGACTGCTCAGGCATTTACCCCCTTCAAGGCAAGGCCCAGGTCTTCACAGAATCACAGAATGGTAGGGGTTGGAAGGGACCTCTGGAGATCATCTTGCCCAACCCCCCTGCTTGAGCAGGCACACCTTGAGCAGGGGGGACAGGAACGCATCGAGGCAGGTTTTGAACGTCTCCAGGGAAGCAGGCTCCACAACCTCTCTGGGCAGCCTCTGCCACTGCTCTGGCACCCTCACAGGAAAGAAGATTTTCATCATATTGAGGTGGAACTTCCTGTGTTCCAACTTGTGCCCATTGTCCCTTGTCCTGTCGTTGGGCACTATTGAAAAGAGCCTAGTCCCATCATCCTGACACCCTCTGTTTAGGTATTTATAGGTATTGATAAGATCCCGCCTCAGTCTTTGCTTGTCCAGGCTGAACAAACCCAAGTCTCTCAGCTTTCCCTCACAAGAGAGATGCTCCAGTCCCCTGATCATCTTGGTAGCTCTCCACTGGACTTGCTCAAGGAGTTCCACATCCTTCTTAAACTCAGGGGGCCCAAAACTGGACACAGTACTCCAAACATGGTCTCGACAGGGCAGGGTAGAGGGGGAGGATAACCTCTCTTGATCTGCTGGCCACACTCCTTTTAATGCAGCCCAGGACACCGTTGGCCTTCTTGGGCACAAGGGCACACTGCTGGCTCATGGTCAGCTTGTTGTCCACCAGCACTCCCAGGTCCTTCTCAACAGAGCCACTTTCCAGTAGTTCAGCCCCCAGCCTGTGCTGGTGCATGGGGTTGTTCCTTCCCCAGGTGCAGGACCTTGCACTTGCTCTTGTTGAATTTCATCAGGTTCCCCTCAGCCCAGCTCTCCAGCTTTCCAGCCTGTCCAGGTCTTGCTGGATGGCAGCACAGCCTTCCGGTGTATCAGCCACTCCTCCCGGCTTGGTATCATCAGCGAACTTGCTGAGGTTACACTCTGTCCCATCATCCAGGTCTTTGATGAATATGTTGAACAGGACTGGACCCAGCACAGACACCTGGGGAACACCACTGGTGACAGGCCTCCATCCAGACTCTGCTCCATTGATCACGACCCTCTGAGTTCTGTTGTTGAGCCAGTTCTCTGTCCATCTCAATGTCCACTCATGCAACCCACACTTCCTTAGCTTTCCTGTGAGGATGTTTTGGGACACAGTGTCGAATGCTTTACTGAAGTCGAGTAATAAGTCTTAATTCATTAGACTTAACAGAGAACAGTGCTACAGAAAATCTTATTCAGAGATTACAAATTACAATATATCCATGTTTTCGAGATAATTTTATGAAAAGCATTACCTATAGCTCCAACCCTGCAAACATTTGTGAATATACCTAATTTGGAGAACACAAGTGATCCTGCTACCCTCAATATCCCATTGCCATGTGAACTTATCTAAGAAGAAACAGGCATCTGTCTACAAGAGATAAACAAAGTGGAGGTAATTAAGTTCCCAGTGCTAATATTTCCCTTGTCAAAAGACTCCAGGGCATGCTGTAGAAAGAGACACACAGAAATATCACAAGAAATGCTCTGGAATGGCAATCTGAAGTACTGATCTTTTCTGCTGTTGTCCACAATATTCATTCCCACAAACAAATACTCATAGACCATTTGCACAGAGATTTCACTAGATAACAAGCCTCAGACATGCATGATTCTGAAGAGTCACAATACCTACAAAGAAATAGGAAGCGTTATAAAAATAGAGCATTAGATGACCAATCCTGCAACATTCTAAGTGGCTTTAACTTCCTCAGCAGCTCCAGAAGCAGCCAAGTTCCACAACCAATGGAGTTCAACCCTGACTATGTGCTGTTCTTAAAAAACAAAGTACAAAGAACAGAACAGTATCACAAAACCAACAATGGTACCTCCAGAGCCTCCCAGGAGATCACCCCACTTTTTCAGAGTCAGAACCGTTAGAATAGCAACTACAATTGACTAAGAGTGGGCTGTTCACCTCAAACAATGAATAGCTGCAGCATTCTCACCAACAGGAACAAAACAGTCTAAAAGAAGATGGGAAGGAAAATGCACACCCTTTGAAGTCAAGAGACTAATAATGAGTAATAAGGTGATGTATTCCCCTGGAATATTACCCCCATCTTTCTCTAACCCCAAAAGAGACTGAGTTTAAGAGTGGGAGTAGGGAAGGCAATCACTATCGTCACAGAAGGCTATGCTGCCTGTTAATAGGAGGAGTTTAGGTTTGAAAATGAGAGAGGGGAGAAATAAGAGAACTTTTCTCCTTAGGAGCAAGAAGGGAACAACAACGAAGACAAGAAATAGCTCTTCATGGCCTTCTTTTCCCTGACATTAAAAAGGATGTTGATTGAAAGAAGCAGTATCCTCCCATTCATGCTTCACAGAATACAAGCTGTCCTATCTCAATGTAAAGGTACCATGAGTTTTCTCAGGTGGCCAGGTGGGAAAGAGCCATTGTTTCACTCTGAGTGAAAAGCTTTAAAATCAGGCACTCAGAAAACAGTTTTACATGTCAAGTTTGTGTCTACAGTGGAACAGTTCACTGCAGAGACTTGAATCCCTAGGGAATGGGGTGGCCTGGTTTTGATGAACACTGCTCTAACACAGCTCCAGTGGATTAGAGGAACTTTAAATAACTACCCTAGATTTTTAAATCAGACACATCAGCAGTTTGTAACATTTCAACTATCAGCTTCTGCCTGTGTGCATGCCCACGGAGTTTTGCGTTTGTTTGGTGGGGATTTTTTAATCTCTAGCAAAGTAAGCAAGCAAGAAGAGACAAGCACAAAAGGATTTAACACCCTCTTTCGTATTGTGTGACTTGTTAGGATGATTCTTCAAACCAGATGAACTTCTAGTAATCCACACTGCCACCCTTATATTGTCCCCATAGCCTGACCTTCTCCTCTGGCAGTTTTATTGTCAAATTTTCTTTTAAATTAGCTGCTTTGGCTCTAGTCAGCTGTGCCACTAGCAGGCACAAACTTGAAAGAAAACATCTGTGTACAGGCAAAGTCCTACAAAACAACCATTGGCTGTTACAAGGTCCAAAACCCAAGATGAGAAATGGCCAACTGATTTTCAGTTTGCTTACTATTGGGGGGCAGAAGGGACAAGTAAGAAGACATACTCCTAAAGGAGTTTCTGTAATTATATTTTGGGTGGATTGGTAAAGGTAAATTTTTAGAAAGTCTATAAAAATAAGATTTCCTATATTAATGATGCAGAGATCTTAGCAAAACTGACATAAAACACTGTCCCTGAATAGATCTTTGTCTTCACAATGTTTTGTATAATTTTTCTTTTAATTAAATGACTGAGTACAACCAAGAATGAATTACGTAAGGAAACCTCACCCCTCCTAGGGTTCCTATTCTGCATGAATCAGATACTAATACCATCTCATCGTCCAGATCTTTGTCCCAAAAGAGGAAACTTCTAACTATCGTGATTACTTTATTCTTACTACATACTGTGTTCTTCCTAATACTGGACAGAGAAGAAAGCAGACCTGAACGAAACAAGCTCTTAAATCCAGCAGGACATCCCCAAAACCTAAAGTGCATCCTCAGGGACAGATGTATATGCAGATCTCATCTGCAGATCTCAATCTCAGCTGTTTGGGATCCACACCGAATATACGTACCTACACTGAGAGGCAGTCTTTGCACTGAAGTTCAAATAGGAACTACAAAAAACAGAGGGAGTTGCACCTGAATTTCAATTACCATGCCACAAACTGGGCTTGAAATAGCTCCTTCTCCTCCTATACAAAAGAGGACTTTAAAAACAACACATGCATACAAAAAAAGCATGCAAACTTCCCTTCAAAATTTTCCTTGGGGTAGGAATGATTTGTTTGTCCTTCAGCGCCATTGAGACTGCACCTCACTTACCAACAAAAGCTTGCTCCACAGCCGCCGGAGACCAGCTCTGGGTCATGGTGCTCTGAGCAGGTACACCCAGTGCCAGCTGACAGCTGTTCCTGTTCACTGCACTTCCTCAGTTCTGTTGGTTTGGCCCTCTTTAGCTTTTGGTTCCAAGTTTCTCAAGGTAGCAGGTTAATCTTGCTACATTGTGATACTGCCCTCACAATCTGTCTTCCATGCATATAATTACATATCAAAAAAAAAGTATCCAAAATATATTGTCACAATGAAAACTGTTCTGGAGATCAACATCAACATAAGTCAAAATTAAACCAAACCAATATATATTCCTACTATATAGTAGGAATTAATCATAAGGTATGGATTTCAACAATATTTATAAAGAAAGCAATATTTTTCATCGGCTGTATTTAAAAAATCATTCACCTTTTATTTAAGGAAATTAAGCCACAGAGCAGCACATAAAAAATTGGAAAGAAAACTGATTTTTGTTAAGGAACACAACAAACATTACAGGATATCCGTTGTTAACCACACTCGTGTACATACTAGACCCAAGTGCTAAAACATAGGTGTCAGTCATGGTATTTTCAGAGCCCTCAAACATTCCGGCTAAGGCAGGTGAATGCTTACAAATACACAAAAATTAAAACCCTACATACTAGAAAATACCCCATTTCATGTACTTTAAGACGGAGACACAACTTCATGTTACAAAAGCACAGTCATTCCTAGCACTCAAAAACAGACAGCGTAACAAGTACATATGGCCAACTGAGATTTTTTCATCAGACTTGCATTGGATTGTTTTATGCCTCCTCACAACCGGAATAACTTAAAGAATTAAAGCCACCAGTCTGTCTAACAAATAAGTGGATACACTCTCCCAGCAGATCTCATTATAATTCCCAAGTGTCAAAGAAAAAGGGACAAGCCCTTTTACAAGACTGCAAATCTGGTACTCAAAATTCACAACTGTTGATGTGTCTCCTGTATCCTATACTATCTTACCTGAAATTCACCTGAAAAGTACCTCAAGGTAACCATGAAAAGAACAAGCCAGATAAGCTTTGCAGGGTTTTTTTTTCCCCGTTTGTTTTTTGTTTCTTAAGAAAAAAAGATCCAAAAGGTAATGTTTTTCAGAAGCATTCAACTGCCACTAAGCTCTTAAAAAGAATATTATCTATGGTCAAATAGTAAGATGCATTAGTGAACATTAAGCCTGAATAATTAATTACTAAACAGGAAATGTAATTCAAAGATTACGAAAAGAACTATTTAAGTCTTAAAATGCTACTAAGGTTAAACGAGATCTCTAGATCAATCCACGTACATGCACAGATCGTGTACACATAAGGAAACTTTCAAAAGCTGAGCTTAGTAATGCTTAGCTTAGTAAATGCATAGCTTTAAATGAAGTTATTTGAAAATGCAATAGCCATTTCTTCTGTACACATGTCCAAAGACCAACAAAACTAAGAGCAGAGTAAATATACATTGTGTTTGGCAATCAGCTGCCATACAGATTATCTCAACTATAATGTAATGATTGGTTTCAGCTTCCAGCTTTTTATTCTACGCAAAGTAAACTCAAAGCACTTCTACCTTCCTAAGTATTCAATCTGTTTGAGACCATGTTATGTCCGCTTTGCGCAGCTGCAAAAGTTCTGAAGTGCAAATTCTCACTATTTCACATCAATTCTTTACACTACTAGGGGTTTTGAGTTGCCAAAATGTCAATTAATCCTGTCATCGCTCCACTACATGCAACTACATCATGTGACGTATAACATTCAACACTCAGAACGAAAATGTCCTCTTTTTTCGGCTCTAGTGGTATGGGATATTGAAAACAGAACAAAAACCGCATTTACAGGTTTCCTGTATACAAGCATGATAAGAAGGTATTATTTCATAACACAAAAGGAAGCTACCACTGTCAAGTGTCCAGGTGAAAGCCTTTCAGCAGAAAAGGAACCCAGGTACGTCCCACACATCATAACCAGGAATAGGTTTTTTGTTGGTTTTTTTTCTTCCATTCCTGATAGGAATAGTATGGAATGCAGACAACCAAAGCCACCATCACACAAGTGCAATTACCTTTGCATGATCAGCTAAGCCTGTCTTCAAAATGGCTAGGCATCAGGGGTTTCCCTTTTAGCTTTTGCATTCTTTCATAAATTCAACTTAATCTACAGTTCTCAGCCTGATGTTCTTGGTATCCTTCACTGCTTAGTAGGGTCCATGTGTTGTCAGCGAGGTCTCATTAGGACTTTCTTCCCTATAACCTTCCACATACTTGCTAATGTGTCTGACCTTGTTCATGACATTTGCTAAATATATGGCCAGCCATAAACTGCAGGAATCCAACCACAGAAAGCAAACGGGGGAGGGGCAGGGGGCAAGGGGGGGAAGTAATGAATCCCTTATTTCACACACTAATGACCTGAACAAAATCTATGCCATAACCGTATTTTAAAGCTTCATTTTTTCTAAAAGCTTTTTAAAGATCGAAGTTCCTTCAAGTTACAACAGTCACGTTACTTAGATCCACAACAATCACTATTTCCAACAGCAAAAGAGAGGATATGGCACCAAAAAAAAGGAGAGAAATTCAATATAGCATAGTCCCTCTTCCCACACATGTGGTCTATGTTAGAAAAGCCCCACAGTGTAATGTTGAATGATGACTGGAGTCATTCTCCAAAGTACTCCATGACTAGAGGAACTATTAAATACATCTGGACAGGACTAAGCAAGCATCAAAGGAAGTCATGGCCAGGAAAACCTGTATAGACTAGACTTAGGCAGTGCATCTTCCCCTTCTACTGTGGGAGAGGCATTCTGTAGATGGCCACACACATAATATGAGCAGAAAATATCTGAAAAATTTGTCACAGCTGTTTTCCTCCAGTTTTACAATTCTTGCTGAAAAACACTCAGCATTTACCATAAGCTAAATTTAACAAAAATCCATTTAAATCCTGCTCGCCATAGACCATCTGAATCTGTTTGCCAATATACTCACAGTATAGCTTACAAGGAGGATTTCAAACAAATATTGTGATAAGTTTCTTTGCCCTTAACGCCAATCACTGATACTTCTATTTTACAATGAATAGCTTCAATCAAAATTAGTGACTGTTTAGCATCTTCCTGACACCTCTCTCTCCACATACAAAAGATGCGCATGCCATGCTATATTACAACTATTTACTGCAGCAACTGAAAAGTTACTAAGAACAAGGAGGGGCAAAAGAGGGACAGTGACCAAAGAAACAACTCAAATTACTCAAAAGATGTTGTTAGCAAGGTTCTGTGAAAAAACTTGGCATACAAACACTCTGAACACTTGATACTAACCCTTCAGAACGTACCTTCAGTTCACATTGAACCTAGTCTCCTCCTCAGCAACCAAACCATACAAAGAATTTCTTTGAGATTGTTACCAAAGTCATGTAGAAGTAACCCCCAGCGGGGAGCAGCAGAAATTGGAGCATAGAATCAGAAAGCCATATACAAACACATACACACTTTGTAAGTATAAAAATAAAGCCAAGGAACAATGCCAACTCATGAAGCCAGAGAAAATATCAATCCCTTCTAGCTATATACATCTATCTAGAACTCAAATCCATACCATTTTGAAATAAAATCCAGGATGTTTTAATGTTCAATGAACTAAATAATCATTAACTTGCTAACAAAAGCTGATACTGTAAAGCAAGAAAAAACCCAAGAGAATGTATAATCCAGAGCCAGGCAATAGGTTTTGTTTATTCAGTTATCAATAAAGGAATAACAAAATATATAAGAAACTTGTTCGTGTTGTAAGACAAAACTAAACAAGAGGCTCTGACACAGAGTAGGATGTAATAGCTTCCCGTTGTGCTGGAGAGCCATAAATCTGCTGTGCCTCAAGAGAGTACACACAGAAGAACCACCGTTTACCAGGACCAGTACTATTTAATATCTTCATCAATGACAGACAGTGGGATCGAGTGCACCCTCAGCAAGTTTGCAGATGACACCAAGCCGAGCGGTACAGTTGACACACCAGAAAGACAGGATGTCATCCAGAGAGATCAAGACAAGCTGGAGAGGTAGGCCTGTGAGAACCTCATGAGATTCAACAAGGCAAAGTCCAAGGTCCTGCACCTGGGTCAGGGCAACCCCCAATATCAAGACAGGCTGGGGGATGAAGAATTGAGAGGAGTCTGGCAGAGGAGGACTTGGGGGTACTGGTGAATGAAAAGCTGGACATGAGCCAACAACGTGCACTTGCAGCCCAGAAGGCCAACCATATCCTGAGCTGCATCAAAAGAAGTGTGGTCAGTAGGTCAAGGGAGGTGATTCTCACCCTCTACTCTGCTCTGGTGAGACCCCATCTGGAGTACTGCATCCAGCTCGGGGGCCTCCAGCACATGAAAGACATGGACAGTTGGAGCAGGTCCAGAGGAGGACCACAAAAATTATCTGAGTGCTAGAGCACCTCTCCTATGGAGGACAGGCTGAGAGAGTTAGGGTTGTTCAGCCTGGAAAAGAGAAGGCTCCAGGGAGACCTTATTACAGCCTTTCAGTACTTAAAGGGGGACTACAGGAAAGATGTGGGCAACCTCTTTGGCAAGGCCTATTGTGACAGGACAAGAGGTAATAGTTTTAAACTAAAGGAGGGTAGATTCAGACTGGATATAAGGAAGAAATTGTTTACTAGGAGGGTGGTGAAACACTGGAACAGGTTGCCCAGAGAGGTGGTAGATGCCCCATCCCTAGAAACATTCAAGGTCAGGTTGGACGGGGCACTGAGCAACCCACTCTAGTTGAAGATGTCCCTGCTTGCTGCAGGG
This sequence comes from Phalacrocorax carbo, assembly GCF_963921805.1. Classification (NCBI taxonomy): domain Eukaryota; kingdom Metazoa; phylum Chordata; class Aves; order Suliformes; family Phalacrocoracidae; genus Phalacrocorax; species Phalacrocorax carbo. The sequence goes on along the minus strand of NC_087517.1, from coordinate 55,524,411 downwards.
GGATTTGACAAGCTGACCTTTAAATGTCCCTTCCAACCCAAACTATTCTATGATTCTGTGAAGTACTGAGATCTATCTTCTAACAGCAGATCTTCCCTGAGATTCAGTGGCAATTTGGCAGTTAAAAGAAGAGTCTTCTATAGTGGCCCTGGCAAGATCCCACACCCCCCATCTTTCCCAAAGACAAGCTGTTGTAGGATTTGGCTGCTTAAGTCTCATTTGCAGAAGCCTTCCATGAAGTCACTACTGCACTAATGCTTTTCATTCTTGGCTATTTTTCCTAAGTACCTATAAAAGACTGATGCCATGGAATTTCCTCAATTCAGGGTGGGTGAAAAAAATCAAGGTTTGTTCCCATCAGCAAAGAATAAAGAGTATTCAAAACAATTGTTCCTGTAGGCAAAGCAGACTTGAGGACCAAATTGCAACAACAGAAACCAGTCTCATTGGAGCAGAATTCTGTATTACTGAAAGAAACAGTTTAAGACTGTATGAGGAATCTGGACATCTGCTTTCAGAGCTCTCAAAAGGACAGGATTAACCTCAAGAGGACTTCCTTCTTGCTGTTTGAGGAGGGAATGTCCTCACTAGAAAGAGCTATCACAGGGCTGCCCAAACTGTAACACTTGAGAAAAAACAAAAATCTTAGTGTGCCAGTTCATTAGCTTTACTGTATCTTCCTCAAAGTTTTTGCATTAATGGGATGATTCATGACTGGAAAGTAACTTTCTGCCAAAAGACATTATTCCTTTCCTATAAATTAATTACCAAATTCAACTCTCTGCATTAATGTATTTACAGAAAATAAATAGTAGAATCCCACAAATTTCCAGGACACTTTATAGTTTATACACATGTATTTTGCAGAGCTTAAGTACTTACTTACCTATGTGTCTCTATGGAAAAATCTAAAATTAATCCAATTCAGAATGAGAACTCAACACACATAAGCTTAAGGTATGTTAAACATCTTGAACTGACTTAAACACTGGACTTCACACCTATAAATCTTACATGCACCCATACAATGTCAAGTCAATGCTCCATTTTATTCTCTCAGCTCTCCCAGCCCAGACACCTTTCAACTTTCAGAGCACTCACTGAGTGCAAACATGCCACAAATTTCATCCCAAAACCTTGAAGAGCTAGTACATCCCCTGTCCCCCAGCAGGCTGCCAGCCAGGAACAGAATGCCCGAGTAACATACTGCACAGTTCCCACCAACCCCTCCTTCAGCAGCTTGTACAAGCTTTGCTTAAAAATACTTATCATGAAACTTGAAACAGCAGTGAGGGATGGATTGGTGATGCAACAAGGAGCCAGCTTTGATGACAATACAGAAAATAAGGCAATTTCCACCTAGAACCTTTAATCCTTTTATTGCACACTGTTAATTACCCACAAAACCCATACTAATTTCTGCAAAGCTTTAATTTCTGAATTTTGGTCCCCAAGCTTGTACATTTCTTTCTCTCCCATTTCCATGCTCTACTCTTTGTAATCAAATTGAAGACCTTCAAGACAGGCCCCAAAGTTTTAAAATCTGCCAGCCAAAACCAGATGCATCTGAAATCTGTCTTTCAGTGTAACCAGAAGTTCCATTATCGCTCAGATTGTGAGATGTATATGTTGTAAACCACCCATATCACCAGTGTAAATCAGAAAGTGATGACAGCTGAACACACATGTAGTACATGCACTAAAAACTTATTCTCTCTCAAGCTTCACAGTTTTCAGGGTCCAAAGTTATTTTCCACTCACCCTAACTCGAGAGATTTTCATACTTAATAGACCTTCCCACTTGGGTCCTGTAAGTGCTCCTGAAAAGCCCTAGAACAAATACATAAAGTGCCACAAGGGCTTAATGCTGGCAACTTTTTGCTGTTAGATTCCATTCATGATCTCAGCTCAGCCTTCACTTTGTCTCTTATTCACTTTGCCATTTTTCTTTTTCATCTTAAGTTGAAGTCTCAGCATTGGAACAAACTATCAGCAGCAGAGGCAAACCTTCCACACTCTCAAAGCATCCTAGCAGAGCTGCCACGTCTGCCTGGACCCATATAAAAAGAATACTGGCCACCCCTCCCAGTATAAGTGCAAAGCAGGTGAGTACAGTGGTTCCAGTGGCAATCTAGTTTAGTCACTGGACTAAACCCAGTGTCTTTTAAAAAAAGAAGGGGGGGGGAACCTAACATCAGGTAAATGTCTTCTAGAGGCTATGTTTCTCTCAAACAAAAATTACTGGGCTTAACACTGGGGCATACAGGTAGAATTCAACAGCATACTTTGGAATAAGTCATATGATCTTCCCTGTGGCAGCTATTTCTGCTTTAAAATCTATGCATCTTCAGCTGACATTCTTTATTGCTTTCTCTTATAGTGCACAACAATGACAGTGTTTATTATGATAGCAAGGAACACACAGGAAGGCTCTGAAGCATTGCTTCATAACGTCAAAGTACAGCATTGTTAAGGAGGGGGTAAGAACAACCATGTGTGGCAAAACCATAGAACCAAGACCATAGAAAAGCAAGTCCATTTACCAGATTTTAGTTAGAGTATACTTAGCCCAAAGCAGACAGACAAAGGCTTTTCTTTCTTAAACACTCATTTTGCAGGTTCTGCTTCAAAGGGGTTTGGGGGCTCCTATCAATTCACAGTTTTTCATTTAACTAATTTCTAGTATTTTACCTGTTTTCCCAAAACCCAGCATCCTACCAAATGAAATACAGCTGCCTCACATTAAAAAGAATGTCAGGGGCTCAAGTTTCAAACTGTTTGACTGCCAGCTATAGCGGCTAAAAAGATAAGAGTCCCCATAAAACAGATGCCTTACTGGTATCACAGACAGCATTAAAAAAAAAAATAAATAAAAAAAAATCAGTATTTGTTGTCCTAGGGAGCCGCTGAAAAATTCAAGGCAAAGAAAGTATTCCTTCCAATATGAGGAAGGCTGCTGAGTCTTGATTCAAAAGAAAACTGGAAAGGACCTCTAGTGGGCTGACACTGCACTGCTCAGGTGCCAGAGAGCAATGTCCTTCCACTTCACCTCCCTGCAGTTACACCACATCTACTGCATCACTTACCAGCAAAGCCTGATAGTTTTACCTAGTGATTGGCATCAGAGAAGGCACATACAAGTGCAGTTACAGCAGGAAGCCTCCTTTTCAGGCCAGCTAATTAGAAAAATTCCCTCCATCTGCTCTCAGTGTTTGAAGGGACACATTTTCATTTGCTTCAGAAAAAAAAAAAAAACCCCAAAACAGGAAATGGGTTCTATTTTACCATGTAGGTCACTAACATGTCATGCCACTTCTGAGTGGTTTTATGTGGCCTAAATGACATGACGTCAATGGATGTTCAAAGATGCACAAATTCAGATGCACATTTGGAATGAGGAGGATTCAGAATTTACTCAGGCTATGCCAAGGCATTTTGTTCTTCCAAGACTTTTTAGCTGTAGGCAGTTTTGCATAGGCAGCAAAAACACCATTTTAATTGCATTTTTAAGGTAACTCCTTCTGGGTGAAAGAGCTTGGAATTCTTTATCTGAGCTCAAACAAGGCCTAATTTCATGTGACAGTACATGAAAAATAGATTAGTGAATGTATGCAGGAGAACACTTAGATAATAAAACAGGCCAGATTAAGAAAGCTTATTTATTAAGCATCCCAGTTAAAGAAAATAACTTGCTTTGAATTAAAGTCGATGATTCACCTCTAAAGTCTTTAAGAGACTTCTCTTGCTATATTTAGGTTTGCCTTCAAGTAAGATCAGTTCTATCATTTCTGAAAGTAGCCTGATTTACATCTTCAGTGTTATAAGCCACCACTTAGCTCTCTTTTAAATGATCTAAGCAATAACCTCTCTCAGCAGTTACCCTCACAGGGTTTGTATCAACCTGAGGAGGACCACAAATTAAATTTGACATGTTAAGCAGAGTGATGCAAGACAGCTGCCTGTTATTATTCAAAAATAATATCACCTATACTGCAGTGGTGCTCCTTCTGCCATTAAGCAGAGCACTGGAAAGGAAGCAAGCCATTTTACAGAGCGGTTGCCTGAAGAGAATAATACTTGCACTTGGAGTCCAAGGCCAGAAGAATGTATCTGGTCTGTCCTTCACATAAAACAATAACAGTACTGTCATAATTGAAAAGCAAGCCTGAAAGTCACTTGATACAAGCATTCATGCAGAAAATAACAACTAAGCCAAAGACATTAGCAAGTTCATATCATAGACCTAAGCAAAAACCAACCAGGGTCTCTCATCCTTAATCTTTTTGGGCCAACCATCATCAACTGGAACCATCACTAGTAGCAGAATAATATAACTTACTTTGAAGGTGCCACAAAGCCTAATAGGTTGTATCTTCATGGGAATCAGTAACCAAGGTAGAAAAAGAGGCAGTTTGCCATCTTGAAGGATTTTGTGAGTTATTTTACAGTAAGATTGTGTACAATGGAAATAGTCCAACAGAAACCTCTGTGATTTAAAAAAATAAAGAATTGGAGCTGATGAGGATCAGTTCAGGGTCAAATGAAAAACACAACATCCTATGAAAACACTCCGTAGAATCACTGGATCATTTAGGTTGGAAAAGACCCTGAAGATCACTGAGTCCAACTGTTAACACTGCCAAGTCCACCACTAAGCCATGGCCCTAAGCATCACATCTACACAGTTTTTAAACACCTCCAGGGATGGTCACTCAGCCACTTCCCCGGGCAGCCTGTTCCAGTCCTTGATAACCCTTTCAGTGAAGATTTTTTTTTTCCCAATGTCCAATCTAAACCTCCCCTGGTGCAACTTCAGGCTGTTTCCTCTTGTCCTAATGCTAGTTACTTGGGAGAAGAGAATGACACCCACCTCACTACGGCCTCCTTTCAGGTAGATGTAGAGAGTGTTAAGGTCTCCCCTCAGCCTCCTCTTCTCCAGGCTCAACAACCCCAGCTCCCTCAGCTGCTCCTCATCAGACTTGCTCTCCAGACCCTTCACCAGCTTTGTTGCCCTTCTCTGGACACGCTCCAGCACCTCAATGTCTTTCTTGTACTCGGGCCCAAAACTGCACACAGTACTCGAGGTGTGGCCTCACCAGTGCTGAGTACAGGGGGACAATCACTTCCCTGCTCCTGCTGGCCACACTATTCCTGATGCTGTTGGCCAGGATGCTGTTGGTTGTCTTGGCCACCTGGGCACACTGCTGGCTCATGCTCAGCCAGCTGTTGGCCAGCACCCCCAGGTCCTCCTCCACTGGGCAGCTTTCCAGCCACTCTTCCCCAAGCCTGTAGCGTTGCATGGGGTTGTTGTGACCCAAGTGCAAGACCCAGCACTTGGCCTTGTTAAACCTCTTACAATTGGCCTCGGCCCATCGATCCAGCCTGCCCAGGTCCCTCTGCAGAGCCCTCCTACCCTCGAGCAGATCAGCACTCCCACCCAACTTGGTATTGTCTGCAAACTGATGGAGGTTGCACTCGATCCCCTCGTCCAGATCATTGATAAAGATATTAAACAGAACTGGCCCCAACACTGAGCCCTGGGAAACACTGCTTGTGACTGGCCACTAACTGGAGTTAACTCTGTTCACCACAACTCTTTGGGCCCGGCCATCCAGCCTGTTTTTTACCCAGAGAACAGCACATCTGTCCAAGCTATGAACAGCCAGTTTCTCCAGGAGAATGCTGTGGGAAATGGTGTCAAAGTCTTTACTAAAGTCTAGGCAGACAACATCCACACCCTTTCCCTCATCCACTAAGCAGGTCACCTTGTCATAGAAGGAGATCAGTTTAGTCAAGCAGGACCTGCCTTTCATAAATCCATGATGACTGGGCCTGATCACCTGGTTGTCCTGTACATGCCACGTGATGGAACCCAAGATTATCTGCTCCATAATCTTCCCTAAACCTTAATGTCTTTAAGACAAGCAATTAATTTCTCAGGAATTTAATTCTTGATTCTAAACTGCTTTACGACAGAAACAACAGGAAATGAGAGTTGAACAAACTCTGAAGAGAAGTTACAGGAAACAGGACTATCAGCTGCTGAATGAGGTAGAATATAACACATGAAAGAGATGCGGGTATTAAAGTGATTTCAGGTGCAACTAAAATCAGTTGCAAGGACAGAGTGGGGAAGAAATTAAAAAAAAGTTGTGTATTTTGCTTTAGGTTACAATGCAAAATTTTGCCAATAGCATGAAGGAAAAACAAAGCAAGACTTTTCAAACAGGCTAGTTTAGATAAGAGGGAAAGCTTAATACAGAAGAAGAAAATATTTATGCTGTGCTCCTTTTTTCTAATAACAAAGTTGGTAACTTGCTTGGACTCACTAAGTGTCAAACCACTGCATCCATGAAACTGCCCACTACTCCTCCAGACTGTTGCTTTTAACAACATCACCATCTAATTTACTTTTCACTGCTCCATTAGTTCTGCAGTCAAGAACTGGCAGTTTGTAATTTTGAAATGGGATATGCAAGGCAATCCACTGGAGGGCAGGAAGAAAATAATAAATATTTTCATTTAATAAATTGCTTTAGTTTATAAAATAATATTTTAAGTAGTGTTTATTTCATCTTTATCTCATCCTTTTTAAATCTTCTGTTGTACATGTTTTATAGTTTGCATAACATATTACAGTAGTACGTGTCTATAATTTATAAATCAATAAATACACATATATTGGGGGTGAGTGCTCAAAAAGAAATTTTTTTCTGATAGGTGTCCACAATCAATAAACTTTGGAGACCACTGGTTTATGTGACTTCAGCACCAGGAAAGTCAAGCAGCATTTCCTCCTTTGCTAGAAGGAGGTAAAAATAATGAAGAACTGCATGCAGGGAAGTTTTCAAGTGGGCTGCATTTTTCAGTTACTTAGCTGCAAGTTTAATCACAGGCAGCGAGTGATTTTTCAGAAACACTTAAGTGCTTAGCTCACACTATGTCTAGTAGCTGAGCAACCCTTGAAAATTCCATGAGATTCTGGTTGGTATCTAGACACTGCCAAAGGCCATTCAAAATTTGATTCTGGATGATTTAGGTTCAGGTCCATTGACTTGTGAAGAGATTTAAAATTCTAAATACATAAAATTAAGTTTCAGCAATAACTCATGCCACTGCATTGCTTGGCCAGTTTTCTAATGCAGATGTAAAAGGTCAGCGTATTTTTATTTAAATTCCTTTCAGACATTAAAAAAAAATATCCCTGCTAGTCACTCAACATACTTGGGTCTTTATCTTTTTAAAATCACATACTAAAATATTCACTTCATTTCTGTAATGGCCAGGGATAAGTACAAACTAAGTGAAACATTAAGTTTACTAGAACTTAAGGGAAGTTCTACTTAGTAGGTATGCATTACTAAGAAAGTGAAGCAAGGCAAGTCATGTTGACAAGACTCTCTTTTTAAAAATTAGGTTATCCTAATACCTTTTTTCTACCACTTCTGTTCCAGTGAGAACAACACTGAGGACGACACTAAGAACTTTATTCAAGAAATATACATTTTGAGGTAAAATTCCCTTACTCCACCCAAGAAGTTTCCAAGCAGCATGTAGCACTGATTACAGCTCTGAAATTCTCAATATAGCATCCTCTAAAAATCAGAGTTTAATCATTTATTTTAAATAGCTAAGAGAGCTGCTGGAGTAATGCAGTTTTTTTATATGACATTTCTTATGTAGTTTGATGTCAGACAATGAATGCTATGGAACATAGCACTTCACTAATTTATTTTTCTAGTCATGCATCACACATCCCTCCAAATTCTAGCACCGAGAGTTCACAGTATGTGGTAATTAAAACAGACACTGTTCCCACACAGCAAGGGACGTTACTGTGTAACTGCTTCAGGATTTACAGCACCAGTTTAGCAGAACACTTAAGCACATGCTGACCTCTGGGCATGTGAGAACTCCATTTAAATAAAATTTCACATGCTGAAGGCTAAGCACTTCTTGAACCAGTACCCATAATTACAGAACCCAGCAAATATCAGTAACGGATCTGTGGCCCCTTCTGCAGTTTTCCTAACAAACAGGTTGTACCCTGACAGACCAATAGGCTCCTCAATATCAACATGACTCTAGCAAAAACACTTCCATCTGCTCTTTATTTCCACACCTGGCAGCTTATACAGGGTAAAAAACAGACATGCACGTATGCTACCCCTGCTAATACAACTCTGGCTGGTCTGTTTGTTCTATGGAAGAATGACTTACTCTTGTCAGTCTTTACCACACTGCACTGTGTGCAACAGAAGAAGCAAACAGCACAGACTCTTCACATGTCACCACCACAAAATAGTTTAAGATGTCTGCCCTACCTTTCCATCTCATATACCTTTCTCTCCTGCCTTTGTATTTCACAACAGAGCAACAATATAAATGCATTCAAGTGACCTTCATCAGATCAACTACCCTTTTATGCATGAATGTCATTACTACATAACCTTCCTCTGATCTCTAGCATCTAACCTTTCTAGAATGTAGACTCTAACCTTGCAGCCCTCTACATGTGGCAAGCCGTCACACTATCCTTACTGGAAAGGTTCCCAGGAAGGTACAGCTTCAATATAAAATATTCTTTCATTTCATCTTCCGGGGATGCTCTTCAAGTCTAATGATGCCTCTTTTTACCTATCTTTTCTAAATATTTTCTGGGTTTGACCACAAACACAAACATGCCAGCCAACTTATTTTAGTTTATTAGCTTTCTTAACACATTACTTTTATTTGTCCTTAAACACTTTACTAAAGAAGAGCAGCACAAAAAGTTAGGCTCACTCTTAAAGTACAGGAAGGTTAGTACAGTTGTGCAAAGCCATGTAATTTATTTCACTTACTGCAATGAGACCATGTGTCCTCAAATGGGATGGCAAAAGCAGAGGCTTCTCAGCTATGCCGGTTCTTAAGACCCTCAGCTAACACTCAGGTAACCTGGCAACGGCACATACCTATGCCTCCAGGCCTTTCAGACACACACTTGCTCAGGATTAACTGCCCCCCTCCCTGATTCCTATGCCTGAATCAGAGTTTTGACTATAGCTTCCTGCCAAATATAGTCACGTGTCTTGGAAGCTGCAGCCATATTGTTCCTACCTGTCTATTCTCTGCAGCAAGTTTTCCACCAAATTCTTTTTCTCCAGAGATTGTCATAACTCATCCAGCAGAATGACCTTTAGAAGCTCATATATATTCTGGTATACCAGTAACCTGATGATGCAGCAAGGCTGCAACCCTCTAGTGTGTACACGCAGGTGCTACTGCATTTATGAAGATGCTAGGCCCTCTGATCTATAAGCACAATAACACTTTAGGGACAGAAGCCAAAGGATGTCTGTCCTTATCATTTGCAAGAGACAATCACTGCTCAGGTGAAACTGCAAAACTCTGCATCCAACCAGTATCAATGAGAAAGAACACTGTTTGCATGCAACAAAGACAATTTACTGCTTTGGTGCCATATGTTGCTGCTTTTTAGATATCCTACCTGTTTGTGCCACCAAGTGGGTCCAGCCACTCCAAACTGCTCCAATCTTGTCATGTGAGAAAAACTGAGTCTCAATCTTCTTGGGCTCAACAAGGAAGATCTCTTTGCTCACTAGCTGCCCATGTTTGTTCCTACCCCAGACATACAGGTGTCCTTCATCTACAACAGACAGAGGAATAAAATTTGTTGAAAGTGATATACATAGAACACCACCAGATACAGGCTCTGTCTCAACTCAGTGGTGCTGAGGAAAGAAAAATATTTCAATTTGTTTTTTGCTGTACACTTTTTCCTACCACATGCATGCACACTGTAACTAGGATATCAGGAATATTTGCAAGGGCCTTAACAATATAGCCTGTTTTCTGATGGCTACACTAACTCCTGAAACAACCAGAGCTTTCACATCAAACTGCCTAGATCTCATTTCACCTGTGTGTTTCTCAAAGACAACTGAAAGATGTTTATAATAAAGGCCAAGTTATTAGAAAACTAACCACAATAGACAACTTCTCTGAGGGAAAAAAATAAAAAATCAAAACATCTTGGGGACACTCACTGAGCAGTCCCTCTCAGCCTACTCCGTTCTCGCAGGCCAGCTTTTACCTCCACCCCAAACCTTTGATTCAGTCCGGTAAATAACTTTCTGAATTGAAGCAAATAATTTAACTCCCCTCCTGTATCTGGGACTTCAAAACCTAGCTGGCTGCTCCTGCTCTCCATTACAGTCTCCCAGCCTCTCTACCCTCTACAAGAGCTACAGACTCCTAGCTCTGCTCATTCCTCTCCTGCCTTCAGCTTGAGCAAATTCAGTAAATCCCCCAAAGCAGGAACAGTTTAATGCTTTTTCCTCACTTTGCTCAGTCACTCCCTAAAGGAAGGAAGCTGTGTGACACACAGCTATGAACATACAACTAAAGCAGTTACCACTCATCACAAGGCAAAATTAAAATATTTTCATGCCTCAAAACAATGCTAGACAACTAGTGAGAGACTTCTGTAAGTAATTACTTGTCTTCTCCCACCCCACTTCTAAAATAAGCATTTGTGCAAGTGCATACTCCAGGATTTCACCAACAAGGATAATTATATTTACAGAAACATCCACATTGCTTCATATGTTTCACTGGTGCAAGTTGGAGTTGCTCACAGCCTAATGACCAATTGACAGTAACAAGGTGATTGTTTAGATGAGTCCTTCTGCAGATATTACATATCATTAGTTTAATCTTTTCAGCACAAAATCATTCTGCCCAGGTTCTAGGCCTCCATGTTAAAAAAAACTTAAAAGAACATGAGCTGCATCAGGCCTCCCAAAGTCTTTTGCCACCCTGTACAAGCTGCAATCATAAGAAATAAGTCTTGCACACATAAAGTACATGATCATGGGCCCAGAAAGTCTGGAAGTCATATCATTTGCAACATGGAATTGTTCAGAACACGTCCACAACACTCAAAGCTTCTGTAAGTCTCAGGTCAGCAATGAACTCTTGACAAGCAGCATGACAAAAGTAAACCTTTCAGAGGGGGAAAAAAAAAAAGTCGGATGTAGGCTACAACATATTTGATTATCTCAGTTTGGTAACAGTAACAGAAGGAATGAGCTGGGAGAATTCCACTGTAGTACTGCTGGTGAAAAATGAGAGAAAGAGGCGGGGGGAGAAGCCACTACTTGTCAAGTTAGACATTATTGACAGTCATCTGCAGGACTTCCCACATTCCTCGATAAAACACCACAGTTGACATGGAAAAACAAATCAAGCAATAATTTCATTCAAATTTGCCACTAAAATTGATAAATTCCTTCCCAGAGTGAAGTACATATACCTTCTGGAGAGAAGAAAAAAAAAAAGGTGATGGGAACAGCTTGTTTCAACAAAGAAAAACATTATAGCCATTCATATTTCTACAACTAACATTCACTGCTTCTGTCACCTCCATTTTTTCTCCAGAAGGTGTTTCCTTTATCCTGGGAAATGTCACATGCTCAACCCTCATCTCATTTCCTGAGTAGGTTTTAACAAAAACTTAGACACTATGACTTAGCACCATATTCTCACCGCTGGAGGTTTTGGGCCCATTTGTGTACCAGTAGACTATGATCCTGTTTTTTGAAACAGCCATCGTTCATATTTGCAAAACAACCCTGCCTATGTCAAAAACCTGCCTGACTGTGGGTGTTTGGTAACCTACCAGCATGTGGCTCATGAAACAGAGCCAAAGACAATGCATCACAGAGTGAAAGATTCCTAGAAAAAAAAAAATAAAATCCCCATTTAAATACTACACCCCACAGCAGTATCTTTACTATATCAAGTATTATTTAAAATACTTCATATTTTAAAGATAACAAGTATCTTGCAGGACGAAGGGCAGCAATAGCCCTTAAAATCTTACACACATACTTTCTTAATCCTGATCCCCCTGCTGCCAAATAGGCTGCTCTCTTAAGTAAAAAGCAAAAGCACAAAATAATAATCTGCTCACTCTCTAAATATAGAGTGCTAATTAACTAAAGTAAATTCTATTTGTCCTTATAGTTTTTCACTAATCGCACATACGCTTTGCATCTCAGAATTCAATATAATTTACACCTTCCCATACAACTAAATCTCTCTAGATCTGCATAAGCAAATACTCCAGTGATCCATTTGATGATGGCAGAGGTACCAGATGGCTGCATGTTTGCTAAGAACTTGTCCCTGTAAAGTTTGAACCTTACAAAGACTAGTCTTTGCCAGTATGTTTCCACACTTCAAAACTGTAAGATTACAGCATGAAAAGCTATTCTGTTTCCCCTTCTCCCCATCTGCCAAAGGAAAAAAAAAAAATTTTAAATCTTTATTGGACTTTTATTACTGGATACTTAATACCCCAGCATGGGAGCACTGCCTAAAGATCAGAGGACAAATGGCAGACATTATGGAAATGCCTAAGTGATTAAAGCAACTTCCTACTGCTTTAAATAAGCCCTGTGCTCTTACATTACCTCACAGAGATCTGCACACTGTTATATTAGTGCCACCTAAGATAGCTCCAGACCATCTCACGTCCCTGCACAGCACAGCCCCACGTGGAGGCATTAGCTCATGTAGCAGAAGTAGGATAGCCACGGCAGCCTTCCTTGTGAAAACCACCTAACATACCCTTTTCTCCACGGACAGAGTTGCACTTGTCCCAGCGCTCATCCATCCAAAGTTACCTAATACATCATCATGCTGCAGCTCCAGACACTTAACCAACCACATGCTTCCACAAATCCTTTCAGAGTTTCTAATCATTAAGAGCCCAGACCCTTACTTACTCATAAGAGCCAAGTCACACCTGACCCCAAGAAAAACATACACAGAATTCAGAGAATTCAAAACATGAATCCAGCTCTTTAAAAAAAAGTTCTCAGAATCCAAAACCACTACAAAACAGTTAACCAGCACTAACAAGGCCAAATCAAATTTTACCAGCGTAACCAAAATTGATGGACATTTCCAAAGCACAAAAACCTGTACAGGCCAAGACAAGGACTTTCATTTCTATACCTAAGGCCTACCTGTGAGTGATACCGAATGATAGGAGCTTGCAGCAACCCTCTTCACCTTTACATCTTCCAGGCCTAGAGAAAAGTTAGTCTCATAAAATTTGTAAAGCAGATATAATTTCATGCATAGACATAAAACAGAGCTGTATCAATCTATAACAGGATGATGATGAATTTTATAACAAATGCCTCTGCTTTTGGGCCATAGATGTTGCAAGACTCACTATCACTTTCCCCCATAGATTACCAACTTGTACACCCATTCTATCCTTCAGATACTCCATTACATGTTTATAATACCAAGTGGCTTTATAATAAAAGGATGCTACATGTCACTCTAAATTATACTTCTGCTCTATCCACCCTTACAGAGGAATCGGATTCCCGGATTACCTGTTACTTCACAGGGCTCCTTCGCTGTCAAGAACAGAGGGAGGGTTTTTCCTTGGTTTGCACGCTTTGCCCAAGATGCCATGCCAGTTCCCCACTGAAACACCAAACCACTCTCTTTCCAGAGTAAACACAGATAGAAGAGACTGAAATGCATCGACCACCAACAAAATCACTTAACTCATTAATTAGTTTTAAAGATATACTCACTTCATTTTCACCAATTCAAATTTCACTTTAAAAGACCTTTATGCCAAAAACATACTTCATAAACATACAGACAACGCTGGTGAAGTCATCAAGCAACAAACAGTTGTAGTCTCATTTATACAAGTAAGAAAACTAAGAAGATACTAAGTGACCTGTCTCAGCTCTCTAAGGCCTATATCAGGACATTATTGAGGGCTCAGGAACAGAAGTCCTATAAGCTGTGGCGCCTCAGGAACAGACACAATTATTTATTACTATGAGTTCATTGCACTTTCTCTGCCCTTCCTTCTCTTCATACTAATTTGTTTGTGCAGTCCAGCACACTGAGGGAGTAAAGTCACTTGTCTTCTCCTCAGGACCTTTCAGAGACTTGACCTAGCACTGAATCAAGATGCCCACTGAGAGCACCACTCAGGGAAGCTTAATTCCCAGTATTCATATAGGCACCAGAGATCCCACTCTTCTTCCAAGCATCTCCTCTGCATTTTCAGCTAGACACCACTGCCTGCAACCCATACTAAAGTTCATGTAAAATTAAACCAAAATAAAGGAGCCTGTGTACTTTGTTGTTCTTCAATTGTAAAAAAAAAAAAGCTAAAATAAACTTCATCTTTTCCCTCTCTCTCCCTCCAAGCCATTAAAATTCCATTTCATTTGTTACTGAAATGATACAAGAATGATGACATGTTTACCTGTAGCAGCAAGGGCATGTCTCAGTCCTGCAGCAACATCCACCACCTTCTCTTTGAGAGACTACTCAAGTAAAAGAAAAATATATTTTAGTTGCTTTTTGCATTTAGTGCCTTTAAAAGAAAAATATGCCAAACACAGAAGTGGAATGCTATGAAAATAGTTCTCACAATTCCAACCTGCATGTCACAATGCATATCAACACTTTTTATCACACAGGAAGTAAATTTTGGCCAACAAAAATTAGTGGGAGCATCTTCCAAAAAAAAAAAAAATCAAGCAAAGCAACTGGATGCACAGCTTTATGGCAATAAATAAAAAGCCACAGTCAATATCCACACATGGAAAAAGGAACCTTCTTGGCAATACAGATATGTTTATTACCTAATTTTAACACAGTGTTCCTCAAGAATTACACCAAAACCTCCAAAAATACCAGTGACAAGCAGTAATAAGTTCCATCAAACTGTTCAGTTTTACCAAGCCCTCTGATCACAGACAATACAGTTGATAGTACCAGCTACACCACTGAAGGCTGCCCAGTACAATCATGCGAAAGAAGACTATACCAACTCACAGCTGCATAAAATGAGTGACTTAAGTTTACAGAAGGTACTTCAATTCTGGCACTTTTCCACTTCTGAGTACTCTGCAAATTTATTATCTTGTCACAGATGTGACACTATTCAAAATAGATGGCATCAAGCCCAAGCATTTAACAGGATACAAACCAGAAGAGAAAATATTCCAGCTAAATGAATGGTCCACATGGCAGGGAGGACATAGATTCAGATTAGCACTGTCAATACTACCATTTTCAAGGCACCTTACTGGATTGATGGTCCCAGGAAATGTCAAGGATGCAGAAACATCAGGTGAGTTAACTCCTATTCACTAGGGGTTACCTAGGGGATCAGCTGTCCTTCGTTTCCTACATTTAAAAAGCAAAGGAGTATCTTCCATGAGCCATGAGGCTGAATTTCTTGTCCGAGAATCCTTTCTCCTCTGAAGGTATTACTTTCATTAGACATGAGAGGTCATGTGGATAGAAAAGAGTTTCATTAGTGTTCTCCAAATAAGAAACTACAGTGTAAATTAGGGGTTAATTAGAAATCCTGTGAGAAATTTACTTAAACTGTTAGGCTTATAGCCTACAACAGGAAAGCTTTTCTGATGTTACAGAAGTCTTAGTACCTACTACTTAAAACATTTTACAGCAATTAATATGGGGCTACATTCCAAGCTCCCTACTCACACTCAACAGTGCCTCACCTACAAATATCACCAGAGACTTCCACATGACTTACAGGAACAGCACGAGCGCTGCTGTGAAAGTCCACCATTTAGCATTTACAATTGAAGATACTCAACAACAGAGAAATTATCTAACTTTCCATCCTATTTCCTTGGAAGTCGGTATTGTTTCACAAATACTGAAGGTCAGATCAGAAGTGAGTCAACGTACTTGTCAGTTCCTTTACATGCAAAAGTAAAAATCATTTTAATATCAAAAGTGAAAACTGAAGTTTATTCTCTCAGGTCTAGTTTTCCAGCAGCTGCACATTCTGGCTTTCTCACATTTATCTAATGGTTTTGACAGCCAGTAATACTCAGTCCTCAGAAACAGTCCTCATTTCAGGGGAAGAAACTCTGACAGTTATAAACACACTTAAAAAAACCAACACATACTTAAAAAACAGAACTGCTCCACAAGCACAAGAGCAACAGATCAAAAGAACTGGCATAGCTAACTTTGTTGAACTCCATCATGCAGCTCTTTTTTTTTTTTTTTTTCCAGGGGTGGATTACTGTTGGCTCATTTTGTTTTACTTTGAGCTGTTATGCAAAAACCTCCAACAAAGTACAGCGAAGACACATACCCTTCATGTAGCAAAACATATCTAGTACCTGGCAAACTTGAGGCAAAACTTCAGCTGAAGTAAACTTGCAGTTTCACTACCTTTAGTATCACTTCACGTCATCTGAGCATCAGAGTCATTCTCCAGATGTTATCTTAACACATTATTAAATGTTATAAACCCTAGTGAAAGAGCTTTCTGTTAGAAGTGGACAAATTCCTCATACAACAAGAAAGGCAGCCTTAGCTTCTCATTTCTAGGTCAACAACTATCTTTGGTCCTTTACTTTATAAGTTTACTGTAACAGACAGACTCTATAAAAAAATAGTTGAAGAGTCTGGCCTAAAGCCCACTGAGGTCAGATGACCTTTGCAAGTTGCCGGAAGCAATATAAAGTACAGAGCTCTGAAGCACAATTTCTTTTAAATCTTTACCTCAATCTTTTGTGGAATCAAGCATGGACTTGATATTTGAGGAACTCCTAATTGTCCAAAAGAGTTAGACCCACAGGACAGAACTAGCCCAGATCCTGCAAAATGAAGCATTAGAGCCCAATCAGTAAACCTGTGAGCAAAAGCAAAGCACCATAACATTCTAACAAGCAAAATATCTCAGCCAAATAGCTCAGAAAAGGACCTAACATGTCCCATTCCAAAGTCCCTCAGGCCATAGGCTTCTGGTCTTACACATCACATTCAGCAAAGGTCCAAAGTTCACTGGGATGCAAAGAACATGGAGTCATTTAGTTTGCAAGGTAAACTACTTTTTAAGTAGCTTAAAACTTGAGTGCCTGTGCATCACACAAGCAACAGCATGTGGATATGCGGAACTTTCAGCATATTCTTTACATCAACATATTTCTCCAGCTCTTACAGAGACAGATTTACCTACTAATATGATTGTAAAATCCCAGCCACAGGCAACTTGTTTTACACAGAAGCCAGACAGGGCAGCGCACAAAGTAAAATGCAGCACGTCCTCTGTGTGATTCAATCCCAACTGCCCGTCTTTGTTATGGCCACAAACAAAGAGTTCTCCCGCACCTGGAAGAAAAAAAAAAAAAAAAAACACATGTTCTACTTCAGACTAAAAAGACAAGCATACATGCCATGAGATCCTGTGACAAATAACAACAGTGATAACGTGTCATTTTAAGCACTGCAATCGAGCAAAAACAAAAAGAAACAGTTATTTCTAATGCATCAGAAACACCTCTGAATAAGCACAGTTATGGAGAGTTGGGTTTGTCAAGGGAGACAATCCATAGGGTAAGACAGGCACCTCTCACTAAGATCCACAATGAAGTTTTTCATCCCGTTCACATCTCACATCTATCTGTATCCCTTCTTCCCCATAATTAGCTACAGCATACAGCAGAACCTTTCAAAGACCAGATGTTATCTTCTGCTCCTTACCTTAAAGCTTCTCAAGATTTAATAACCTCCCACCCCTTCATCCTCTATACAGAAAAATTGGCTGCTTTGTAAGAAAAACTGTTGTATGAAACAGTTATAAAACAGTCCTCACATAGCCATAAAGTAACCACAGAAGATAATCAAAACAGAAATTTCCCCAATTTCCAAAAAATATTAAGTTAATTGGCATGGGAGAAACCTGTTTTGCAACTAAGAACTGGTACTTGTTCAGGAACAGAAGCCACGGATAGGTGGCAGCACCAAATCAACAGGAAAATGGGGGGGGGAAAGAAAGTGTTTAGAAGTCATACACTCCTTACAAGTGCAATGTTTTTACCAGTGATAACTGCGGAATGTCCCCCTCCTCCAGTAATGCTTTTAACGTCTTGACATTTGCAGGAAACATCTTTCAGTGACTGAGGTACCATCACATCCTCTTTATGACCAAGACCAAGCTGTCCATAGCTGTTTGCACCCTTCAAATACACAGAGAAAAATAACACTTTTTTAAAAAAAAGTTAACTAGGAGCAGATGTGTATCTCTTTTAAGAGCTAACAAGCTTATCGGGGACATGTCACAGATTGACCTGCCAGTATTTGCTCCTAAAAATCCCCCAAAATGGCAATCTTCATGCTTACTGCTGTCACACAGGACCCCCAGAATTACCGACCAGGACCCTCCTAAATTTGCTGTCATTAAGGCTGCCCTTGCAACCCCAGCATTTTAAGAAACACACTGGAATATATTCCGGTAAGACTTGAACTGCAAGCTAACAGTTACTAAGGAGGAAAGCCTGGTTATATCAGGATGATTACCACCTGTTTAATTTTAATGCTGACAATATCTGCTCGTTACTAAGATCTTATTCATATCAATGCTTTCTGGCAGTCCACCTCCAAAACGAAATCAGATGAACATGCTACCTTGTTCTGCAACCTAAACAAGTAAAGCAGAAATGCTTCTCCCTCATTAACTAAGCCTTTTAGCTTAAAGTGGTCAAAATTAAAATATACCAATTATTATAGATTTATAAGCACAAAATTGTAGCCACTAAACCTATTATAGAAAGCAGCTACTGATAATGTGGTAATGTGTCAGGAAATTTCTTAGCCAATGTAATCTCTGTTAAGTGTCCAACAGTTTGAACGGCAACCTTCATTCACAAAGGTGGATTCAGTAACTTTCCCAGCCCGCACACTGCAGTAGCGGCAACACTCAACACCCACATTGCACCCACCCTGCTGGTGATCCCCAGGGGGGACTTTCCCTGCCTCACCTGTGCTCCCCCTGCCCATCTGCTCTCTGTTTACCCTTCCATCCCCGATGCAGCACCTGGTGTATCTTAAAAGGACACATTTAGCAATAAACATTTTGTACCTACAGAAACAGCAACATTTCAGACAAAAACATCTGGCTGCTCTCCTCAGCCCATAGTTAACAGGTGGATGAGAGGTCAGGATTCAAGCTCAACCGGCAGATCAAATTGTTGTCTCAGTCACTACTACCGGTAGACAGTTTTAGAACGTGTTACTACTTAACAGACATAATTCCTTTTAGAAGGCTTGTCGTAAGCTCTCCTTTTAGCCTATAACTTGCTCTTCCCAGAAAGGTTGGACTAGATGATCCCTGAGGACCCTTCCAACCTGTGATTCTGTGTGAACGTTCAAGTCTTCAAAAGGAGGCAAGCTGCGGTGCAGAAAGAAAACCGCAAGCCACGCACAAGCGTCTGTCCCAACGCTAACATGCCTATCTTCATTTACCCTTCCAAGGTTGACTGGTTATTACCGAACAGGACTACCACAGAGCAAAACGAGCTAACGAGAAGAAGAGATACCCATCTAACGCGATGAGGGCGCCTCACCACAGCGTTCTTGACTTTTTCGGAGGGGGGGGCGGGGGGGAAACGGACGGACGGACGACACCTGGGGCCGCCCTTCCCCAGGGAAGCGAGTGGAGGACCGGCGGCGGCGGCAGCGCACCCGGCCCCGGCCCCGGCCCCGCGCAGCGGGCAGAGCCCGGCAGAGCCCCGCTGCCCCCGGCTTCCCCGGCTTCCCCGCCCTCACCGCGCCGCGCCGCGCGCCCGCTTACCCACGCGAAGAGCGCCGGCTCCATAGGGCCGGCGGCCCCTCGCCGTCCCGCCGCGCCGCAGGAGGAAGAGGCGGAGCGGCGGCGGCGGGCTCCGGCGGGGCCCCGCCCGGCCGGGGGCGGGGTGGCTGTGGGGGGGGCGGCCGGTGCGGCTTCGCCGGGCGAATATTCTGTCAGGACTTGGGGGCACCTGTTGACCCCCTCAAAGTCCTCCGGAGCGATTTTGGGGGCGGGGGGGCGGCGGTGGCGAGCAGCTGCCGTGCTGATGGTCCCACCCGCGGCCCCCAGTGCCGCGGTTACCCGGCAGGCTCCAGCTCCGGCTGCCGCTTTCCCGAAAAACTCCCCAAAGCCCGAGGGCCGGGTCCTGCGGGGCCGGGTCCTGTGGCGGGGGAGCACCCGCCGGGGCCGGGGCCTACGGAACTCTCCCTCACTCCACCGCTTCAACGGGGGAGGAATAGTACTAAGACTTCAAAAAAACTGAGGGGAAAATAAGTCATTCCTCAAATAAATATTTACAGTTTCCAAGGGAATTGAATCACAGGTGTGGAATATCTGCACCATAGTATAAAACATACAAACCCTTAGTCAGAAGGGAGTGTTGTGTGTTATTGCTACAGTGCTGAAGTAAAGTTGGTTTTGCTTCTAATAATTACCAGCAAGTCATTTATTTCATTGACATTTAGAAGTCCCCACAATAGTTTAAAATATTAAAATTATTACTGTTCTACATAGCCAGCAGGTTTGGACATGTGAAGCCAAACATACAGGTTGTTACTGCAATAGAAATGCAACTTCTCTACATTACTGTTAACAGTTTATTTTTTGCTACACAAGTGTAAATAAAGATACAATTGCTGGTTTTCCAAAGTATTTTAAATTAAGGGCTAATTCAGTAAAGTTTCCTACTTGAAATGTGTACATAGTTCAGACAAAGATTTGAAGTAACACAGATCTTTGTGTATTTCAACAACATAATATTCAGCTGCCTTTTTAAAAATATTGGCATTATTAACTGTTGTCACAGAAGCAGGCAAAATAGATCGTCCCTTACTACTCACATATAAGGTTTCTTTAAAGACAAGGGCCCTAAAATCTACTTTAAGGTATAATGTAAGCCATAAATGTTGCAGACCATATTTCTATGTCTTAAATGTTATTAAAAAAAAAGAAAAACATAGTTATGATGGGTTCACAGTCACAGAAAAAATTATCTAGACTTGATTTAAACAGTGAATATATTTGGAAAGATTGGGCCAGCAATTGCTTATGGAGCAGATGTGGCCTACCAGAAAGCATATGTAATTCAAACTGATTTTCAAGCACAGAGGTTCATGAAAGTCCTTTCAAGGTCTCAAAATCCTGAACTATCATCTCCAGTGTTCTGTCCATTTTTCCAGCAACATTCACAGCTGCAGATTCTGTATTTCCGGTAAGCTCTACCTATCAGTGCTTAGCATGCTATTAAATACACCCTGCACATCACAGATCTTCCATTCAGATGTATCATATCCTGTACATATATTCATTTCATTGTCAGGGTCAGCAGAAACAGTAGCTGGCACCGCTTTGTACAGCTATGCGGGATGCTTGAAACTATGGAGCCCTGAAAACTGGGATGTTTGCTACTATGTGATAGAAACAATTCACCAGGACACTCCTTCCCACCACTTGTAAAGTGCTCTTTGGAACTAGATATATTTTATGCTACAAGGTAGTTTGTTGCATTCATAGCCACAGAATTCCTATGAAATGCTTGGGCCTTTCAGTTAACATTTGCTTGGCAAGGAATGAAGGCATTCAGGCCTAGTAAAGAAGAAACAAAATGTACCTTTGTGCAGCTTGTGCAGGTCAATAAAGTGACCAAGCGATCAATAGGATACTTAATCTTACAAAAAGCCAGGCTAGACTATGAACTTTGGCTGTTATTTTAATCTTTGGTGTTATTTTACAACTAATGAAACTATTTTGAATATTAAATTGTGATTTGGAAATGGGTGTAGGCTTTGTGCTAAGTCAGTACCTGATGGCTTGCTATTTTTTTTCTTTAAATAAATTAAATCATGAAAAAGGCAAATGGTACTTCTCTAAGGAAAGGTCTTCACTCAGGTGCAATATCAGGGCCAGCAACAAAAATCCTGACTCTCTGAGCCAATAGTCTCTTAAAATAAACAGAATTAGGATTTCATGCAACAGCTCTGTATCTGCCTTGTACTAGAAGCATGACAAACAGTACATTTGAAATTCTCTGGGGGCAAGAAAGATCCTTCTGAAAGCAAGATTTGACCCCTCAATTTTATCAGCTCCAGCTATTTGTGTCCTGATGCTTTCATTGTAATCATTCAAGTTTTAAACGTAGTAGCACAGACTTAGAAGCCCTGATTACTATAGCTTCTACACTATAAAGTCTGCAATGCTATAAAATTAGTAGCATAGACTACTAGAGTCAGAAACTGACATTTCCTTGGGGCAAATTATTACATTATTGCCTCAAAAGACAGCTTCTGCAGCATCTGATCCCAAACCTGATCCACAGACCACACTTTTGCTCCAGTCTAGCAATGTCTCTTCTCCCCCACCAGCTTCTCAAAGGCCCCTTCAGGCCTTTTTTTTTTAATCCAAGGGGGATAGAGGAATACATTCTGCAAGGGGCTTTACACAGAGAAACAAAATGAAATTATTATCCTTATGGGCCATTCATTCTTCCATTTGTAAAGGAGAGACTTCTGCATACAACACATCACATGCTTAGAAAGAAATCAGCAGGGAAAAGAGTTGCCAAGTGCACCACACTGGTGACAGGGGTGTTAAACTTCCAGCTGCTTGCCCATCTTGCTGAGGGCATCACTGACAATGTCCAGCTCATGACGTAGCTCATTCACCACACTGGCAATGCTCTTCGTGTCTTTCAGGATCTGCACACTTTGAGTATATGGATTGTACTTCACACCAAATGGGCGTTTGATGGTTTTTGCAAACTCTCTATTCAAGTAAAAAAAAATAAAAAGAGGGAGTTATAAACAAAACACAAATGCATCCTCTGTATGCAATCAGTATCAATAACCACTTTTCTAAAGCTACCTACTTTCTTAAAAAATAGTTGTAATTGTTACATAGTTCATCATCTTCCCCCACAGTACGTGGAAGACCAAGCAAATACTAATCTCGGCTTTCCAACCCCATAAAAGCTGGTTATAGAACTGTGATAGGAATAAAAAGATTTGCTGCTGCTACTGAGATGCATGAAATCAAACCTGCTTTTATAAAACAGAACTGTACCTCATCTTTTCCTTTGCTTCTTCAAAACTTTCAGAAACAAAATAAACCTCCTGGAAAGTTGTAATGAGGCATTCTTGCTTGCAGGTGACCCTTGGATCAAAAGGCTTGACTTTGGCATTGCCAGAGAGCGAGTGCTGGTACCATAATGTGTTATGTGTCAGAGGAACATCACCACCCAAACAATCCACAAGGAAGATGACACGAGGAAGAGTGAATAAAAAAGAAAAGATTAAGTGATACCATATTCAGTGCATTGCTTCTTAAAATTTTCATCTGCAGATGAACAGTAGTTAAAGCTTAACAAATGGAATAACTCTGAACAGTCACATTCTGCCAATCTGGGTCAAAAAAGGGATTCCTCCGACAGGAGGCTCGTGTGTAAACAAGAGTGCTATTTTCAGAATCTGGTTAAACCAGCAGACCTTTATTCTAAAATAGTTACCTGGAACCTAATGTTAAGAAATACCAGTAATCTTCCTGTCAAAGACATGGGAGCTCCTCGTCATATATCCAAAAGCAGACTGTCCAGCAATTATTGCCACAGAGAATTTGCTTGAAGTCTAGTAGGTATCCAGGAGTTTTCAAAAGAAGGATTTTTAGAATTATACTTAATAAAAACCAGGGCAAAACAGTGACAATAATAACCAGATAAAACCAAAGAAAAGACGTAAATAAACAGTAAATATTCTTACCCTGAGCTCGCTAATTGAAGAGAGCAAGCCAGCCCCATAAACTCGTAGCTGTCCCTCCTGCTTGCACAAGCCAAACTCTACAGTGAAGAAGTAGCACTGAAATAGAGAAGGGAGTAAAACAATTCAGCCTTCAGCAAAGATGCTGTGGTGAGCCAGGTGGGGACATTTTTATTTGCAGGTAGTGTCAAACAGTTGCAAATATCAGACAGTCACCACTTGGTTATCCTTCTCGGATATTTAAAGAGGAGGGAATGCAGAATGGAAGGGTGAGGAACTACAGGACTGCATGTGTCTCATAAGAAAGACTGATATTATAGATCACCCGAATAGGCTAGAAGCTGTTAATGTTAGTAGGAACATGGAGACATAAACTTGTTTTGAGAAATATTGTTGTGACATGACAGCTTCGGCTTAGAAGAAACACTGAACAGAGAGGATATCTGTGAGTGAGTGAAATCATCAGCCCACTACAGTTTGTTCCTCATTTGCTTAGTGGTCTGTAAAATTAAAGACGTTTCATTTGCTGAATTTCAGGATTTCCACAGGTATATGGGGAGGAACGCTATTTTCATAGATGGCTTAATTCTGCTCCCACTGAAGACAGTAGAAATTTTACTACTAGCTACACCCAGTGGGGCAAAAAGATTTAAAAACATCAGCAAACCAGTTCTTTCATAACTGGCATCAATTATTTTTCATCTAAATTTCATTTTCATCTTAAAATATTTTTGTCAAAGCATCCAGAAACTGATATCCAGGAAGTAAGATTCATTTATATTATTTTTAATTTCTTGGCTGAAAAATGTCTAATACTTGTGCTCACCACATTCAATGAAAACACCATGTAATTTCAATTAATTCTATATATTAAAGAAATAGATTCCTTTTTAAATCATTTAATCATGTTTCCAGAAGTGAAAAGATTTTGTTTGGTGGTAGGTCACTTCTTCCAGATTGAAATTCTATGGTCTGTTTCTTCCAGAAGTTGCACCCTTACTTGACAGCCAAGTGAAGAAAAATACCAACCATATCAACCCTAAAATGCATTTTTTTCCTAGCATGGAAAATTTTTATATGCTCTAAAAGCCAAGAACCAGTGAAACACGTGGGTCTAGCAGCTGGTGTGGCTAACATTGAAATGAAACTCTGAATTTATTCGATGGAGTAGGATCAGCCTAGCAAAGCACAAAGCTTTCGGTGGGATCATCAGGCACTGATACACTCACTGTTGCCAGTTTTTGGACAGCCTCATCTGATGCCCCAAGTGATGCAAGACCAATTTCCTGGGAGAACTGAGCAAAACTGGGTTCAGCCAAAAGAGGAACATGGCCTAGAAGCTCATGGCAGGTATCACTGGAAAAAAAAACAAAAAAAAACAACACACACCCCACACAAATCTCATGATCCACCTTTGTAGTAGAGTGAAAAAGCAGCACCACTGAACAGATACAATGTCTTGTGTTAAACTCTTAATATCCAAAAGACAGAAAAATGTCAATCATGTTTAAATGAAAGCAATTGAGCAGGTCATACCAGCTCTAAGTAAGTATAAAAACTCACATTTTCAAAATTAATATCTGAGCTGCACATTTATGAGGCAATTGAATATTAAACTAACTCTGCACACAATGACGTCAGCAAGAGCTCTCCAATAACATGCGGTACTGTTGAAAATCCTGTACTTATGAAGATGGCACTTGAGCATGCTAAAACTTCCTTACATTCACTGTGAAGGCTGAGTCTTCAGCACCTTTTTTTAAGTTTTCTTGCTGGTGTTCTTGAACAGCTTTTAAGTAGCTTGGCTCTGGGCAGAAAGATTCAAAACTCTCTCATATTCTACCCCAAGATTAAATGACTCACGGCTCTGGTGTATAGAGTGGGTCCGAGCTGTGTCTAACGTATTGAGTGCAGTGAAAAACTCTGAATGCTAATCCTGCCAAGAAGTCTCTGGGTGATAGGTATCCAGCAACGGGTCGAATCGTGAAACCTGTGCGCTCTGAAAAGGAATGGAGAAATGGTACATTAGTGTACAATTGTACAATGTCGTCACCTTTCCTGCTACGACTGGGATAAAAGCCACAGCACTACTTTGGCTCAGGAGCACCTGGGAAAATGAGGCATGATTAGACAAATTAGACATAAGCTTGAGAATGACCAACATTTAGTAAAAACGTCCCTACCTCTGTATAGGTGAATTTCCTACAATTTCATGCCTAGAGCCAATACAATACAGCTAGGTATCTCTTTAGCCAATCCTAATAGTCTCTTTAGAGTTAACATTGGCCCCTCAAATGTCACTGTTTGCATATATTCAAGACACAATACATTAAAACACTGATGGCCAAAAGGCTTCTTAAAGGACCAGAATGAATACAAGCAAAACAGACCAAGGGCAGATTTTTTGTGCCCCTATAAGAGCAGTGTGATTTGCAATGGACCTTAGTTCCTTTCTGTGTAAGAAAATTAGTACGTTACCTTTCAGGAAGCGGGACACATCTTCCAGCTGGGGGATATTGTCTTCCCTGTACCCACAGTATTTGGTGAGCAAGGGTAAGTTTTTAAGGTACTCTCTGCAGGCATGAGTTGGGTAAAGCTTGTTAAGCTCTCGGTACACAGTCCCCCAAGTCTTGATCTCCTCCTCAGTAAATTCAATCTTGGGAATTGGGTCACCACTACAAGGGGAAGAGGAAGAAAAGACATTCCTCAGTAAATGGCTAATAACGGATGACTCGTTTACTTATTATTATTATTTAACAGTTATATGGCTGTGACACCTGGTCAGGGTTAAGACCCCATTGCATTAGGCACTGTCAAATACACAGTGAGGTCTGGTCTATGCCCTGGAGAGCCTTTAGTCAAAGGGCTTGCTCTCTTTTCCTCCTAAATCAATGAACAAGAATCTTTGCATTGACCTTACTGGAGCCTGAAACTTTGGTCCTGTAAACAGTTTAAGAGTTTAATGCTGAGAGTAACATTTTTAAATACCTGCAAAACCTTTACAGCTTCAGGAGCTGAGAACACATCCTTTTCCCTGTAGGGCTTCCCTGTCTGCAATTACTTTCCATTACCTTTTTGATTTGTTTTAGAAAATGAGAATTCCCAAATTTAGTAACACAATGTGTGGAAGCAGCTAAATACACGCATTAGGTAAAAATTGTGCTTCTATGCAGAGGAGACAAGCATCTGTCTGAACATATTACTTGTAGTCCATCTCTCCTATGTAGCCCTCAGGATCTTGATTAAAGTGGATTATAGCAAGGATGTGACCTAAAGCCCGCTGAAAGCAATGGGAGTGTTCCACTGAGCTTCCACTGCCAGCCAGGTAAGCCAGCATGGCAGATGCTTTCCCAAGGGAATCCCTGTTAACAACACATTAACAGTAACCAGCTCTGTGCTGTGGTAACCAGTTGCATTAGTACACAGTGCAATATTGCTCTAGATACCCACCATTTCTAGGTAATTTCCAACTGAGCAACTTGGCATCTAAATTCAAGCGGGCAACAGCAACATGAAAATCGTGTTTAGAAAGAATTTACAGCTGTTAAACTCTTACTGCTTTAAGAGCTCCCTCCCCCAAGCAGCAGCTCTAAAGACAGAAGCTCTTCAAGTTTCTTTTCACAGAAAACTTCTTATCTACACATCACATGCACTAGTTTGAACCAGGAAAGAAAACTCAAGTATTAACATTTGCCCAGAGAGTTTACACTCAGTGGTCAATGGGCTATAATATTAAGTTTTGCCTCCCTTCTCTCTCCTTCACAAAGGAGACCAATCAGCCCTAGTCAAGTCAGTACGTCCTGACACAGGCAGCTGTGCAACATGCGTTGTCCACCCGCTTCCTTTGTTGCGCCCATTTCCAGAGAAGCACAGAGGGACTGCAGACCAAATGCACCACATTGGCAGCACGGGCTTCCTGCATCACTGCCCATCTGAGGGTCAGCTCTACCACAGGTGCCATAATGGCCAAGCAACCACAGGCTGATCCTCAAACCAATCAGAGGCCTGGGGAGCTATAAGGTGGCCTACATCTTTTAATCTTGACTTACCTCTCCCTTTGTTTTACCCCTCCAGCTCTGCTTCCTGAGCCAAGCGCGCCTCATCAAGATCTGAGCCCAGGCAACATAAGCTCCTGCCAGTCCACTCTGCTACAATTTCAAAGCACCCAGAAGTCTTATTCTGGAAGAAGTCAAACTTACTGTTTGTAGTTCATAGCCAGGTCTGCAAAATACTTTCGCCTCTTGCGATAGACATTGTCTTTGAAACCCTGGGGGAAGAGGGAAGGGGAAAGGGAAAACAGAGTTAAATGAGTTTCCAAACTGTAGTAAATAAATTCATTTAAAACAAGACACTTGAAATTCCTTCAGTTGGGAAATATAAAAGCATGCTGTGTGAGAATGACAACAGGGCAGGAACCTCATAGCTATAATCTGAAATGTTTAATAGCTGTGAATTAAGCCAATATTCTAATTCAAAGTAAGGATCAGTGGTTTTATACATGCAACTATAAATTCAATAGACAAGGATTCATTTCAGTCATATCAGTTTTTATACAAAACTTTGTTACTTGCTTAATTACTCTAAATTACAGGACAAATTGCCCATTTGCACTCCCCCAAGCACCAATTTGTTTGCTCCATTTAGAGTAAGGAAGAAAGAAAGAGGAGAAACCAAGTCTGCCTCACAACAGCCTTTTTTCCTTTTTTTTTTTTTTTTTTCTTTTTTCAGTTTGCATGCAACCGCTCAGTGCCCAAACCTGCAGTCCTCACACCTGTACGCCTTGCAGAAAGGCATGGGAGCTAAATACAACGGTGGCCTTGCCTGAACTAGGAAAAAGAGATGAAACTCCCAAGAGAAGGTGCTCGGACACACAGAGGCGCCATTGAGGGGAAGGAGAAGGAGGAGGAAAAGCTGCAATTTTTTTAAAGTAAGCTCCACAAAGTAGATTTTCACTAAGGACTGAGCACAGGAGGAAAGAGATACTTACTGGATGGTCAGCATCCAAATCAGACCCATACATCAGCACTCTGTTTGCACACTTATCCAAATCTGAGATCTTCTTCGGAAACCAGGGAACATTCTCCATGTCTAGGGAACACATGGAATCCACAAAGTTATTAAAAACGCCGAGCATGCTGAGGGAGGAAACGCTACTTTCAAGTATGGCTATGGTGGTTACAAGCGAAATCTATAAATTAAAAGGGTTATGAATACGACAAGGGAGTCCACTGCCTATCTGGCACCAGCCTACAGCTCACACTTCCTCCTCTGTCACTGCCACAGTCTGCCTACAGAGCACAGCCAGCTCCAAAGTGTCCAGGGGAGGAAATGGTTAATATCAGTTTTCTGTGGCCCTTAACTGTTATTACTGTTAATGTTAGAGTAGTATCTAGAGGCTCCCACTGAGACAAGACCTCCTTGTGCATAATGCTGTGAATCTTCTAGGGTACAAAGCATGCAAAGGAGCAGAGGAGTGATCTGCCAGTGATCCCTGGGCAAAGCAGGAACAGGTCTGAGTCCTCCCATCCTGCTTTAGTGACCATGGGAAATAAACATTGCTCTGTGGTTATGTACCTCAGAAGCATCCAGCTTTGCTGAGCTATTTGTGGGGAAGAGGGAAGAAAGCAATTTCAGCCCTGCAGCCTTGGAGAGATGCATCATTACAGTTTTGCTACTTTTTTTTTTCCCTGCAGCCCAAGATTGGTTACAACCAAGCTCTTCGCAGAGTGGTTAATACACTGTTTTTCTGCCCCAATGTCCTTCAGTTTTCTTAAAAAAGGTAGGGGCAGTGTTTAGATTGAAACTCCCCTTACTTAGGACTAAAGAAAGCCATTTTTGTCCAAGAGACACCAGCTCACACCTTCCCCTACCTATGAGCCTATGCCAAGAACAGTGGCTGAGAAATACATGGGACCAACTTCCCACTGCCCTGAACTTTAGGCATCTCTTTAACTAGAAGCAAAGGT
The DNA here is from genome assembly GCF_963921805.1 of Phalacrocorax carbo. Taxonomy (NCBI): domain Eukaryota; kingdom Metazoa; phylum Chordata; class Aves; order Suliformes; family Phalacrocoracidae; genus Phalacrocorax; species Phalacrocorax carbo. Next base: position 55,494,805 of record NC_087517.1, on the reverse strand, counting down.
AAACACGATGTATAGCATCCTAAAGTTAAAAGGCACCTCTTTCACGCTAATATAAGTAACCAGTTACAATGAAAAGTGGTAAAAAAAAAAAAAAAGATTAAATCAAGAGTTACATGAGGAAATTGCAGAATCCACCTCTTGCCCTCACCAGCGTCTGAACTGAACCAGGTTCTGTCAGTATTATACCTCTGTCATCCTGCTGTACAGTCCCTAGCCAAGCCCTGCATTCAGACTTCGCTTGCATGCCAGCCTGCATGGGTGCAAAGACTCCCACTCATGCCAGTTGTGCTGTGCTGAGAATGGATGGGAGCACGGCCAATGGACACACAATTTACCCAGGCCTGAAACAGCCTGTATTCCTAGCTGACACCAGCCAACACAGCCCAGCTCATATCAACCAAACTACACTCGTTCACAACACAGAAGCATGAACCTGGTAGCAACTGATTGAAAACACTATGCAAATGCAGATATGGACACCATAGAAAGATTTCAAACCAACACATTGAGAAGTTCATTTTCATCATAAGTGTCTCTTGTACTTACCATCTTCCTGGATATTGAAATGCTCTGTCGGGTTCACAGAGACAATGTTGACGTGGGATTTCAGGAGCTGGAAGATCTCATTCAGTTGTTCCCTGTTACTGTCACAGTCCACAAAGATCTCAAACTCAGAATTTCGTCTCTTGGACTTCCGTGACTCTATATGTACCAGATTTACATGCTTCTCCTGTTTTGTAAGAAGTAATGTTTTCAAACAGATTGACTAAAAACCAAAATCTATTTTTCAAATGAATATTCATCACCTTTGCAAAGCTATTTTAGTTAATTGGATCTCTTAATAGCAGTTTGCTTATTGGAGTAGGGGAAAATAGTTTTATTTTTAAAAGCTTCCTATTCGGAAGAAAATGAAAGAGAACCAATGTTCTTTCAATTTAATTTACATTTAGGAAGCACAGAAAGACACAGTCCGGTAGTTGAAATTCATAGACCTTTTTCTTTCACCCCTCCCAGAGGAAGCTGATTAGCAACTGGGCCTGGGGAAATTCACCAAAATGTCAATCAAGCCTCCATATAATTATCTCACAAGTCAGCAACAGATTTAAACGCAGTCATTTTCAAGGCATAAATTTCACTTTTATTTGAAAAAATTATTTAATCATATGTTTTATATCAAGAACACAGAGGAAACCCCAGGCTAAGACATGCGGGGCCAGGTGACAGAGCAAACAAGTACAGTTGTGCAATTGCAGTTACTCTGTCGTCCACAGTCTGGCTAGGCAGGGTGACAAGGGCGCTGGACTTGACCCAGTGTAGGTCAGCACCCCAAGTGTCTACCTGCCATCAGCAGGAGCTTCAGACCCACCGTTTATATGCAGTAGAAACAATAAGTGGCAAACTCTTTTCATGAGGGGAAAAGAAAAAATTCTCTCAATCCTTAGTACGCGCAGATGATACATTTTGTGAAGATTTTTAGCCAGCCAGCATCTAATTTCTGATGCATAAATTTGCCTTTATGGGTAATTCTGGGTGCAAAGTAGGATCCAGGTTACGAATCACATCCTTAGTAAATGGATGTAAATAAATCTAACACGTTTCAAAACTATGCTGCGATATATCATATATGTGTGATATATATGTGATTATTACATACCTGAAAGAGTTTTAATGCTTTTACAAGTCCTCCGACTTCATTCTTCAAGGAAAAAATGATGGCTGTTCTTCCTCTTTCTGATGCATGGTCTTCATTCTCTTTATTATCTTCAATCATCATGTAATTTGACTTATTTAACTAAATGCAAACAAACAAAAATATTGTTTTAGTGGCTAGTAGTGCAAAAAGTATAAGGTTTCACATTTCAGTTTGTCTTGGGTTACTATTGTGCTTTGACTGATCAAGAACAAAAGGAAAGGTGCTAATTAAATCGTTACACAATAACAGGCATAAAGTTAGGCACACACAGAATCTGTGAGATCTGAAGATGGAATCCTGATATTTCTTTTTTCTGTTGAATGATTTTACAGACATCTTTAGTCACTCTTTAGGATGACTCGGCAGAAAATGTTTTCAAAGTATAGTTTATAATTAGCATTAGTGTTTTTTTGGGGGGAAAAGGAGCTACAAGATGTCAGCATAAATAAGTTGAACAAAATACTTGTTAGCAAATCTGACAAATATTCGTAAAGGGAATAATCCAAAACCTGCTGGATATAAGCAGGAAAAGATGAGTCAGGCTTTAGTAGATCAGAACTAAAGAAAAATAGCATTGCCTTTCTCTCACTACGTAACTGTAAAGCACTGCTTTTACCGAGAACCGAGACAAAAACCTAAGGAGGTAAAACGTTGTGCTGACCAGGATCTGTCAACTATAGAGACAGTCCCACTCTGATCAACCACAACAAAGCTATTCCATCTGTTGGGTCCCCTAATTCACATGCCAAACCACTATCACAATCACCCAAATCACACATTGAAAATTTTCAGATAACGAACCAAAAATTTTCAGGAGCAAGTGGTTTTGTACATTACTAGCGATCACACTCCTGACTGTGTTGAAATCAGTGGATATTGCAGATTATATTCTTAACCACATGTAGCCAGGCCATAAATAGAGATAATATAGAAACAATTAAGAATGCAGAAAATGCAAAGCAAAGAAAAACCACAAGGCTTCGAAGCAGAGGTTGTCTCCCATATGTCTTCAAACCTTGCAAAAACAAACAAAAAAGGTGAGGTTTCAGAAGGAACCAGTGAGAAAGAAGAGAAGAACAACAAAGGCGCTTTATTGCTATTTGGAATTATTTTTCATTTGACAGAGTTGTTAAAGATATTACTATCTGGGGACAACTCATCACAAAATGAAAGAGCAAAAATAAAAATGCAATCAAAATGCAGCAGTTCTGCATTCCCTTCTACAGTCTAACCTCTTTAAAACAGATAATGCTGTAGAGCTAAGTATTTCTATCTATAACAGGTAGGTTTAAAGAAAACAAAAAACTGATTTTACCTGTATTTTATCAAAACATTCCCATTTATCTTTCAGATTAAGACAATAATCTGCCTAACAAAATAATTAAATTAGTTCCTTTTAAATTGAGTGGTTTACAACAGGGCTGGTATTTGACGCTGCTCTGCGAAAGGTTTCAAGCAGGTTACTAACTGTGAGCTGTTCAAGGTGCAGAAGTGGTATCCAGCGGAAGGGGTCTTGCTCCAAGTCCACTGATGCTCATGGAAATATAATCACTGGATTTCTCACTTGGTCCCCATCTCTAACAAGTTGTCACTATATGATGAGCCTGGATGACAGCATCAGTCCATCATACTGTTCCTGATCCAGCAAAGCCACTGATCTCTGTCAACTTGAGTCCAGACATTAAATTCTCTGCTGAAAGCAGGTGAGAGGGCCCAATCCAGGCTCTGCTGAGCAGCCTGGAGGTTTCACAGCTTGTTTTAGCAAGCGCCAGATCAAGATCACAAGAGCCAGGAACAGGCACTGAGCAGGGGCCTTTAAGCAGAGAAGAAAAAACTAATAACCCTAACAACTACATATAGGTTATTGTTTGTTTTCTCAAGTGTGAGCCAAATCGTACTCAGAGGATGCTGCCATAGAAGAAGCTGGATGCAAAGAAGAGTCCATAACAAATAGAGTTAGATGGCGGTCTTTGAAGGCAAAGACTGTTGGGCGGTTTTATATACGTGGCTTATATGCAGCATGTTGGCTTGATTCCACATTCAGGATCACTGACTTAAGATCAGCTTATGAGATTCGGCATAGTTACATGCAACATTATAAGGTGCACAGCTAGGACAAACTACATACATCGAAGACTAATGTTCTTGTTCCTATATTGCTAGTTCAACTTACATTGTGTTTAGGATCAGGGGACAACATTTGTAAAGTAATATGTTTCAGAGACCAACAAAGAAAATACAACAAAACACAGCATGTTCTTACATTAACTTTAAAAATTACCTCTAACTTACGAATTTGAAAAAAGTTGCAGAAGAAAAATTCAGATGCCTACAATGCCAAACACACACCACTTACACTTTTAGCCCTAAATCAACATTAATCTTTGTCTTTCAATTTAAAAACAGACTAAAAACAGCTCTGCATTAATGCGGCAACCATTTTGGTGCAAAACAACAAGAGAAAAATGGTAACGCAAAAATAATGCCTCTCGTCCAACAGCTGCCTCTTCACCTTCATTTTATTCTGTATCAGTAGCTCTGCTCTAATCAACTCTGACACTTTTCCTTTGCATGGTAACATATCTGAGCTTGGGGGGGGGAATTAATATTGCTCTGATGCTTATTATTAATGATGCAAATCATTAACTGATTTCCCATCAGCCTGACTCAAGTCTTAATGAAAATACACAAACCCAGGGGTACTCTGAAGCCCTTATTTAGATAGATATCTAGGTGTGTTCTGGTTAAAGATGGCTCCTTTTGGAGCCCATAGCAGTTACCTTCCCTTTCTCCCCCTCCCCAAAGAATATTCTCTGTAAGACAGATATTTGAAGGTGTATATTTTGTGCTTTAATTCTCTATATTAATGGATAGCCAAGATTTAATATTATCCAAACATACTTGTCTAAAGGGAATTATGTTTTAGAGCCAAAAATTGAAGACCAAGAAAGTCTTATTTTTAAAAATGTATTTGATATAGATTGCCATTAATTGTACTCAATAAAAAAGTCACAGCAGGCTTTTAATATCCTCCTCCCCTAGTAGCTGCCTACTTTCTCGCTGTCCTTTTGACACACTTCTTAGTAGGGAAGGATGAAGACTTGATCTTAAGAGTGACCACGACTGGATGTCCCATTACAGGGAAATTTTTCAGCCACACCAAAGGTCTTCCTTCAATTTACTTCTCGGGCACCAAACTGAAAGCTGTGCTGAACAGTTTATTTGGCTTCCAAAGTTCTGAGGGATATGGCAAAACAGCCTCTTGTGAAACTTTACCCATTACAGTCAGCGCTTTTGTAAGAAATTTTACTGACATTTTAAACTGTACAATATCCATAACTGTGGCCAACACGTAAGTGCTGATTTTATCTCACCTTCTCTGATGTACTAAGCATATTCCCACTATAACATGAAATAATCCAGCAGCGGATTATTCTGGGCTATATCACACCCCCTATCTTGAAGCAATGATGCACCAGAAGTTACTTTTGTCCTACCTGAATTTCATCTGCTCGCATTTGAATTTCTTCCCCCCATGGCCATCCAGAAGCAGCTGCACAAATCAGTCCCATCCCAATCCCAGCGGCGCCGAGCACTCCCACCGACGCCAGAGGAGCATCACAGGGCTCTCCAGGCAACGGGGGCCAGAAAGCTCGCCTTTTCCCCCAGAACCGCCGCTCCCGAGAACGGCAACAGTGAGGCGGCAGAGCTGTAACTTCGGAGAAGCGGCGTTACCCGCAAGCCAGGTTTCGCCCCCCGTTTCACGCCCTCGCCGCGCTGCTCCCGGGCAGGTGAGCCGCAGCCCGCCCCCATCCCGCACCCCCTCACCTGAGCGGCGGCCTCCAGCGAGCCCTCGCGGCGGGGAGCGGGATGCATGGCCGGGGCGGCACCGGACGGGACGCGCCGCGCCGCCGCTTTATGGAGGGGGCGAGAGCCGCCCCTAATCGCCCTCCGCGGCGGGCGGGGGCGGGGGGAAGCACCGCCCCAGCTGAGGAAGGGGTTCGTTAACCCTGTTAATAATACCCGCTGAGAGCTGTTTATTCACACACCGTTGGAGGAGCAGGAACGCTCAGAAGCAGCCACCAACCATCCGCCATCTCCGCGCCCCAAAAGAACCCGTGCAAAAAGAGGTGCTTGCCCTCCTGAGCTACACCTGTAAAAGGATGATTAAGGGGGGGTCAGGCAGGACTGCCTTTTTGCGGGGTTTGCAGCTAGCATGAATTGGCACCCCACGGGGCTGAGGAGAGCAAGCGGTCGGGTGGAGGAGGCCTGTCTGCCACCATCGTGCCCGTGCAGCCTCCTCCCAACATGTGTCCGCTCATCGCAAATTAACGTACATGCTACCTGCGGGAAAAGGAAGGCAAACTGCGTAAGTGACAGGTTGTGAGGGCTGAATTCACAGCTGAGGGTAAATCAGCAGAGTTGCCTCCAAGGCAATGCCTTAGCTAAGGGGAATTGGCAGCCCAGGTGAGAAGCTCCCCTAAATGTTCTGCAAAGCTGCTGCAAAAGCACGTAGTGCAGGCTGCAGCCTCAAAGAGAAACATGGCGGGTAGATGTATCAAGTTCTTCACTGAAAATAAAAGTGCATTTGTGGCTGTGAAAATAAACTGCAGCACATTACTTCTTTTCTAAAAGGTTCCTCCACCAACGGGAAGAATAACTATAGTTCAATTAACAGGAAAGTATGTATTTTTGTATCTTATATATAGTACCATTTATTTTCTATATAGATCTAGACATATATTCATCTTTTTAAAAACTATGATAGTTTCTGACTCCAATAAGCCCAGTCCTCACTGTCTCCTCTCAGGTCAGACTTGGCAACAACATTAGGTTAAGGAGATTTGTGGTACACAGCAGGAGAAGCCAAAACGTTCCCCAGAAACATAATCCCTTGGAGTCTTTAGGGATCTGAGGGAGGAGAGAATGATTGCTTTGTATTGGGCCCGGGGCTGTCCGAAAAACAGAGGTTCTGGTCTTTAGTTATGTTCTTTACAAAGCTACCTTTCAAAGAAATGCTCAAAAATCAGTAACAACTAGTTTTACCCTAATTTACTCAAGTGTCTGAAAAATCTCCAGTATTTTTCTCTTCAGTGCCTAAAATGTGGAAACCTTGATTCCAGATAGATCTTTTAGACACTGATGTAACACAAATTGTAATTACACTGATGAAGCCAAAAATGCAGGCTAACATCTAGCCAAGGCAGACACAGTCACACTTACACAGACATCTCCAATGATGTCAGTGTCTTCCATCTTCCTACAAGACATGGAACTTCAGACAATCCTATTTCAAAAAGGACTGAGGGTGACAAGCTCTGCCCTTCAGACACAGCACAGGATTGAAGGACCATGGCTGTAAGTGATGACATAGCTGGAAAAGGCAGTTAGTTCCAGTTTGCTAATAGGATGTATTTCGTGACCAGATGCTTCAATTTTACGTTCGTAAAGAAAACGCAGTATTTATCCACTATATGTCTTAGCTCTACAATGGACATTTCACTTCCTTCTTACAGAATAAATCTCCCCATCAAACAAGCTGACTCAAAAAGCAAACAATTCATAGGATCTTCACCCAGAATCTTAAGCATATGATAGAGCCTGATATTAATAATGATTCTGTAAACATGGGCGCAGTAAGATAGTTATCATAGAATATGACTAATCTATCAGTTTTCCCTAGCTTAAATGCAGCAATAATAACTACCATGTCATTCTGCGTATTATTTTTTTTTATTATTACTCACTAGGTAGCCCTCCAGAAGCTCTTCCATTGCAGGTAAGCACCTTCGATTTGGAAATCTGGACTCAGGCTGGGTTTCCAGTACTTCCTGACAGCAGCCAGGTTGAACTTTCTGTACTTTGTTTTCTGTCAAAATGTTGTGCTCATCCTTCATAAAATTTGAAAGAAAACACAAGATACAATTCTCACTTGCATTTCCTCAAGTGTCAGAACACAGCTGAGCTCAGGCCACTTCAACTGTGAATAATTATTTTTTTTTACTTTTACTCAGATATGCCTTTCCCTCTCCTTCAAAGGCTATGCGTTTTTGTATGATACATTGGGAAAGACAGTTTATTCTTGGTGTACACAGATGGATTATTGTAGTGTTAAGGGAGATGGACATGGACATCCTCTCCTACAGCCCAGACCTGTAAAGATGCTCAGCAAAGTGTCAGTCACCCAAACACTTCTGAAAATCAGCTCTGGAGCCTCTCTCCCCAGGAGACAACAGAAGCTGTGGTTTGGTTAGCACGTATGGGTACCTAAATATATGAAGCACCGGGAAGGGCACAGGACAGTCTGAGGAGTCACACTGAGAGACAAGATGGTGAAGCTGAGCTCAGCAGAAGCACACAAGCTTCACAGCACACAGAGCCATGGAGGGGATATAAACTGAGCTACCAGCTATGCCAGATTTAAGGGCACTTCCTACCTCCGAGGCCCCAGTCTGATAGACAGACAGGAGTGTCCCTGCCTCCCATCCTCGCCCTGTCATTTCCAATTTGAGCAGCAGCTTTCTGGGACACTGGTCATCCATCTCCTCATATCTAACACTGCAGAGCCCACAGTTAGCTGGGCCTATAACTGCTGATACAATGCGAGAAGTACAGTAGCAGTCAAGGAAATTTAACCCAATACGAAATTAATTAGTTACATCAAGAGATAATTGGGGTGCCCAGAATTTTGGGGGGCAAATTAAAGCTAATTCACTGGTTTAGTAAGAAGTACTTGTTCACCACAGCCAATGCCCTGTAGCCTGAAAGAGCAGAACCACAAAGCATGAACTGACTCGATTACAGCCTGTTTTCACTGGGTGCTCACTGGAGCCTGCTCTGCTTCTCTCCACAAAGGGTTTCCAGCTGCTATGAATCTGCAGATGGTTTTATAGAACTATTTGAAAGGTTTCATCCAAAAGCTGAATCTCCACAGTTTTAGGGTTGCAGGGTTTCAGAAAACCATCATTGTCACAAGCACAACTGCTGCTTTGGGTTTTCACAGACAGCGGGACAGTTGTACCTTCTCCCAAAAGCTGACAGAATATCCTACCTTTTAAGAATGGTGGCTTGGGCCCCTCATCACAGAAACTAGCAATATGGCACAACAAAACTACTAACAGTCAGATATGGAGTCAATGCAAACAGGACAGCAACGTGCACACGTGCTACTCCACTCATCCTGGGAAGAGGTGGCACAAGCAAAGGCTGACCCAGAAAATGTCTGAATTGTCACAGAATTGGCCTGCAGGAGCACTGGGGAAGAGAGAGGCCAGAAGTCTTCAGTGGAATGGCAGAAGGCTACACAGACCCTGAGATGGGAAGGAGCTGTAAAGGACAAAGAGACAACCTGGGGCATCAACACCATAGGGAAACAGGCCTCTCCTTATCTCATGAGAGATAAGGCAATACAGTGATTAATTTTTTTTAAGCTCACAGGAGATTTCTCATCTATAGCCTCTCGTACAGACAAAGCCTTCCAGACAGATAATCATCACCTGAGGATCGAGTACAGGTCTGACCCTGCTCAAAAGTGGGTCAAGCTGATCACACGTTTTGCAAGACAGTGCTTTGCCATGTGCGGCTCCCACAAAACCTGTTGCACTGGCACAGAGCAACTGTGATAGTGCTTACCATGAAGGCTACAAGAGCTGACTTTCAATTACATTATTCCTCATAATTCCTCATTAAATGAATCCTCCTCTCCTCAGCAGCCTCCAGATCCATGTAAGAGGGAGGTGTCAGACTGAAAAGTCCCATGTTTTCTGGGCCCTTTGCTGGACTAGTTCCAGGAATGTCAAGTGGCACCAGAAAAGGCCACAACCCTATTCCTGCTTCCCAGCTGCTAACTCAGAGGTGACCCTCCTCTAGTTTCTCGGGGGGTTCTGTTTTGTCCTTCAAAGCAGAAACTTGACATCAGAGTTTAAAACCAGGCAGTGGTGCTGACACTTGTGGGTACACATTTGTAGATAAATGCTCTGGAATTTTTTAGGCTGAAAAGTATTAAAAACAAACTATCAGACCTCCAGATCTTTCCCTGCCTAGAGAGCTACAGAGTAAAGGGACTCACTTTTCGCTGCCTGTGAAACAGAACAACATAAACCACCTGCCCTACGTCTCCTCTTCCTCCTACTCTGAGAAAGTTTATTCTCCATGGGTCACAGGTAAAATATGTAGGGACTCAACTAACGTGGCCCGTCTTTCTGGACACAGCACAAGTCTTGTACCTACTAACACTTTGAGGAAGCTGGTCTGGAAATGAATTTAAAAAAAAAAAAAAAAAAAGAAATCAATGTAGCACAGGGGCTCCCAAGTGCTCCAGCACCAGGAGACAGACAGAGTCAGAGGGTGATTTTGTTCAACTGGTGACAACTAATGAGGCAAGAACCATGGAAAAGCAGGTTGGGAATAACTTGCAGGGATATTAATCTTCTGCTGAAAGATAAGATTATTTACCTGAACACAGCAAGACTGAAGGAAAGCATCAGCCAGCCCTAAAGTCTTCTCAATCGCATCAAGGTCATCAGTACGAATTAACCCTTTTCCCTACATGGTAGGAGAAAGCGCTCTAATCTCCAGTGAGGTAATTTCACAACATCACTTCTGGGGTACAAACCTCCTCAGCCATCCCTTCGATTTCATTTGGCCCAGCCATCTGCCTTTCCAAACAGGAGCATTTGCCTGAGGCAATGTGGCCACATAAAGCTTTTCCAGAAAAAGGTATGAAGTGTTAAATCCCTGAACAAAACAGGTTTAATAGGACTTAACACTAAGTCTGCTCTAATCATAATTACCTTCTCTAGAATGACATCTGCAAATTCTAATCACAGCTCTCTGCCTTTCCATCAAAATAGCTGCTGCAGGCCAGTTATGCCTTTAAGAATCGCATGGCACTTAGGCAAGCACTGTGGAAGTTGCAGGGAAGAGTGAAGATGAATATCATGCAGTCCTTTGAAACAGTTTGTTTTCCAGTATAGGTTTTACAGATCTTCCTCATATTCTGCTTGAATTTTATGGGTGCCCTAATATACTGATGCCTGAAAAACTGCTGGTCTGAAAATCTGACTAATTTTCCTCTACTAATTTTTAATATTTATAAAGCTTTGATTGTAACAACACCTAAGCAGCAGCACTTGCTTCCATTCACTTTCTAATCTTCATTCTCCCAAGCTTTGACTTTCTCACTTAAAGGAGATAACCTATCACCATGTTTTAGGTCATTTACCTTAACACTGGGAGTTAAACAGCTCCAAATCCACAAGCTTTCAGATTTTCTAAAAATGTATGGATCTGAAATCCCCAGCTTTCAACAAGGGAATTCTTCCATTTGCTCCCTTTTTCTGTGAACCACTGTTCTTCTAACAACTGCTTCCCAGGGCAATTCACCCAACCTTTCACCAGCACGAGGCTGCAAGTGTCACACGCTATACTCGGAACAACCACCAGGAAACACCTGGGAGTCTTGGTGCAATAACTCAGCTGCTGGGAAGGGGACCACATCCCCACGAGAGCTTAGCAAGCAGTTATCTCTCTGTGTTACAGAATAGGTGTTGGGTAATAAAGCATTTGATTCATAAGTAGTTAATAGGCCACAAAAGAAAAGGGGGAATTAAAATTATGCAATCATTGAAAAACATTTACAAATATCTTTTTCCAATTAAATGTCCAAGAACCAATCAGGCAAATTACCCACTCAGTGTGATTCAGCCGGCTGTAGTATCAATAGCCTTTAAGCACACTTATTTTGAAAAGCTAGAGATGCTGTGCAAATCTACTGAAGCACATCTAACCAACAGACCATTCACTGTTTGTATATTTGCTTTATACTGTTTAAAGAAGTAATATCACCCTTTCATCTGAGGTAAGTAATACTTTTCTTTTCATAAAAGCTAAATAAAATAATGAGTGACATGAGTTACATGCTGCTCTGAGCAAACAAGGTATAGTTTCTCCTAACAACGTCTTTGCAAGCTTTTTCCAAAAGGTTGGTTAAGACACTGCTGGGGCAAGGGTGAAACCATGCTCTGATTTATTTTCACCAGTGAATATGTTACCACAAATTTAATATCAGCACCATTTCAAACAGAACTGTTGTCTGATTTGGAACCAAAATCCTGAAAGAGCTCTTTGCTTCAACTACTCTGGCATTCGTGGGTACAGAAGTGCCAATTACAATTTTTCTTTTTTTCTCCTCCTTATCTGCTCAGTGTTGGCCAAGTCACCTCAAGTTAAATCTGCAGGAAGCAACACAGAGCTCTGGTCCTGTACCAGTCTGCAAAAATTCCCCTTGTTACTACAGCAAACAGGGTTTAGTCCAGTGACAACCACCAACCAGGGGTAGGGAAAGCCAAGCAGAAAGCTTGACAAACTGATCTACGTACTGCCTGGAAATACAGCGCAGCTTAGAGAGGATAAGGAACTACTGTATTTCTATTAGCACAACCTGAGTCTTACAAATATTCTTCTGCTTGGGCTTGCACACGAATCCTGCACTCCTGGTGGGATGGTCGAATGACTACCCAGACTGTAAAGCAGTCCACACACATCCACACGCCTCCCGCCAGATTTCGCAGCCCTGCTCACAGTTGCTGGTGCAGAGATGACAGCCAGGCAGATGGGCAGTGCCACCGCACCAGAGCAAGAAGAGCAGGGCAGGCCAGGGGAAGGCACCCAGGTGCAGGCAACAAATCTCCAGACAAGTCCGTAGTGGCAAGGAGGTCTGAGGTCAAGCTGAGAAGTCAAGTCAGCAAGCTGGGATCTGCGGGGGACGTGGCCAGGCACAGCATAGCTGCCATGTAGCTCAGGCAAGGGTAAATGGAGAGGATGATCGCAGCTGTTTTCACAGCACTCTGAGCCACAGCTGCTCTGCACCAATGCTGGCCGTCAGCCCCAAAGCCCTGGCAGGGGGAGAGAGGCTGAGAAGACACTTGGTACTCAGGGCTCTGGCACCAAAGCTAACATTGCTGTGAGCTGCAGAGCTCAGAGTACAGGGTGCGAAAAGCTTATCCTGAATATGAAACACAAAGCGTCTGAAAAGAGGAGAACAGTGTCTGAGAGCCATACACAACCTCAGCCACCAGCACTGAAAACAGCCACTCTTGGCACTCAGACTAACATGGGATCTAAAGCCAGGAATTACTTCTGACCAGGTCCCCGTATGTCTCCATCCCTCAGGCAGTAAGTGTAGTAGAAGTGGTCTCCATTCATTAAGAAACCACCCTGTTAGGACTATTTCTACTGCATTATCATTTCTATTCAAAAACCTCAAGAATTATCCAGTTCTTTTACATCATAAGCAAACACAAAGCAAAATAGTAAAATGCATAAATAAGCCTGCTGATAAGAGAAGTGACTGAGTGTTTGTTAACCTGAGCCTGTTGGCCTAATTAGTATAACAGCAGCACATTTTGCATTCAAAGTGAGATGGAACAAGTTAACAAAGGAGAAGGCTTTGTACTTGCTAATGATATGAGTAAGCACAGCTCAGAAAGCAATTCAGCAGACTTTGATCCACTCAAAATAGAGAAGGAGAGCTCTTCAGGCACTTCTGACGACACAGCCTTGTCACGAGTGTGTGCCAGTAACCAGCTTCTACCATATTCATATAGGAAGTTTATCTAACATTAGATTTTGAATAAAAGAAGTAGAAAGACTGCATTCAATACATTTCACACGCTTTAGATATAGCAAGGCCAAGGGAAATCAAGAGCTGACTCTAAGGTCCAAACAATCACAGTTGGGTCTGCATGTTAAAGCAGGCTTTTTGTACTCATCTCACCTCCTTGCTGTAAACGATCAGCTCTTCTGAAACAGAGGATGTGGCCGGATTTTTCGTTCCTAGCCAACTGGTTATGTTCCGTCAGTATTTCAAAGTGGAATGAGCTTGCAGGACCGTTCTCAGTCTGCAGATGTAAGACACTCCAAAGCCCCCACCCCACCCCGAAATCCTGGTATTCACACAGCAAAACAGACTACTGAAGGTAAATTGCGGTCTAGGTACTAACACCGACCACTGGTCAGCATGGACAAAATTAATGAAATCGCAGGTACTTTCTGCTGTAAGGATGAAAACCAGCAAGCAACATAAACCCATCAATTCACAGCAGGGACTTTAAACACACCGGCAATTGCAAAATGTTCAGCCTTGGAGCTGTAAAACACATCATAATTTCCAAGATTAACAGAAGCTGTTCATCTCACTGTGTTGTCATGACAGACTTTTTTTCCCCTCTGAGTTTCTTTTATCTTATTAGATTTTAGCTCCCATTACAGTTAGGACAATTTTGCAATGGGGCAAAATTAATTAGTTTGCATCAAAGAAAGGCTCCTTAAAACATAACACTAATGAGTTTCATCTGCCTGATTAGAGGGCTTTGCTTTTAGTAAGACTTAGTGCAAAATTTTGTTTCAGAGAAATATAACATTATACAACTATTCAAGGCTAAAAGCATTAGCTAAACAGTAACCAGGATAATGGATAAAAGATTAGGGTGGTAAACTGTGAGCAGATGTATAACTGAATATTAAAAAGAGGATGCAAGTGTAGACTAGAACAGGTTAATGAAGATTTAACAAAGATATGTTTGTGAAAGTAGAGCCTGGTACAATTTACAACCGTATATTTAGTGAACTAACACTACACCTCCCATCTTTTCACAAAGCTTTTAGGAAAGGAAATGGAAAAGAGCTAGGGATAGAAAAAGAGAGTACTAATTTTTAGAAAGATGGGGAAAAAAGTTCATTTGAGATGAGTCAAATTTTTAATATCTGGCAAACTACCCAGACAAAATATTTGCTTATTTTTAAATCTGTTTTTAGTCAAGAACAAATTGTGTTTGATTTTCAGTTGTTTTTGATTGATGGGAAAATTGCTCCAGACGACAAAGTGGATTAAATAGATTTGGTATTTCTTGCTTTTATAGAGCTTTTTCACCCCAACCACTTTGTCTTACCCTATTAGTGCACAAACAAGTAAGAAAATAGTCTAGAATGAATTTCCTGGTAGGCAGGTGCAAATTCACCTGAAAAATCACACAGTAAAAGTAGTTATCAGAGATTTGCTGGTAAATTGGGCATAGCACACCATAAATGACATTTGCATAGACACATGGTATCATTCGCAAATGACAAACACATGACGTAAGCACATGTAGTAGAATATAAGGGAACTGGCTTTCCCGTGATTACATCTGCCTCCATAAACCTCTTCAGCACATACACAAAACTAGAAATGAAGACACAGTGTTACGAGAGGGCAGGCCTGAGGTGCTGTCAGGAACAGCTCCATTTGAGAGGAAGCAGAAAGCCCACGTTTGGACATGGATGTGCTCTCACACAACGCTCTCCATCTGTGGCCAGAAAAAAAAAACCAACACACACAAACCCCCCTCCACACACACACACCCCCAAAAAAAGACCTGCTTTAAATTTGTGACTATGCTCTCAAAAGCACACCGGCAGGCGGCCAAGCAGCGCAACTGAGCAGGCAGTCACTTCTGGCTGGGGGAAAACATTTAATCCAGATTTGCTGCTGAATCACATCGCAAGGCACCAAGGGGTCACACGGCTTAAGGTGGTTAAATACAAAAATACAAAAAGCCTTTGGATAAGCTGAGAACTGAATTCAAACCTCTTTTATCTCTTTCCTCTGTTTTGATAAGGTTTCAACTTGAACATTACCCATTTTTGTCAAAATTGTCTTGACCTGCGACAGGCAACGCTGAATCCTTGACAGTTTTACCCTTTTGCCAACCTAACACAGGAATTTAAATTTTTAAAACTCCAATAATTTCAAACACCCATATGTCCTCTTCCTCTGATGCCACACACATACTGCACCTGTGCATAATCCTTCCGTGCTGGCCTTCTGCAACGGGTCAACAACAACAACAAAGAAGACCGCACCTGTTATTAATAAGGTTTTTGTTATCTCTCAGAAGAAGCAAAAGGGCCCAGAGCATGTGTGGGAAGGGAAAAGCTTTGTTTAATTTAATTAAGTTTATTTCTTTCAAGTCTGAGTAAACTCAGGGATCAGCAGAACGATTGGTTAATTAAATCATGAAAGCAGTTCCTTTACCCTGTAAGGGCAACCACATCACGCTGTGTCACATTCGGCAGATTCTTCCAAAAAAGCGTGCTCAACCTTTACACTGTGGACCAAAAATGAGTCTACCACACAGAGGGTACTGCAGTATTACAAGCTCTTCTAATGCAAAAAGATGACAGCTGTGATTATTTTCAACACTTCCGTCTTGAGGATTGGCTCCAGATCCATTAGTGAAAGTTAGCGATAACTCTGCAGTAAAGGATCTGATTCTGATCCTTACATTCATCACTAGAGAGTGCTGGTCAAGAGGGAAGCAGGCAAGGTGGGCTCCAAGACGCACTCGCACGGATGCTGACCCAACACAGTGCTGGATGCTGTCCTTACCCACCTGCTCTGGCATCCAGAAAGCGGGAGAAGCAGGAAGGCTGCAAGTTTGCCTCCCGTGGCTACACCTGGCTGCTCTGGCTGGGTTTGTCCCTAGTACCCATAAACAAACACACTGTGCAGGAACTGGCCTGGGCAGCTCCAACCCCACTCCAGAGCATCTTCATGGCCGTATCTTCTGTGTCCGTTCCAAGAGCGGGAAAAGGACAGATCTTCCCTCCATTTGGGCTTGGGGCTTTCCCACATGAACAGCTCACACTGCACAGGGCCAATACATTTAGGTCCCTCGAAGACTTTCCTTGGACATACATAATTTGCCAGCTCATAGGCAATTTCCCATGTTTTTTACCCCCTCAGAAGTGTCTTCCATCTAAAGAGCTCACAAAGCTGGAGCCCTTCCTTGCTCTTCCATGTTTTCACCATTCATTTTTCCCTTTCCCATTACTCCAGCCTTTACTATTCATTATTCTTCTTCCTTCCATTCAGCCATTCTAGTGGCCTTATCCCAACTGACAAAATGGAGTTATTTTGCAGTTTTATTTATTCCCACCTAAGCTGAAGTGTTTCTCCTTCCTTTCTACTCTCTTAACTCATGAAATCAAAATCTTTCTTAATCAGGCTGGCATAAAATCGAAATGTCTTCCCATGGTTCCTGTGTCCAGCCTTCCTACCTGACTAAAGAGGAAACTCTCTGATGTTGAATAAAAGTTGGTGCACTACAGAGAATTTTTAACGGAAAAATAAAACCTTCTGACATCACCAGCTAATTACATTTTGCTGCACTAAAATACAACACTGTGACTGTATTGCAGGGCAGGATAGAAGTGTGCATGTATTCTCCTGTGTGTTTCAATATCCTCCTATTTACAGAAGATAGGATGACTGGGCTACAACTGGAGACCAGGAAATGATTTTTGTGATTTCATTAGAGTAATTGACAAAAGCATTTCCTTTCTACATAAGGTTAACAGGTGGCTTGTTAAAGTTACAACTTCTTTAAACAGGGCTGTCACCAAAAATTATGTGCATGGCAACAAAAATAATATTGATACAAGCTCATTGCAAAATTAAAATGGAGTTTGCATAACCTAAAGCACAGAATAAATAATTGCCACCATTGCAACACAGAATAGCAAGGTGCATTTGCTTTTTAAAGGTTTGCTTGGAAATTGGATGAAGGGACATAAATTGGGGAAGTGTCAATATAATGGGACTTCAGTTATTACAGGCACAAACATGCAGTCGGTCATCATGCCTACGCCACATGCATGAAGAAACTACCATGGATGTACAAGTGTGTCACATCAAGGCTTGGAATTTAATCACACAGAATTTTAAATTTTAGGTAAATAAGTTTTCATATAAAAATGCTGAAGTCAAATTCCAGGTTGTAGATTCTTACTCATACTGACAGCTATTACAGACTGAGCAAGATTTTGTTCTCGTTGAGTAAAAGCAGGCAGGCATCAAGCAGGCCCCTCCCCCTCAACAATACCTAACTAGTTATCAAAACCAGGCGCACACTGTGTGCTCATCACAGACCAATGTGCAACACAAGCATCAATGCTGTAGGACCCTGCTTTCAGATCTCACCTCTGGCAGGTTCAAGACCTGTGCAAGGCGAGGGCATGCAACACCTGAAACTGCCTCACCTCCATCATGAAACGGCTCCCTGATGCCTCGTAAGCCAGCAAAAACGGGGGACTAGGGGGTGAATTTAAAAAAAAAAAAAGAGAGAGAAAATCAAGCAATACTAGTTTGTCCACCTGCTGTGGTTTTTAAGACCTCACCTTCACCTTAAACTTCTCTCATTTCTATGAGAGCAAGACAAACTACAATGGAGATTCAGCTTTGAAAACAGAAAATGTAATCAATGTTATACCTTTTCAGTAGGTGACCACACATAAGCTATTCCACCTGGACAAATCTAGAATACTAACACTGTTACTGATATTGAATACTTTCCTCCTCCATCATGACACTTACTCACTATTTATGCCCTTTGTCATAATTCTCCCTTTTTTGTTTTCTTTCTGCAGTATCCCTTCTTCATCATTTTTTGCCTAGTATTACTGCCTTACTTCTCTCCACAGCATCCTACCACTGTTCCCTTTTCAAGCAATCTTGTTTGCATTAGTCTTTGTACAAAATTCAGCTCTAAGACTTTTCTGAGACATCATTAAGACATGCAGCTAACTTCCAAAGACCTGAACTGGGAGAAAGAAAGAAAACAGAACCCCAGTGTTTTTTCCCTGGGTTTGTTAATTTTCTTCACAATAACAAATCAGAAGCAGACCTTTTCTCTTACCAGTCTTAGATGTCAGCTCCTTGCATTATAAAACTTTTTTTTTTTTTGAAAGAAGGTAAATAATTAAATCGGGGAGGCAAATAAAAAGAGGAATAGGAGCAATATTTCCCATTGCAAAACCTCTGTCAATAACTATTGGAAATAACCTGGTTTATTTTACCAACCTTGTGATGTCAAGTTCGCTTAGCACACGCCTGGTCAGCTCCGATGGGGGGGCATGCTAAGTGCATGACTGATGCACACGACCACAACTGGGGAGCAAACACACAGCTGGTCGTTGCTTTTGTTTGCCTTCACATGAAGGATTTTTGAGAAATTGTATTATATTACAGCAGACTGGTCCTTGCCCCATGTGTAGCGGCTTCTCCTCTTCTCATTGAATTTGGCAGAGCACATTAATTTCATCATCATCTAGAACAAAAAAAATTTAAATAAACAGCATTAAAAAGGAAAAAAATGGACATTTAATTTTGAGGGGAAAATAAAGGATGTGCTAAGGAACTGCTGTGACCAAGAGATTCTGCTGTAGAAACAAAAGCAAATTCTCAAATGAAAAAGATAACAGAGATACTGCTGCTTTTGTAACTTTCAGTAACAGCCAAAATAATCCAAGGCTAGTGGGAAAGAGCATGGATTTTCAAAACAAAGAAAAACACGGTAACATATCCTTACCTTTACTACCAGTATCATAAACTATGAAGATGGTTGAATTACAAATAAAGATTGTAATTTTTTTTTTTGCATTCAGCCTAGTTACAGCCAGAGGTAATTATAAGGTCAATACTAGAAGTACATAATCTTACAAAGGAATCACCGTAGCAGTTATTAAGACAACATGAACTAAACATGTAATGATGGAAAATTAAGAAAGCAGAGTGACCTGAATATGGAAAAGCATAGAAAAGAACTTCCCAGCATATGAGGTTTCATGGTTTAGTACCGGAAAGAACAGGTTTGTGACGTGAATACTGGGCAAGCATTAGGATATGAACAGCAGCAACAATGTCCTCGCACCATCAAGGGAGCGGATGAAGTATTCTAATTGATTTTTCTCTACACACCAAGTTTCTTTGGTTTTGTTTCTTTGCCCCATCAGGAAGAAGTTATATGTTGGACAGATATGCCAAATGTACATAAAACATGAGTCAAAATAATGTTAGAATCCTATCTTTAAATGAAATTATTGTATGGATCTATGAAGTCTTCCAGGCCTTCCAGTCTGATTTTGACCTCTATTTTCTAAGTGTACTCATGCCACAATTCACATCTAGCTCTGTCCAAGCAGGACCACGTTTCTGTTACTTCAGTGCTTCAGATACCCACTTCTTATTCAGAGCTCTGCACAAAGCAATGACGAGTACTTTTCTTTTTTCCCCAAAGGAAGATGTTATGGAGATAATGACATCTGTGGTCTGGAAGAAAGCTGCTTACCTGCTTGCACAAATAGATATTCATTCTGAATTAACAAGCCCAGAAAGATCTTGCTTGCCAGTTTGTGTCAAAGCACACCTAGGTGACGGAACCAAAAAAAAACCAAACCACC
Organism: Phalacrocorax carbo; assembly: GCF_963921805.1. Lineage (NCBI taxonomy): Eukaryota > Metazoa > Chordata > Aves > Suliformes > Phalacrocoracidae > Phalacrocorax > Phalacrocorax carbo. The sequence goes on along the minus strand of NC_087517.1, from coordinate 55,474,833 downwards.
TGAAACAAACCAACCCCACACCCCAAAAAACCCCACCACCACCAAAAAAACCCCAGACAAGACGTTCACAAAGCACAGGCTAAGGGAGATCCCTGCCGGCAAGATGATGAAATACATGCGCACCATTTCCGAACGCATCGTTCACCCGCTACCACAAACAGTTTCTCCCACATCCGAATGCCAAAAACATTGCGCATTTACCTTGATTTCAGTTTGGCACCAGCCTTTCGCTCCTAAAGACCGCGCTGCCCCACCCACGGCAGCACAGACTGCGCAAAAGCAGCTGTTTGCTGGGGCAATGGGGGAATTCGGTCTCCATTTCACCATTTTTATCAAGGCTAAACACTCCCGCCATACTTGAATTATCATTCTGCTCAAGCAAGGCTGATGGACCCTTTTTTACAGCTTCTTCCATTGCAGAAGAGTGGGAGGATGGGACCCAGCTGGTTTCCCACTTATTGACATCAGCCATTTTTTTACCAGATGACAGGCACTAGATATCATCCCGCTTAGGCAATAATTAATCAGGGAAATTATATATCTCATCTCCTTATTGTAATTAGTGATACGTTTAACAATTAATCAGCCAATATTGGATGCTGTATGTTGAAAAGCAGAAGGAGCAAAATAGAGCCACATATCGTGTCTCAGCTTTTTTGTACATTAAACAACTTCTACAAAACTTCAACAAATTTCAAGACACAAACCAGAAACAATTCTTGAATATGGTGGACTATCATAAAGATACTTATGACCTACATGGGGACAAACTAAGCTCAGAAAAACGTTAACTACTGGGTGAGAGAGACATTAACTTCCAGACCATAAAAATGACTAAGAAAAAGCAGGAGAAAGTTAAAATGAATATCCAATGAAGGACAACATATTTTACAGGACATTGACACTATGAGGAGGTTTAATTTTCCTCTTACAAATGACATACTTGAGAGTAACAGACACTGCCAGTGGCTCAGAAAACAAATTTAATTGACACTTAAGAATGAAGGAAAGCATAGAGGGTTTGGTTTTTTAAAGAAACTTTATTACAAATCCGTAGGTTTAAGAAAATATCCCAAAACTGTCAAAGTAGTATGAAAAATGCTGTCATCCTATTCACAGTTACCAGTTTTCTCCAATAAACATAGCATACAAAAATTGATAGAAACCATGGCAATTCTTTTTGGTGACACAAGTCAGATATTTGCAATGCTAAAACCCCTGCCGACATCTAAGATGCTGCTGGCAGCCCAAGGGAACGATTAAATTACACTATTTCTGGCAACTGGAAGTTTGGATGAAAAGGCTATACACATATACACATACTGTGTTTTACCACATGTACAGGTAACTCGGGGCAAACAAAACATGGCCCAGCACAATACTTAAAGTCTATAAAAAGCTGGAGAGCCAGGGAATGCGTGTATATGGTATTGAGTTGTTCTCTATGCTCTGGTTCCCATTTTCATTTACAACCCAAACCTAATAAAGACCAATTGTTTTCCACCCTCATTTATAGAGACAGTGAAGCTGATGTGTTGCTATACTGTCTTTTCAGGCACAGAAAAGATTAACTGTACTGCATGCAGGCAAGGGATCGAAAAATGCAATGCAGTTAAAACATAATTAAAAGTGGGATTTTTAGAAGCCTGTAGATTGAATTTACTGAAAGTTACCTAACACCTTAACCTCCTCTGAAAAACCAAGGCTAACATGGCATTTCTAATGTCATTCACAGATAATTCATAAGACACATGAATGACAAAAGAACTGTCTGATACATGTTACTTTCCTAATCTGAAGTACAGACTGCTTTAAAAAAAGCAGAAAGTTTGCAAGTATGCCACGGATTAAACCCAAACCTGCCCTACAACTCCAGCTCTGGGTAACTGGCTGCAAGGGTTGGAAGCTGCAGCATAGACCATTAGCAACCATATTCTCAAATCCTTTAAACTGCACAGGACCTAGATGCCACAACTCAGCTGCAGTGCAGAACAGGCTTCAATGTAAGAAGCGTGAAGATTTTAAAGGAGCAGGATGAAACATTTGTTACAATACCTGCTCAAGGTATTGATATGATCTAAAAGAGAAAAAAAAGAACTCCGTGTAATTTAACTCCAGTTTTAGCAGGTGTTTGAAGGTCCCCAGGCAGAAGACATCTGGGATTTCCTGATGATCAATCCTCCTTTTGCCAGCAGCAACTCGGAAGAAACCAGCATCATGTTAAAAAAACCCCACTCATTCATTTTGCTGTTTCAACTTCAGCTGAAAAGCACAGAACCAAAAGTTATTCAAAGGACACTATGCTGCAGAACAGCAATTAGAAACCAACAGTCTCTCATCACTAGAACAAACAGGATGGAAGATGCAGAACTGAATTTACAGTAATTTCCTTCCCCATGCAGACCACACTAACCCTAGGTTAATCAGGGCTACCTGGAACATTTCTTAAAAGCCACCTGTTGGTAAGGAGGTTGCCTCATCTCCTGCATTTACTGAAAACTTGATTTCTGAAACACCGTAATGAAACAGTCAACAATCTCCATTCCAAAGAGGGAAAACATTTCATGTATATTCTTAGGCGTCAACCTTCAGGCTTGGGAAACGTTTTTCTAGGTTGTCAGCAAGCGTCTGGTCAGCCTCACGCAGAACTTCAAGGAAACTCTCCACCTGGAAATAAATTGCAAACACACACATAAAAAGGAAAAAGCAAAACAAAACAAAGCTTGCACGGAACTCAGAATTCTTACACTTGGTCTCTCTACTCCTGTACCTTCCCACCAACAGCAGCCAGCAGCAGCCACTACAAAGAATAATGAAAAATGCTCCACAGTGGATACCTTCTTCCTAAACCCCACAATTTCAGATGGTCTAAATTTTGAAACATTATTGACTTCCCCAAACTCTTATTTTTTAAAAGTACACAAAGAAAAGCTCCTTATGAAAAATATTTAGAATAATTATTCTATAAAAATGTACAGGACAAATTTTCAGCTAGCATAAGTTTGCAGACATGCATTAATTTCAGCACAGCTTGACTCTTGTATCAGCTGATGATCTAGGCAAAGCTCTGGCTGAAGTAAGCCAGAAGAGGCAGAGAGGGTAAGACTGTCTAGAATGGCATATTACCTGTATCTGAGTAACTCTGTCCTACCTCTACACCTGATTCTGAAAGGCCTTGCAACCTAAGTATTATTTTTTCAGCCTGTTAAAGTTCTTCTCATATACTCACTGATGCAAAATACAGAGGCAAGAGGTTCTGAAATGCACAGGAACACGTCTGTTCATTTAGATGACCCTGGTGTAGTCCTTCTAACGTATTTTCCTGGAAAATAAAATGAAATACAACTGGCATGTCATGAACAGCTCCTGAAAGAACAAACTCAAAATTGTGCACACAGTGTCTACAGTATGTGCTTCACTCTCAGTTCTCAGAGAATGCCAGACATAGCTAATACAAAAAGGTGTGAAAGTTCACACATCACAGGTGTCTTCCTCTGAAGGATCCTGTAATAAAGAAGTCCAGCTGAGAAGGTGAGTTTATATATTGATACTCCTTCCTTTTCTTACATAGATTGGCCTTCATTCAAAAGAAATGGTGACATACACCTAGAGAGTTTATCATACAGAATCTTGGCCCTGAAGGCATACAGCTCAGAAAACCTGTGTCCCTGCCATCTAACACATGTTGCTCATGTTGCTACTCCCCTTCTGGTTGATCCTGTAATGAATTTCCAGTATGCAACTTCACTTCTGCAGAAAAATGCTCACATTAATAGTAGTGCCTTTTTTCTTACCTACCCTGCAGAAACCCCTCTTAGAACTGTTATTCTTACCTTGGTCAGTTCTTGAAGCATATTGGAAAGTAATTCACAGCAAATATCCTTCAAAATTTTTAAATGGAAATCCTCCTCGTTTAGATCAGCCCTTCCAGTCTCTTGTTGTTCGGGCTCCTTTGAGTCATCAACAGATCTCTTCCCACAGCCCTCCATGTATTGTAAGATACGAATCAAGCTCCCAATCAGAGGCATATCTAATATAAAGTAACAAGAAGAAAACAAGCTTTTTTTCTGCAAGCTAAACTGTAGCTGCAAAAAAATATATGCCAGCAGTAACGAATATGTGAATGAAAATGTCTCCAGTAGTAACTCACAGAGGCTAGAATGTTAAATTTGCGTCCAGATAATCACATCGGATAAACTAAACCAACACAATGTCCTTCTGCTGCAGATGACCCTGACTCACATTGCCAAGATAGGCTTTTAATTCTAAAGACTTGTCAATGGATTGAAAAGTAACAAGTGATAAAGATGGATTTAAGTAAGTGAAGAATCTACCTCTGCCAAAAAGAAAAAATTACTATCAAGACATCATATTTTAGCAAAGATGAATTCTGCAATAATAAGGTGCCCAAAGGACAAGACTGAACAGAATCCGTAGATTCTATTACGGTAACTCTTCAGTGCTATCCAGCAACCGAATGTTGAGCTAGCTGTGATTTTTACAGTCACCAGTAAAGACCCTTACTGTATTCAAACATATAATGGAATTCTGTGTTCATAACTGATCTCTAATAAAAAAGTAATAAATTAACCACCTTTCGCCCCACATATATAAAGTCAATTGTGAACACGAAAGAAAAGAGCATGACTTGCTTTTTCTCATCTTGGTGTATTCTTGGTCTGTCTGTGAAGCAAACATAGCAGACAGCACAGACAAAATAGAGGCCAATAGAGTCTTCTGCTCCTGCACAATGATTGGTGGATCGTCTGACTGGCACAGTTCATGGCAAATGAGGTCATACAGCAAACTCCAAGTCTCTTTGCCTCCATCAGGAGCCTGCACTTGAGAAAGAGACAGAACCCACCAACCCATCAAATTTAATCTAGGCACGTGAATTATTTTTCTCCCCATTAAATATCTGATGATGTAGGAGTTACCGCCATTATTGCTCCTATCACACATAGCAATTCAAGTGTCTTACCGATAGCCTGAATACCCTCATCCACCGTGGTCAGGAGCTGCAAAATATGCATATAAACATCAAGTCCTTCAGGATTGTCTGATCTACACAGAACACACAAAAAACAGACAAATGAAAGATCTGATTACTGAGTCTATATTCTGTGCGTTTTTGACACACAGAAGACTAAGAGCAATCACAGCCGTTCTCTTTGCTAACAAACTAGTTGACTCATTTCAAATGGTAAGTACAGAGAAATGTATTCTAGCAATCTGTTGAACTATGTGGCTCCCACTGAAACCAGGATGTTCAAGACACAGGCCTTAACAAGGTCATAAGGAGTCTCCCCAGCCATGAAACCAGAAAGAACACTCACATACCGAACTTGTTTGGCTGCTTCAAGTATACAGGGCACAATCTTAAAATCTGGAAGTTCTTCAGGGGAATCATCTACAGATGGTCCCACAGACCGACAAGTGCCATTTTTAATCCAGTTTAACATTAGCTCTTCATCTAGATCAAAGAGTTTGTCCACCACTTCACCCACTTTTACCAGCAATTCAACTGCACAAGAGAGAATGTATACATTTCAACAAGACTAAAAACAAAGAGCAAAAATTAGCTCACAAAATGCAAATGTATAGAGGTATCTAGAGTAAATTCAGTGATGAAATATACTAGTTTCATTCACGGCCTACTAATGGTTGCTATGTTTATTTCCTTTTAGTGGCACAGATCAGATGAAGAGTTTGATAAATAGGGACCGTTGGAAAGCTCACAGACACCTGCTACCTTTTCATGCCATTTATAAAGCAGGAACTTTACTCTGCAAAGAGACTTCAGGTTCCTGAATAGTCATAAGCTCTGCTTCTAATGTAAAACTTTCCAAGATTTGTCCCTAAATATGCAGTTTTCTGCTAACCTTACACCTGCCAATCTGCATTTTACTTAAGGAGGTCTGTGATTTCAATTGGACAGAGCAGGATTTCCGACTGTCATTAAAAAAATACCCACCCAAATAGAAAATGCTAAATTATTTGTATTCCTACACAAATAATAACTGCTGTTATGATTGAGTTGGACATGAAAAATAAATGCTATTCAAAATATTTCCATGATTAGGTGCTTAGTGTGGTTTTTGCTATATTAGTCCTAAGAGAGATTTGTGTGCCACTGACTGCATATCCAAAGCCTGTGCAGTATTCTGCTGCCATTCAGAGTAACCGAATCATTCCTCCAGTTCACATTCCTCAAGTATGGTAGTTTTAAAAATGGAAAATACATATGCGATTTGAAAAAAATTTAAATGAGGTCTTGTTTCAAGGATCAAAAATGACTTATGTATATCCCCGAATGAGGTCTATGTCCCTTCCCTTACTGTGCAAAATAAAAATTTCTCCCATTAGACTTATTTTTATTCCTCCGCAGAGCTTTCTTCCTCCTCTATGGGTCCTTTTCTGGTTGGTTTTACATATATTTATAAATCCGCAAAGGCAGGACAAGTTTTTTTTGGTGTCCTTTAAATTCATGAGGTTTAATTAATTTTAAAGGAATTCTGTACTCCCAGTTGAAAAAACTGTCTTCGAAACTGCACAATCCAGTTCTCTTTTTTTTTTCTGCAAACATCCACTAATTCCCAGGTTGTTTTGGCAACTTACCATTTGTAGAGCTGGACATGATAAAGCAAACACAGTCATATACAGAAGGGTTTTCTCGGATTCTCTCAACCCAGACATTGGCCACCTCAGGCTGGGAGAGGCAAGTTAACAACAACCTAGGCAAGAATTGCCCATTTAACAGATTAGAAGCCAATTCATTTATATTAGCTATACAAGTATAAATCCAAAACAGTGAGAATGATGTAACAGAAAAGGAATCTAAGCTCACAGCAAATGAATTCCAGAACAATGCGGAAATGACAAAAAGATAGGGTGAGAGGATAATAAAATATTGACAACTGGGTTCACTTTTATTCCCAGGCCTCAGAACATAGCAGAACTACACTAACGATGCATTAATTTCTGAGATGTCCTACCTGCTTGTTTCCAGAAGAGTTGGAGAGTCTGAATCACACAAACGTTGCAGTAACACTTGGCTTTAAGGAGAAAATGCAAGATTAGATTAATAAATCATAGAATGGTTTGGGTTGGAAGGGACATCTAAAGGTCAGCTGGTCCAACCCCCGCTTGCAGCAAGCAGGGACATCTTCAACTAGATCAGGTTGCTCAGAGCCCTGTCCAACAACCTGACCTTGAATGTTTCTAGGTATGGGGCATCTACCACCTCTCTGGGCAACCTGTTCCAGTGTTTCACCACCCTCATCGGAAAATATTTCTTCCTTATATGTAGCCTGAATCTACCCTCTTTCAGTTTAAAACCATTACCCCCGTGCTATCACTATAGGCCCTGCTAAAAAAAGTCTGTCCCTATCCTTCTTATAAGCCCCCTTTAAGTATCGAAAGGCCGCAATCAGGTCTCAGCTGGAGCCTTCTCTTCTCCAGGCTGAACAACCCCAACTCTCTCAGCCTGTCCTCATAGGAGAGGTGCTCCAGCCCTCGGATCATTTCTGTGGCCCTCCTCTGGACCCACTCCAACAGGTCCATGTCCTTCCTGTGCTGGGGGCCCCAGAGCTGGACGCAGCACTCCAGGTGGGGTCTCACCAGAGCAGAGTAGAGGGTGAGAATCACCTCCCTCGACCTACTGACCACACTTCTTTTGATGCAGCTCTGCAAACTTGCTGCGAGTGCACTCAACCCCACTATGTCATTGATGAAGATATTAAGCAGCACTGGTCCCAGTACAGACCCCTGAAGGACACCACTTGTCACTGATCTCCATTTGGACATTGAGCCATTGACCACTATCCTCTGGATGCCACCATTCAACAAATTCCTCATCTACCAAACAGTCCACCCATCAAATCCATCTCTCTCTAATTTAAGCTCCAATAAAAACCATGTTTGTTTAAAAAAGTTATAAAAAGGTTAATTTCAAAACTGCAGTCATGTACCAAGATTAAAACCAGCTTTTTCTGACTGTGCATGCATTACCAATGTTTCAGGATTGCCAAACTTAGAAATTAAAGGCTCAAGAACTTGACTGCTGATTAAAAACAAAACAAAAAAATAGTGGTCTGTATCCTTCTTTTTCCTTCACTAAACACTTCTCCCACAACTACGGTCAGCCAAAAAGGTATGAATGAAGACAAGGCATGGCAGCCAAACTTAGTTTCTTCTATGATATATATTTCATGATTGTGAGTCCATAAGAGCAGTATTCATGCATGTATAAAGCACATATACACTTACCCAAGGTTTTCATCTTTACTAATGGACATGCATATGTCTTGGAAACAGGCCATATTTCCTAATATTCCCACACAGATTTCCTGAAAAGTCAAAACACAGTATAATGAAGCAACTGCAACACAGTTCACAACTTTATTTCCACAGCCATAAGGCAAAAGTAAGAAAGGCTTGAAGATGTTTTCAAGTTTGATTTCCAAGTTCTTATGACCCACCACTTTCAAGACAGAGATACAGATTCTTTCTACAGGATGCTATTAGACTAGCCTAAAATATACTAATGACTGGTACTTTTCAGATACTTCCATGTTAAAGTGTTCCATAAAAGCAAATATACCTTGAAATCAACTTTCCTTGCATATCCTATGTATACTGTTTTGAAGCTAATCTGGCATCCCTATTATTGAAGCAATAAGGAGTCCTAAGAACAAAAATGTCCCCATGTAAGCGCAACCCTCACAGAGATTCACTTCCTCCCAAAAGAAAGGGGTCTTAATACAAGCTTCCAGCAAAGCCCATTTTCTGATTGCAGAGATTTAAAAAATAAACAAAACAAAACCAAAAGCAGTGCATCCCATTAGGATATTCATGCCTAGACCATCAATAAAAGGATGCACAATCCTATAAAGGGGGGTGTGAGAGCTCTGAAACATCTGTGGGTGGCTGGTGCTAACACAGAATGCCCTGGGAATCGCTCACTTTCAGCAACTTTAAGCTGGCAATCAACCCTCACCACTCAAGGTTATCTTTTTTGTTAACATTCTATTACCTTTGCTAAATTTCAGCAGATGCTCTAGCAGACACTATTTCACAAACGTAGCTGTGACAGCCGATTTGCACTGACTTCCAGATTTTCGTTGTACTTCAAAGGCCAAGGTACTGAACTTTCAAAGTGTTACATGTCTCTACTCTTCTCCTGAAGTAAAGCTCTGAAGTAACTTCAGAGAAAGGGAATTTATACCAACACTGAGTACCTTTCAAAACCCTATCTTGGATCCTAAATGCCAGTGCATTGTGTAGTACAAGCTGCAAAACAGTCACATCAAAACAAAGGGGGAAGAAAAAAACAAAGCATTAAGTACTGGTGTCTAACAGTTCCTAACTGCTAATTTGCTTTTATAGGTCTGACTGAACAAATACATGGCCATTTCTGTTCAATAATCATGAACAAGTAACAAGGAAAAAAAGCCAGCTGTTATAGGTTTGCGTGGCAAGGTTTTGGTAGCAGGGGGTTACAGGGGTGGCTTCTGTGAGAAGATGCCAGAAGCTGCTCCCATGTCTAATAGAGCCAGCGGCAGCCTGCTCCTAGGCAGACGTGCCACTGGCCAAGGCTGAGCCCATCAGCAACAGTGGTAGTGCCTCTGGGATAGCATATTTAAGAAGGGCAAAAAACTGCTGTGCAACAGCAGCCAGAAGACAAGAGTGAGAACATGTAAGAGGAAAAACCCTGCAGACTCCTCTTCAATCTGTGGTGAAGACCACGGTGAGGCAGGCTGTCCCCCTGCAGCCCATGAAGGTTAACAGTGGAGCAGATATCCACCCACAGCCTGTGGAGGACCCCATACTGGAGCAGGTGGGTGCCTGAAGGAGGCTGTGAGAAGACCCCATGATGAAGCAGGCTCCTGGCAGGACCTGTGACCTCACGGGGGACTCACGTTGGAGCAGCCTCTTCCTGAAGGGCCGCACCCCATGGGAAGGGCCCACATTAGAGAAGCTCGTGAAGAGCTGTCTCCCGTGGGAGGGACCCCACACTGGAACAGGGGAAGAGTGTGAGGAGGAAGGAGTGGCAGAGACAAGGTCTGATGAACTGACCACAACCTCTGTTCCCCATCCCCCTGCACCACTTGAGGTAAGGAGGTAGAGAATGTGGGAGTGAAGTTGAGCCTGAGAAGAAGGATGGGGTGGAAGGGAAGGTGTTTTTAGATTTGGTTTATTTCTCATTGTCCTACTCTGATTTGATTGGTGATACATTTAATTAATTTCCCCAAGTTGAGTCTGTTATGTCCATGACTGCAGTTGCTCAGTGTTCACCCTGTCCTTACCTTGACCACATTAAAAACACTGCAAAAAAGCATTTTAAAATTTGACTTTGTTTTTTCCTCATTCCTCTAACCTATTTAAACATGCAACAGGAGGAGGAGGGAGATATGTGCAAATGCATGTACAGAGCTATCTACTATTGCTATTAGTATGGGACAGCTTTTTGACAGCCTGTACTTACAGTAAGGCGAGGGCATTTTGACTTGGCAAAAACTCCCATGAATATATCGGGGGCGTTGAACTCCTGAAGAAATAAAGCAACATCCTGTGGAGAAAGTGAATGGATAAGTAAACGGACTTCTACAATTTCCAAATGCAAAATCAAGCCTTTTCTCACAGCACAAGGACTGGATCAAAGAGATGTCCAACTCGCTACAACAGATCAGTTACTTCCCAACAGTTCATACCAAAAATCCTTGCTTTTCAAAGAGAGAAGATGAGCAAGCCCCTACGGCCATTCTGGACAACAGTGATTTGCTATGTAATGAGCTAAAAAGTCACATTTAGCTTCTTTTGCTCTCTGTGTCCATAGAGGGTCAGTCAGAACTCAGCAAATACCATGTTTTCAGACAGTGACATCATCCACACATACAAAAAGAAACAAGGGAAGGGATTACGATTAGCACTTGATCAGAGCACGCAAAAGAAGAAATCTCCACTTCATTTTACAACATTAGACCACAAGATTTGTCCTCGATTTGGGAGTAAAGGACACATCTTCTGTGTTTATTTAAAATATCTATCAAAGAGCCAGAGAATAAAATAATAGAGGTCTTAGAGGTCTTCTTCAACCTTAATGATTCTATAATAATAATTTTTAAAAACACATGTCCCTTATTTGAGATATACTTCCAGCATTTGAGAATGTCAAGAAAAGTACCAAAAAGTTGTTAGATTGCCATTGTGAGTCTGTAGCTAAAATTTAAAAGGCTGCTTATCTACCAGAAAAAACAATGTTGACTAGCAGGACGCATTACAATTGCTAGATGAAAAGTTGCCTGTTCAGAGATGGCCCAAGTTGATTTCAGCTGCAGCTAAGGTACTGCCTTCTAACATCTCCGAGCTTTGGTTCAACCCTGCACACAATACAGAAAACCAGCGGGTGTGAATACAGCCCCATTTATGCCAGCTGACCCTATGTAATAGGCCCCCCACAATCCATTAGACACCTGGGGGAAGTTCTGACAGACCACCTCGTTTCTTACACTTACATACAGCTCTGCTTTATATTCTCAAACAGCAGCACGCCTTCCAGCAGCTAGGATGCAACAGAAGGCCTGCTGCTGCACACTAGTGCTGGCCCTAGGAGTGTGCACACAAAGTACGTGCCCACCTTGAAAAGCAACCTTCCCGACGAGCCTGCTCGGTGCCGAGCCACCACGCCTGCCCTGCCTAAGACTCAGAGGGCACCGCCGGCCAAACCGGAGAGCATGCAGTGCCACCGCCAGCAGCCAGCTGGCCGAGCCCCGCCAGCCCCGCGCCGCCTCCCGCCACCCCAGAGGCGCTCGGCCCGCACAGGCTCCCGCCCGCCGCTCCTACCTCGTCCATCGACATGTCCCACACTTTGCAAATGTCATTCTCCATCTCTTCATCCAGCTCCACCTGGATCCCCTCGGGGCTCACGGCGGGCTCCATCTCCTCCGGGCTAATGATCTGAGAGAAACGGGGCGGGGGGTGGGGCAGAGGGGGAGCGGCGGGACGTGAGCTACAACCGAGAGACCCCACAGAACGCTAACAACGACCTATCGCTTCCGTCACGGTTTAAAAAAACCCTCCGCGAGTAGCAGACCGGCGGGTCGCGCGTGTCCCCGGCCGCGGTAAGGGCGGCACGGCGCCCACCAGGCGCTCCGCGCTACCGGGCCCGCCGCCCCCTCCCCTCACGGCGCCCCCGGCCCGCACCTCGATGAGACGGGTGAGGACGCTGAACAGCCAGTGCTTGCTGTACACCGTATTCCCCACCGCGTCGCCCTCCTCCTCCTCCGCCTCGCTGGAAGGCGGTGACGGATTACGGTCCATGGCGGCCCGCCGCCGCCACAACTGCGCCGGCCCCCCGGAGGCGGCGGCGGCCAGAGAGGCGCCCGGCGGCGCCCCACAGCGCCCCCTGCCGGGGCGGGGCGGCGGGAGGCCGGCGGCAGCGCCCGGCGGCCGCCCCGGGCCCCGCCCGCCGCCGCGGCAAGCGGGCCCCGGATGCCGGGGCCAAGGGAGACACCCTCCGCCGCCCCTTGGCAGTGCCGGTGGCCCCCCCGTGGTGCCCTGACGGCGCCGACGGGGACCTCTCGCCCTCCCACCCCACCCGCTGCCCTCGGGGCCAGCGCTGCGACCTCATATCCCCACCCCCGAAGGAAAAGCAGCGGCCGGAGGCGGTTTTCAGGAGAATTTCTTTATTCGGCTGCACAGAAGAGGTTTAACTGGGGAGCAGAGATGAGGCCTCGGGGCGGGGGGGGTTAGTATTTTTCGGGAAGGCCCGCGGGTCTATAGCGGTTGGGATCCCCGCCGTTTCTGCCCCAGTTGTTGGCCTCTATGTCAGCCTGGGTGTCTTCGTCACCTCGGCCGCTCACGTCGCTTTGCCATTTTTCCCGGGCGTCACTAGCAGGAGGAGAAAAGGCAACCTGAACCAACTGGCATTTAGCTCCACTTTGTGTTGGTTTCCTCACTTGTCTAAAACTAGCTTTTTCACAGGACTTCCCAAAGGCTTTCCAAAGCAAGCACGTATACAGTCCTTGTCTGAGGACCACAGTGGTATCTGTAACTGGTATGTCAGGAAGCAAACCGACAAGGAAAGCGAGTTCCTAATCACCAGACATGCAGAGATAAGGAATCTGGGTTCCTGGGGAGGACAAATAGAAAGCCTCAGGCTCCTGTGGGAGGAGGCACCGTTCCCATAGAGGCAGGCTGTCCAGGCATTAACTGCTTCACCTCCCCTCCACTGTCCTAGGTCAAAAGCTGAGCACAAGTCAAACAGGACTTTAACTGGAATGCCTGGATCCCTATTAACTCACTGCTAACGAGCCAAATACACTCCATTACCTGATCACTTTGGCTGCCCAAGCACCGCCAGGTCCTCTTTGGGCAGCATCATAATTCCCACGAGCATGGAAATACTTGTCGGCACCTTTAAAATTTGCTTCGCGCATGTCACTGTATGCTCTGAACATATCCCTGGCCCCTGAAGAAAGCAGAGAAACGCAGATGATGATGACTTTAAAGAGTCATCCCAGAAACAGTTAAGTACCATTTCAGCCAGGAGCTGAAAGGCCCGAGGAGCAGTAACACAGAGAGGCACTTCTCCACATCAGCTTTTGCACAGGGGTGTGCCCATGGGAAAGGCCCGTGGGGGCTTATCAAGGCCCTCTTCCAGCAGCAGGAACCAGTGGGGTGCCTCATGACAAGCTGCAGAGCTCCCACCTCTGAGGACTGTGTCCATTGACTACTGGTAACCTGTGCTCGGGGAGGGGATTCCTGAGAGAAAGGCCTGTGGTAACAGCAGCTTACCTCCCACAGCATCCCGGACAAATTCTGCAGCTCGGCGTAACGGTGACATGTCAGCATTTGCGCATAGAATAAGGGAGAGCAACACGAGGCAGACATAAAGCCTCATGGTTCCTGGCCCAAGCCTCACACGGAGCTGTCAGACAGAGAGATGAGCAGTTCTAGAGCACCTTTGAGAGACTGCTGGCATAGCATCCATCACACCCACAGCTGTGCCTGGGGCAGCTGCCCCAGCGCTGACGGCTAGCCTAGGAACCTGCTTCTCCCCCCACAAGGACTGGTGATGCCCTCTGTGTGACCACATGCTCAGCTAAAAACTCCACAAAAGAGGCAGACACACATGGGAAACTTGCATTTTAGCATTCCCTACTGCTCCTATCACGAATTCAGAGAAGCCCCACATGCTAAAGCATTAGTCCTGTTCCCAAATACAAGCTAAAAACACTGCATATAGCTCACAAATTCAGAATATCACTCACCACTGCAGAAAGGCAAACCCAAGGGAGATGGAGCTTGTCTTGTGTGCTCTTAGACTCAGAGAGGGTATTTATAAGCAATTCAAAGCCCTCAAAAGAGGAAACTGGAAAAGATACCCATGACTGGGAATTTCCCCCCCACTCCCCCTCCACTTTCAACACGGCAATCATTACGGTAAGCCTGTCCTTGTCCTTACTGGAAGTTCATAACTCCTGTTACACAATTTTTAACAAAGCAAGTGGTGCTTCTTCAGCTGGCCACAGGCTTATTTGCTTCTCATAACAAGCAGGCTGAGAAACTGCCTGAAAAGACTGAAGCGTTCTGTGTGCTTCAAGTGTTACAGCTGGCTTAAGGGTGTGACTTTGGTTTGGCTCTTGGGCTGGACAGAGCTTGGAGGAGAAGGTGCCTGATCATCTGCACTGTACACTGAAGCACTGAAGCACACACTGGGTCTGTGTCTGTGCACACAGAACATTCAGCTGCATTACCAGAATGGCTGCAGCAACTGCTAAGTGAAATTCCCAGTGCTGGGATGGCAAGATGGATCCTGGAGTTGATGGACTGGAAAATGTGAAGTGTTGCTCTTCACTCCATTGCAAAGTGAACCACATGCACTTACATCCCTGCTGATAATGCTTTAAGACAACAAATGTACTTGCCACCATAAGGAAGGCCTGACTGGTTCATCCTGCCTTTGCTCGCTCTCATGGATCCTCTTGAGAGACTTCCAGCCATCCTGCTGGAACAGTGGCTCAGTGGGGCTCAGGTGGGCTAAACTAAGAGGAGTTTTTGATGCAGCAGTAAACATTTTATCTAAGGGGAAGTTCAGATCCATACAGCCGCAACTCTGCTAGATTTTAAGATCGATATATCAACTGTCAGGCCCTCTTGACATGGTTCAGTTTGAGCACCCACTGTGCTCTCTGCCTGGGAGCCTGCTTGCTTCCCTGTGTAACAACTGACACAACTGTTACCCCTGCAGAAAGCTCTACGTTTGAGTGCAGTTGCACTGCAGAATGAATGTGCAGAATGTCTCCCCATTGTGTGGTCTCACACATGATTTAACAAGTCTAAGAGAGCTTCTGTAAATTCTCTGCAGAAGAGGTACATGTAATCGCCCCATTCACAACTGTTGCTTTAAACAAGTAGCTGCTGAAGGGCAGAGGTGTGAGGTAGAAGAGGTGCAGTAACAAACTCAGCTAATAAAGCACCAGCAGCTAACTTCCTCAGGCATCGCTGGACTTCAAACAAGAACTGAGCTTAAGGGAAGAAGTGACAACAGTGGTGGCAACTGCAATGAAGCACCAGCCTTGCACTCCAGCAGGCAACCGTCTGAGCCCTGCTTTCCCGTATCCTCTTGGCCTGCTTTCTGGGTCACAGCCCTTGGCCCACAGAAACAAGCTGCAGCCAAAACCACTGCTTTTGCAACAGAAATAGGCAAACTGTCTCTGGGCATGCAGAAGGGTTTGAAGAGAATATTCCTTTCTGGCCTAGCACTAAAACAGGCTGCACGTGCACACTGGGTAAACATAACCCATACAGGGGCCCCTGGGAGGCCATTTTCTGGGTTTGTACATTCTGGTATAGTTAAGCTAAAAAGCAAACTCAAACTGGTTCCCCTTGTGTCTAAATATCTATAAATGCAAGATATATTCTGCAAACATTCCACAATGCAGGCATTTCACAATCTAAGTAACTCTTAGATTGGGAAAAGGTATGAGGTGAATTCCCAGGTCAGGCACAATAATAGATGCAGTTATCCCTTATTCTGGGAAGTAACAGGACCTTAGAAGTTTACATGGGCAATAATTCACTCCAGGAGTTTCACCATACTGCTGTATGGAATGTGTACTGGCATTGGCCTCAGGGTTATAGACATGTAAAACATCTGCAAACTTAGCCCCTCTTCAAGAAACAGATTGCAATGCAGATGTTTATCTTAAATTTATTTGCCTATAGGTTTTGATGATTCTAACAGTGAAATGATGTTTTGAGGCAGATATAAGGTTTTTATATATTTTTTGCAGGGTGGGGGGGGAACCCCAAAACCCCAAACCAACACAGCTTCAAACTAGAGTTGCTCCAAGCAAAGTCCCCTTTATTCATCTCTGCTTTTCAAGGGTCCCCTCCACCAACAGTCAGTCCCCAAAACCAAAGACGAGCCGCAGCTCACTTGCTCCAGTGCAGGCTGGCTTGAACTATCAGCGGTGTAAGCTCAGCTGGCTGATAAGAGGTGGTAGGGGCTGTAGCTTCAGGATGAGGGTATGGCTCTGTACAACTGTAACTTCTAAACAGAAGACCATTTCATTTCACAGTGCCTTCACCTTACCCATGTGAGATGAAAACATGCATATCAAGAATAGGAAACAGCAATTTCCCAACTCTTCTGCAGAGAATAAATTCTTACTCTTTATTGACAGCCAAGTTCATTGAAATCATCAACACAAACTCCCTTTAGACAGCAAATTTGAACAAATGCTTGCCATTATATTAGCTATATGACCATTCTGACAGAAAATTAAAAAAAACCAAACCACAAAACAAACCTCTAAAAGGAAGGTTATGATTTATTGTAAAAAAAAAACCCCAAAAGCTCCAACCCTCACTCCAGGTTAACCAAGTGTACAAAAACCCCACAGAAGTTAAGACTGCTGTGTAAACAAAATACACAGAGCAAATTAAGTGGAACCGTTACATACAGAGACAAGCTAGCCAACTTCCTCTAAGGAGGGTAACGAGTACTCAGCTACAGCTGTACTACAGTCACACACTGTATGAAATGGAGTTAGTTAAGCGCAACAGCCACTGAGGTAGCAGCATGTTCATTTGGCAGGTAAGAGAACAAGGACCAACATCATCTGTTTTGTGTAACCTCACCCCACACTGCAGCTGCCTGGCTCCTATTCCAAGTCTTACCGTAAGAGCATGGGTGTTTCTGATAGAAGCATCTGTGCTGTTTCCAATATCAAAAATCTAAACCCCAAAAGATTTGAGTTTTCTTTGGTAGCAGTAGTTCTGTACTGGCTTTTCCACAAGCAACACTGAACTGATGAAAGCCTGCCACTAATTGTCCCCCTGTAACTTCAGTTCCTCTAGCAAAGTAACCAACTCTCTCCAGAGGGAAGTCTTGCAATTGACAGAGTCAGACTGCACCTCTCAGAAGTCTCAAAGTTGTATTAGTAAGTCCTACTTTGATGAAAATAAAAGCATTATTTTGCAGCGCTACAAATGCTACAAGATGCTTTATAAAGAAATACTTGCAAGTCATTTAATGACAAAATTATGGATTTTAATAAAATTTAGTTCCAATGTGTGCTTTAATTTTTTGTTTAAATGAGTTTGCGAAAATCAGATATTGACCAGACACTGTGGCCTTCTGCTAAAAATGTGAGAGGCTAACAGTGAAAAGGGCTGAAGCTAGAGGCCTAAAAAGAAAACTGTTCAAAAATGTATTGAGTGCAGAAGAGTACAGGTACAAAGCATAGTTCTGTAAATGAGAAATAAAATACAAGGGATTTGATGAATATTCATACCATAGCAGATATTTAAAAAGACTTCTTGACAGCATCCATCTAAAAATACTTACCTAAACCTTCAGTTTGGAAAAAGATTATTAAAATAAGACATGTGGTCTTCTTGCTTTCCAAAATGCCAAAATTCATTGTGGAATTACCAAAGTCTACCTAGACTTTAGTAAAGACTTTGACACCGTTTCCCACAGCATTCTCCTGGAGAAACTGGCTGTTCATAGCTTGGACAGATGTGCTGTTCTCTGGGTAAAAAACAGGCTGGATGGCCGGGCCCAAAGAGTTGTGGTGAACAAACTCCAGTTAGTGGCCAGTCACAAGCAGTGTTTCCCAGGGCTCAGTGTTGGGGCCAGTTCTGTTTAATATCTTTATCAATGATCTGGACGAGGGGATCAAGTGCAACCTCCATCAGTTTGCAGACAATACCAAGTTGGGTGGGAGCGCTGATCTGCTCGAGGGTAGGAGGGCTCTGCAGAGGGACCTGGGCAGGCTGGATCAATGGGCCGAGGCCAATTGTAAGAGGTTTAACAAGGCCAAGTGCTGGGTCTTGCACTTGGGTCACAACAACCCCATGCAACGCTACAGGCTTGGGGAAGAGTGGCTGGAAAGCTGCCCAGTGGAGGAGGACCTGGGGGTGCTGGCCAACAGCTGGCTGAGCATGAGCCAGCAGTGTGCCCAGGTGGCCAAGACAACCAACAGCATCCTGGCCAACAGCATCAGGAATAGTGTGGCCAGCAGGAGCAGGGAAGTGATTGTCCCCCTGTACTCAGCACTGGTGAGGCCACACCTCGAGTACCGTGTGCAGTTTTGGGCCCGAGTACAAGAAAGACATTGAGGTGCTGGAGCGTGTCCAGAGAAGGGCAACAAAGCTGGTGAATGGTCTGGAGAGCAAGTCTGATGAGGAGCAGCTGAGGGAGCTGGGGTTGTTGAGCCTGGAGAAGAGGAGGCTGAGGGGAGACCTTAACACTCTCTACATCTACCTGAAAGGAGGCCGTAGTGAGGTGGGTGTCATTCTCTTCTCCCAAGTAACTAGCATTAGGACAAGAGGAAACAGCCTCAAGTTGCACCAGGGGAGGTTTAGATTGGACATTGGGAAAAAAAAATCTTCACTGAAAGGGTTATCAAGGACTGGAACAGGCTGCCCGGGGAAGTGGCTGAGTGACCATCCCTGGAGGTGTTTAAAAACTGTGTAGATGTGATGCTTAGGGCCATGGCTTAGTGGTGGACTTGGCACCATTAACGGTTGGACTTGGTGATCTTAAAGGTCTTTTCTAACCTAAATGGTTCTATGATTCTAATTTCACTGTCCTGGGGTTTGTTGGAATATCACAACTGATGTCTATGTTGTGATATGTTGCAGAAATAGATACGGGTAATTTAGAAATACCATGCTTATAGTTTAACAGTGTGCTCATGTAACAAGTTCTTCTGTTAATCAGCGTTCTTAACCATTAATCCACTCCTGAAAAATATTTCCCTCCCATTTTAAGACTTGACTCAGTTAATGTATTTCAAATGGGCAAGACCAATCCATACAATTTAACAGGAAAAAAAAATAGTATCATAACAAGCACTTCTACAGTAACTTTGAAAAGTCAGTGTCATTTACAGGAAAATTAAACAAGCCCAGGCTTATATATTTCTGAGGAATGGCTTCTCAAACAAAGAACAAGTACACCATCATTTCATACTTAGGGGCCCAATATCCTTAACACTTAAGTCATATAGATTCAAAAAACAAATTCAGGAATTTTCATCTCAAATCTCTGAGCTTAATTTCAAGATAAGTACTGGATTGAATTGACTGAACTTCTAGAGTCCAAAATTCACCTCCAAAGGAATAAGAACCATCAACAGTTCCCAGTCAGGCACCTGCCAGATGGAGACTGACTCAATATAAGTGGACTTTTAGACAGGAGTTAATTTCTTTAAGAGCCTGTTAAGTTTAAGAGGCACTTTAATATGCAATCATTACAGTAAAAAATGTTCCCAAAGTTTTCCAAGTTGTTTTCTATGCTTGCTGAGACCACAAAAACCGGTCACACCTTTCCAACATGGACTGAATCAGCGCTCTGCAATTGAAGCAAAGGGGAAGGGGAAAAAAACAAACAAATCATCAAATAGTAAAAAAAGCTAACAACAGAATGAACAACAGAGTTTTGGTTTGCTTTTTAAAGAAAAGTTTGTAAAAAGTGTGACAGTGTTTCAGAAGGAACATCATGACATCACCATGCATGCCTTCTCTGGAAAGGATAGGCAAGGTCAGAGTCTGTGCAGGACTCAGCAAGACGTATCTCCTTCAGAGAATCTCCTTCACATACTTCTTTAACATATGATTTCCTATTTCCTCATTCTCCATTTTAAAATGCCTATATTGCACAATACATAGCTCTTAAATAATAGAAAAGCTTTCAGCTGAGTTTAAAATCCGAGGTAAAAATGTGAAGTATTCTATCTTTTTGTTAACTGGCAAGAAAGTTTAAAGCACGAAGAAGATCCAAAATGAATAGGGTGCATACACTGATCTTCTGGTGATGCGTCATCTTACCTTTGCCTTTTCTCAGCAACTTTCAGTATCTCACAGACACCATTAAATCTCTCAGAGAACTCTAGTGCCAAGCCACACTCCTGCAAGAGAGGCAAGGCACGATTTGGGCCAATGGCCTTTGCCAGTAAGAGAGCTGTATTTTCCACAGTGATGCAATCTGGGCAGCTCGGGCTGCCATTGCTGACAGCACTCCCATTCTTTGGGCCGTGGTGGTGAACTGTGCTGTGATTTTGTGCAAGATGCAGAAGAAACTTCCATTCTTCTATGGTCTCTGGAATGGAACCTACATGTAAAATGAGTTTGTTACATTATTTGTAAAACAAGGATTATTCTAAGCCTACTATTTTAAATATATCTGTACTTAAAAGGGAAGATAGCTATCTGTTTGTGAAGGTTTAAGAAAACCAAGCGTTATCAAGCAGCAGATTGTCCACAGAGGTGCACTGCCTTGACTGACTCAGTGTAAAGATCCAGCGGTGAGCTACACACAAAGCTTCACAATAGTTCAGTATTTAGGGCTTGGGATTAAGTCAAGAGACAAAGAATTCTTTTGTCCATTTTAGGGCTACTGGGAATTTTCTTCTAAGTTCTACCATGTGATACAATGCTTTGCCTGTAACTCTGCATGTCTGCATGTGTAGTGGGGGGAGTTTTGTGCTGTGCAGGGAGGCTAGCTATTCCTCTATCTACAACACTAAGTTTAGCTTTTACTTCCAACTAACAAGCAACTCTACATTCTAGAACTCTGAAGCACTTTCTAGCACAATTGATTTCACATAGCAGAGTGTGAAGATAAAAGAGAGTAACGCCCATTATGTGTTTCAAATATGCTGCACTACACACAGTGCTACCAGAACACTTCAAGAAATAAAAGTTCAACTCGACTTCGGAAAAACTGAATCAGTATACAGTAAGGGCAGTTCCTATATTACAGAAGTATGTTTACACAGCTTAAGACTCACTAACCATCTTCTCCATTCAACAGGCTCAAATCATCCAAATGAGCAATATTAGTAAAGGCTTCTATTCTTCTATCCAGCTCCAGACAGAGAAAAAGATATCCAGGCCAAAATCTTGAATAAGAGAGTAAAGATTTCCAGGAATCAAATGCTCAGTCTAAAGTCAACAATAATTAAATGCTCATTTAAATACCAGTGAAGACAGAAGCAGTGGAATTTCCTGAATGCCAGAAATCACTGCAGAGTGGGGACATGGGGAACACCCCTTAGCCAAAGGGGGTATTTGGTACATTAAACTGGACACTTGATGTTCATCCTCAAAACAGGAAAGGTTTTTAAATAAAACCTGTCCAAGTAAGGAGCAGATGAGTGGTTTTCATTTGTATCTTTCTAGGGTCAGAATACCAACTAAACAAGTATCAAGAATTACCAAGTTTTCTTCTTACCCATGTGATTTACAGATGTCAGCCATCTTCTCCTTTGTAACAAAATCAGCTGGGAGTTTAATCAAAAGTAGAATAAGCTGACTGTAGCCCCAAGTAAACAAATGCGATCGTGGCCTAGAAGATGAGAAATTCAGTTTTACGGCATTAATGGTTTCCTTCAGAACATTGTGTTCTCTCTGCAAGGCAGGCAGGTATATGAAAAGAGAGAAGGAAGAAAAGAATGAAACACTGCGTAGGCTCAGTAGAGCAGTCACACTGAAAAGGATTACAGATAAAGTTATTTCATCCTTTGGTTGCTTCTGCTGAACTCCACAATATGCAAAATGCTTGAAGGATTCAGTAACACCCAAACTGTCATACAAAATATAAGCCAAAAGCCTGCAGACCTGTTAAAGCTTTCTGCTGCACTCAGGACCTTGGGTGAACCCTAACTTTACCTGGGATTTCCTTCTGCATCCACTGTATTTGCTCTTTGTGGTGCATCATGAGAAACTGCCAGGCGCAACCAATCCAGGCGTACAGATTCAGGCTGCAGAAGAGACCTAAGGAGAGGTGACCTAGAAAACAAGACGCAGAGAAGAAAACCTACCAGTTTTAAATATACTAGATATGGAGAAGTAGAGATTGTGTGCAAAAAAAAAACCAAAACAAAAGCCAAAATATAGGTGTAAAATTAAATACAGAGAAGCCTAGAATGATCTATATTTCTAGAAAACTGAGGGGACCACAGAAAACCACCAAGTTTGTAGGTGGGGTTCCCCAGCTGCTTCTTTTTTTTGTTTTGTTTTAAATGCTGTCTAACCTTGGTATACTGAACTGCAGGCACAGGAACAAAAATAGTCAATTCCATTGGAAATATTATTTAGAAAAAGCCTAATAAAATTATTATCTAATCTAACAAAAACACTCTCACAGTCTCAGAGGCCAACTAAAACCGGCAGAATGAATTAGAATCTAACGCTAAAGAACACCAAGCATATAGATGCAGAAACAGTAAAAGCAGCCCCCCAAACACCAAAACACCCCACATGGCTACATGATATAGAATCTTCTTCATGTGTCTGTTCTCTATATTCCCTTTACCTTTTATCCTCCGGCTTTGATTTCACCAGACTATCTAAGTATGCTAAAAAGTGAGCTGGATCATTCCTGCAAAGCTGTTTGATATCAGAAGGTAAAATTGAGGGGTGGAATTTGATCAAGGGCCGAAGAGCTGTTTCCCCAAATTTTTCATAAAGCCTGGAGAGAGAGAATAAAAACTATTTTCAGTACCAAACAACAAAATTATCATTTTTGCAAGATCTCTTGCAAGTTTAAGACAGTACTGAAAGGTGATCTCTTTTAAAAGATTCCCAGAAAGCTTCATGAAATGTTAAGTAAACCAATTCCTGCTAGCAAGTTAACACTGCAGAAGAGAAAAAAAAAAAACAAACTTGGCTACAAACCTTTGAGCGTGTACCAGCAACAGCGGGCTATCATCCCATGGCCCCAGGTCATGCAGCTGCTTTAGTATTTTCAACATATCTTCATTTTCCATTGCTAAAGCCACTGGACTGTGGCAAGTTAGTTCTGAAATAAATCAGCACACAAGTTACAAGATATAGGCAAGTGGTTTTTTTTTTCCCCCCCCCTAAACACACACTCAGCTGCTGTTAAGTGTAAGGATAAAAGCTACCACTACTTTCACAGAACTCTCTAGCTAACAGTAGTAACAAGTGAAGAAATCCTACTTGTTCATTTCATAGAAATCAACAACACTAATCTCCACTTACAGCAAATTAAATTATAAAATGATTCAATTAAGGCATGGAATAGTATTGTTGATATATTTTACTTTTCTTTAGACTTCTGAGGAGACAACTTTTCTCTCATGTGAAAAAGAGATAGCCCACTGCAAGACACGGCTTGCTGAATATAATGCAGATCTGCATCAGTTTTAATACATTACAATGTACTTCTATTAATAAATAAAAATGTCAGCTTGGACACTGACTTCACAGAATGCAGAATTCAACATGAACCTTGATCCTGACAAAATGCAAGTATTAATCTACAGGCACAAGTGCAGTCCAGCTGAGGACAAACTGGGAATGCATGCATCACTTTGACATCTGAGGCTCTCGGAATCCAAATAGTGAACAGATTCCCAGAAACCCAAATACCAGATACCAATCATCAAAACAAGATTCTGTTGTTTGATTACTCTCTGTTGACGCCAATCAACGTTAAGACTTTAATTAACTCTTAAACGCATAAAGCATAAGCTGAATGCAGAGAACAGATGAAGTTCTGTGTTCCAATACAATCAGGAAGACTTGGTTCAATAAGGCTAAAGAGGCATCAAAGAGATCAGAAAGGATTTCTGTGGAAAAAGGAAGTCTGATGTGATCACAAGCCACTCATCTGCATGGAACCATCTATTCCATCCAGCTTTGTTCCACATAAACCACATTTCTCTACAAGTCAAGTCTTTCCTTTCCAGTGCAAATACTGAAGCCCCTCCCCTAGCTTTTGCCTTGTTTCTACAGACATATGATTCTAATTAAGATGCTTTTGCTCTTTGAAGCACATATATTTGTTTTTAAATAGATTTGGTCTGTAATCACTAGTGTTCAACCAACAAGCTCAATATAAATTAAAAGGTTCAGAATTGCAAAGCAGGGGGAGGAGAGGAATAGTCTTTCCAAGAAGCCAGCAGTTCTTTGTAAGTTTGCCTTTGGGGGAAAAAAAAGAAAAAATACACCCAAGAAAACAACCCAAAACCAGAACGAAAACTCCCCCACACCAGCTATCCTCCCCCTCCCACACTACAACTGCAGAAAGAAAATTTGCAGACACAAATGGGAGTGTCTCCCAAGTTTTTTCTTTTCCTCCCAGTCTGACTTTCAAGTTTACTAGTAATAAACTTTTCATTCATTACCTTTCAATCCTGCGATGTATGTTTCCCATACATTAGGACTGGTTGCATACATAGTTATAATAGACTGCTTTACTCTTTTTAAATCCAGAAGAAAGAAGTAGCTTCGCATAAACCTACAAGCCAAGGTCCATGAAGCTGCTAGTGGCAGACTTCCATCAGAGCTTTCCTCTGCCTCACCACTTCCACAAGAAAATACATGCAGCTCAAAACACAGTGTTGTCAACTCAAAGAGATCTTTCTGAAGATCCGGTTCTATGACACATGGAGGAGATACTTGAAGGCAGCCATCCAAAGGTCCCTTCAAATCAGTACTATTTTCACATGTGGTTTTGCTTGCACAGGTTTCATCTGTATTTTCCTTTTCAGTGCAGTCTTCCAAGATACTGCTGTGCTCTCTGTCTGCTGGGTCTCCCTTGGCTGGATCCAGTTCCAGGTTTTCCTCCAGGACTGCCCTCTCTTCTTCAGCACACGCAATCTTGCTTTTTATAGGGGAAGCAGAATGCTCTTTGCTGCCAAACTTTTCTTCTAGATAGATAAGCCATTCTTGTAAAACCCTTCTCATACACTGTGGTTCTAACAAAACCAGGGGATCCTGGAGTTTGGCTCTGTAGCATAAAAAAAGAAGTCTGCTAAGTTGCTTGACAGTTTTAAGATGCCACAAGTGAAGTATATTTTTGTGTAACTCAAAGTATATTCTTAAACTTGACTTACAGTCAGTTGTTGGGTTTTTTTGGGTTTTGAGTGCATCAAACAGAATTTAGGCTACTTAGGCTGCCTACATTTGATGGTAGTACATTCTGAGTTCCTCAAGATTTCTTTCAGAATGGGGTTTGTTTGGTTTTTTTTTTTTAAAACTATGCTGGTAGTTAGGACAAAAGAATAATGCTAGAGTAACCTAAATAAGCTTTTAGTGGGTTCTGCTTGGTTTTAAATAGGGGAAACAAATCATTAACCAAATGAGATTCAGATTATGTTAATAGATGTTTACACTATTACTCTTACATTTATGTAGCCAATTAAAAACCCCCAATTTTAAAAAAATCAAACATTTTTCTGCCAAAGCCCAATATATCTGTATGCTAAAAAGTTTCCCTGCTTACATAGCTTCTGCTGTTGCAGTTTTGAGATCTCTTAGAGGGTCCTCCTCTGGAAGCTGGCAGCTCTCTGGTTCTAACCTAGAAAAACACATTAATTTGTCTTATCTGAAGTATTATCTTTAGTAATTTAAGTGAAGAATTCCTCACAAACTTTCTCAAATTTAAAAATACAAAGCTTTCATTTTGAAAGAAGGAACAGCTCAACACACATTATGGATGAATTAGGCATGAAGAGCAACTGATCATACTATTTTTGTGGCCTTCATAATGGCTTCTACTCCAACAATGGTAGATTTCTAAAGGTACGAAATAAAAAAATCAGTATTGTGCCACTGTACAAACGTTAGTGCAAAATGATAAGTTGCAAATCATTGGAATGGGAAATAATTTAATGGTTGTCTAGTTAGTACATAGCTAAAGAAGCTCAAAGTTTATAGCTACTTTTATTTAAAAAGAAAAAAAAAGAAAAAAGTTTTTAGGAAGATTAAAGTCTTTACTCGCCACTCAGAAAGGACAGGAAATGAACTGTTGGACTTATGTCCATCACTGTAACAAGCACTACAGATCAGAAATTCTCATGTAGTGTAATACACTATGTTCTGGCTCTTCAGTTTATTACAGCACTGTGGAGACTGCATGCTCCACCACCCAGAAGAGTTCATTGCCTAATCAGCTTCTCAGAAAGAAATCAGGGAGAACCAGTGAAATGCACCATAGTAATGAAAGCAGTCAGAAAAACATAACATTGAGCTCATTTTTCTACTTGAAATGGTGGTTTTTCCTTTAGGTTGCTTATAATACATGATTTTGCACTCACTCTTTCTCTTCCTGGGGA
Source organism: Phalacrocorax carbo (assembly GCF_963921805.1). NCBI lineage: Eukaryota > Metazoa > Chordata > Aves > Suliformes > Phalacrocoracidae > Phalacrocorax > Phalacrocorax carbo. The sequence continues at coordinate 55,448,230 of NC_087517.1, read as the reverse complement.
GATGCTACCAGATTAACAGTCAACTCCTGCAGCTGCTCATCATCCTTTGCTTCTTGCCTCCCTCTAGTATCAGGACTTATATGAAGTGTGCCAATCTTTTCAGTAGTTTTGCGTACAAAGCTGGAAACACTAGGAGTCAGAAGTTCAAACATTCAGAATCGGAAGTCCAAAACTGAACAAATCAAGCACTTTCCATTCAAACCATGATTTCAGAAAACTTTATAGTGTGAAGAACTCTTGAGAAAAGGATGGGAGCAGCAATGAGCAACAAGAACAAAACTCACAAAAAGGCTGCTCAGAATTCATACTTTAGCCATGGTCTATACTGACAGCACAGAATAAAAACCTTAAGACTTGGGGGGTTTTGCTGCTAGAGAAGCAGGATCACATACTAACATTAGCGCTTAGATTTTGACATATACTTGTATGCAAATAAATGTAGACTGGCTACATTGCATTTTAAAGCTTATAAACAGAAAGCATCATTCGGAAATGATGTCCCTCTTGGTGATAAGAAAAAGTTTTACAATACTTCAAATTAATTCTTCAGATTACAAAGTTCACTACAAATGTTCTTTCGCATCATCAGTCCCTACTCCTTCAGGTATTTTATTCAAGAGAAAGCCCAGTGAATGTACCAAACCCCAATTATTTCTACCACTGCCATGAAGAGAACTATATCATCAAGAGTTGAACAGAAAAATCAGCTTCTTGCTTTCTGGCCATGAACTGCTTTAAGAGCATCAAGGAGAAACAAAAAAAAAAGCAATCCTTTTACTTGCTTGCCAGAGAATATGGCATCTTTTACTATACCGAGCTAAGTACCAAGGTATAGCAAAAGTTGAAGGTTGCTGCAGAAGGGAGAAAGGATTCAAATGTAGCAAAACAATTGGACTTTAATGTATAGAAGGATTAAAGGTAAACTTATAAAAATTAAATAAAATACTATCATATTTATGGTTAATTATAAATTGAATATAGTGAATACTTGAAAATTTAGTTTTCATTATTAGTAGAAACACTTATTACTAATAAAGTCCTAAAAACCGCTTACAGTTTAGAAAGAATTAAAGAACATTGCATGTACTTCTGAAGGTTATTCCAAGATCCTCACACTGTTGATATCAGATACAAATTTTTGTTGCAGGATATAATTCACATACCTAAATGATGAAGGGAGGGCTACACAATTTTTCAGATCATCATTATGGGCCAGCAACATTTTAGCTAAGACACTAACATACATCTTTTTTTCAAATTTTTAAGGTATGTATTTAACACTCTCTCCTTTATATTTGTCCCTCCATTTTTTTTTAAAGTGAGTTTTAAAACAGCAATTTGATTTCTGCATAAAACTGACGCTACCATATTTACTTGCACCAGGTATAAGCTACCGTTATTCCATAAACACTTGGGGAACTGATTAGATTCACTGAGAAGTGATGGTGGGGGAGATGGCAGACCACGTGGTATACTTTGCAAGTGTGTTTCAGCAATATCTAACACGCTTGGAATATCTTAATGTTTGTCCCCAGGCAACATAGGAAGCCTTCACTCATTCTTCAGAAATCTAAGTACCAGAAAAGCAAAATCCCAAAACAATATTCATTAAGTTTGCTTTGAATACAAACCACAACCACAGTTTACAGGGTAATGTTAAATATTCTTAGCCATTTCAAAGCTGACGTTGAGATCTTGGCTCCACTGAAGTTAACAGCAGCCCTTCATATCGTATCTTCATTAGAGTCAAGATGATGAAAGCTTTAAACTGTCTAGTAAACTTGACTGCATCTCCAGTGCTTCAATTCGGATGTCATATTTTTGCAGAACAGAATATGGACTAAACCAGACAATGCTACAGATTCGGAGGACAGAAAAGGGAAAGATGTAATGGATGAGTGAACCTGCTGCAAGTTTTACCTTTCTTTGACAGCTTGGAGAGAGACGAGAGGAGATGGGGAACGAAATGACAAAGGAATACTGAATGGGAGAAATGTCTCATTCCGGTCAGCCTCAACCGTCACAGATGCATGAGATACATTGTCTAACAAATGGAATTGAAACAAAGAGTCATGAAACAGTGGCCTGGCAAAAATGGAACAGTGAAACAAACTGCAAGTCACTAATTCATTAATGGATAACCTGAATGGGATATTTGCATACTTAGCATTCAAGAACATGGGGAGCCAGAAAAGTGCTATTTGGTTTAGGGGGCCATTTTATTATTGACTTTGAAGCTGGTAGGTCTGCTGTGCTAACAGTCTTTTAGATCTATAACAGGCAAATGATGATCAACAACTTCTTCTAAAAGTAGACTTGCAGTCCATTTAGGGGACAAAATCTTGATTTAATCCACTGACAGTAACTTAAACATCTAGGAGAATTAAGTATTGTGGCATACAACAATTCACATTGCATCATTTCCTAAAACCTAAATCTCTTAAGAACATACAGAGACGCATAAGCCATGGTTAAGGTATAGATCATCCTTTTATTTGAATGGACTTCAAAAACATAATTGAACCCATATCTTTCTGGCTTTTCATAAGAATCACAGGAAATAAGGAATTACCATTTCCTTTTCACTCTTACATCCCTAGCAGTATCTACAATATGTTTTGATTAATCAGTTCCTGGTACACATGCTGTATCTTTAAGTGATGTAAATAAGAAAATAAGGATCCTTTTACATAAGGGTAACACTGCATTTCGCAACAGCCAGCACTATCTGCACTGTTGAGAGGAAAAGATGCCATGCCGTTACAGACATTCTACCATTGGAATCCACAATCCCTAGACAGAACCTAAAGTCACAAATTATTTTAAGATGGCTTGTAAATAAGGCTGCTTTTGTTCATTATGCAGATTAGAAACCTAAAAACTTGTGACGACTTACGTAAATGTGAACAGGGAAACACTAAGTCCATTTCTCTTAATTACCAAATTAAGTGCACATGCTTCAAGCAGCATCTAGAACTCTCCTAGTTTGAAATAATCAGAAAATTTGTTATCTCTTGTCGAACAGATAGAACTCTTCTACATTCTGACATTCAAAAACTATGCCCCTTCATTTCAGAGTTTTAATACCAGAAATGATACACATCCTTCCAAGTTTTCTCACCAGTTGTATTTACAGTGATGTAGGGAAAGAGGCAAATGTAAACATACACGCTACAAAGAGCGCATAGCTTTGTCAGCAGGATAACACTAACAAGTAGGGGAGTAAATACTAATTCCAACACTTTCCCTCCTCATTGCAGTTTTCTCCCAAAGCAGAACCCAAATCCTTTCCATCCTCAAACTCTCCGCAAAAGCTGAGGAGCAGCTTTTTTTATTGGAAAGCTTCTCTACCACACCTGGAACTAAGCCAGCTCCTCATCATCCTGGGTTTCTGCATCCCCTCCCAATCCCAACCAGAAGAGACAACAAGAGCCATTACTGTCTCACTCTAGCTTTCACCCAGTAACAGATATTTGTTGGGATATTAAAAAAGCTCCCTGGATGGTGTAAATGTTAGCTAATAAGAATTATATCATCCCTATGCCAATGTATATGCATGTAAGAGATGTTCCCCTTTACAAATTAAACCCTGCAAGAAAGTTAATAACACTGACAGTAAGCCTACTGTTTCCCCTGAAGAAATATAGAGTCAGAGACAAGATTAAGAAATTATTTCCTGAAACTAATATTACTGGAAGGATAGCATCAGCAAACAAACCTCATTTGAAGCTCAATTAACACTGGCATAGTCAGCTGAGAGAACATTAATGCTGAATTGCACAGGGCGGGGGCAGAAATTTGAGTGAAGACCTAGCTTGGTAAAAGCCCTTTAGTTTTGTTTCTCTGGGTTGTGTTTGTTTGAAAGCTTGGATTTCTGTGGAGCCAGCATTTCACCCCAATGTTTCAAGGAGGAGTTTGACTGGAAGGTGGGATGACTGTGTTCCCACTGATCAAATTAGGGGATTGAATCATGGATAACTTGACAGTGGAAAATAAGAACACAAAGCCAACCCAAGCAAATTCTTGTAGAATAAAAAGAAATAATATATTTTCATTAAGAAATATTACCAAGTTCTACTTGCTCATCTTCCTGGTGTGCAGGAAATTCTTTAAGTCTCTCATCTTCTGAGAACGTTTGACTGTGGAGAGAACATGAATCTTCATCTGACTGACTGCCTCTTCGACTGATAACACGATATATTCCAGAGTCTAAGACACTGAAGCTTTCCTGTCAGACAAGGGAGAGAAGTTAGACTTGCAAGTTGTACTTCCTTGTCAAAATTCCTGCAGTGAACTCAACCAACCATACCCACACAAATAACCCCACAGCACTTCATAATTCACTGTCTGGAAAAGGCCTACATAAGAAGACATTTTTGACATATCCAGAATGGAAAAGCACACACATGTCAATAAGCATGCAGCCCAGTGATTTTAAAGATGTATATGCAATTGTTCTGCAGGCTGCTTTCCTAAAAGCAACTGGTGTACTTAGTACAAGACAAAAATCACCTCCGCTTTAGTCCTTCATCCCAGACTGTCACTTCAGCCCTTTGTACCTGTGTACTCCAGAGTCTGTATTCTTTTTGCTGGCTAAGCATACCCAGCTAGCATGATTACGGACTCTGAAAAACTACCTAGTTTCAGGGCGCACATACATTCTTTTACTCATGGTCAGTCTATGTAGTGTACTTTCCCATCTGCTAATGGAAAAAAACTTGTCCACCACATCAAGATGGAATTTACATTACTTTGTTTTAAACTTTACTTTTTAAACACTGTTAAGAGTGAAAGCAGCAACAGATATTGTATTAACTATGAAATATTTGCCCTTTCTTGAAAAGCTGCTGGGAAGCCAAGATAATGCCGAGTGGCTGTATGTATAAAAGAGTACTAGAAATACGCTTTGTTGTTTTTTCCTTAGAGCTTTCTGCTTAAGCTTCCTAGAGTGAGCCGATTTTGTAAATAGTGCTATGATAGTTCTGAGCATTCAGACCTTCAATTTTCACCACAAAAAACAAGAGCTACAATCAAGATGACCTTTACTGAAGCATGTTAAGACACTAAACTCAGCTATGGAGAAAGTCTTTCATAACAACCTTTGTCCCCATCTCAAGCATTAGACACAAAATAACGTGGAAAAAAAAAGGCAGAGGTCTAAGAGCTTAAAGAATACAAGTAGTAGTATTTAATTCCTCTCTACTCCACCTAGTTTTAAAAAGTAGCATTATCAGCTACAGTAGACATCGTAAACATAAAAGCCTCATCTTCAAAGTGAGCAATGAGGTGATTTTATGCCATAAAGAAAAAATCTGCAGGTAACATTTTTAACACTACCAATACGCTTACATGAGATGAAATACTGCTCCTTCTACTGCTGCATGCAGAATCTAGAGGTTCCAACTTTGAAATTAGATCTTCCAGCCGCGTAATGAGATCCTGTTGGGTTGAGGCATCCAGCTGAGTCTTCAAGTGCTCCAGCTTGTCTAGAGGCAAATTTTTTCTTGCCTAAAAGTACAGAGGGAAAGAGATTATTATTTCTAATGCACATGTGAAAAGCAAAAGGTACCACATATGAGGCTAATTTTCATCCTAAAAGTACAATGTTCAGAAGACTTTTAAAAAACTCCGAGACTATGAATCTCAGAAAATTATGGAACTTAATAGAAGAGGGGGACAGGAAACAGAGTGAAGTTGCATTGCACATTTACAGAGAGATATTTTACTTACTCTGCAAGAAATGATTGAATTTTGGAAGAGGCAACAGACCCTGGCAGCAAGTGTCCAGAACCCTCTTCTTATTAGACGCTCTATGCAGCGGTCTACCAGCAGAAGGGAGAGGTGCACAACTTTTCCATTTGTATGCAGACAGAACAACTCACTTTTGTAAACTGCAATATCCTGAATATCTGCAAAACCAGATGCACAGAAATATCTAAAGGACTGAAAACCTTAATCTACATTCCTTTCTGTTCCTGAAAGAAGGTGAAAACATATTTCCCATCTGACTGCATATGCATGCAAAAGCCTAATAAGCTGTAGCACAAGTGACGTGGGGAAAACAAACACTGAAGAGTGCTAAGCTAGCACCTAACAACTATAAAGCATGGTTAAAGTATCAAAACTTTCCAGAGTTACATTTCCAGAAAGTATTCAAAAAGTACACTTAAAGTTACTGAAAAGTGTCGTTTTCCTCTGAAAGGGGATGAAAAAGTTAGGACTGATAAAGATGGGAAATAAATACATCATTGTTAGCTTTGAAACGGAAAACACTTGCTAGTAGAAACACACTTTGGCCTTTCAGCAGTTTTCAAATGAAAGTTACGCTCTATGCAAACGCTCCATGACAAAGGCATTAGAAACTTAACACCAAAAGGGGGGGAGAGAAAGGGAGGGAAAAGACTGACTGACAAATGACTAACCGTTTTAGGACTATATGTAAAACCGTACACACAAAACCATTTATGAGGCCTCACTCATCTGCCAAATAAGTACCCTCCCTGGCTCCAATTTAGACAGGTGTTAGAAAAAACAGGTTTTAAGCTTTCAGCTGCCAGATTCATCTTCACAGGACACCTGACAATAACCCTGAATGAACAGAAATGAGGAAAGGATACTGCAGGTTTCACCTCACTAACACTGCTGGTTATTACCTCTCACTATTTGGTTACTGTATTTTAAGATTCACTGTACACTACGTTTTTTTTCCTCAAGCATGTTTTCAGAAGTATGGAGGGAGGGGTTGGCTGGAGGAGGTGGGGAGATGGTAAATATTCAAGGATATTGACAGATAACAAGGAAAACCAGTTTTCTGATCAGTGTTCTGCAGTCCAGTTGCACAAATTGAGCTTGGAAAGGTTCCATGTTAGGGAAGGACTTCAGAAGTGACAAACAGAACAGACAATATTAAAAAGCAAAGATTCTTAGTTTACCTTTTACTTCACTCCAGAGTAAAACTTGAACACTTTGGGGAAGAAAAATATAAATGCCTCTCTCTGTCCAGGTCATCACACAGTGCTCACTGCAAGCAAAGCAGAGGTTAATGGTGCAACAGTTGATTGTGGTAATCACTGAAAAATATGTGGGGATGGCATTGGCTTAAGTACAGCAAGTGAGAAGTGAGTTGTTTAGCATGATACTTAGAAAATTCTTATGCAAGAAGATGAAGCTGGTAATATAAATTAGGAGAATATACAACTTTATTTTTAAGTCTAATTTATCAACAGGAAGCTATGCTGACAAATACTCACGTCAAATACAGTAGCTTGGGGAAAGATAAAGATTGTGGACAGCAGCTGGAACTAGTATAGTGAGGATCCAGTCTGTAAAGTAAAATTAGTACCCATTACAAGCATAACCTCAAAAATATCACTTCCTTAATATAATATTCTTAAGCCTGGAAATACAAGGCTGGCTTAAATAAACAGTCTTATGACAGCAGCATTCATTGCAGTAGTCACCTGGACATACCTAAAGAATCAAGCCTTTGGTATTTTTGATAGCACAGATACTGGTTTCTATTATTTGAGAAGAATGTATTAAGATGACAGCTAGGATTAATGCTTAACTGCACTAGGAGGTTATTTAATCTTCTCCATATTAAGGCAGTTCTTTTTAGTTAATCTAGAAATCCTAAGCAAGTTTATCGCCAATAACACTCATGCTTCTACCTGAGAGTAACAACAGGGAGAGGCGGTGATGAGAGCAGCTGCTTGAACTGATGTGTGCTTTGCACTTCCCCATCAAAGTTCACCTCCCACATCCTTGAGCCAGGTCGAGCGCAATATATTAATGGCTGCTGATTCCCACTGTTTTTTCCAACAGGGAAGAAACACGCTCCAAATTCTCCATCTCTCTCTTTGTTACCAATTTTCCAGAACTTCTCTCTAGTGGAAGAAACATACATGTTAAGGCAGCATTAATAAAGGCTCTAATTAATTTTATGTTGTTCTTGAAGAATAAAAATACTAAATCCCAGTTGCTGAACTGGGTTTGGTGCTTAAAAAAAATCTGTAATGAATATTATAAAGCCTGCATAAAGTTTATAAAAGACAGGGTGCAGAAATATTTATTAGTTTAAACAAATGTTCAAGTCATTAAGGGTTTGGGGTTTTTTTCAGCAGAACCAGTCAGTCAACCTGGTGATGTTGGGAAGGTGATGGTGCAAATGATCCCAGAAACCATTACCAATCACATGAAAGATAAGAAGATCATTATGAATAGTCAGCATGGATTTACGAAGGGGAAATCACGTTTATAGCCCTCTACAACAGAATGACTGGCTTGACAGATAAGAGAAGAGCAGTGGATGTTGTTTATCTTGACTTCACTAAGGGTTTTGACACCACCTCCCCTAACATCTTCACAGACAAACTGAGGAAGCGTGGGCTAGATAACAGACATGGAGAAACACAGAAGTCCTGCACTGGGGAGGAATAACCCCAGGCACCAGGACAGGCCAGCTGGCTGGAAAGCAGTGTCAAGAGGGGCCTGGGGTCCTGGTGAACAACAAGCTGACCATGAGCCAGCAATGCCCCCTTTTGGCAAAGAAGGCCAAAAGCCTCCTAGGCTGCATCAGGAAGAGTGCTGCCAGCAGGTCAAGGTTGGTGATCCTTCCCCTCTTCTTGGCACTGGTGAGATATCTGGACTCCTAGGTCCAGTTCCAGGCTCCCCAGTACAAGAGAGACACAGACAAGACACAAGACACAAACAAGTCCAGCGATGGGCCACAAAGATGACTAAGGGATTGCAGCACCTGTCTTACAAGAAGAGGCTGAGAACACTGGGCTGATGAGCCTGGGACAGAGAAGGCTCAAGGAACTCATCTGATCCTGTGTGTATAAAAATACCTGATGAGGGAGTGAAGAAGGCAGAGCCAGACCACCCTCAGTGGTGCCCAGTGAAAGGGACAAGAGGCAACGGGCACAAATGGAAATACAGGAAATTCCATTTTAATATTAAAAAAAGCTGTTATTGTGAGGGTGGTGAACCACTGAAAAAGGCTGCCCAGAGACCTTGTGGAGTCTCCATCCCTGGAGATGCTCAAAACCTAATGGGACACAAACCTGCACAATCTACTCCACCCAACTCTGCTATGAGCAAGAGATTGGACTAGATGATCTCCAGACATCACTTCAGAAACTGTGTGACTCTGTAAAGTCCAATATCATACAAGTAAAACATAACTTGCCTTTCAGTATCACACAAGTAAGTGCGTGTAAGTGAAGATATGAGCAGTCTTCCATCCAAATAATCAAGCTGAACAACCCGAGAATCTACGGTCGTTATAATCTGAACAGGAAACATCACAAAAGTAGCAGCAGCCTACAGTTAAAAAGAAAAAAAGAAAGAAAACATACAGGGCCTCAGTTCAAAGTAAAGACTATTTCATTAGGGTAAAAATCACAAAATTCAGAACAGACTCATGCATGCTACAAATACACAGCATAAGACAAAGCAGTTCCTTTCTTCTCCCTGCCTTACAAACACAAGGCTTCAATGCTTAGAGACATAAAAGTCTAAATCCTCCTTTTCCCCAAAACCATTACTGAATGTTTAAGGGGAAAAAAAAAGTATCCCTGTAGCATCCTGCCATTTCTTTATAAAGATTGTGGTTTTTCTAACATTAAGAGGGGCTCTTATTCTTTCTCTTGTAAGCTTTGCGCTTTTGTCAGTTCTCTCCCATGGGTGCTTTCAGCCAGCAAACAGCTTTATGGAGACAGACCTGAGGGACTGCTTGGTTGAAAAAAAAAAAACCCAACCAAAACCCAAAAAACAACTTCCATTGGATTTAGGTGGTTTACATAAACTCACTTTCTCTTTTACCCTGTAGCAAATTACCCAAACACATTTATTATACCAGTGTCTGTTTCCATGGGTGGCAGAACAAAGTCATAGACAAGACTTCCAATTCATAAGAAACTACTGGGAACTGCACTCAAATTTTCTAGTGGACAGTCGCCATTTTTGACAGCTTAAAGCTGTTTTCTTTTTTAGGAATGTGTCAATTCCCTACTTCAAATAAAGTGCATTACATGAGAGATTCATCAGTCTGACTCCTTTAACAGACATGAGCAGACACATTTTATGGGCCTTGCCCTTCTCTCCTCTCCTTTTCCCTCTCTTTCCACACTTGAATTTGTTTGCTTTCATTAAATCCAATAGTCTTGCTACTGTTAAGTCAGTTTTCCATCAAATAGAGAGGATGCAGATGAACACACCTACTTCCAGGCTGTGCTCCTTCTTACAGATCAAAAGGAGAAGGAAATGACCTAGTAATGGTAAAATTTAAAGAACACTCAAGGGCTAGAAATCAGGCTGGTATCATTAATCAGCGTGCCCGTTGCACACAATGTAATGGATGTAAGCTTGATATCCACCTACCATTTATTTTAACTAATCCATGTCTTCAAGAGTATCCAGAGAGAACCAAGCAAAATCAGAGTCTGGGATTGCCCTTTCTCAGACCAACAGCTGAGCTGAGGACTAGAACACCCAGCTGAACCTGTAGTTGGAGTCTAAGGAATCCAACAGACTCAGGAACACCAAGACTCTGGGTGAACACTTGCAAATTCCGAGAGGATGAAGCTTGACTCATATTTAATTCTGTGCATTTGAAAGCATTTTTACATTGTGTTACTAAAATAGCTAAATGAGGGGATCGGGGAAGTTCACAGATTAGGATTTCTACTGTTGTCTCAAGACTGGTTCTTCATCCCAACGGTCAAAGTTACCAGAGCTTCATCAGCTGACAGGTTTCCTCTGTTCTACTTTACTAAAACAAAGAAGAAGGTTCCACACATCATGCCCTGGGAACCTCTATCCCAATCAAAGCATGAGACATATTACCTTCCCTTGTTTCGATGTGTTAATCTTGATGGCTGATACTTTTCCCACATGATCTCCTACAAAAACACGAAGGGCAGCTGTATCCCAGCACAGAGCTGTGACTTTTCTGCCCTTATGCTCAGAGGAAACATAAATCCGTTCTGGCTTCCCACGACGTTCCTGATTCAGTTCCCAGACTACTACAAGACCTTGGCTACAACAATTAAAATAGAAAATACCATTTGAGAATAAGTATTCTAATGATTTATTATTGACAAAGATTCGTTATTCCAAAGAAATAGAAAATCTAAGCAAAGCAGTACATCTCAGAGATACTTGTCTTTGAGGTTGCGTGCTTTCAAGAAGTGTCACATTCTTAATTCTGAAGAAGCATAAGTGCCTTCCTTGCACTATGGTGTATCAGCAGCTTTGGAATGCTACTCTAATATTGGCTGGAATTGCCAGGAAGGATGCAGAAAAATAAGGATTAAAATCCAGTAAAAATGGATTTTAAGCAATGTAAGTTGTACTAACTACCAATCTTCCTCTGCCAAGTTGAAGAAGGTATTTCTTTTGATGCTGAAAGCTCTTGGGGAGACATTTATCATCATAACTTCACATGCATTAACTCTCCCACAGATGCTCTGTTAAAGAAATAATACTTACTCTGGAACAATTATTCCAGAAAAAAGTAGTTAAGCAAGCTGTCTGCGCAGGGAATTATCCTGTAGGGGCCTCTACCAGTTAATTCCCTGACCCCTCCAAGTTCTCAGCAGATGTCCAATTCAGAAACTTAGAAGCTACTTAAAAATATTTAGCTGGAATTTAGGCTTGTAAGTACAGCACTCACCTGGTGGCAACAGCAACATAGTCTTCATCGTGTGAACAACAGGCAACCCGGGAAATGGCACCTTCCTGAAAGCAAGTATGGGACTCAGTGCAGGTAAAAGTTGTTCTTGTAGTGGTAAAGGCAGTACAAAACTTTTATCTCTAAAATATAAACCACATTCATGTCAACAGCTGATACCACTTTGTTGTGATGTGGGTTTTTTTGTTTGGATCTTTTTTTTTTTGCAAACACTGAGTTTACTCTAAAAAGATGCAGCTGACAGCAACATGACAGCATCAAGAGAAACAACTGCAGTTCTTTCTCTAATTTGGAAAACACAGAAAGCAGTCTCCTGTCCTCACACCTATGGAAGTTGTTTTGCCAGAACTAAGAGAGATGCTCCCAACCTTAAAGAAATGGCTGCATTCATGGTTTGGTGGGAGCAACAGTGGCTCCCAGCAAATAGCATCTGGCTGTAGAAACAGCATTCCCTATTCCATGACCTCTTTCAGCAAAAGCAAGCCAGCCTATCTTTGCTTATCCAGGTGGTTCATAGTTTGGACACCCAAGCATTGGTAGCTATCTACATGTGAGGTGCCCCGGGTTCATATTCAACGTTTTTTTCCAATTCTTAAAAATCCAGTTGACTTCATCGCTGCTGCTAAAAGAAAGAATTTGAAAAACAAAGGTCTGACCCTCTCAAGTAATTTCTTCCACACCACGTGAAACCTATTACACCACACACTCTGGGGATACACTCCGGTACTACAACCTTTTTTAAATGGAGCAGTCCAAAACTTCACCTTATTTGGTCAATTCAGCAAGCTGAAAAAGCCTGCTGACTCTTAATAAAAATCAATTTGAAACAATGTCTCCTTCCCATTATGGAATTCTTTACCCTTACCTTATGAGTGAGAAAGAGCCTTTGCTTCCAACCATCTTTCTGTATAAGGTTCAGTCCTCCTCCTGAACTGCCTAGAGCCAGCCATCTCTTTGACACAGCTATACACGTGCACTGAAGGAATAAAAATCATAATGTACGACATGGCTGCCAGTAAGTACTAATAACACTATATTTTTCTTGCATCAATATGTTATTTTTTAAATGCTTCATTGTTCGCCAGCTGCGTGTGCCACTCCTGAAACACTGGCAGCAGTCTCAAAGATATTAGACTAGCACCCTCTGCAATTGGAGCAAACAGTAGAAGACCGCAGCCATGTAAGGCTGTATTGTTCACCCCATAGATGCATTAAGAAAACACACACAGAGAGTAATAAGATCCTTCACTGCTACTTCTTCCCGAAGTGTCACCCCCACAGAAGCTAGCATGCCCACAACTCAAAAAGAATGCAATTCATCCTGTGGGCCAAGCAGATAATAAACCAAATAAGGGCATTATGTGAAGGGGGGGGAACCAAACAACCCCACACACAACCGAAAAACAAAAACATCAAACACCACAAACTCACCTTCAGACGACTAGAATCCAGCCTGAGCGCAGAAAGCAATGGATCCAAACACTCAAACTCTGCCAACACATGGTTGTAAGAGTCTGGAATTATTGACACAGAGGCCATTGATGTACAGGACTAGCACTATTCATTCATGGGTGTGTCACAGCTTCAGCTTTTAGCTATACCTGACAAAAATAAAAGTAAGTTCTTGATTCGTTCACTTTTTAGCATTACATCTGTTTTTCTGTGTTTAAAGAAACACAGAATGTCTTCCCGTTTCACTTTGCCGAAAAGGCCCAAGGGCTGCAAAATTAGATCCCTGCTTCCTTTATGAGAAGTTTTTGTTGACGTTCATTTCAGAAAGCTTAATCTGTCAGATACTGACCTTGGAAATACTTAAATTGCAGCTGTAAGATACATTTACATCTACCTGTAAACCAAGTGCTGTCTACCTATGGAAAAGCCTTGTTTTATGGTAAAGTGCACTTCCTCCCCACAACACGCACCCTTGATTTTAAACTCATTTTCTCAAGGAAAATATTTAGCACTGGCATTTTATACCTACATCTTCTCCCGCAAAACTAAATTTAATGAGTATTATCCTCAGCTGACAACAAGTTTAGAATTACCTGCATTTGTGCATTTTCGATACAGCTATACATAAACATGTATAAGCTATCCTTTCTAGAGTACCTCCCTTCCAGCATACAAGATAGATAACATAGAGTGGTAACCAAGCAATAAATAGTTACCAAAGATGCAACCTCTTATGTTTTTCCTAAACAGGACACACTTTGAAAAAATCTCTTGTTGAGGGATTTTTGAAGTTTAGACCTCTTTGTTGCTTTAAAAAAAAAAACCTTGCTACACTTCACACTCAAGCCTTTGAATGTCTAAATAATGTTTGGTATGCAATCCCAAAAATTAAATAACCCCCTCCCAGAAATACTAGCATATGAAACCTTACATTTCCTTATAAGAAAAGGGAACACTTATTCTCACAAGGCAGTAGGAAAAGGGAAGATACGTAACCAAGGAGACCGAAAATTATTTAATCAAAATTCTCAGAAACATTTAAAAAAATCTTAAATTATGGGATTTGTGAACGACTCCAGCTAGTGTTAAAGACTAGAACATCTATAATAACTTAAAAAAGGGCTGTTTCGCTCTGGATTAGAGTATTCAGTCCAAAAAGACACCCTAACACCGGTTTTACACACTCTGTCGTAAGGAAGCTCACAAATCACCTCGATCAGGCAAAGCCAGCCTAAGATTTTTAAATCCTTCCTTGGAATTCTGCTCTCGGAAACCTACAACCGCTCCGGCGCCTCACCTACCTCTGAGCACACTCTGCCCGTTTGCCAGCCTCCAGCTTGAGAAAAGAACTACAAACCCGCCTTACTTACTCTCAAAGCACACGGAGTAAAGCAAAGCGTCCCAGAAGCTCCCAAGGACCCCAAACCACTTCAGCGGTAGCTACTCGGCCGCGGAAAGCGGGCGGGCTGGGGAGGCTGCTGCGCAGCCACGCCCCGCAGGCCGAACCCCCGGACAGCGGCGCCGGCACCGGGGAACGAACGCCTCCCGCCGCGGCACTGCGCTTCCCCGGTACCGGTGTGAGGCAAGGCCCCCACCGGCGCTCGGGGAGCAAAAGCCGCCGGCAGCCGGAAAGCGGGACCCGGGAAGCCACGGGGAGGAGGGGGGGGTGTACGTGTGTGGAACAGCAGTGACTCCCGAGGGCCGGGCCGGGCCGAGCCAGCCTCTCCCTCCTGCAGGTACCAAGCCCCCGGCCGCCGGCAGCAGCGGCACCCAAGCCCCATCCCAAGAAGCGGTAGGGCCGGGAGACACCGCTCGCTCACCCTTCCTCGCTCGTTCCAACGGCCGCCCCTGAGCGGTACCGACCCCGGCAACGCCGCACGTGACCCGCGGAGGGGCGGGGTGAGGCCATGCACCCACCCCTCGCGTTGCGTCACGCCGTGCGCGCCCGCGCGGGAAGGAAACCGCATCACGTGCACCCGCCCGCCCTGACCACGTGACGCTGACGCGAGGCGCCCCCTCCCGCCGCGGAGCCGTTGCCGAGGGGAGGCCCCTCCCCCGCAGCGCGGTGGCGGCGGCGCCGACCTGGGAGCGGAGCGGAGCGGCCGGGGCTGATGGCGGGGGACGAGCAGGCCCCACGGGGCCGGGTGACGGCGGGGAACGCGGAGGGCTGGGCGCGGCGGGGGGAGGGGCGCGGCGGCGCTGTTCGCCACCCCGTCACTACCCCCTCCGCCCGCTACTGTCATGGCGGCGGGGGAGGGGCCGTCACGTGAGCGGGCAAGGGGGCGGGGGGAACCGGCCCGTCCCACGTGATAGCAGGGGACGCGCGGCGTCGGCCGTTCCCCTGTCACGTGAGGCGGGCTCCCTCCTCCCTCCCCCGCCCTCCCGGCGCCCCGCGGCTCGTTCCGGTCACGTGCCCACCCGCTGCCCGCCCCATGGCCCCGGCGGCGGCGGCGGTGGCGGCCCGACCCCCCTAGCGCCCGCGCCCGCCCCGCCCGCCGGCACCGGCCACCGCCAGCACGGTAAGGAGCTCGCTGGCGCGGGGGGACAGGGCAGCGGCGGCAGCGCTGGGCGCTCTGTGCGTACGTGTGTGTGTGTGAGGGGTGGTGGGGCCCGATCCGCCCCCGGCCGCGCTGACCCGGCCCCGGTGGGTCCCTCCCGAGCGCAGCGGGGCAGTGCCTGCCGGGGAGCGCTGCGGAGGGCCCGGCACCCTGGTGCCGCGGCGGCCTTTGGCCTCCCGCTCTTCCTCCAGTCCTCCCTCCCTCCGTGCCCGCTGCCGACCTGTCGGGGCCGGGGGTGCCGCGGAGAAGGGACCGGGAGGCGCGGCGACGGCCGGTGTGCGCACCCCGGGGCAGGGGGGCACCGGCTTGCATCCGTTGGTCTTGGGCGACAAACAAAGGTGGGCCGCCGTCGCCTGCCCGGGAGGCCGGGCAGCCACCCCCGGCCCCGCACCGGGTGCCCGCGGGCCCCGTCCGCCGCCGGCAGAAGGGCTGGGCGAGGCGTAGGTGATGGAATGGCGGAGGAAGGCCGGGCGGGTCCCTCAGGGGTGCGGGCTGAAACCCTTCAGCTCGCTGCCGTGCTCCCCCGTGCCCAGGAGGAACGGCACTTGTCGCACCTGTCCCTCTGACAGGCCCGCCGCCACTGTGCCCGGTGCCGCCCGGCTGCGTGCCCGTGCCGCTGCGGGCTAGCGGGGCCGTTAGCGCAAATATTCCGCTGTTGTCTGCGGGGAGTGAAAACCCAGCAGCAAGGCCTGCATCACATCTGTCAGAGCTTGTCCACCAGCCCGTGGCTACCCCGACCAAGTCAGAATTATTAAAATGTGTAAAGGTTTTCTTTATTTCTGCTCAGAACTCGATGAAACCACATGGGAACAGGTTGGAGTGAAATGCTGCTATTGGAGAGCGTTCAGAACAGGTGTTGTAAGGACCAGAGAAGAAAGGTGCCTGGTTTTAAAAGTAGTTAAGAAGAGTCGCTCCGTTAAGAGGAGGATAGCTGTTGGAATTTGATGGCATTTCCAGAAGCTGCATTCACTCCCACAGAGCTGGGGGGAGGGATTATAGGTGGATAAGCAAACAGGACCTTTTCTTTTTTGTGTTATGCCGACACTGAAGCTTCCTGATAGACCTTGCCAGCTGTAGACTGCAGCTGAAATTAACATCCTTAAGATGGGCTTCATGACAAGTCATACCCTGTGGGTTAGGGCTACTGGTTGTTCCAAGTGCTTTTCAGAACTGTTAACACTCATTTGAAAAGCTCTACTGCTGAAGAATTTAAAATAAACTGTGTCTGGCCTTCCTATTCTGTCTTCCAAAATTTGCAGTTGAAGAACTCTAATGCTGCTTCTTTCAGGAGCAGATTAAAATTATCAATTAAAGCTGTAAAATAACAGAATTTCTCTGTATGCATGTTGCAGTTCTTGCCCCCTTGAGCAGTAGTGCCATCGTCTGCAGTACTGATTCTGGGAAACTTCAGTCCTTATATATAGAGATTACGAGATTTGGGCAGGCATGAATAGATCATTGATAGCTCTCACCCTTCTGTATAGTAAGTCTTAAGCATTCAAAAAGAAAAGAAAATGACTGGTGTAGTGTGTGTGCTTAGCGAGGACGTAGCCTTCCCCTCTGCAGTTGGTCGGAGACCATCCTCATGCTTTTCTAGCAGCTAGGCAGGATTTCTATTTTAGAATATTTCCTGTATTTCTTCTAATAAGAAGCCATTTTGTTTTCATTAGTGGAAGGCAGTAACTTTCCTAAATCCTGATTATTAATATTTTTTTTTTATTCTTCCTGATGTACTGCTCAAAAGACAGCTCAGGGTTTTCTCCATTTTGGGTAATGCTTACTGTGCTTGTGAGTTGTATCATCCTACTGCCACCGTAAATTGCTGCATGAAAAAGGAAGCACAGCAATGACATAAATAAGAACAGCAGCGAACAGTGTGTTCACCCTGCCAGAAGGGAGAACAAGGCACTTGTGGGATAATTGTGCATTCACAGATTGCACGCTGCAGGGTATTGTGCTAGAAGCACCGCAGTTGTAAAGGAGAACTTGCTAGTCGCGGATCATTTTCCTCTGTAGTTGAAAGACTGGTTGTAGGTGGGTGAAATAGCATGGTAGAAAAGCAAAGCAACTTGTGTCGGAATGAGCCTGACTATGGAAGTGCTTTCCTTTTTCTTTCTGTTCAGTACAGGATTAATTCCTTTGCATTCTGTGGCTTTGCATTCTCTGCATTGGATAATAATGACCTTTAAAGGACTGTAAAGTAACAAAGGGAGAAAAAAGCAAAAATCCTTAGTCTTGTATATTTTGGGGTTTCTAGTCTAATAGAGTCTGTGGCCAGCTGCCTTTTTCCGGTAAGGATAAGGTGCTGATGAGAGACTACAGACCTGCAACAGGAAACTCTTTATAAAACGGTAGTGTGGATAGCACTGAAAGAGAATAATGCTGCTGGGGAGACTGTAATGGATTATGCTAGGAAACAGTCCTGAAATCATGCCATGCAGTCTTCTTTGGGAGAGAAGTATTAGCAGGGCTGCTCTGAATGTGGCACAGCGTGTTCTAGTGACTGCTGCAGTGGTGCTGATGTGAAATCCCATGTTCAGCTCAGCATCACTGAAGTCTTTGGCAAAGCTTTGGGTGACTGAAATGATGGAGTGAAGCTTAAGTGCAGAGCCCTTTTGCCATTAAGTCTTTCCATTTAGTATTTTACTTAACTCATTTCGGAGATGGGCTTGTTAGATTTCTGCTGAAGAGAACGCTATGCTACTGCGCAGACTGTCAGAGTAAAATATCCTATGTTGCTGCTGCTTTTTTAAAGAAAGACCAGAAAAAAGTATATGAATTTAAATGCTTAGGATTATCCTTTTGTGATCACTACTAGTAGTGCGTTAGCTGATGCAGGTTGCATCATTGCAAGTTTGATGCGGGCCCCAGTTAATATTACAGGTATTCTAAAGCACAGGAAACATGCATATCGGCATTTGAAAATACTATTTTACCTAAATAGTAAAGTTTATGATATACAAAATACAGCAGTTGGACAGACTAAACATTTACAGGAAATGTAGCAAAGATATTTTTGATAGGTGTACAACAGTGTGTTAATAGAATGTAGTTATACTTGCAGTGTCCTTAATCTCTTGAGAAATATAAGGCTGTAGGGTGAACCTGTAGAGTGGAATGATAGCGGCTGCTGGGGAGAAGAATGCAGCAAGTATCAAAAGGCTTGTTGATGCGAGACCGGTGACAGAATTACCGTTCTATTGAAATAGGTATAACATTAGTCCCTCAGACTTTGGGGGAGAGGTATAGGTAAATGGCGAGCTGGAATCAAGTGTACAAAACCTTGTTCAAGCCTTGGGCAAAAACTACCACAGTAAGAACAGGAGTGTAACTGGGCTCCCTTATCTTTAGCACAGAGGCCTGAAAATCCCTGATTTTTCACATAGCCTTGTATCCTTCCCTTTTCTGAAATGACTTAACATCTGCCATTCACACAGAAGAAGGGAATTGCTGCCAAATGCCAGAGGAGATTCGGAATTTATGTCATTGCTTAGCGTCAGTATTCTTCTGAACTTTAAAAACCACTAAAGGGACGTTAAAACAGGAAAATTTGGTTACCAGTTCAAATGTAAGATTTGCGGGTCTTTAGGAGCAAAAGCAGTATCTGCAGTATAATACGATGAATTATTTATGTAGCTGGCAGTATTTTGTTTAAATAAATTTGCTGATTGCACTGACAGAGAGGAGCATGTTTATCTGGAATGTTTTAAAAAAATGATGTAGATATTAACAAGTAAATGTGGGTTGTAATACTTTGATATAGATAGGAGCAGTGAAAGTGTTACAGCAAAAATAATGATACTAATCAGCTCAACTGTATGTTTTTAATAGCTCCTTATAGCCACAATGGCAACGTCATCTGAAGAAGTGTTACTGATCGTAAAGAAGGTACGTCAGAAGAAGCAGGATGGAGCGCTCTACCTTATGGCTGAAAGGATAGCATGGGCACCCGAAGGCAAAGACCGATTCACAGTCAGCCATATGTATGCAGACATAAAATGTAAGTGAATGCATTTCCTATTCCAGCTTCAGTAAGCAGTTTTTTGATAAATGTTTAAATACAACCCAAAGCTTGTTCGCCATAAAACACTAGTAGGTAAGTTAGGAAGGTTGCAAGGGTGTGGAGCTTTGATGAGGTTATTCTGTGTAGCAGCAGAGATCAGGACTATGGTGAAGTATCACCAGTTATTAACTGAACTTCTGTAGTCTTCAGATGTTTAAGTTATGCTGCATTTGCTATTAACTTCTTATAAACTTCTGCAGTAAATTGAACAGAAAAATAATCTATGCCATATGCTTGTGGAGGGAAGGGTAGGAGGAGGGTTGAGGAAGAGTATAGGATTTTCAGGGTCTAACACAGAAACTGTCTGGCATGTCATCTGTTAAACCATGCATCTAAAGCTGTTTCAATTTTCATATAAAATGAACCTCGATGTTTTATTTTCATCTAACAGACCATAGCTTCAGAAATGCTAGCTTCTGTAGTTTGGCCTAACTGGTAACATTCCGAATAAGTGTTTGCTGTTGCAACAGCAGAGTACTTGCAAGTCAAAACTGAACAGTAAATGTCTATAGCATGCTGCTTTTCTGACTCCAGTTAGTGCTCATATTCCATGTGCTGTACTGCCAAAGAAGGAATCAAAAGAAAGTTGTATGCATTGCTTGGTAAAACTTTAGTGATTATTAATGTTTAAAGTCATATACAAGTACTGCAGCATGATCAAAACTGCGTGTGATGAATCAGAGCTAATATGCCATTTTCTTAAATACGAATGTGTTAAGGAGTTTAAAAGCGCTGTTCACCTGTAATAATCAACTTTGTGAAGGTTTTATTTAGCTATTTACTTAGACTTGAGCAGCTTATTTTAAATATTTACACATATAGGCACTGAAGTCTTTTTAACTTAGATGACAGGTGCTCTTTTGTCATCTAAAATAAAAAAAGCAGGGGGTTATTTGTAAATTTGTAACAGAGATTATGATTTAGTGGTGACATCTGGTTCCTCTCTCCCACTTGCAATGAAGAAAGTGCTAAGATCCGAAGTTAGGTTAGTGCCTTTTGCAGTGCTACACTGAAGTCAGTACAGCACAACAGTCCATAAACATAGTTGTTCTAGCCTCTGCTCCCTCTGGTTACAAGAAAGGAAGCAGGAGTTAGGTTTTTCTTATGAGTCACAAGGGTGTAATAGCACCTTGGAGGCATTGGTGATTGGCTTTGGGAGTACTAATGGCTAAATGTGCTTACTACACTACTTGAAACCAGCATACCTGTGCTGTCAACTGACATGCTGTTACCCAACCTTTCTTACCACTTTTCTGCTGTGGGAACTGGTCCAGCTGGAAAAACAAAAGGGGGTTACTTTTCAGTGGATCAGGTCCTTGGTTTGGCTTGCTGCACAAATGCTAACACTAATACGAGAAAGGCAAGCAGGAATGAGGTGGCCACCTTTCGGCAGCAGCCTGGATTGGTACCGGGTTAGTGTCCAGATGATGGCAATCTAATTTGCAGCAGTTTTCTAATGAAGGATGTGGAGAATGCAAAGATGAATCCAGGCTCCTGAGCAGTAGCTGGATAGTGAGCAACAGGCTACCAGTGCCCATGTCTTGTGTGTTAGAGAGAACAAGGTGCAGGGTTCAGACTAATTTAAGGGCTTCCCCTTCCCCCCAGTGGAACTGTCTGTTCCACTTTCATGGCTGGAATTCACACACAGGATAATGGTATTTAATGAGGATAACTGCTTATAAGCAAATACTCTAGGGAAGAGAGTTTCTTGTATAAGCTTACTGTCTGTTGCTAATTAATACTCTGTGTAATCTAGGTCAGAAAATCAGTCCAGAAGGTAAAGCTAAAATTCAGCTTCAGCTAGTATTGCATGCAGGGGACACAACCAACTTTCACTTCTCCAATGAAAGCACAGCAGTGAAGGAACGAGATGCGGTAAAGGATCTTCTTCAACAACTGTTGCCCAAGTTCAAAAGGAAAGCTAATAAAGAACTTGAGGAGAAGAACAGGTAAAGGGAAAGGAGCCTTAAAGTTTTTTGGGGGATTTTTAGCTTTTTTTTAATTGTTACCTAACTATAGTGTATTGCTTCTAACAGTTGTTATTGCAACATCATTAGTGATAAAGCATTTGTTTCCCGAGTAAAAATCTCTCTGCTGTCAATTTAGAGGCATTTCCTTGAGACTTACATAACTGTAACATGTTGAGACTATACTTGTGTTCTCAGTGACACATTCCTGAGGTGTAAAGGCAGGCAGCCCGGCTGCCACCCAGTCTTTGTTATCCATGGCTATGAGATGAAAGCACCCAACTGGCAGTCTGTCTCTGTAGTCTTCTTAAGTATATAATTATCAGTTAGAAAGGCTGCTTGAAATATTTTTTTTTCTTTTCCAGAAGTTCTCACCTTCCTTAATTTGTGATTTTCCCCCCCTTCCCTCCCTATATAAGCTGTTTCCCCTCAAATCTTCTTTCCTGGCGTTTTATATACTCTACTAAATGGCTAGGATTTTTTTGCATTCACTTGAGATGCAGTAGTTCACTATTTGGCATACAGGATGTTTATTCTAAAAATGTTCTGAGAACACGTTCAGGACCTAAGTCCTTTTCCCAAAAGGGCTTTTAAGATAAGATTCTGTTCCTTTAAAATGTTTATGTTAAACCAGTCCTTGTGGCCATAGAGCACCCTTCTCTGCGTCTCCCCAGATGAGTTTCACTTCATTCTAGCATCTGCTGTGAATCCTGTATCTACTAGCTTCCATTTCCAAAGACTGTTCTAGCTTTGAGCTTAGGTAAGTTAAAGCTAAATTTTTCAAAACACAGGAGCATCCCCTCATTGGCAGATTGGATCTTTACAAGGAGATTTCACAGCAGAAGGGCAAGAACCCTAGTGCTGGAGCTCCGACATATCCAGGATTAACTGGTTCCAGTACTGCAGTGACCACTAGGGCCTACAGCAGCACAGACTCCTTTGGCACTATTACCATACTCATGTCTTTATGCTACGTGCCTTATTTTTAACAGTGTTAATACTGAGTACGTGGGCAGTCTTAGCTCTGAATCTTTGTATCCTTAAATGGAGTTTTACAGTATTACACCATGTGGCATTAAGAGTTTTTCTAGTGACAGAAGAGCCAGAATCTCTGCACATACTCAGTCATAGCCTATTCTTCTGATGATTAGAATCCCAAGTCTAGAGATGGGGCTTCATTAGCTTCATTTTGCAACAGATGAGGCAAAAAAGTTTCAACCTGTTCTGGAAGGGTCCTATGTCCACAGTCCCTGTGGCACTTCCTCCATTTATTGATATGTAGGGGGTCAGGTATGTACCAAAATGCCAAGTTTTCATTAAATAATTAGAATAACAGACTGCTTCCTGCTGCACTAATTTGTAAGAATTGCCACTAATCCATATTTATACCAACAAGAAAAACTGGAAAAACCTTGGCAGTTAAAACATAAAAGGGATGCCCTACCACAAAGTTTTCACTTCAACCTCCTCCTACTTCATCCTTACAGCAGCCACAGACTTCCATTCAGTCCAGACTGCAGTTTATCCGTGTTATTCCATAGACCATGTACTAAGTACTCATACGATTCCTGTGTTTTTCTGTTTGCAAATGATCAAGACCCTGAGGTACATGCTGAAGAACATTGAGGTTATTGGCTGATTGTGAACACACGTGCATGTTTCCCTGAAAATAGCCTAGTGGGTTTCAAAGTAGGTTCACGGCTGTATGGAAAGCTGCTTAAACACGAATCAACTGAAATTTCAGGTGCATACATTCTTTGCATTTTGGATAGTAAGGGTGATACTTGATATTTGGATTATAACTTTTGTAAACACCATTCCCTGGTGGAGGTAGTGACACCAAATGTTTCTGTAGCACTTGTGCTGCATGTGATATTTAAGTGTTGGAGATCTTACTGTCACCAACAGAAACATAAATGAACAAACAACTCTGGGTTATGTGTGTTTTAAGGTATCTTATCCCACATATATTTTGTTGTCTGTACTCTTGCACTAGAATAGAGACTTGTAACTACTGAATTTTAAGACCTTAAACAAGAATGAGTTACTGCTGAAATCTCCTTCCCCCCACCACCCCCATGAGACCTTTGTTATTGAAGTTCAAGAAAATTCATTGTGCTTTTACAGTTCAGGAGACTCCAGTCCTGGACATGCAAAGACACAAGAGTACCACAGAATATTTTTAGGACAAGATGTTAATCCCACATTAACTTTCTCTTAGGTATTACTGTTTTCTAGCATTTAATGCTATTCCTTAAACTTTTTTCAGTCCTTTTTTAAGGTTTTTGGAACAAATATAGCTATTGAGGTTGGTAGTTTACACAGTCTTGTTAAGAAATGCACAGCATTTTAAAAGAAAAGTTGGTTTCTGTTCCCTTTGTGAACTCATGTTAGTTATGGAAATCCTAGTGATTTACTCTGCAGCATTTCAATTCTATTCAATACATTCTTTTACCAGAATGCTGCAAGAAGATCCTGTTTTGTTTCAGCTCTATAAAGACCTTGTTGTGAGCCAAGTAATCAGTGCTGAAGAATTCTGGGCCAACCGTTTAAGCCTGAATGCAGGGGATAATTCTGCAGCACCTAGTAAGCAGGATGTGGGCATCTCTGCAGCATTTCTGGTACGTGGAACCTCTAACTTAAAGGGTTTGAGAGCAAACAAATTGGGGAAAGTGAGAGTTCTGCTCACATGCTTTATTCCCATATACTTCAATGTTGTGCTTTCCTGACTCCTCAACTTAACATCTCTCTGCGCAAGTGTAAAGGAGGAGAAAAACAAAAAAAAGGTTTTACGCAAGTCTGCAACCTCAAAATTTTGTCAATTTAAGATGCTCAATTTGAACTTTAAATTGATGATAGGTGTTTATACTACTGCTCTGCCTTCTGTAAAACAGGAATAATGGTTAAATTACAGTCACTAGATCACAGTGTATTAACTCAATAAATTAAAAAGACTATCTGTTGCAGCATTGACCTGGATAAATGAAACTGCAAAGACTTTCCATACAAAAGGTTTTATTCCCTCCCCAATTTTTTTTAAACCAGTGCATGCTTTCAGCTACTTGAAGAACAACTTGTATATCTGAAAACTTGTTTTATCTCTCTCTTTTC